>NC_092335.1:48187500-48820000 GCF_046630445.1 Rutidosis leptorrhynchoides | reverse complement strand
CAAGACATTTCTCCAAGAATGTTGGGTTTGCCACTTTTGGAATGATTAGTCACTTTCATGCATTAAGACCAAATCTCACACACTTAATGCATATAGTACTTGTATAGGATGTTTGGTTTCTTTTGCAGGTGCTAGAACGAGTAAATGTGCCAAAATGTGGTGTTCAAAATTGAGTCAAATGGCTATACAACGGATACCAATTTTGGACTGGAGCACGCACGGTCGCACCACGGTCAACCGTGCAGGCAACCGTGTGTCAACGGCTACTTTTTGAATCCCACTATAAAAGGCAAACATTTAAGAGCATTTGAAGCTAACCCTCTTGCATATTTCAAAGGCTTATTTCCAGTGATCACAAGTGCATCAATTACTACTCAAATGTGATCAAGCAAGAGAAGATTCTATAATCTTATAGATATAGAATTGGGTTGTTGTAAACTTACTAATCAAAATCATTTATCTTGTGAGTTTACTTAATGTAATGTATGTCCTAGTATTGTCTTAGGATCATCATTTCAAAGTGTATAGGTCTTGTAACTTCAATTAGTAGAAGCATAGGCTAGCTTAGTGATCTACTTCCTTAAAGGGACTTAAGAAGTTGATTAATCTTATTTGGAGATTAATACTTGTCCAAGGTGAAGACAAGTTGATCTAGGTTGGAGTTGATCTTTCAAAGGGATAGAAAGATTAGGTTTCTTGTCTACCAAAGAAGATGAAGACTTGTAAATCGGATCTCCACCGGGTTTGGAGAAAAGTGCTTAGTGAAGCAACAAGTCCCGATTAGTGTAATCGGGGAGTGGATTAAGGTGGATTAGTTAACATCCACCCGAACCACTATAAATCCTTTTGTCTATGTTCTTTACATTACTTCATTTATCATTTTGAACATACACACTACACACGTCAAGTTTGGGTTGAATTGGTTGATCAAAGTTAATCAAATTTGGGGATCAATCGAAAAAGTATTAAAAACGTATCAAGTAACTATTCACCCCCTCTAGTTACTTACAATTGGTATCAGAGCGGTTGCTCAAATCATTGCGCTATAAACGATTGCGAAAGCATCAAAATTCGTTTTGTGCAAAAATTTGAGTCAACGATTCTCGGATCAACTCAAACTATGGGATATTTGGAAGAATTGGTGAAAGAAGCACCAATTTTTTATAAGATGAATATTGATGTGTGAAAATTAAGATTTGAGTCTTATCTCAAATCCAAGAATTACTACTTTTGGAGAATAATCAAAATAGTAGACTTTGTACCACAAGCTAGTTCAAGACTAGTGAAGTCTACATTTCAAAACAATGATGTTTTGAAACAATTTGATGCAATTTCACTACTTCATGGAATTCTTCCTAGTAAAGAAAGATTAAAGATAATCTCATGTGAAAGTGCAAAAGAATGTTGGGACTCACTATGTTCTCAAGAAGATTTAAACTCTATGAGTTTAAAGGGTAAAGGAATAGAGAAGGGTTTGGAAAAGGTTGGTGATTTTCAAGCAAATGGATTGAATGGAAATGAAGACTTTTGCCTCATGAGTTCTTGGAATGATTTGGATCAAGATGGTCAAAGTGAAGAAGAGGTTGAATCTCCATTCAAAGAAGATGATGTCTCAAGCATGGATTGCAATAAAGTACATGTATTCTATCCTTCTAATTATGAAGAATTGTTAGATGATTACAAGACTCTAAAATTTGTGTACGATAGGAGTCGTGACAAAGTAAAACTTTTGGAGAAAGAATTACAAAAAGTTAGAAAACTTAACAAAGTTTTAATTGATGAAAATAACACCTTGAAAAGAAAACTTAAAAGGATAACTATTTGTGATTCATCAAGAGGTAAACATGAAATGAATGTATGTCACGACTCTAGCAAACATAAATCTTGTAATCAAAGTCCATTGTCTATTATTAGGAAAATTGAAAATATAGAAAAAATGGACCAAGCTAGCAATTCCATGGTAGGGATAAGTCCAGGATTCGATAATCTTAAAATCAATCAAAATCAATGATCAAAATGCTAATGAGAATAACCTTCTCAAAAAGACTTTATATTAATGAAAGGTTTTTCTTACAAATGCAAAATTGTTTTTGAAAAGTGATTTTAAAAGATTATTGTAGGAAGCTTACTTGCCTTAGGATTGTGTGTTTATGTGAAAATATGTATTGCATGCTAAATACAAGATTGATATGTTTTGTGTATACTATGTGAATGATTGAATATGAATATATATATATATATATATATATATATATATATATATATATATATATATATATATATATATATATATAAATATATATATATATATAGTATATTATGTTTCATTGATGATTAAACATCAGGAGGATGTAATCATTCAATGTTAGGAAAAGAAAACTTGTCCTCAAGTATTCTATAGAACCTAAGAATCGTCAAAACGCGCTCGAAGAAAGAAGAAGTGAAGAAATAAGTGATCAGAAGGATCCACGGCAGCACCACGGCTGACCGTATACTCAACCGCAGATTCCTGTCCTGTACGTGTACAAATTCCTGCACGGCTAACACCACGGTCGACCGTTCTTCGACCATGCGTGGTCTGATTGTAACAACCCTGATTTTTCCGTTACTTTCTGATAATGCTAAAAACGAACATATATTTCGTAGCATTATCCCTCAAGAAAGACAAGATTTTAGTTGCAATTGTTCTATTTACAAGTGATATTCGTTTAAATAATAAAAGGTGAAGACAAAACACAGATTCGACGAATTGAAGACGCAAATGACCAAAAAGCTCAAAAGTACAAAGTACAATCGAAGAGGTTCCAATTATTGATAAGAAACGTCTCAGGATTACAAGAGTACAAGATTCAAAACGCAAAGTACAAGATATTAAATTGTACGCAAGGACGTTCAAAAATCCGGAACCGGGACCAGAGTCAACTCTCAACGCTCGACGCAACGGACTAAAAATTACAAGTCAACGGAGTACAAGAATATAATATAATATATATATAATTAAATTTAATTATATATATTATATTATATAATAAATAAATAAGCAGCCCACGTTTTTAAAGACTTTTGAGCCTCCCCAGCTGGCCATGTGATCGCATGGCCTTGAAGGGCAAAGCCCATGCGATCGCATGAGGCCCTTTTCCAGCCCACATCCCTACAAATTCGCGTGTTTGGTTCATCATAATCATCATATATCAATCCATCTCTCTATCTCACATACGATATACATATATATTTATATTATAATTTTAATTTTAATTTTAATTTCCAATAATAAGGGTATGTTAGCGAATGTTGTAAGGGTGTAAGTCGAAATTCTGTCCGTGTAACGCTACGCTATTTTTAATCATTGTAAGTTATGTTCAACCTTTTTAATTTAATGTCTCGTAGCTAAGTTATTATTATGCTTATTTAAAACGAAGTAATCATGATGTTGGGCTAATTACTAAAATTGGGTAATTGGGCTTTGTACCATAATTGGGGTTTGGACAAAAGAACGACACTTATGGAAATTAGACTATGGGCTATTAATGGGTTTTATATTTGTTTAACTAAATGATAGTTTGTTAATTTTAATATAAAGATTTACAATTGGACATACCTATAAATAACCATATACACTCGATCGGACACGATGGGCGGGATATTTATATGTACGAATAATCGTTCATTTAACCGGACACGGGAATAGATTAATAGTCACTAGAATTATTAAAACAGGGGTGAAATTATGTACAAGGACACTTGGCATAATTGATAACAAAGTATTAAAACCTTGGGTTACACGCAGTCGATATCCTGGTGTAATTATTAAACAAAGTATTAAGATCTTGTTACAGTTTAAGTCCCCAATTAGTTGGAATATTTAACTTCGGATATAAGGATAATTTGACGAGGATACTCGCACTTTATATTTATGACTGATGGACTGTTATGGATAAAAACCAGACGGACATATTAAATAATCCAGGACAAAGGACAATTAACCCATGGGCATAAAACTAAAATCAACACGTCAAACATCATGATTATGGAAGTTTAAATAAGCATAATTTCTTTATTTTCATATTTAATTGCACTTCTAATTATTGCACTTTTATTTATTGTTATTGTATTTAATTGCACTTTTATTTATTGTACTTTTTAATTATCGCAAGTTTATATTATCGCCCTTTTGTTTATTGCAATTTCATTATCATTATTTACTTTACGCTTTAAATTAAGTCTTTTATTTATTTAATATTTTACATTAAGTTTTAACTGCGACTAAAATTCTTAAAATCGACAAACCGGTCATTAAACGATAAAAACCCCCTTTTTATAATAATAATATTTCTTATATATATTTGTATTTTTATAAAAAAAAACTAATATAGCGTTAAGCTTTGTTTAAAATATTTTCCCTGTGGAACGAACCAGACTTACTAAAAACTACACTACTGTACGATTAGGTACACTGCCTATAAGTATTGTAGCAAGGTTTAAGTATATCCATTCTATAAATAAATAAATATCTTGTGTAAAATTGTATCATATTTAATAGTATTTCGTTGTAAAAATAAAGCTATTTCATATACACCTCTACGCACATCACTTTCGTTAACCTTCCGTTAGTTTATTTAACGGCGATTATTTAACTTTTATGTATTTACGTGTATTAAATGCGTACTTGACCTTTGAAGGGTTTCAATAATTGATATGGGTTGATATTAATTCAAATAAATATTTCGAATAATGAAATACGATAAAAACGATATGATTTTGATAATAGCTTTTTGAGCAGCGAAATGCTCGGGTTTATTTTAATAATTAATTTAATTAATTATTAACATTTTAAAATATTTAATTTATTGGGTTTTTAATAAATTAAGCGATTGGTTGCGTTTAACGATCGGATTAGCGTTCCGGGCCTTCGGTACGACAAAACGACACTTAAAACGGACCACGAATACACGGAATTGCAAAACGAGAGCCCGGGAACCCATGGTGGGCCCCATTCGGCCGAAACCCCCACCCCACCCCCTTTTTATGTTTAATTTTTACTACTTGAGGGACTTATGTGCAATTTAGGAGAATTAGGGTTAGTATAAATTAGAATGTTAACAAAAATTAGGGATAAACTCTCACACAAAAACTGCACCAGTCGATCCCTTCTCCCTCCCCATTCACGTCGACCACCACCACCATACTATCACCTTCAATTTTTGATCTTTTGATAAAACCTTGAACACGAAAGTTGCAATTCTCGATCTCCTCTACGCGTTGGTGTATTTAATTTAGCAATCAAAGGTATAATTGCATGAACCCTAATTCTTTAAAATCTAATTTTTATAAAGTTTCATAGTTATGTTGTCAATTGCTCAAGTCTATACGCGTACGTGTTAATTGTAATCGTTATTTTGATTGTTTGATGCGCTAAGGTTTAAAAATGAATTTGTATTTGTTTGATCAGAAAAATTAAGTTTTTCAAATGTTAATTATTATGTTATAATCAGATTCCTTGCGAAAAACTATTGAGCTTAGGCTTTGGATTCGCTTGATTCCGTTTCCGTATGATTAAGTTATGTCGATTTGAATCATCGTTGTGTTATTGTTGCTTGATCAGAAATCTGGTATTGATAGAAAAAGAATTGGCATGTGAGACTTATACCACTGGAAATATAATTTAAAAACACTCAAGTTAGAATAGGATATCATGTCGTTTGCTTATGTATAGCCCGAGATATGCTAGAATTAGTGTAAATGAAGTTTTATACAGCACTTGCATGAAAATAACCTTGTATGATAAAATGTGTTAACTTCTGTGATTGAAACTTTGAATATTTGAAAAATAGACAAAAATTACTTCATCTTTCATGTAGATATCATAGGCCAATTGTATCTAGATCTTCGGATAATGGTATGCGAATGTGACTAACGAAATGGGAATCGAATCTGTAAATTGAACACGGTTTTGTACCTTGTGAATTTTGTATATTGATTGAGAATGTATGATTTTGGAAAATGAAACTTAACATGATATGTGACTTATTGTTAGTTTATTTCAATCTGTGAAACCTTATGAATTGGGTACAATAGAGCCATACTTTATGTGAATTCTGATTTGAACTGAAAACTGAATGATCAATTTGCACGAATAAACTGTACAAATTGGCTAGACAAAAGTGGCTAGATTTTTGATATGTGTTACTTTGATTTGTCCTTGAACTATGGACACTGGTATTGTATCAATTGCATGTCCCTAACTCCGGTTATAACCGAAATGAAATCAGTGCGCGGTCAGAAACTGACCTGACAAACCCCAAATGTATTCCTTCTGATTCCTGACTTTTAATTGTCGTATGAGTCCCTGGCTGGACTTTTTGGAATCGATTTTGATTCTAATTATGATCTGGAATTTTTCATATTTACTTGAATTTTGTACTATGAGATATTGTGCTAAGTGTGCTACGTGTTCGTAAATTTAGTGCATGACGATAAACTGAAATTATGAAAATGATTATTCATGACCTAAAACGTATTGTATGACTTAGTTTTGACATGTTGACCAATATTTGACATGAACCTACTGATTTTGACTTTAGTTGACTACTTTGACCAAGTTTGACTTTCAGTTTGACTTCGGTTGACTTTGTTTGACTTGCATGATATAGTTGACTTTTACTTTAAATCGCGTCGGGTCGAGCAATAAGACAACGTACACTATGAAACCACACTTATATAAGATACATATATTGACCAACCTACATACGTATACTTAGGTTACACTACTCGGGTCTAAACCGTACAAGTCATTTGTCTTTCATTCCGAGCTTATTCAAAGGTGAGTCTACAGTCCCGCTTTTTACATGTTTTTAGGGATGAGAATACACGCTGTTATATTTACATTTTCAAATGCTTTATACTGACATGAGTACTACACATATGCATATTGAGTTTGTTCAAAAAAAGCTTCTACCTTGAATACTTTTAATACCATTTGGTAGGCACAATTTAGATGGACGGATCCGTTAGGTTGACAACCTCACCCACTATAAAAGCAGTGGTGCATTTACTTTGAACATTTAATACATCTGAACAATGTATAACATTTTACGAGGTAAGGTCGGGTGTAGTAGTTTCTATACTCGGGTTAATGCTAGTATTCAGGTGCTCGGTTTATGCTTGCGATAGAATCTTGTGGTCAATGAAATTAAACTATTTTTCTGATAACTGTTTTTCAGACATTGTTACGTTACTTTAAACCTGTAGATTCACCAATATTATTTGTTGACCTGTTTTTGCATGTTGTTATTCTCAGGTCCTTAAGAGGTATGCTTCCGCTGTGTTTGCTGCATGACTGGCCGTGGAGTCAGCATTTGATTTTAAAGAACATTATTTACTTTCACATTTAAAACTATTATAACTGTTTAAATACTGTTGGTTTGTGGTTACGATCACAACAGTGTTTCTATTTTGGGATTTCTGACTTTTGTTTTTGAAAGTTATTATTTTAAATAAAATTAAATGCGATTGCTTTAAACGTCTCATATAGAGGGCGTAACTGTTAACTGTGGGACCGGAATTAACACGCCGTCAGATGGTATTTTGGCGGGGTGTTATACTGATTCTGTTTTAAATTAAACTAAACCCTCACTTTTATTTCTTTTTAACCCACGTCAAAACACACACTTACACACGGCTGAGGAGATCGATCGTACGAAGAAAAACGCTCATTCCTTAAATCTCAATTTCTACTTTTGGTATGATTAATCCTAGCTTTCCTAACATTCAATTGTGTTTGTATGATGAATTAGGGTTATGAAGAAAACCTAACTAGAATAAATCAAAACTTAAATTAATGCAAACAATCAAAATTGTTCTTAAAGAACAATTTAGAAACAATTGTAGTAGTGATTGTAGTATGTCTATGCATTGATTTAACTTTGAACAATTCTAGGGTTCATTATACATCTAGGTTAGATTTTCATAGAAACATTGTTCATATGATATAAATAACATTGTTGCAAATTGAGTGTGATATTGTTAGATGTCAAAACATGTGTTGATGATGATCTCAAAAGTCTAGAACAAATATGAACTTTATGAAAATCCTAATGTAGTTGCAAACTCATTGACACTAATGAAGAGTGAAAATGTGAAGAATATTAACATCAAAACATCTAAGATTTGATGATAATTAAAGTTTGCAAAACTTGCTGCCCATAATTGAAATTATACACTTTGAATTAATTTGAAGTATCATTGTGTAGAAAATGGCAACAGGAAAAGGCAAGACCGTTGTACCAAAAAGAAAAGACTCATATGATCCACCATCTGATCTTAAAGAGAGAATTGCCTACAACATTGAATTTCTGACAGACAGAAAAATTGCCGAAGGGAGAAGAGTTGCTCACACTGAAATGCCTGAACTTGTAAGGCAGTTTGAAAAACTCAAATAGAAATCCTTTCCCACTCTAAACGGTCCTATCCATCCCTCACTCATTGAGAATTTTACGCTAATTTCAACTTTGTGAATGATGAAGTATTTTTCAATTTCTGGGCGTTAATTATCGTTATTCACTCAAGGATTTCGGGATCATGTTGGATGTTCCCACTGAGGGAGAAAAATTCTACAACAGGCAACATGATCTTTTGAATCTTCCTGACTTCATTTCAGACAAAACTCCTCTAATCGATACACTATGCAAGAATGATGCTCCAAGGGCTGAAATTGAGAAATCTGGTGTACAAGGAAAAGACCTTCATCATGAGTATGACACTTGGAACAAAATCATCATCCACAACATCTATTGCAAATCCGGTAATCACTAAAATGTCCATGCCACTCAATTTGCTCTGATGTGGTGCTTAGAAAATGACATTAAAGTAAACATGGCGTATCTCATGGCATCGTGGATGAACGGAACTGTTACGGAAACCACTCGTGCATTACCCTACGGACTACATCTCAATAAAGTGTTTGATTATTTGGGTTTCACAAGTGATAACTTTCATTAACCTACACTTGCCATATTCAAAGGACCAAAAACCTCGGAAGTAACCACCCGAAAACAAAAAAGGACATCAAGTGAAGCAGGGACCAGTAGAGAAAATAATGTGATACCTGACAGTGAAGACGGAAAAGCTGGTGAACAAGTTCAAGAGTGTAAAATAATGGCAAAGATGGACAAAATCTATAAAGAACAAATTAAGAACCTCAAAAAGGAGTCAAAAATTGTGAAGATGATGAAAGGGGTAATAAAGAAGTTGACCTGCAAGACAAGCGATACGGAGGATGAAAATTAAAGTGAATCAATCTAAAAATTCCTTAAAGAAGGGTAATTGTGGTAAGGAATGCGTAAGACAATTATGCTATGACTCTATGGTTGAATATAGACATAACGCATTCGAATATTGTAATCCCTTGATCTTACTCAAAAATATGAAAAATTAAATAACTAAAAATGTGTTGCAGATAACATACGGCCGCAGGCACGGCTGACCGTGACAGTGACCGCAGATTGACTGCAATTCATTCAAGGTTCATTAAATACACACCAATAGCAAATCAATATCACTATCTTACAAACAATATCCAAAAGCAATCAAATTTAACTTCATCTTTAAAATTCTTGAACAAAAAAATTACTCAAAATGGATGGAAATCCTCTACTCAAGATTCTTTAAATTGAGAATTCTCAAAGAACATCTTGCACCCCAAAGCAATGAGCTCTTCAAAACCCTTTATCTTCTCAAATTCCAAACATCACTCAAATCTCAAAATGATAAAAGTTCTCAACAAACCTCCATGTGATGAAAAGACGAACACTCAAGATGATTCAAGACACATCCAAGAAGAACATGAAGTGTTCTATGACTATCCCACTCTTCAAAGTGAGTTTGACAAAATTGGATGGGATTCATTTCTTTCACTCAAAACCTACACATTTCCTTCATTTGTCAAGCAATTCTATTCAAAGTTTGAATTTACCTCCAACCGAAGGGTAAAATTCACTCTGCTTGATCAAGACTATGTGATGACACTTAAGCGATTTGGCTACATCCTTATAGTGCCGACAAAAGGAGCTGAGTTCTATGATACGAAAAATCATATACAACTCCTTTTCAAGTTCATTCCAAGAAGAGCATTAACCTCACTCTTCATTGATCCAGAACTAAAACTAAGTACTCTCTGTCAAGAAGGAGTCTTTGACAATGACATTCTACCAGAGTATGGGACATGCAAAATGATCATAGGTCATAACATCTTCTTCAGAAAAGAAGATGATGATAAAGTATTCGCGACTGAACTTGGACTCATGTGGTGCTTAACCAAGTCCATACAAGTAAATCTTGCCTACATAATGGCTTCCAGGATGCAAGATCTTAAACAAGATCCTACGCAATCCTATCCCTATGGTCGCCGCTTGACGCTTCTGTTCAAGCATCTCAACGCACTGAAACTCACATCTCCCTCGGGAACCAAATGCATCATCACCCATGCTTAATTCCACAAAGAGCTGCTTTTAAGCATATTAGGATAAAAGTCATTGTTGTACCCTCCATTCATATTTTTATATATGCATCACTATGTTTCGTACTTGTTTTAAATAAAATGTGTGCTTGTTATGTTTTATTATATGTTTTCCAACGTGCATAAATTAAGGGGCAGTTTTACTCTAAGGGCGAGCTTAGTTCTAGGGGGAGCTAACCTTTTTGCTTCGACAAAAGGGGGAGAAAGATGGATACAAGTGATTGTTAACACTTGCGTATTTATAGCAAAATGTCCCTCATCACTTGTATGTTTGTCATCATCAAAAAGGGGGAGAATGTTGGTTGAATGTGGGTTAATGCACTAAACGATAAACTTAAGTACGATTAACCAAAGAATATGTTTTGATGATGACACATACATATGCATAAGTAATGACTGACATGTTAACATAAAACACGTAAGGTCACTAATCCATACTTTATCTTACAAACGGCTAAGTCAAACATAGGTTAAAGAATGAAATTAAAAGTTCATCTAAACACACGGTCAAGGTACGGTCGACCGCATAGTCAACCATGAAACCCCAAACTGAACTGCAATGCAGTTTTGTGAAAACAAGTTGCACGGTCGCCACCACGGTCAACCGCTGTGCGACCGCAGTTTTCTCTGTTACCATTTTCGACCAAATAAAGTTTGACTAGTTCCCAACATCTATAATTCATGAAACCTTTCTCAACATGCTTAGAATAGATGCCTTCTCCATACTCAATTGAGCTTTGGTGATAAAAACACTAATTGTGATTAATTACGCCTAATGATACTTTAATGACAAATTAACCAAGATTAAGCATAACACATAAGTGTTAATCAACAACTTGTGATCATAATTCTTATCTAGATATTCTTAGTATGATCATCAAGTACTAACACACTTAAGCCAATGTCACTAGAACAATAATTGCTATTAGAAATGACTTAGTGATTAATTAAGGCTAAATGAGGAACAATGCTCTCAAGGTTAACTAGTAATGACTTGTAATCCTAAAACACAATTAGATACATTTAGGTTGGTCACCAAGTCCCAACTAGAGATTGCTCTTCCCTAGTGCATGTGTTGGACATTAATGTGTGCTTACACATTAATCAAGCAATATGTTATATTGCACTTAAACTTGTTAAAGCTTGAATTATAAGTTGTGCAAGTATCTATATGATTGATTCTAGAATAACTATCTCTTGCTATGTGAGTATTACTTGCTACTTGTCAATATGATTAATACTCATAAACTTGTCAACTTGATTAATATGTTTGCTATGTGCTCACTAGTTAGGATTCAAGTAACTAACCTACTCCAATAGATTAAGTGTAAAATGGTTCACCATGAAAGTATAGTCAATTGTCTATTTGGTCTAGGCTAATTAACTAAGGGTGATTGCTTATGACTTAACCATGATGTCTATACATACTTCATGATTATCTTATAGAGACATTATTCAATTAATCTCTAACCAAACTCAAAAAGAACATGACTTGTGATTAATTAAAACTAGGAAGTTAATGACATAGTGACTAGTCTTTAGAATTGAACCAAGGGCATTAAAGTGACTAACTAAGTCTTGACCAAACTGAGATTTCCCAAAATATCAATCAAGACACTTCTCCAAGAATGTTGGGTTTGCCACTTTTGGAATGATTAGTCACTTTCATGCATTAAGACCAAATCTCACACACTTAATGCATAGAGTACTTGTATAGGATGTTTGGTTTCTTTTGCAGGTGCTAGAAGGAGTAAAGGTGCCAAAATGTGGTGTTCAAATTTGAGTCAAACGGCAGGCAACCGTGTGTCAACGGCTACTTTTTGAATCCCACTATAAAAGGCAAACATTTAAGAGCATTTGAAGCTGACCCTCTTGCATATTTCAAAGGCTTATTTCCAGTGATCACAAGTGCATCAATTACTACTCAAATGTGATCAAGCAAGAGAAGATTCTATGATCTTATAGATATAGAATTGGGTTGTTGTAAACTTACTAATCAAAATCATTTATCTTGTGAGTTTACTTAATGTAATGTATGTCCTAGTATTGTCTTAGGATCATCATTTCAAAGTGTATAGGTCTTGTAACTTCAATTAGTAGAAGCATAGGCTAGCTTAGTGATCTACTTCCTTAAAGGGACTTAAGAAGTTGATTAATCTTATTTGGAGATTAATACTTGTCTAAGGTGAAGACAAGTTGGTCTAGGTTGGAGTTGATCTTTCAAAGGGATAGAAATATTAGGTTTCTTGTCTACCAAAGAAGATGAATACTTGTAAATCGGATCTCCACCAGGTTTGGAGAAAAGTGCTTAGTGAAGCAACAAGTCCCGATTAGTGTAATCGGGGAGTGGATAAAGGTGGATTAGTTAACATCCACCCGAACCACTATAAATCCTTTTGTCTATGTTCTTTACATTACTTCATTTATCATTTTGAACATACACACTACACACGTCAAGTTTGGGTTGAATTGGTTGATCAAAGTTAATCGAATATTGGGATCAATCAAAAAAGTGTTAAAAACGTATCAAGTAACTATTCACCCCCCCTCTAGTTACTTACAATATATATATTGCACGGATGTTTAAAAAACAGTGCAAAAAATGTAGTTTGCAGCTCATATTTGAATGTAAATAGCGATACAAAAAAATAGAAAAAGTATAAGAATTATTTAAGAGCTCGTGGTGTTGAAATTTTTATTTTGTTTTTTGAAATTCAGTGTTGACAAATTTTAAAAATTCCTTTTAAGGTTAAGAGCCCGTGGTGTTGGCGAATTTTAAAATTTCTTTTGAATTTAAGAGTCTGTGGTGTTGAAAAATTTTAAAAGTAGTTTATGGTGGTGTTAATAAACTTAATGTCTTCAATTTTATTCTCACCAATAAAATTTTTTAATATTATATATTATGTAATATTTAGAGTACATTGAAAATTTGTCATATAACGTAAAATTAGTAAAGTATAAGTTATATTATTTTAAAATTATTATATACAATTATTTTTTGAATAAAATTGTAATCCGCGAGTTTAATTTTAGAAAAGTTGTTAGTCATTTCAGCAAAATAATGGTATTCGGAAGAGTCGTCATATATAATAAATATTATAATAGTTATATTTGCGTATTCATAAATTTTTAAGGACCTAAACTGTAAATTCATCTCTTTAATAATTATATGATTATTATATTAATATGCAAAATGATTTAATAACAATATTATAATAGTGATTTATTAACAATATTTTGTTTAGTTGATAGAATTGTAAAAGGATCATGAGACCTTTAGTTACCATATATACTGTATATAGATAGATAGATGAGTTGCGTTAATGGAAACATACGGGAATTGCAAACGTGTACGGAATAATACAAAAATATATTTTATATATTAATTGTAAATTTATACATATATATGTAAATTTATATATATATATATATATATATATATATATATATATATATATATATATATATATATATATATTAGAGTTTTCAAAGCTATTCATGTAATGTAGGGTTTTATCAAAAAATGTTGCTGCTAATCAACGTGATTTATGGATGTATTTTTTATTTATTTAATTTAGAAGGTCGAATCTTGTGGATGTCGAACGTGTATTAGATTAAAAAAGTCCATATGGTGTAAACCAGAAAATTACTTACCCACGTGATGCGGAGGGACCTTTCAAGTTGCATATTAATATTTAACGTAGCGTTATGTTTTTACAGAATTTAAAACGCGTTGCAACGAGTGTGATTGGAAACATTTGGTAAGTGCCTAGTATACCTAATGTACTGTACTGCGCATTTTATACGCCGGGAAAATCTCGTAGAAAAGAGATCAAAACCATCGATATGAGGTGTTTAGTTTGGGTTGTTTATTATACTTGTATGTATATGTATAAAAAGTAGTCCGAAATATTTATTGTTTTTTAAAACCATTCCATTTCACACATAACTAGTTGTGTTGTGTTCGTAAAATTATTTCGAGTTGAACGGTAATGTCAAAAAAATTTAACTCGCAGCGAGTGGGAATATACGGCCGTTAAAAATTTAGGTGAAGTTAGTTTTTTTTAATAAGTTTGTGATTTTACATTTTATCTCCTTGTTTTGAAGGTTGGAGTTGTACATGTGTTTAAGTTTGGGGTGAGGTTGTTTTCTTTTACCATATCGTTTTGGGTGATTTTGAGCTGGGGTCGACAAAAAAGCTGGCTACATTTAGTAAATAAGTGAAATTTATCAAATAATAACACATATGGTGGTTTGTATTGGATTATAGAAATGGTCCTTGTTTTTGTTGTTGTTATTGATGGTCTATGTAATTTGCATTCGTCTCACACGTAGTCCGTACTTTTAACGCTCATTTTTCTGTTAAATTCAGTCACACACCTTTCGTATGAGGGTATATATGTCATTTAACATACCTTCTTTTATATGATTCAATCTAAAACATCCACCTTCACTAAGTTCAAGACTCGTAAAGTTTATGGAGTCGAACTAAAGAATTTTAATGTGGAAGGTATTTGAGTTCTAGGTTCTCGTTTTTGAATGTTGTGTTGTTTGCGGTAGATGGTTGGTTATCTTCCCTTTTTGGGTTTTTTTGTTTCCCCTCTGCTCGTGGTTGCGAGTTTATGGTTCTACTCGGGTGCTTTGCTTATTAGTTAGTTGCTAATTTTAGTTGCTTGCGAGCTTGTACTTGTGATGACCCGGGAATTTTCGACCAAATTTAAACTTGAATCTTATATGGTTTCGACACGATAAGCAAAGTCTGTAATGTTGAAGTCTCAAAACCTTTGAACTGTGTTCATGTATAAATTTGACCATTGACTAGTCCCGACGATTCACGAGCATTAGTGTGTAAATAAAAATGTAAATATAGATATATATGTATATAAATAAATATAAACAAAAGTTTATATAATAAATTGAAATAATAAAACAAAATATATTATACAGAATAATGAAGTAATGTTAAAATGAATAAATATTAAATATTCAACATATGTTATCATGTAATATATAATTGTAATTTAACGATATATTTACTATAATATTATTATCATTATTTTCTTATCATTATCTGTAGTATTAATATTATTATATAAAATTGGAAATATGTAACATGTTATACCTTAATTATAAATTGTATTATTAATAAATATTATTGTAACATAATCATTATTTATTATTATTATTATTATTATTATTATTATTATTATTATTATTATTATTATTATTATTATTATTATTATTATTATTATTATTATTATTATTATTATTATTATTATTATAGTTATCCTTATTATTATAAAGTAAGACAAATTATTATTATCATTAATAATATTATTATTATTAGCATCATTATTATTAATTATTATTGAACTTATCTTTTTATTAATATTACCATAACAGTATAATTATTTCTTTTCATTATTTTAATATTATAATTATTGATATTATCATAACTAGTATTTCGATATTATTGTTGTTACTAATATAATTATTAGTATTATTGTTAGCCTTCGATATTATTATTTATAATTTTATTAGTTTTATTGATAGTATTAATATTTGAGTATTAATAACATTATCAATATTAAAACTTATGAATTTATATATATATTATATAATCAAATAAACAGATATATATATATATATATATAAAATTACATATATAAATATATATATTACGGATATATATAAAGTGGTACATAAACAGATTTTATATATATATACATATATATATATATATATATATATATATATATATATATATATATATATATATATATATATATATATATATATATATATATATATATATATATATATATATATAAACATAAATACGATTAATCATATATATATAATTAATGTGATAAATATAAATAATTTTCATATTCTGTTCCAATCGTTTTCATGATGTAAGGAGTTAGTTTTATGTCTCCTAAATTGTACCATCAGGAATCCAATCACAGATATATTCGATTTTTTTTATATCTTATTTTTTTCTGTCCTTGTTGTCCAATTTAATCAATGCCTGTATTATGATATAATTTGGTCCCTTTCAGTGTTAACGAATTCCTTCAATCTTCTACCATCAACTATAACACATACAGTTATTTATCTACTTCAAATGAATCCAATTAAAAAGAAAATATTGAAGAAACCGTCGGTCATCTCTGTTATGGCAAATTTTTCTAACAGCTCAAATTCAATCAAGATTTCAAAATCCATTAATGTAGTCTGGTTAGTAATTTTTTATTTAAGCTACCTGTAAAATCTCAGACTCAAATTCCTTATATCACGCTCAAATTTTTGGAGTTAAACCTTATAATTCAAAAGTCAAATGTTCTGTTTTTAGAGAAATTAGAGTTCGTTTTAATAATTTTGTTTCAATTGACAACTCAAAAAGTTTCTAAGATGGAATTAGAACCTATTCCATGTTATGAGTTTCACCTATAACGATCTAGAATTTGAAAAGTGATTTTGAGTTCACAAGAACACTACAGCGACTGTTTTAATTTTTTATTTTTCTGTTATTGAATAATTCTGTTAATGAAACACAATACGATTGTGTCTGTTTTGTTGCAAATTAAAACCAGTTCATTAATTTGGTGTTATGATGTTTGGGAAGTTCCAGTTGATGGATGATGAAGAAGATGAGATTACGTATTTACGGGTTATAAATAATGGCGAAGGTATTAAAACAGAAAAACGGGCTACAACCCAATGGTTCAAGGTGTTAACAGTTTAGCGAGGGGTCGAGGGTTCGAGTCCCTGATGGGGCAGTTTATTTTTTTTGGGCCGATTTTCTCTTGAAGGTAGCTTTAATTTTCATTATTATTATTATTATTATTATTATTATTATTATTATTATTATTATTATTATTATTATTATTATTATTATTATTATTATTATTATTATTATTATTATTATTATTATTATTATTATTATCATATTGTTATTGTTATTGCTATCATAAATAATTACAATTATTATTATACATACTAAGATTAATAATATAATTAGTATTATTATTATTAATATTATTATCATTATCAATACTAGATTAATAATAAATATTATTAGTATCATCATTAATATTAGTATTAGTATAAGTATGATTTACATAATTATTACTGCTAATTTTATCACTTTAAGTATCGTTATTAATATTATGATTAATTATTATTATGGTTAATGTTGTTAGTATTATAGTTATTATTAATAAAAACATATTTAAATTTATAAGTATTAGACATGTTATTAACATTAGTATTAATAAGATTATTATAAATTGTATCATTTAAGTATTATTATTTTTCGTACTATCAATGATATCAACATTAAGATTCTATTGAAAATAAAAGTTAAGGATATTTATTAAGATCATAAGTATGTATTAATCATATAACAATTTTATATAAATATTCATAAATGACAAGTTAGGTATTAACAAAATAATACTAATATGAGATAAATATAACTACATATATAGTAAACATTTTGAATATATACACGAAATAAATAAGTATAATATAAAAATTTAAGATATAATATATAAATTTGTTCGATCGCGATTATACGCTTTAATATATATACAAATAAATATAGTAAATAGATTATTAATATAAGAAGTATATTAATAATATATATATATATATATATATATATATATATATATATATATATATATATATATATATATATATATATATATATATATATATATAACCTGCTAATATTATTTATATAAATACTTACAAATAACAAAATTTTCAATTTTTAAACATAACATTAAACAAGTAAGTATGTAAATATAGATATTAATATAACTATACAAATATTAACTATTATGAATATATACACAAATTAAACATACATAATATATAAATTAAAGGTATAATAAGTAAATTTGTTCAGTTATGATTATATGTTTTAATATAAATATACAAATGACATAGGTTCGTGAATCCAAGGTCAACTCTACAATTATTCAATGTCGTTATATGTATTTTTACTATAAAATACATTAGGTGAGTTTCATTTGCTCCCTTTTTAAATGCTTTTGAAATATATATTTTTGACACAAGTAATTAAAACTACATTATATGGTTGAATGATCGAAGCCGAATATGCCCCTTTTGCTTGGTAGCCTAAGAATTAGTAAACCGATCTACTAATTGACGCGAATCCTAAAGATAGATCTATTGGGCCTAACGAACCCCATCCAAAGTACCGGATGTTTAGTACTTCGATGTTGTTTTATCATGTCCGAAGGATTTCCCGGAATGATAGGGGATATTCTTATATGCATCTTGTTAATGTCGGTTACCAGGTGTTCATCCATATGAATGATATTTTTTGTCTCTATGCATGGGACGTATTTTTATGAGAACTGAAAAATGAAAATCGTGTAGTCTATTAAAATGATGGAAATGATTATTTATGTCAAACTAATGAACTCACCAACCTTTTGGTTGACACTTTAAAGCATGTTTATTCTCAGGTATGAAAGAAATCTTCCGCTGTGCATTTGCTCATTTTAGAGATATTACTTGGAGTCATTCATGACATATTTCAAAATACGTTGCATTCGAGTCGTTGAGTTCATCAAGATTGTTACTAAGTCAATTATAGTTGGATATATTAGGAAATAGTATGCATGCCGTCAACTTTTGATGTAATGAAAGTTTGTCTTTTCAAAAACGAATGCAATGTTTGTAAAATGTATCATATAGAGATCAAGTACCTCGCGATGTAATCAACTATTGTGAATCGTTTGTAATCGATATGGACTTCATCCAGATGGATTAGGACGGGTCTCTACAGTTGGCATCAGAGCGGTGGTCTTAGCGAACCAGGTCTGCATTAGTGTGTATAACTGATAAGTCGTTAGGATGCATTAGTGAGTCTGGACTTCGACCGTGTCTGCATGTCAAAAGTTTTACTTATCATTAGTGTCAAAAATTATTTGCTTATCATCCTTAAAGTCTAGACACGTCTTACTGCCTCTATTGCATAGACAGTGTATAGATAAAATCATATCTTAGCGTATCTGTTATTGTTGCCTTTGCCTGACAGCTTCCGTAGATTCCTCCGTAACTTATGGGATTTTAGTATTATATATGCATATGTAAACTATGTATTGCAAGGTACTAATCTACATCCTATAATCTATTTCTTATCGAAAATCCTTCATCTGATCATACGAGATGAATCCCTCAACCAGTTCGAGTCCCTCATATTTCGATAGCTATTCCGATAATTATTCCGACAGCTATTCCGACATGGATATTCACCTAAGCTCCGAAAGCGGTGTCACCAGAATGAATCAATCAATCAGCTATCCTCAATTCATCTGATGGGTTCGTAGTCGACTTAATCAATGGAGACGCGAAGAAGGCGATCCCTTTCACCAACCGAATTCACCTCTTGACAATGAACCTGAAGCGTTTACCGGCAAACCTGTTCGCAACACCGTTTATACCCTTTTTGCAAGAATTTTTCGTCTTGAGGCTACCATTAACGGAACTAGAGAAGATATCTGACCTCTACCTCACACTGATAACTAACCAGGGTTAGTAGAAGAAGTTAAAGAACTCCGAGCTCGAGTGTTAACTTTAGAGAACACGGTACACAATTTGCAAGCACCAGCAGTATCACCAACACCAGTAACATCACCAGCCTCAGCACCAGCAGCACTAATATCACCAACAACAACATCCGCATCACCAGCTTCGACATCTCATTCTGTACCTTGAGTATAACCATCGTTCTACATGACGTTCTACATCAGTTATCTTCGTTCGATATGGCGATTATGTAATCTCTAATGTTTTAGAGATTATATATTCTGGTTCTAACGGTAAATCAAATGAGTTTAATATCATATTGACTCATTAAATCCATGATTACATCTGAAGAATATATATATATATATATATATATATATATATATATATATATATATATATATATATATATATATATATATATATATATATATATATATATATATATATGTTTTCATAAAGATTGTAATTAAAAATTCTTTTGTACAAACTGTTAATGGTGAAATTATTTTAACGGGTAGGTAATACCCGAGGAATATTTAGATTTCACATTAATAAGTTACACGGTACCTTCTGCTAATCTGATTCAACAGTCATTTACTATCCTACTTACATCCACAGATATACATATCTGTTCACCGCAGAATAACCATTTTCATTCAATTTCATACTTGGATTTTGACCTATCAAAATCCAACAAGTGGCAAAATGAAGAAAACATTGAACAAAATAAAAATTTGTTAGAAACAAACGAATTAACTATGAGAAAAATTTTGTTAAGAATCCACGCTAACTGTTTCCAGCTAACTGTTCCTAGCTAACTGATTACATTTTAATTATCGCAATTTTATTATCGCAATTTTATTTATCGTCATTTAATTTCTGTTATTTACTTTACGCACTTTAATTATCGTCATTTAATTTCTGTTATTTATTTTATGCATTTAAATATCGGGACATGTATACAAGGTTTTGACATATCATATCGACGCATCTATATATATTATTTGGAATAACCATAGACACTCTATATGCTGTAATGATCGAGTTCGCTATACAGGGTTGAGGTTGATTCTCAAAAATATATATAGTTTGAGTTGTGATCGAGTCTGACTAGCCTTACTATAACCTTGATATATATGCGTGCTCTTTTATTGTTACCGAGGAACCTTTTATATTCCACTATACTACCAGCAAATGTACCAACAACCTCGTCGCTCCTGGGTTTAAATCTCTCCGACAAATCACTATATTTATCTATTGAAATCTCATCCTGTACTCATCCGCATCTTGTAACAAGAATTGCCATAACAATTACCGGGAATCCGCAAATCTGTATTGTGAGTCTCGCAACGTTTCTGATAATGCTAAAAACGAACATATATTTCATAGCATTATTCCTCAAGAAAGACAAGCTTTTAGTTGCAATTGTTCTATTTACAAGTGATATTCGTTTAAATAATAAAAGGTGAAGACAAAAGACAGATTCGACGAATTGAAGACGCAAACGACCAAAAAGCTCAAAAGTACAAAAGACAATCAAAGAGGTTCCAATTATTGATAAGAAACGTCTCGAAATTACAAGAGTACAAGATTCAAAACGCAAAGTACAAAATATAAAATTGTACGCAAGGACGTTCGAAAATCCGGAACCGGGACCAGAGTCAACTCTCAACGCTCGACGCAACGGACTAAAAATTACAAGTTAACTATGTATATAAATATAATATAATATATAATTAATTATATTAATTATATATATATATTATATATATATTATAAACCGTCGGTAAACAAAGAGCCAAACTCCTCTGAGCTGTAAAAGCAAACTCCGCGACTCGCGGAGTTTGAAGGCCAAAAAGGCCGCGAGTCGCGGAGCCCCCAGTTTTGAAACTCCCTATAAAGCAAACCGAATTCTGATCATTTTCATCATCTTTTTTCTCCTCATTCATACGATATATTTATATTTATAATTTATATTTTAATTTTAATTTTAATTTTAATTATAATTCTAGTAATAAGGGTATGTTAGCGAATATTGTAAGGGTGTAAGTCGAAATTCTGTCCGTGTAACGCTACGCTATTTTTAATCATTGTAAGTTATGTTCAACCTTTTTACATTAATGTCTCGTAGCTAAGTTATTATTATGCTTATTTAAAACGAAGTAATCATGATGTTGGGCTAATTACTAAAATTGGGTAATTGGGCTTTGTACCATAATTGGGGTTTGGACAAAAGAACGACACTTGTGGAAATTAGACTATGGGCTATTAATGGGCTTTATATTTGTTTAACTAAATGATAGTTTGTTAATGTTAATATAAAGATTTACAATTGGGCGTCCTTATAAATTACCATATACACTCGATCGGACACGATGGGCGGGGTATTTATATGTACGAATAATCGTTCATTTAACCGGACACGGGAATGGATTAATAGCCACTAGAATAATTAAAACAGGGGTGAAATTATGTACAAGGACACTTGGTATAATTGATAACAAAATATTAAAACCTTGAGTTACACTCAGTCGACATCCTGGTGTAATTATTAAACAAAGTATTAAAATCTTGTTACAGTTTAAGTCCCCAATTAGTTGGAATATTTAACTTCGGGTATAAGAATAATTTGACGAGGACACTCGCACTTTATATTTATGATTGATGGACTGTTATGGACAAAAACCAGACGGACATATTAAATAATCCAGGACAAAGGACAATTAACCCATGGGCATAAAACTAAAATCAACACGTCAAACATCATGATTACGGAAGTTTAAATAAGCATAATTCTTTTATTTCATATTTAATTTCCTTTATTTTATATTTAATTGCACTTCTAATTATCGCATTTTTATTGTTATTTTATCGCAAGTTTATTTTATCGCACTTTTATTATTCGCAATTTCATTATCGTTATTTACTTTACGCTTAAAATTAAGTCTTGTATTTATTTATTATTTTACATTTGGTTTTAACTGCGACTAAAGTTTTAAAATCGACAAACCGGTCATTAAACGGTAAAAACTCCCCTTTATAATAATAATATTACTTATATATATGTATTTGTATTTTTATAAAAGTAAACTAATATAGAGTTAAGCTTTGTTTAAAGATTTCCCTGTGGAACGAACCGGACTTACTAAAAACTACACTACTGTACGATTAGGTACACTGCCTATAAGTGTTGTAGCAAGGTTTAAGTATATCCATTCTATAAATAAATAAATATCTTGTGTAAAATTGTATCGTATTTAATAGTATTTCCTGCAAAAAAAAATTTAATAGTATTTTATACCACTCCGCTACCGCATCAAGTATTTTTGGCGCCGCTGCCGGGGAACTCTCTTAAAAGCCGGAAGCGCAACACTAATATAAAAAAAATAAAAAATTTTAGTTAACTTTTATTAAAATTTGTTTTTGTAAAAATACGTTTTAATTATTCGAAAATATAAAAAGAAAAACAAAAATTTATGTATTTTTAGGAGTTTGATAAATATAAGTTTTATTTTGTAAAAATATGAGTTTTATTTAATTTATTTTATAAATATATTTTATAAATATAAAAAACCGAAAAAAAAGAAAAATATATATATATATATAAATCTATTTTTTTTATTATTGTTATAAAGTAGTTTATTTTTATCTTAGTTATTAAAGATAAGTTTTATTTAGATCACATAAATATTTTAATAAGATAATATAAACAGAAAATATAAAAACAGAAAACAGAAAAAAAAAAAAAACCGTCGAGTTTTAAATTGTTCCAGGGTTTAAATTTAAAACCCCGCGACTCGCGGGGTTTGTTGTTTGAAATACCGCGACTCGCGGAGTAATTCTGACACCGACAGAAGCCCTAATCCTGCATTTATTACGGATTATTATTAACCCTAATTATTATTATTATTATAATTAAGTTTATTTTTAATTTAAGTTTTATTTAATTTATATTTTAGTTAAATTAGTTTAATTAAATTGTAAAATTAGTAGTTTTATTAAATAAATAATATAAAAATAATATTTTTATAAAAATTGTAATTTTTACAACTTTTTGTATATTTTTATATTTTGTCCCTTTTTAATCGTTGTAGCGTAATATTTGTATTTTTTTCGCTCATATTTAATTTTAAACTTAGTTTTTGCCATAGTCATTTTTACTCCTAGATTTTTAGGTTTTGCCGTAGAATTCCTTAAGTGCTTTTTTAGACTAAGATTTAGGTGCTTTAGAATTTTGCGACGCCTTTTTAAGTTTTAGTTTCTTTTTAAGTTATTTCCATTTGGGATTTAGTTTTTCTTGTAAGCTTTAATATTTTTAGACGACTTTTACCTATGTATCAATTATCATTCCAATTAGTAATCTCAATTTGCGATTATAATTTTAAGTTAGTTGTAGTAATAAGGTTAGGTTAGTCAAGTATTTTTAAGTTTTTATAAGTTTCTTTTATTTTTCCGTCACCTTTTATTTTTTCAACCATTTTTCTTTTTCAACCTTTTTCCGGCGAACTCTTTTTCTTTCTTATTTCTCTCTATTCTAGTTTTTAGGACATAGATTTTTATTCTACTTCTTATCTAAATTTCTTAAAATTACGAAAATTTATTTTAAGTGCTTAAATTAATAGACATCAAAATTTTCTGGTTCGTAGTAATAGTTGGATTTGTACGTGGACCGGGTTATTGGAGCCAAACAGTCCTCAATTATATTGAGACCAAACGAATCCTGCCCCTCTGCTGCATCTTTTGGCTATTCGAAACGTGGGCAAAATCAGAAAAGTCTATTGATTGGATAACTTATTATAATTTTTCTTTCCTTTTTAAAATTAATAGGATATTCA
Source organism: Rutidosis leptorrhynchoides (assembly GCF_046630445.1). Lineage (NCBI taxonomy): Eukaryota > Viridiplantae > Streptophyta > Magnoliopsida > Asterales > Asteraceae > Rutidosis > Rutidosis leptorrhynchoides. The sequence continues at coordinate 48,795,079 of NC_092335.1, read as the reverse complement.
GTGAATGCACCGAGCAAGACGTTCACCACCTTTTGTACGTTCACCACCTGTAACTAGATCAAGACATTTAGCAAATATAACCGCCGTTAATTTTTCTTTAGAATCGTCATCCAGTAGACCAAGTACTTCAGCTCAAATTTTCGATAATCCATTTTTTGAACCCGACCTCACAATTGAGAATCCGGAAAATATTCAGGAACGGTTCGTAGATCCTGAACCATTAAACTTTCCTCCGGAGCCACCAATCATTCAAACAGAGATTGTTGAGGAACGAACCATTAAATCAGAATCATCTAGTGATACCGATTCAACAAATTCAATTATGGAGAATCTGGAACCTTTAAGTATGGAAGACCGAATGAGAGCTAAACGCACTGGCCAAGGTCACGCAAATACTCATCCAGACATTAATGCGCCAGATTATGAAATCAAAGGACAAATTCTACACATGGTGACTAATCAATGCCAATTTAGTGGTGCGCCGAAGGAAGATCCAAATGAACATCTACGTACCTTTAATAGGATCTGCACACTATTTAAAATCCGAGAAGTGGAGGATGAACAGATATATCTCATGTTATTTCCCTGGACTTTAAAGGGAGAAGCCAAAGATTGGTTGGAATCGTTACCTGAAGGGGCGATCGATACATGGGACGTTTTAGTTGACAAATTTCTTAAACAATTCTTTCCTGCATCTAAAGCCGTAAGACTTCAAGCAGAAATTGTTACGTTTACACAGAAACCAAATGAAACTCTATATGAGGCTTGGACTAGATATGGAAAGTTGTTAAGAGGATGTCCGCAACATGGTTTAGACACCTGTCAAATAGTACAAATATTCTACCAAGGATGCGACATCACTACAAGGAAAGACATAGATATAGCAGCTGGTGGTTCTATTATGAAGAAAACCGAAACTGATGCTTACAATATTATTGATAACATTGCTTCCCACTCACATGAGTGGCACCAAGAAAAAGATATCGTTAGATCATCTAAAGCAGCTAGAGCCAATTCTAGCCATGACTTAGATTCCATTTCCGCAAAGATAGATGCTGTCGAGAGACGAATGGAAAAGATGACTAAAGATATTCACTCAATACGAATTAGTTGTGAGCAGTGTGGAGGAACACATTTGACAAAAGATTGTCTCAGTATTGAATTAACAATGGAACAAAGAGAGAATATTTCATACATAAACCAAAGGCCTGGAAATAATTATCAGAATAATTATCAACCGCCAAGACCTATTTACAATCAAAACCAGAACTATAACCGAAATATTCCATACAACAACCAACAAGGTCCTAGCAATCAACAAGTATCCAATAATACTTATAATCAGCAAAGACCTAATTTTCAAAACAAACCACCACAACAAACCGATGATAAAAAGCCAAATTTAGAAGATATGATGACGAAGCTAGTTGAAACTCAAACGCAGTTTTTCACATCTCAAAAACAAACCAATGAACAAAATGCTCAAGCATTTAGAAATCAACAAGCTTCTATTCAAAATCTGGAACAAGAAGTAAGTAACCTAGCAAGATTAATAGGTGAAAGAAAACCGGGAAGTCTACCTAGTGATACAAATTCTAACCCCCGGAATGAAACAGCTAAAGCCATTACCACAAGAAGTGGCACAACACTTAAACCACCTGAAATACCTGTAACTTCTTATGAAGCCATTCCTACTCCACAAGAACCACAACCTGATCAAGATAAGGAAAAAGAACCGGTAGTTGAAAAGGTTAATGAAGATAACACAGTTAAGGATAAACCTTATGTTAAACCATACCAACCACCACTTCCTTACCCGAGTAAAATGAAGAAAGAGAAACTTGAAGCTGAGCAATCCAAATTCTTGGATATGTTTAAACAGATAAATGTAAATCTTCCTTTCATTGATGTGATTTCAGGAATGCCTAGATATGCTAAATTCTTGAAAGATCTAATCTCAAATAGAAAGAAAATGGAAGAACTCTCGGCTGTTACTATGAATGCTAATTGTTCAGCAGTGCTGTTGAATAAGATACCAGAAAAACTATCTGATCCAGGAAGTTTCACAATTCCATGTTTTCTGGGTAGTCTTAGTTCAATAGAAGCATTGGCAGACTTAGGTGCTAGTATAAATCTAATGCCGTATTCACTATACACTAAACTAGACCTTGGAGAATTGAAACCAACCAGAATAAGCATACAACTAGCCGATAGATCAATAAAATATCCTAGAGGGATAATGGAGAACATGCTAGTTAAAGTTGGTACTTTAGTATTTCCAGTAGATTTTGTTGTTTTGGACATGGAAGAAGATTCTCAAGTTCCTCTCATATTAGGAAGACCATTCTTAAACACGGCTAAAGCAATGATAGACGTGTTCGGTAAGAAACTGACCCTAAGTATAGAGGATGAGAGTGTTACCTTTTCAGTTGATAGAGCAATGCAACAACCACAATTTGCAGATGATACATGTTATTATATTCAAACTATAGATGCACATGCAGAATTATTAGAAGAATTTCCAGAATTACAAGGAACAGGAGAATGTTCTTTAGGAGAAGGTAATGAACCAATTGATGAAGCTGAAATGTTAGATACACTTATAGCTAATGGATATGAACCAACAACAGAAGAAATTCAAATGCTAAAAGAAGAAGACAGATATCGATACAAATCATCGATAGAAGAACCTCCGAAATTAGAGTTAAAGCCACTTCCAAACCATTTGGAATACGCTTATTTACATGGTGAATCTGAATTACCTGTAATAATATCGTCTTCTCTTACTGAAAATGAGAAATCACAACTCATTTCTGTGTTGAAAGCTCATAAACCAGCCATTGCATGGAAGATTCATGATATTAAAGGAATAAGTCCTTCGTATTGCACACATAAAATCTTTATGGAAGAAGATCATAAAACGTATGTGCAACGCCAACGAAGACTAAATCCTAATATGCAAGATGTAGTTAAGAAAGAAATTATTAAACTGCTAGATGCAGGTTTAATTTATCCAATCTCTGATAGTCCATGGGTAAGCCCAGTTCAATGCGTGCCTAAGAAGGGTGGCATGACTGTCATTACAAATGAGAAAAATGAGCTTATTCCTACTAGGACTGTAACAGGATGGCGTGTATGTATTGATTATAGAAAATTAAATGACGCCACCAGAAAAGATCACTTTCCCTTACCTTTCATAGATCAAATGTTGAAAAGATTAGCCGGAAATAGTTACTATTGTTTTCTAGATGGATTTTCCGGATATTTTCAAATTCCAATAGCACCCGAAGATCAAGAGAAAACCACATTCACGTGCCCTTATGGTACTTTTGCTTACAAACGCATGCCATTTGGACTTTGTAACGCCCCTGCAACCTTTCAAAGGTGTATGATGGCGATTTTTCATGACATGATAGAATAATGCATGGAAGTTTTCATGGATGACTTTTCAGTCTTCGGTGATACATTTGAATCATGTCTAGTTAATCTGGAACGAATGCTTCTTAGATGCGAACAATCAAATCTAGTACTTAATTGGGAGAAATGCCATTTCATGGTTAAAGAAGGCATCGTTCTTGGACATAAAATTTCAAAAGAAGGAATTGAAGTGGATAGAGCTAAAGTAGATGTAATTGCTAAACTTCCACATCCCACCAATGTTAGAGGAGTTAGGAGTTTTCTAGGGCATGCCGGTTTTTACCGACGTTTCATAAAAGATTTTTCTAAAATTGCCACTCCTATGAATAAACTCCTAGAAAAGGATGCTCCATTCATCTTTTCAGATGAGTGTATCAAATCTTTTAATATTCTTAAAGAGAAACTCACTAATGCACCGATCATGATAACACCAAATTGGAATCTACCATTTGAACTAATGTGCGATGCAAGTGATTTTGCAATGGGAGCCGTTTTAGGACAAAGGATTGAAAAACGATTTCAACCTATATATTATGCTAGTAAGACGTTACAAGGAGCACAAACGAACTATACAACTACTGAAAAAGAACTCCTTGCTATTGTCTTTGCTTTTGACAAATTTCGATCATATCTCGTTCTAGCAAAAACGGTGGTCTATACCGACCATTCTGCTCTTAGATACCTATTTTCAAAACAAGATGCTAAACCAAGATTAATCCGTTGGATCTTACTCTTACAAGAGTTTGATATTGAAATCCGAGATAAAAGAGGAGCAGAAAATCTCGCCGCTGATCATCTTTCTCGTCTTGAAAATCCTGAGTTAGAAGTTCTAAATGAATCGGCCATACAAGACAACTTTCCTGATGAATATCTATTGTAGATAGATTATAAAGAAATCCCATGGTTTGCAGACTATGCAAATTATTTAGTATGTGGATTCCTTAAAAAAGGATTATCGTACCAAAGGCGAAAGAAATTCTTCAGTGATATAAAACACTATTTCTGGGAAGATCCACATCTGTTTAAAAGTTGTCCCGATGGAATAATACGCCGATGTGTATTTGGAGATGAAGCTAGTAAAATATTAAACCATTGTCACACAGGACCAATAGGAGGGCATTATGGGCCTCAACTAACATCAAGAAAAGTTTATGATGCTGAATTCTATTGGCCTATAATTTACAAAGACGCACACCTTCTTTGCAAATCCTGTGATGCATGTCAAAGGGCCGGAAAAATAAGTCAACGTGATGAAATGCCACAAAATGTCATCCAAGTATGTGAAGTATTTGACATTTGGGGTATTGACTTTATGGGTCCATTTCCAAAATCTCATAATAATCTATATATAATCGTAGCCATTGATTATGTATCTAAATGGGCGGAAGCACAAGCTCTCCCAACTAACGATGCACGAGTTGTAGTCAACTTTTTAAAACGTCTTTTTGCAAGGTTTGGAACACCGAAAGCTTTAATAAGTGATCGGGGTACTCATTTCTGTAATAATCAACTTGAGAAAGTTCTTAAAAGATATGGAGTAACTCATAAAATCTCCACCGCATATCATCCACAAACAAGTGGACAAGTTGAAAATACCAACCGAGCTTTAAAACGTATTCTAGAGAAAACCGTAGGATCAAATCCGAAGGAATGGTCCATTAAATTGGAGGATGCACTCTGGGCTTTTAGAACAGCCTACAAAACTCCAATTGGAACCACACCTTTTAGACTTGTTTATGGAAAAGCATGTCATCTTCCAGTAGAAATTGAACACAAAGCATTTTGGGCTTTGAAAACATGTAATCTTGATTTACATGAAGCCGGACGTCTACGATTAAGTCAACTAAACGAATTAGAAGAATTAAGACATGAAGCATACGAAAATTCATTAATCTATAAAGAAAGAACGAAGAAATGGCATGATAAAAGAATCAAAAGTTCAAAAGAATTTAAAGAAGGAGACAGAGTTCTTCTTTTCAATTCACGATTCAAGCTATTTCCTGGAAAATTGAAATCAAGATGGTCTGGACCATTCATAGTCAAAAGAGTTTTCCCATACGGAACGATAGAATTGATAAATTCAAATGGGATTGAATTTAAAGTTAATGGTCACAGAGTTAAACATTACATACATGGTCCGATGGAAGTCGACAACGAAGTTAATCACAATTTCGACACCACAGCTAACTAAGTGTGGGGAGAATCAAGTCTTTAAAGGATAATATGTATTTCTGTTAGAGTTAGATTGTCTGTTTTCGTGTAGTTCTCGAAAATGGAACCCGAATGGTCTTTCCCTAGCAGACCCTAAAGAACTAGTCTTCTCCCCCCATTCTGAATTTTTATTTTTTTAGGTTTTTACAAAATGAAGACTGCCTGTGAACTAAACCATGGTCTAATGCTACACGCTTTGATCACTAAACGTAATAATGACATACTATCGAGTGAAATAGTATCAGTAATCAAAGAAAGAATGGACGGAGTTAGAAAAGAATCCAGATGCGAAGATAATAAGTTACAATTTTGTAAAGGAAAATCAAAATCCGCAGCGAAAAGAAGAGCACGACACTTAGAAAGATGTCACAAATGCGGAAAATGGTCACATGGAGGTAAATGTTCAAATAATCAAACTTATTCAAATACCGAATTTGTTACTTTATGCAGAGACGGACCGTTCATATGTTTAGAAGAAAAGACACTGAATGCTCGAGGTTACGCCTATGTAGCCATGGAAAACCAATTAAACCGACTATCTTATGAATGAGATAGATCATATAACTAAGAAATCTATCTCACAGGTATGTCTGTACAGTTTTTATTTTTATTTTTAACCTTTTGATAATAAACGCTAATTTGTTCGCTAAAAAGTATTAAATTGGTATTGAATAAAATTAGGTTTGGCGACTGAAATTATTGATATCATTTAAAAATTTATTACATCACTGCGAAATTTAACGTTTATTCTTAAGGTATAAATATCTTTAAACAATCAACCCAAAATATTTCAAAAATTCGTCATGAGTTAAATTAGGTCTTGGAACCGAAATTACTTTACCGAAAAGAGGGGCGCATATTTTTGATAATATTTGATTGATTAAAGTGGGATAAAAAAAAAAAATTTTAATTTTATTTTTACCATGTTTTTAAAATTAATATTTAAATCTTAAATTAATATTGTAAACTTTGTAAAATCAATATTTTTAAAATTGTAAATATTTGAAAAAAAATTAATATAAGTTTGGTGTGAATTTATAATATGAATTTTTAAATTAAGTTTGGTGTGAACTTTTAATTTTTAAAATATGAATTTTTAATTTTATGCATTTCAAATTTTAAGTTTGGTGTGAATTTTTAATATTAATTTTGAATTTTATATTTAAGTTGTGTGAATTTAAAAACAAAAATTTAATTTATCTCATTAAGTTAAGAATATGATTTTTAAAATTCGTCGTAAGTTGAAGACTAGGTCTTTGAACCGAAATTGCTTTACCCGAGGGAGGGACGAGAACTTTTATTTTCATTATTTTTAATCTTATTGAATTAAAGTATGCCAAAAACATTGAAAAAACCCAAAAATCTTAGCTTTTAAAACAATCGATACAAAAAGACAAATTTTAAAATTTTGTCGAGGGACGGACTAGGACATCGATCCGAAACGACCTCGTCCTAAATAACAAAGGAAACGAAATTTTAAAATTAAGTACTTAATTGTTTATAAGTTAATGATTATAAAAAAAAAAAAAAAAATATCAAACTCCGCGACTCGCGGAGTTTGAAGGGTATTTCACCGCGAGTCGCGGAGGGACCAAAACCCAGAAAAAAATAAAACGTAAAAAAACAGAGCAGTTCACTCCCCCACCCAAAAATACTGCGAAGAACAGCGAAAAAACCCACGAAAAACCCGAAAAAAAACCCCCAAAATCACAATTTTTAACCGTTAATCACCAAATCTTTTACTAAAATCATGTTGAGAAGGATGCTATCTAGGAATTACTCAAGAAAAACGGTAAATTTCTACACCTAAACACCATTTAATCCGAAATTTGGTGTTCTTGAGCAATTTTTTTTCCCAATTTGATTTTGATGCTTTTTAGTGTAATTAGGCTTAAATTGTTTATGTATTATGCTTGTATAACCTAGATTGATGCTGTTTAACATGATTAGAAGCCTTAAACTTCAAATTTTGAATAATCTAGGGTTTGTGTTCTTGAGCAATTTGGGGCTTTTTGATATAAACAGGTTATGGCCGATTTTTGTCATGAATTGTTGCTAAATTAAGTAGTGTAACATGTCTAGGTAGTTAAATGATCCAAACTTTGAGCCTAAACATGATTTTGAGAATTAAAGTGGACTTTTTCAAGTCTAAAATTCATGAACTTGATTTTTGAAAGATAATGCCATTTGAGACTTGTTTAATTGCTAGTAATGATTATTTTGACATGTTATTTGAGTTGAATGCTTATGAACTTGGCGAACATTTTCGTATATGCTTATTTGAAAAAGTGTAGATTTGATAAAAATGTGAAAATAAGCTTAAGTTTAATATAAATTGATAATGTCATTGTAATTATTTTGATTGATGATTTTGCTGACACTAATGCATATTTGGATGCACAAAAATTGTGTTTGATGTGTTTTGCAGACTGAAAGGGGTGAATCTTCATCCCAAGCCCGCAATGCTCCTGCTGAGAATGCGGAACAACAGGAAGTGGATAACTACTACAAGCAGGATATACCTCATCCAGTCATGACCTTTTCTGATATGCACTTGGAAGAGTTGCACCCGAACCTGAGATTTGACAGACTTTGGATAGATTATCCAAAATATCAAAGGGGTTTGCATACTCTTCATTCTAAGGTTATTGAGGTACCGAGGGTCATAGAATGGGGACCCTTAGAAGCTGTAGAATTGGCCGGGCCAATTAGGGAATTACTTGTACAGAGGTATGGTAATTCTACTTTTAATGACTGGGTACGTTTATTCACCATGCGTAGACCTGTATATAAAGTATGGTGTGAAGAATTGTTATGTAGTATAGAGTTGAATGATCGGGTAGCTAATTTAACCGATCGTTCTTTTATTAGATTTTTGTTAGGCGGTTCGATGCACCACATGTCTTTACTGGACATGGCTCAGGCTTTACGTATATATACGCCTGAGGAGTTAGCGTCTGCCGATTGTAGAGGATTGATACTAAACGGTAGAAAGATAGATGAAAATTTTGATACACACGGTGTGTGGAGTCAAATGACAAGCCATCACCGTTTCAAAGGGGGGAAATTACTCTTATTTGGATATAGATAGAGCCGAATTAAGAGTGATACATAGGTTTTTAGCTAATTCGATTACACAAAGGGGTAAGAACAAGGAAAAGGTAAATGAACAAGATTTGTTTTACCATATGTGTATTCGAGACCCACAAAGCGCTGTAAGTATACCATATTGTGTGGGTTATTATTTATCAGCTATGGTTCGGGGGATGCGACCGCATAGCATAATAGGAGGTGGTATTTTTATTACTTTGATTGGTGAATATCTCGGTGTGGATATAAGTCGGGGGGATTATTAGTAGAAGAACCAGAACCCCGCGATACTATAGGTTTAAATGTATACCATGGTGCGAAAGTTTTGAAGAGGCGAAATAACGCCGCAGTACAATACCATGGTAGACATCCACAGGTGGAGAGAAACCAACAGCAAGGTAATGTAGGAGGGGGGAATGAGATGCAAGAAATGCAAAGGTTTATACCTTCTCAGGAATACGAAAATGCTAGACAGAGAGCATTTGAAGATTGGCAAGTTCATCAGAACCAAATCATAGCTCATTGCCAACATATAGGTAGAAACTATATTCCTACACCGAAACCCATCTTCCCTCCCTGGTCTATAGAGATGCAGCCACCATATCCTACGTATGACCCTGCCGAAGCATTCTATAGCACATATGGTTATGCCTGGAACCCCTATTGGTACCAGTATCATCCCTAGTATACTTATTTTTTTTTTGTAATTTGTAATTATTGATACGTTTAATACTTTTGTTAATATTGTAATCATTTTTATAATTATCTAACTTTTATTCTTAGATTTTAATAATTTTTGAATGTGGGGTAATATACCAAACTTCAAAAATATGTATATATGTTTGCAGTTTATCTTATGTACACAACAGGGTAAAACAACGCATTTTCAAAGACTGGCATTAAGTTCAACAAAAGCAACTAATTTTGACGACAAGATGCAAAATATATGTGAAATAACAACAAGACGGAATGAACAAATGATGTGCACCATTTATCATTCAGCAAACAAACGCCAATATATTTGGAAACTTTGGTAAAAATTTAATCATTTTCACACTAATCACCCTCAATAATTTAAATTGCTACTGATTTCTTGCAAATGAGGGCATTGCAAGATCTTAAGTGTGGGAAGGGGTTAAATTCTTTCGGATTTTAAAATTTTTATCTTAAACACTTGGTTACCATTAAAAATACTAGTAAAGCAGTAGTTGTATTAGAATCTAGTGCTCTCTGATAATAAAGAACAGCCCTAGTCTTATATACTGACTACCCAATTCTAGTAAAATTTTTCAAAATTTTCAATTAAATGAACTCAAAATCATGTTTATACATATTTATGAACGATAAAACTAGGTTTTAACACCGAAATTATTGTAACCTCGGAAAGGACATAAATTGAGAAACAAACCAAAATGTTAAAATTCATTTAAAATGGAATAGAGGACGATAAAAAGGAAAATAAAAGCCAAGTGTGGGAAAATTTACCAAGTTATCTTAAACATATGTCACATATATCTGTAACAAATAACTGAAAATACTTTTGCTTTGGACTAAACTAAACTGTTTTACCCTATAAAAGAAAAGAAGAGATGGATCTACACGATGAATCAATTCCATCATTAAAAGGAAGTAAAGTCTTCCGAAAAAGACACGCGCTTCTTGATTTAGGTCATGAAGTTGTCGTCCAGACCAGCTGTAGGTTGACGAAAAATCTAGAAAAGTCATCACTAAAATCAGCAGGAAATCCACGGACCTCAGCATTAAACAGGGTCGCCAAGTGGTCAGATTTATCCTAACCATGAGAAGGATTTATCTTGTACAATGGGGGGCACCATGCAAATTAGCTGGATAAGACTAATGAATCAGATCCCCAGAAAGGATAATCTCCTTAAAGATTAAAAATCAGCTTTTAAGCCTGATATTACTCAATCCTAGAGATTGACCTTAAGGATTGAGAATTACAAACTCATGGAATTCAATGATATCTAAACTCGAGCTTGAACGAGAAAATATTTTGATCAAAATTACAAACCGATTTGTTTTCTGAAAACCCTATTTTCAATGCGTTCATTACCATTGAACGTAAAATCCTAGGAATTCACCTGGAATTCATTAGGTCACCTGAACTAAATCGGGTGTCAACCGTAAGAACGGTGGTTGCATAGTGGTCAAAGACAGGACCTTGTGCCATACCGAAAAATTATAAGGGTGAGCTTTACTATTGCTCCTACCAAGGATAGTAATTGCGTCCGACACGTTATAAACCATAATTAAAAGCATGTCAGGGGACATTGCCTTAACAGTTGCTTGTTCAACGCTTTCCTTTACAACCGGACGGTAGTTTACCGAAAGGTAATATACGGGACAAGTGAACTGGACATGTTGCTTTCCAAATACAAGGTTAGCAAGTGGGTGACACAAAACCATAAGTTTTGAGCTAAAATTTTCAAATCTGAAACCCACCAAACCCACAAAAATATTTTGCAAACACCGGTAAAGGGTTATCCCGGAAAACTTATCTAGGGTAAAAACTAGATTTAATTTTCAAAAGATCAAATGTTTTCATAAAGATCCAATTTCCTTAATGGATCTAAATTTTTATAGTCATGTGGGACTGTAAACCATATCGTTACTACCATTGTTTATACCGCCGTATAGAAATCACTGATGTACAAAGTGTGAAGAATAAAGAAGTGATTCTAGTATTTCAAGACGATATTGCTTGAGGACAAGCAACGCTCAAGTGTGGGAATAATTGATAATGCTAAAAACGAACATATATTTCATAGCATTATTCCTCAAGAAAGACAAGCTTTTAGTTGCAATTGTTCTATTTACAAGTGATATTCGTTTAAATAATAAAAGGTGAAGACAAAAGACAGATTCGACGAATTGAAGACGCAAACGACCAAAAAGCTCAAAAGTACAAAAGACAATCAAAGAGGTTCCAATTATTGATAAGAAACGTCTCGAAATTACAAGAGTACAAGATTCAAAACGCAAAGTACAAAATATAAAATTGTACGCAAGGACGTTCGAAAATCCGGAACCGGGACCAGAGTCAACTCTCAACGCTCGACGCAACGGACTAAAAATTACAAGTTAACTATGTATATAAATATAATATAATATATAATTAATTATATTAATTATATATATATTATATATATATTATAAACCGTCGGTAAACAAAGAGCCAAACTCCTCTGAGCTGTAAAAGCAAACTCCGCGACTCGCGGAGTTTGAAGGCCAAAAAGGCCGCGAGTCGCGGAGCCCCCAGTTTTGAAACTCCCTATAAAGCAAACCGAATTCTGATCATTTTCATCATCTTTTTTCTCCTCATTCATACGATATATTTATATTTATAATTTATATTTTAATTTTAATTTTAATTATAATTCTAATAATAAGGGTATGTTAGCGAATATTGTAAGGGTGTAAGTCGAAATTCTGTCCGTGTAACGCTACGCTATTTTTAATCATTGTAAGTTATGTTCAACCTTTTTACATTAATGTCTCGTAGCTAAGTTATTATTATGATTATTTAAAACGAAGTAATCATGATGTTGGGCTAATTACTAAAATTGGGTAATTGGGCTTTGTACCATAATTGGGGTTTGGACAAAAGAACGACACTTGTGGAAATTAGACTATGGGCTATTAATGGGCTTTATATTTGTTTAACTAAATGATAGTTTGTTAATGTTAATATAAAGATTTACAATTGGGCGTCCTTATAAATTACCATATACACTCGATCGGACACGATGGGCGGGGTATTTATATGTACGAATAATCGTTCATTTAATCGGACACGGGAATGGATTAATAGCCACTAGAATAATTAAAACAGGGGTGAAATTATGTACAAGGACACTTGGTATAATTGATAACAAAATATTAAAACCTTGGGTTACACTCAGTCGACATCCTGGTGTAATTATTAAACAAAGTATTAAAATCTTGTTACAGTTTAAGTCCCCAATTAGTTGGAATATTTAACTTCGGGTATAAGAATAATTTGACGAGGACACTCGCACTTTATATTTATGATTGATGGACTGTTATGGACAAAAACCAGATGGACATATTAAATAATCCAGGACAAAGGACAATTAACCCATGGGCATAAAACTAAAATCAACACGTCAAACATCATGATTATGGAAGTTTAAATAAGCATAATTCTTTTATTTCATATTTAATTTCCTTTATTTTATATTTAATTGCACTTCTAATTATCGCATTTTTATTGTTATTTTATCGCAAGTTTATTTTATCGCACTTTTATTATTCGCAATTTCATTATCGTTATTTACTTTACGCTTAAAATTAAGTCTTGTATTTATTTATTATTTTACATTTGGTTTTAACTGCGACTAAAGTTTTAAAATCGATAAACCGGTCATTAAACGGTAAAAACCCCCCTTTATAATAATAATATTACTTATATATATGTATTTGTATTTTTATAAAAGTAAACTAATATAGCGTTAAGCTTTGTTTAAAGATTTCCCTGTGGAACGAACCGGACTTACTAAAAACTACACTACTGTACGATTAGGTACACTGCCTATAAGTGTTGTAGCAAGGTTTAAGTATATCCATTCTATAAATAAATAAATATCTTGTGTAAAATTGTATCGTATTTAATAGTATTTCCTGCAAAAAAAAATTTAATAGTATTTTATACCACTCCGCTACCGCATCAGTTTCCACATCAACAGTTATACGTATCCATATAACATTTATCTCTTAGAATTATGATCTTTCATTCTGAAATTCTGAAAAGCACCCAGCCTACGAATCAAAGCATTGAACTTGAAAAAAAAACTGAATGAAGCAGTAGAAACTATAGACAACCGTAAATGACTTTAATCGTTGGAAGTTTGATGATAAAGAATAGTATGTTGGAAAGGCTCAGAAAAGTTAGAACTGGAAAACGGATTGAGCTAACCACGAAGGAGACCAAGGAAAAATACAAGGACCATACCCTATATTCAAAGAATCCAGGTAGTTCCGGATCCGTTGAAATCTTTAGAGAATATCTTGCTCTGAAGTAACGTTAAAATCTTGCAGAAATTTTTTTTTTCTCATCAACTTTCGAACTTAGAAATTCCAAAATATCATCATAAATATCTTCGATACTTCTGAAGATATTTTCATAAATATTCTCGTCCGAAATTATATACCTCTTCGTGCTATCTGTATTACATCATATTGAAAACTGTTTTAGTTTTTAATATTCTGTAACATCTAAGTATAAATTATGAATGAATTCTGGAGAAGTGTTGGGAATTGAAGCATGAGTTAGTATAATATAATGACACTTGATCAACGTGATTATATTAAGTAGGTCATGTTGAGTTTCTAATGGAACGTGACGATTCACAGATCATAACGTCATCATGCGCCATGTTACATAACTCTTTCATTCTGCTTAACTTCTGAACATATCAAGAAAAGTATATTCTTGATAGTTCTATTCTCAGTGATTCTGGTAATTTGACAAATCAAATCGTGCTAATACATTCTTTCTTATTTAGAATATGATGTTTATCCGAAATTCCATGCTTACGAATTCTGGACCGTTACTCGCTTTACTAGAGGTCAGGAGGATAATAAAAAGGCAAAGAGCTCCAAAATATAAGAGAAAATATAAAGCCCAATAACAACACAGAAGTTACAAACCGTGGATATTAATACGAATAGCGATATAAAGACACGGTATAATTAAGAATAGTATCACCCCAAAGTAATAGTAGAAGTAATCAGATTCTTCTGGTGGAAGATTGAAAAGAAGGATGACAGAAAAGATAATTAGAAAAATATCAAGGATTAGAACTGGATTAAGCATTTTCACAACCTTTTGAATGTATGAACTAAGAAAGAAAGTATAAGAATGGTGAGAATAATGGAACGGGAGAGTTTAATTTATAATAGAAATATCAGACAGAGTAATCGAAGAAGATCACCGTATTTAATTAGAGAGATCTTAATTTTCTTATTCGCCGAAGAATCAGATCTTATAGATTTCCAAGATTTTCTTTTAAATCCCTTGAATTCCGGAATTCAACCAAGGCAACGTCAAAAGTTAAAACGAAACTTCATTTATTCATTTCACTCTTTTGTGATAGCTTCATTCGTGCTCTTCGAATAATCGAATTAATTTATCTGTATTATTCAATAATGATAAAACTCTATTTATCAGCTCATATTCGTCAGGAAAACATATTTATTGTTAGCCATGACGACCTCACTCAAATTTCGGGATGAAATTTCTTTAACGGGTAGGTACTGTGATGACCCGGGAATTTCTGACCAAATTTAAACTTGAATCTTATATGGTTTCGACACGATAAGCAAAGTCTGTAATGTTGAAGTCTCAAAACCTTTGAACTGTGTTCATGTATACATTTGACCATTGACTAGTCCCGATGATTCACGAGCATTAGTGTGTAAATAAAAATGTAAATATAGATATATATGTATATAAATAAATATAAACAAAAGTTTATATAATAAATTGAAATAATAAAACATAATATATTATACAGAATAATGAAGTAATGTTTAAATGAATAAATATTAAATATTCAACATATATTATCATGTAATATATAATTGTAATTTAATGACATATTTACTATAATATTATTTTCATTATTTTATTATCATTATCTGTAGTATTAATATTATTATATAAAATTGGAAATATGTAACATGTTATACCTTAATTATAAATTGTATTATTAATAAATATTATTGTTACATTATCATTAATTATTATTATTATTATTATTATTATAGTTATCCTTATTATTATAAAGTAAGACAAATTATTATTATCATTAATAATATTATTATTATTAGCATCATTATTATTAATTATTATCGAACTTATCTTTTTATTAATATTAACATAACAATATAATTATTTATTTTCATTATTTTAATATTATACTTATTGATATTATCATAACTAGTATTTTGATATTATTGTTGTTACTAATATAATTATTAGTATTATTGTTAGCCTTCGATATTATTATTTATAATTTTATTAGTTTTATTGATAGTATTAATATTTGAGTATTAATAACATTATCAATATTAAAACTTATGAATTTATATATATATTATATAATCAAATAAACAGATATATATATATATAATTACATATATAAATATATATATTACAGATATATATATATATAAAGTGGTACATAAACAGATTATATATATATATATATATATATATATATATATATATATATATATATATATATATATATATATATATATATATATATATATATATAAACAAAAATACGATTAATCATATATATATAATTAATGTGATAAATACAAATAATTTTCATATTCTGTTCCAATCGTTTTCATGATGTAAGGAGTTGGTTTTATGTCTCCTAAATCGTACTATCAGGAATCCAATCACAGATATATTCGATCTTTTTTGTTGTTTTTATATCTTATTTTTTTCTGTCCTTGTTGTCCAATTTAATCAATGCCTGTATTATGATATAATTTGGTCCCTTTCAGTGTTAACGAATTCCTTCAATCTTCTACCATCAACTATAACACATACAGTTATTTATCTGCTTCAAATGAATCCAATTAAAAAGAAAATATTGAAGAAACCGTCGGTCATCTCTGTTATGGCAAATTTTTCTAACAGCTCGAATTCAATCAAGATTTCAAAATCCATTAATGTAGTCTGGTTAGTAATTTTTTATTTAAGCTACCTGTAAAATCTCAGACTGTAACAACCCTGATTTTTTCGTTACTTTCGTTAACCTTCCGTTAGTTTATTTAACGGCGATTATTTAACTTTTATGAGTTTACGTGTATTAGATGCGTATTTGACCTTTGGAGGGTTTTAATAATTGATATGGGTTGATATTAATTCAAATAAATATTTCGGATAATGAAATACGATAAAAACGATACGATATTGATAATAGTTTTTTGAGCAGCGAAACGCTTGGCTTTATTTTAATAATTAATTTAATTAATTATTAACTTTTTAAAATATTTAATTTATTGGGATTTTAATAAATTAAGCGATTGGTTGCGTTTAACAATCGGATTAGCGTTCCGGGCCTTCGGTACGACAAAACGACACTTAAATCGGACCACGAATACACTGGATTACAAAACGAGAGCCCGGGAACCCATGATGGGCCCCATTCAGCCGAACCCCCTTGTAACGACCCAGAATTTTCTGATCGTTCTATACTTTTGAGATTAATATTTACATAAATTAAACCTTACCAACATGATAAGCAATCCAAACTGTTGAGACTTATATTTTTGAAAAGAGTTTTACACAACGTTTGACCGTCCAATTTGACCGATGATATCACGAACTATATAACACACGATAATTATATGATTATGTATATGTACATATCTATACATATTTAACATGATTTAAGGATGGTTTAACATTTCATTGTGAACTAACAACAATGAGTTATAAGTATACTTTGAGACCACTAACTTAAGTTTTTAAAACGATAACTATATGTAACGTTCTTTGACATATATACTTACAATCTATAATGTGTTGTGATTTATGTCACCAATATGATTTAAGTGTAATGGGATTAATTTGTAACCAAAATAATCTTGATAAATATCGAACAAGTTTGGGGAAGTGTAGAGTGCACACTTGTTTGAACTTATCTTGATTATGACGGGGGTTCGGGGGCAGCGCCCCCGATAAGCGGGGTCCAAGGGGTGGCAACCCCTGGCGGGGTCCAAGATAAGAGGGAATCTTATTTGTAAGCTAGCATACATTATTACTCAAAAATTCAACACAATAATTTGTCCTTGTTCCCTCAACAACCAGACTGTCCTATAAGTATCACCATCACCTTGGGTTTTTTCATTTCATTCTTACAACCATCTTTCTCTAACCAAAAAAAACACACTCTTAGGAACTCTAAGTGTTCTTCACAATCTCAGGAAATACTCATGAAGAACTAGCTTCATGAACAACCTATAATCATCATAAGAAAGTTTGATCAAGATTATTTTCTATCTTTTCCAGTAGCTTTATCCAAGTAACTTGAGGTAGTAACCTTATTCATAATCTTATTCAATTCATATTTATATAGCTATCTTATTTTGTGTTATAAAATTTTTAACAACAAGAACATAGTTTGAATGATTTCAAACCTGTTCGCAAACTAAATAGATCCTTCTAATTTGATTTTTAAAACACTTCAAAACCTGTAATATATCATATTATGACAAAATCGGATTAATCATATCTTGGCTAATTAACATAATATTTAATATATATTTACTTATGATTTGATTTTATATATTCCAGGACCACCCGTAAACAACACGAGAAGATTAATCATAAGACCTCATGATTGTACGCAACACGTCATCTGACAACACGGTACTTTATGTACGCAACACGTCATTTGACAACATGGTACCATGGGTCGAGATTAATTCTGATCAATACGAATACGATGGGGTCTTTATTTATTTTATTGAGCAACTAATTGTGGACCATTAACAACAGACTGCTAACTACGGACTAAGAAAATATTAAAAGTATTATAAGTATATATATATATGTAACGATTACTTGAAAAGAAAATATGTTGATATATTATATATATGGTTAGGTTCGTGATATCTATCGGAGACCAAGTCGAGTTAAATACCTTCAAGGAAAAGGTGAGTATATAGTCCCACTTTTAAACTCTAAATATTTCGGGATGAGAATAGATGTATTTTATGATTTACGTTATGGACACAAGTGATTAAAAATATATATTCTACGTTGAGTTGTACCACTGGCATATTTCCCTGTAACTTGGTAACTATTATTTACATGAGGTATTGTAAACGCGAATCCTGTTGATAGATCTATCGGGCCTGACAACCCCAACCGGACTGGACGACCAGTATTCAATGGTTGCACAGTACTTCGTTTCGGTAACTACACTTGGTATGGTGTAGTAAGATTTCATAATAAAGGGAATATGCGACGTTGATTAAATATTAAGTATGGTTATCAAGTGCTCAACAACTTAGAATATTTTTATTAAAACGTTTATATATGAAATCTTGTGGTCTATATTTATAACGCTGCCGGCATTAAACCTATATCTCACCAACTTTATGTTGACGTTTTAAGCATGTTTATTCTCAGGTGATAACTAAAAGCTTCCGCTGCAACATGTTGAATTTAAGCAAGATCTTGAGTATGCATATTTGTGTCAAAAATAAAACTGCATATCGGAGGATTTGTAATGTAAAATATGTTGGAGGTCGTATTGTTATTATCACATGTAAAGTTTGTAAGTCTAAGATTATCGCTAAACGATAATCATTATTAAGTTGTTTAAACCTTGTATTTGTAATAAAAGCTATGGTTTGTATTGTAAAAACGAATGCAGTTTTTGAAAAATGTCGCATATAGAGGTCAATACCTCGCGATGAAATCATATGTTATTGTATTCGTCCTTATGTTTAAAGGTCGGGTTATGACACCCCTCCCCTCCCCCTTTTATGTTTAATTTTTACTACTTGGAGGACTTATGTGCAATTTAGGATAATTAGGGCTAGTTATTTAAAGCTTGTGTTAAACCTAATTTAATCATAATCCCCTCACAAGAAAAATTACGCAGTCATCTCCCTCCCTGGCTCCCTCCATCGTCGACCAACACCATCACCACCATACCTTCATCTTTCAAAATTAGCAAAAGTGTTATACACGAATCGCGTTCATCTCCTCGTTCTCTATCCATTGGTATAAACAATTTTGTGATCAAAGGTATAATTGCATGAACCATAATTCTTAAAAATCTGATTTTTATAAAGTTTCATAGTTATCTTGTCAATTGCTCAAGTCTATACGCGGAAGTGTTAATTGTAATCGTTATTTTTATTGTTTGATGCGCTAGGGTTTAAAAACAAATTTGTATTTGTTTGATGAGAAAAATTAAGTTTTTAAAATGTTAATTATTATCTTATAATCAGATTCCTTGCGGAAAACTTTTGAGTTTAGGCTTTGGATTCGCTTGATTTCGTTTCCGTATTATTAAGTTATGTCGATTTGAATTATCGTTGTGTTTTTGTTGCTTGATCAGAAATCTGGTATTGATAGAAAACGAAATGGCATGTGAGACTTATACCACTGGAAATATAATTTAAAAACACTCAATTTAGACTAGGATATCATGTCGTTTGCTTATGTATAGCCCGAGATATGCTAGAATTAGTGTAAATGTAGTTTTATACAGCATTTGCATGAAAATAACCTTGTATTATAAAATGTGTTAACTTCTGTGATTTAAACTTCATATATTTGAAACGTAGACAAAAATTACTTCATCTTTCATGTAGATATCATAGGCTAATTGTATCTAGATCTTCGGATAATCGTATGCGAATGTGACTAACGAAATGGGAATCGAATCTGTAAATTGAACACGGTTTTGTACTTTGTAAATTTTTTATATTGATTGAGCATGTATGCTTCTGTAAAATGAAACCTAATATGATATGTGACTTATTGTTAGTTTATGTCAATCTCTGTAACCTTATGAATTGGGCACAATAGAGCCATACTTTATGTGAATTCTTATTTGAGTTGAAAACTGAATGGTCAACTTGCACGAATAAACTGTATCAATTGGCTAAACAAAAGTGGATATATTTTTTATATGTGTTACTTTGATTTGTCCTTGAACTATGGCCACTGGTCTTGTATCAATTGCATGTTCCTAACTCCGGTTATAGCCGAAATGAAATCAGTGCGCGGTCAGAAACTGACTGGGCAAACCCCAAATGTATTCCTTCTGATTCCTAACTTTTAATTGTCGTATGAGTCCCTGGCTGGACTTTTTGGAATCTATTTTGAGTCTAATTATGATCTGAAGTTTTTCATATTTACTTGAATTTTGTACTATGAGATATTGTGCTAAGTGTGCTACGTGTTCGTAAATTTGGTGCATAACGATAAACTGAAATTGTGAAAATGATTATTCATAACCTAAAACGTATTGTATGACTTAGGTTTGACATGTTGACCAATATTTGACATGAACCTACTTATGTTTACTTTAGTTGACCACATTGACCAAGTTTGACTTTCAGTTTGACTTTGGTTGACTTTGTTTGACTTGCATGATATAGTTGACTTTTACTTTAAATCGCGTCGAGTCGAGCAATAAGACAATGTACACTATGAAACCACACTTATTTAAGATACATATATTGACCAACCTACATACGTATACTTAGGTTACATTACTCGGGTCTAAACCGTACAAGTCATTTGTCTTTCATTCCGAGCTTATTCAAAGGTGAGTCTACAGTCCCGCTTTTTACATGTTTTCAGGGATGAGAATACATGCTGTTATATTTACATTTTCAAATGCTTTATATTGACATGAGTACTACACATATGCATATTGAGTTTGTTCAAAAAAGCCTCTAGCTTGAATACTTTTAATACCATTTGGTAGGCACAATTTAGATGGACGGATCCGTTAGGTTGACAACCTCACCCACTATAAAAGCAGTGGTGCATTTACTTTGAACATTTAATACATCTGAACAATGTATAACATTTTATGAGGTAAGGTGGGTATAGTGGCTATACTCGGGTCTTTGTTAGTATTCCGGTGCTCGGTTTATGCTTGCGATAGAATCTTGTGGTCAATGAAATTAAACTATTTTTCTGATAACTGTTTTTCAGATACTATACAACGATATTTAAACTGTGGTTTACGAGCAAATGAGATAAAACTTGACAGGGTGTTGTCTACAAATGATTGAAATTTGACATGGTAATGTTAACAAACTTTTGAAACGAGAAACGGTGTTGTCTAAATACATTAACATTAAACTTTGGTGGTCTTTCACCAGTAAACATTTTCGAAATGTTATTTCTTAAACATACTGTATTGTTTACCTAAAACCTGTAGATTCACTCAACATTATTGTTCACCCGTTTTGCGTGTTTTATTCTCAGGTATTAATTGCTTCCGCTGTAGAATATTACTGTTACGTAGAAGTCAAGCCAAGCACTGGGATCAGAGTTAACATTCCGTTAAAGGGATTTGACGGGGTGTTACATTTGGTATAAGAGCTTTGGCTATAGGGAACTAGGATACATTAGTGTGTCTAACCGTAGGGCGCATTAGTAAAGTCTAGTCTATAGCTGTGTATCTTGGATGACTTTTATACACCATACCTGCACTATTTGCTTCACAATGTAACATGTAGGGCTACACATTACACCACATACATATATGCCTTATACCATACAACATGGACTTGGACTAAATATACTATATCATGAAACACATACGTACACACGAAGCCAGATTTAACTAAATTATGTTGACTACGCTTTCTTGAACTTATGGAGTGATGTCGAATGGATATGTGAGATAGCGTAATGTAATGACCGGGATTACATTACGGTGACTCATATAGAAGTTCCGACATCGCAAAATAAGGAATTAGGAGCGAGTCAAGTAGGTTACTTGGATAAACACCGTTGTGAACACAAACTGTATAACCTTAAATATGAGTAGAGACTTACACTATGCAAACTAATTGTTATTATAACTTATAAGTAACTTGTAAGCATGACACCACTCCTCACCGCTCGACACTTCCTACCACCACCGATCACCACCCGTCACTACAAAGACACTACTTAAACATACTCTTCATCTCATACCACTACTCAGTACTGTTTATTGCTGCTAACTACTACTCCACGCTGCCTCTGACTGCTAGTCATGACTGATCACTACTTCTCACTGCTTGTCGATACTAAATACTACTTAACTGCTACTCCTTGCTACTTGCTACTACTCAATACTACTCATTACTGCTTACCACTACTAAGTAATACTCAACACTACCAACACCTCCGAGTTTTACTACTCGCTAATGTGCATCACAACTCATTTTTGATACGTATTTAAAAGAGGAATTCCTGATAACCGCTCGCACAATACGTAGTAGATATTGTCCACCCGATTACCAACTTACCTATCATTCAGCCATCCGCTGTCCATGATTTTGTTTTCCAACACGAGCCTACCGACTAAAGACCATTATGCCTTAATTAGGTGCATTAGAGTACATGTGCATATACTTATGATGTGAGCCTGCTATCTAACAACTTATACGTCACTACTATCATCACTGCTTATCACAACCCATCGCTACTTATCGCTAACGCTACCACTCATTTCTACTAGTAATACTACCCGTTATCATATCCCTCATCATTTTGTTCCAACATACTATTCTTAAGCGACAATCATTTTCATTATACCCACAAACATTACCAACCAACTTTGAACACATCGACGTGAACTACACTTCATATGTTCCTACGAGACACACCCGTCTGGGAGTTTGTACCAACCCTTTTTGATTAAATATCAGATTTTGTTTGAGTTGCCATTACACCTTGTTCATTTTCGTTTTCCATGAAAATCATCACGTTCTCGCTCATCAACCATAATGTTTATATATGCTGTCAACACCGGTGCTGAGAGAAGCTTTAACGCTAGAGAAACTGGTCACGACTTTTATAAACCTGTACCTTCCTTAGACAACGTGTACTCTATAAAACTATTAAACTGGGAAGTTTTAACTTAGTGGTTGAAACAAACTGGTTATCTAACGATACAACCGAGACAGCTACGATCAGAAGACTATTCTAATTTCTTTCACCGACGATAATAGTATACGAGGAAGAGATCAGTACACCGCCATGTTACACTAATTACTCGAAGGTCCAGAAGTACAGGAGATGAGAATGTCTTGCAATTCTGGCACATGTGAGTAAAGATGAGCCGACATTTAAGAGACCCGAATATTTCCCAACTATTAGAGATTGTCCTGAGGTTACACATCCACCCCACAGTGAAGTTGAATTTCGGATTAATTTGGTGCCAGCAGCTGCACCCGTTACGCGTACGATATACACATTTGCACCTTTAGAACTACAAGAGCTTCCCATAGTGAAGAACATGAGGGTTTTAATGCCCTAAATTGTGACATGTACTAGAAGGTGTGTTACATAACCACGAATTCCCAAGTTGGAGCTCCAGTCTTGTTTGTTAAGAAGAAGGATGGGTCAATGAGATTGTGTATCGACAACAGAGAATGGAACAAGTTAACAATTAAGAATCGGTATCCGCTACAGAGGATTGATGACTTACTTGATCAGCTACAAGGATCTAGTTGTTATTAAAAGATTGATTTGAGATCCGGGTATCACCAATTGAGAGTCAAAGAAGGTGACGTCTCGAAGACAGCGTTTAGAACACGTTATGGGCATTATGAGTTTACAGTGATGTCGTTTGGTTTGACGAATGCACCAGCAGTGTTCATGGACCTCATGAACCGTGTGTGTAAGCCATACCTAGATAAATTTATCATTGTGTTCATTGATGATATATTGGTGTACTCCAAGAACAGAGAAGAGCACGAGCAGCATCTACGTTCGATACTGACTAAGCTTAGAGAAGAGCAGTAGTATGCAAAGTTCTCTAAGTGTGACTTTGTGTTACCGGAAGTACAATTTCTTGGCCATGTTGTAGGGGCCAATGGAATACAGGTCGATCCAGCAAAGATTGAGTCGGTTAAGAATTGAGAAACTCCAAGGACGCCAACGCAGATTAGGAAATTTTTGGGTCTAGCTGGTTACTACCGGAGATTCATTGAAGGATTCTCTAAGATCGCCCGACCATTGACTGCATTGACTCATAAGGGCAAGAAGTTTGTGTGGTCAGAATTGCAAGAGACTGCATTTCAGTTGTTGAAAGAGAAGTTAACAACTGCACCAGTATTATCTCTACCCGAAGGAAGTGAAGATTTTGTTGTTTATTGTGATGCCTCACGTCAAAGAATGAGTTGCGTGCTTATGCAACGAAACAAAGTTATTGCTTATGGATCGCGTCAGTTAAAGATTCACGAGCAGAACTACACTACGCACAACCTTGAGTTAGGAGCTGTTGTCTTTGCACTTAAAATGTGGAGACACTACCTATTTGGAACCAAGTTCATTATCTTCACTGACCATAAGAGTTTACAGCACATATTCGATCAGAAACAACTCAACATGAGACAACGACGTTGAATGGAACTACTTAACAATTATAACTGCGAACTTCAATACCATTCGGGCAAGGCGAATGTTGTGGCAGATGCCTTAAGCAGAAAGGAGCGAGAGAAACCTCTTAGGGTTAAAGCGCTTAATATAGTTGTCCGTACGAATCTCACATCACAAATTCGTGAAGCACAACAAGAAGTCATGAAACAGGTGAATGTTGATGTTGAATTTCTCAAAGGGATGGATAAGAAGTTTGACATCAAGGAGGTTGGAACACGGTACTTAGCTAACCGAATTTGGGTACCAAAGTTTGGTGGATTGAGAGAACTAGTGTTGGAGGAAGCACACAAGTCGAGATACTCAATTCATCCGGGATTAGATAAAATGTACCAGGATTTGAAGGCATTTTATTGGTGGCCGAACTTGAAAGCTGACATTGCCACTTATGTCGGGAAGTGCTTGACTTGCGCTAAAGTCAAGGCTGAGCATCAGAAGCCATCAGGATTACTGATTCAACCAGAGATTCCCCAGTGGAAGTGGGAAGGAATTTCCATGGACTTCATTATGAAACTGCCGAGAACGGCGGGAGGTCACGATACTATTTGGGTTATCGTGGATCGTCTCACTAAGTCCGCATACTTCTTACCGATAAGGGAAACTGATAAAATGGAGAAGTTGGCTCAAATCTACATTAAGGAAGTCGTCTCTAGGCATGGAGTGCCTATATCCATTATATCCGACCGCGACAGCAGATTTACTTCCAGGTTTTGGCAATCATTGCAGAAAGCAATAGGGACTCGTTTAGATATGAGCACAGCATATAACCCCCAGACGGATGGCCAGAGCGAACGAACTATTCAGACTTTTGAGGACATGTTGAGAGCGTGTGTCATTGATTTTGAAAATGGATGGGATAAGTATTTACCACTAGCTGAGTTCTCATACAATAACAGCTACTATGCGAGCATTAAAGCTGCACCTTTTGAAGCATTGTATGGAAGGAAGTGTAGATCTCCCGTTTGTTGGAGCGAGTTGGGAGATAGTCAGTTGACAGGTCCTGAGATTATTCAGGAGACAACTGAGAAAGTTCTACAGATTCAGGAATGATTGAGAACGACTCGAAGTCGTCAAAAGAGTTACGTCGATGTTAGACTGAAGGACATAGAGTTCTAAGTTGGTGACAGGGTTATGCTTAAAGTATCACCTTGGAAGGGTGTTGTACGATTTGGGAAACAAGGTAAACTGAGTCCTAGATATGTTGGACCGTTTGAGATAACTGAAAGAGTTGGACCAGTAGCTTACAGATTGGAACTGCCACAAGCACTCAGTGGTATTCATGACGTTTTTTGTGTGTCCAATCTAAAGAAGTGCCTAGCCGATGATAATTTAATTATTCCTTTAGAGGAACTACGTATCGATGACAAACTTCATTTCATTGAGGAACCTGTTGAAATCTTGGGCCGTGAGGTCAAATAGTTGAAGCAAAGCAGAATTCCTATCGTTAAAGTTCGGTGGAACGCGAGAAGAGGACCAGAGTTCATGTGGGAGCGTGAAGATCAGATGAGGCTGAAGTATCCGCAATTGTTTCCCGAGGAAACCACTTCAGCGAACGATCACTAAAATTTCGGGACGAAATTTTCAATAACAGGTGGGTAATGTAACAACCCTGATTTTTCCATTACTTTCGTTAACCTTCCGTTAGTTTATTTAACGGCGATTATTTAACTTTTATGTGTTTACGTGTATTAAATGTGTACTTGACCTTTGGAGGGTTTTAATAATTGATATGGGTTGATATTAATTCAAATAAATATTTCGGATAATGAAATACGATAAAAACGATACGATTTTGATAATAGCTTTTTGAGCAACGAAACGCTCGGGTTTATTTTAATAATTAATTTAATTAATTATTAACTTTTTAAAATATTTAATTTATTGGGATTTTAATAAATTAAGCGATTGGTTGCGTTTAACCATCGGATTAGCGTTCCGGGCCTTCGGTACGACAAAACGACACTTAAAACGGACCACGAATACACTGGATTACAAAACGAGAGCCCGGGAACCCATGGTGGGCCCCATTCGGCCGAACCTCCTCCCCTCCCCCTTTTATGTTTAATTTTTACTACTTGGAGGACTTATGTTCAATTTAGGATAATTAGGGCTAGTTATTTAAGGCTTGTGTTAAACCTAATTTAATCATAATCCCCTCACAAGAATAATTACGCAGTCATCTCCCTCCCTGGCTCCCTCCATCGTCGACCAACACCATCACCACCATACCTTCATCTTTCAAAATTAGCAAAAGTGTTATACACGAATCGCGTTCATCTCCTCGTTCTCTATCCATTGGTATAAACAATGTTGTGATCAAAGGTATAATTGCATGAACCCTAATTCTTAAAAATCTGATTTTTATAAAATTTCATAGTTATGTTGTCAATTGCTCAAGTCTATACGCGTACGTGTTAATTGTAATCGTTATTTTGATTGTTTGATGCGCTAGGGTTTAAAAACGAATTTGTATTTGTTTGATCAGAAAAATTAAGTTTTTAAAATGTTAATTATTATCTTATAATCAGATTCCTTGCGGAAAACTATTGAGTTTAGGCTTTGGATTCGCTTGATTTCGATTCCGTATGATTAAGTTATGACGATTTGAATTATCGTTGTGTTTTTGTTACTTGATCAGAAATCTGGTATTGATAGAAAACGAATTGGCATGTGAGACTTATACCACTGGAAATATAATTTAAAAACACTCAAGTTAGACTAGGATATCATGTCGTTTGCTTATGTATAGCCCGAGATATGCTAGAATTAGTGTAGATGTAGTTTTATACAGCATTTGCATGAAAATAACCTTGTATGATAAAATGTGTTAACTTCTGTGATTTAAGCTTTGTATATTTGAAAAGTAGACAAAAATTACTTCATCTTTCATGTAGATATCATAGGCTAATTGTATCTAGATCTTCGGATAATTGTATGCGAATGTGACTAACGAAATGGGAATCGAATCTGTAAATTGAACACGGTTTTGTACTTTGTGAATTTTTTATATTGATTGAGCATGTATGCTTCTGGAAAATAAAACTTAATATGATATGTGACTTATTGTTAGTTTATGTCAATCTCTGAAACCTTATGCATTGGGCACAAATGAGCCATACTTTATGTGAATTCTGATTTGAGTTGAAAACTGAATGATCAACTTGCACGAATAAACTGTATCAATTGGCTAAACAAAAGGGTCTAGATTTTTGATATGTGTTACTTTGATTTGTCCTTGAACTATTTCCACTGGTCTTGTATCAATTTCATGTTCCTAACTCCGGTTATAGCCGAAATGAAATCAGTGCGTCAGAAACTGAATAGGCAAACCCCAAATGTATTCCTTCTGATTCCTGACTTTTAAGTATCGTATGAGTCCCTGGCTGGGCTTTTTGGAATCGATTTTGAGTCTAATTATGATTTGGAGTTTTTCATATTTACTTGAATTTTGTACTATGAGATATTGTGCTAAGTGTGCTACGTGTTCGTAAATTTGGTGCATAACGATAAACTGAAATTGTGAAAATGATTATTCATGACCTAAAACGTATTGTATGACTTAGGTTTGACATGTTGACCAATATTTGACATGAACCTACTGATTTTGACTTTAGTTGACCACATTGACCAAGTTTGACTTTCAGTTTGACTTCGGTTGACTTTGTTTGACTTGCATGATATAGTTGACTTTTACTTTAAATCGCGTCGAGTCGAGCAATAAGACAACGTACACTATGAAACCACACTTATTTAAGATTCATATATTTACCAACCTACATACGTATACTTAGGTTACATTACTCGGGTCTAAACCGTACAAGTCATTTGTCTTTCATTCCGAGCTTATTCAAAGGTGAGTCTACAGTCCCGCTTTTTACATGTTTTCAGGGATGAGAATACACGCTGTTATATTTACATTTTCAAATGCTTTATATTGACATGAGTACTACACATATGGTTATTGAGTTTGTTCAAAAAAGCCTCTAGCTTGAATACTTTTAATACCATTTGGTAGGCACAATTTAGATGGACGGATCCGTTAGGTTGACAACCTCACCCACTATAAAAGCAGTGGTGCATTTACTTTGAACATTTAATACATCTGAACAATGTATAACATTTTACGAGGTAAGGTGGGTATCGTGGCTATACTCGGGTCTTTGTTAGTATTCAAGTGCTCGGTTTATGCTTGCGATAGAATCTTGTGGTCAATGAAATTAAACTATTTTTCTGATAACTGTTTTTCAGATACTATACAACGATATTTAAACTGTGGTTTACGAGCAAATGAGATAAAACTTGACAGGGTGTTGTCTACAAATGATTGAAATTTGACATGGTAGTGTCAACAAACTTTTGAAACGAGAAACGGTGTTGTCTAAAAAATTTAACATTAAACTTTGGTGGTCTTTCACCAGTAAACGTTTTAGAAATGTTATTTCTTAAACATACTGTATTGTTTACCTAAAACCTGTAGATTCACTCAACATTATTGTTGACCCGTTTTGCGTGTTTTATTCTCAGGTATTAATTGCTTCTGCTGTAGAATATTGCTGTTACGTAGAAGTCAAGCCAAGCACTGGGATCAGAGTTAACATTCCGTTAAAGGGATTTGACGGGGTGTTACACAGACTCAAATTCCTTATATCACGCTCAAATTTTTGGAGTCAAACCTTATAATTCAAAAGTCAAATGTTCTGTTTTTAGGGAAATTAGAGTTCGTTTTAATAATTTTGTTTCAATTGACAACTCAAAAAGTTTCTAAGATGGAATTAGAACCTATTCCATGTTATGAGTTTCACCTATAACGATCTAGAATTTGAAAAGTGATTTTGAGTTCACAAGAACACTACAGCGACTGTTTTAAATTTTTTTTTCTGTTATTGAATAATTCTGTTAATGAAACACAATACGATTGTGTCTGTTTTGTTGCAAATTAAAAACAGTTCATTAATTTGGTGTTATGATGTTTGGGAAGTTCCAGTTGATGGATGATGAAGAAGATGAGATTACGTATTTACAGGTTATAAATAATGGCGAGGGTATTAAAACAGAAAAACGGGCTACAGCCCAATGGTTCAAGGTGTTGACGGTTTAGCGAGGGGTCGAGGGTTCGAGTGTAATAACCCGTCCTTATCCACCTGGACGAAGTCATCAACATCTGGTCCCATTGCGATGATCGACTCCAAGTAATGTCCTTAAAATGAGCAAATGCACAGCGGAAGACTTAATTTGTACCTGAGAATAAACATGCTTTAAAGTGTCAACCAAAAGGTTGGTGAGTTCATAGGTTTATTGTAATAATCATTTCAATATATTAATAGACCACAAGATTTCATAATCATAAACATAATACACTCGCAAGTGTATGTAAAGCATTCTAAGTGGTTGAGCACTTGGTAACCATACTTAACATTTAATCAACGTCGCATATTCCCTTTATTATGAAATCTCACTACACCGTACCAAGTGTAGTCACGAAACGAAGTACTGTGCAACCGTTGAATACTGGTCGTCCAGTCCGGTTGGGGTTGTCAGGCCCGATAGATCTATCAACAGGATTCGCGTTTACAATACCACATGTAAATAGTAGTTACCAAGCTACAGGGAAGTATGACAGTGGTACAACTCAACGTAGAATATATTTTAAGTACTTGTGTCTATTTCGTAAACATTTATAAAAGCAGCGCATGTATTCTCAGCCCAAAAATATATTGCAAAAGCAATTAAAAAGGGAGCAATTGAAACTCACCTAATGTATTTTGTAGTAAAAATACATAGAATGACATTGAACAAGTATAGGGTTGGCCTCGGATTCACGAACCTATATCAGGTATATATATATTAACACATATAATAGTAATCGAACAAATTTATATATTATCATTAGGGATATAATGATTGTATATTATATGTTTCATTATTAAATTAATTAAATATATTTATTTTATATATTTTAATTAATTAATTAATATTTATTAAAAATATTAATATAGTTATGTTATATGTAGTAAATATATTTTTATATAACTAATATTTATTTAATGAAATAATGTTAATAATAATAAATAAAAAGTTGTATTATTGAATTAATTTATTAAAGTCTCCTCACATTTTAGTGAGGTATCTGTACAAATATAATTATGCTAGTTGAAGTTTACAATTTTTAAAGTCATGTTGTTCGTTAATAATTAACAATTTAGGACTCATGTTAAAATGAATTACTTACATTTGTACTTAAGTCAAATTTTACAAAATTTTTTAATTCTTTTAACAAGATAAAGATAGTTAAGGGGTAGACATGTATATATATCATTCTTATTATTTAATGATGTAACATTGTAAATAATTCAGGGGTCGAAAGTGTAACTTCTAATTAAATCAAAACACCTAAATCGATTACTGACACCAATTTAATTTTATTTTATTATTATTTTTTTAACATCCTCTTCTTGAACCTGATGGTTATAAGTAAACTACCAGTCTTAAAATATAATAAGTATTTATCAATAATAAATTTAAGTTTTGTTTCGCTATAAAAATTATCGATCTTAAAATTCTAATTCCAATATCATTATCAAGAATACCAACTTTAACACTTGATTTCGATCCTACAACTTGTGTGTGTGTGTGTGTGTGTATATATATATATATATATATATATATATATATATATATATATATATATATATATATATATATATATATATATATATAAACAGTTGTTTAAGATTGACTAGTAACAATTGTTAAGTTTGGGTTTTGTGATTTACCAAAAATTTTCAAATATTTTGAATATTTCAAACCCGAATTATGTTCACTACTCTCATAACTTTCCTTCTCTTTAATCCTTACTTAATTTTTCTATTTATTTTAATTTAAGATATGACCCCTACATGATAAATAAAGCCTAATATTATATACATATTTAAATTCAGTTTAAGAGTTACCATTAAAAAAAAATAGAAACGAAAGGAAGCAGTGGCAGTAGGTTGCTGATGGTGTTTGGATTCATAGAGCATGAAGGTGATGAAGGTAGTTGTTCGTGGTGGTTTATGATGGTGGTGGGTTGTGTTTCACGAAGGTTAGTAAGATAGAGAGAAGAGAGGGAGAGGTATAGGGTTGTTCCGGCGATGGTGGAAGTGGGTTTTGTGATGTTAGCCGATGGTTAGAAGATGGTGGTGTCTTGGTTGGTAACCGTGGTGGTTGTGGGTGTAAGTGAGGGTGACGGTTATGATTCGAACATCAAGGAAGGTGGTATTTCTCGTAGTTGTATACTGGACAGGAGTAGGAAAACATCACGAGGAAGTGTTTTGATGGTCGGTGTGTGTTAACCGATACAGAGAGAGATAGTTAGAAGGTGGCAATTGTAATGGAAATATTGGGGTGTTCTTGTACTCATAGTAGTAGTAGCATTTGGACAGAAAACGTGTGATTGATGGTGGTTATTAATCGAACCACACATGGTTAATGATGGTAGTTTGATAGTGGTGGCGATATGGTGGTTGCGTTCCATGATGGTTCTAGGGTGGCGGATGGTGATCATCATGGTGGCGGTCGGTTATGGTGTTAGAGAAGAAAAATAATGGTGGTTGTTCATGAGTGTCCAATTAATAAGAAAAAAATAGAATTGTAAATGTGTTTTTGGTGATGTATAATTCATAAGTTGAATTATGGAGTATACATGTAAACTATATAGGCAAGTGATTCAGTGAGGAATTAAACATAAAACAAACACAGTACACTCTTAATAATTAATAATAATAATATAATAATAAATACATAACATGAAATTATTGATTTAGAGAAACAGTTGGCAGCCGTGAGTAATTGTATTCTTTCTACCGACACTTAGCTCGGGTATTATCTCGTGTCCATAGCTAAACAGTTAAAATATAAAAGTGTTCCTAAAAATCCCAAATTTTTAGATTAAATATATTTAATTATTTCACTCATTACCTGTTTGAAACCTGATCAAAAAGATTCAAAAATTATTTATTTTCTGTTCCGATTTATATGTACGGAGTACTAATATTTAAACTTAAAAAAATAAAATACTTTTAACAAATCTAAAATCTTCGTAATCACTTTACACTCCAACTTTTATCCTAATCCTTCATATATATATGTATTAGATCTATATAAACACTAGTGAAATGTCAACTGAGTGTTACTGACGTTTACAAATTCAGCTCGAAATCCTTTATTTTCCATATACTATATGTATATACAAATACATTTTAACATCAGGTTTTATTAAATAACTATATATATATATATATATATATATATATATATATATATATATATATATATTTACAATTAACATTCATGTATATATATATATATATATATATATTTATTTATATATATATATATATATATATATATATATATATATATCTATTTACAAATAGTTGTTCGTGAATCATCGATAACAGTCGAAGGTCGATTGAATATATGAAACAGTTCAAAATTTTTGAGACTCAACCTAACAGACTTTGCTTATCGTGTTGAAATTACACTATCGTATCGTGAGTTTGGTTTAAAATTAGTTGAAATTTTCCGGGTCGTGACAGTTCCTACCCGTTAAAGAAATTTCGTCCCGAAATTTGATCGAGGTTGTCATGGCTAACAATAAAAATGTTTTTATGATGAATATGAATTAATAACTAGAGTTTTATCACCATTTAGTAATAGTGGTAAAACAATTCGATTATGTGAAGCGTACGAGTGAAGCTGTCACAAAATAGTGAAATGAGGGAAATAAGGTTCGACCTGACTTTTGACGTAGTCACGATTATTCTTCTGAAATTCAAGGAATTTAAGGAAATCTTTTAAACAGAAAGGAAACGTAATAGCATGATTAAATTAGCAAACTGTCGGAGTTACAGAAGAACAGAAATATCAAGGAAATATTCCCGTGATATGCTTAGAGATCAAGTAGAATGAAAGAGTCGTGTAACATGGCACATGATGAGGGTAAGATTTGTGAACAATCATCACGTTCCATTAGAAATTCAGCATGGCTTACTGTAATATAATCACGTTGGCCAAGCGCCATTATATTATACTTACTCATGCTTCAATTCCCAACACTTCTCCACAATTCATTTATAATTAATTCTTAGAGTTTACAGAAGTTTCCAATATAATGGAATACAGAAAACACGAAGAGGTAGATAATTTCGGACAAGAATATTTATGAAAATATTTTCAGAAATATCGAAGATATTTATGACGATATTTTTGGAATTTCTAAGTTCGATGGTTAATGGAAAAGATTTTCCGCAAGATTTTAACATGAGTAAGGAGTAAGATATTCGTTGAAAGTTTCATCGGATCCAGAAATACCTGGATTCTTTGAATATAGGGTATGGTCCTTGTATTTATCCTTGGTCTCCTTCATGGTTAGCTCAATCCGTTTTTTTAGTACCAAATTTTCTATCGAGCGTTCCTAACATTCCCTTCTTTATCATCAAACTTTTGGCCGTTTAAACCATATACAATTTTTCTGTTTCCTCTGCATTTAATGCAGCCATATCTGCATCGTCGGTTATCATTTCGAGGTGTTTTCAGGAGAATTGTGTTTTTAGATGATTAAACGCTGATGGTAATATGGTGGAATATAAAAGGTTCTCCGGTAATGAAGGCGAAAAGACACCGTATATATCAGGGTTATAATTTGCTAATCTGAGTGAAAAGTCGAAGTTGACTTGTTGGAGCTGTGACAAAATTGGCTAATTTGGAAAGGAATTGCATAGTTATTTTGGGTAATAATAATACTAAAGGAATTAACACAGCTATGTGTTAAACGTTTATTCAGTTTTCGAGGGTTTTTCAGGTGCATAACTATATGAATTAATCTTTTCTTCCGTAGATGAAGTGCGGCTGGTTCATTTTCTCGATTAAGGTGTTTTCAAGAATCATGAAAGGTTTAAACGCAGATTGTAATCGTCAGGATACAAATGAGGTTTTAAGATGAAATCAAGTGGCAGACTTGAAGAATTGTTTAGTTTCATATGTTATAATCAATATTTTAATTCATTTTAATTGTCCAAAGTTGTAGTCCAATAGTCCAATATATAGTTTAATATATAATATTCGAATTAATTAATACGTATCGTGACCCGTGTACCGGTCTCAGTATTGATCACAACTCAAACTATATATATATATATTTTGGAATCAATATCAACCCTGTATAGCTAACTCCATCATTTGTATATAGAGTGTCTATGGTTGTTCCAAGATAGATATATAGATGGGTCAATATGATATGTCGAAACCTTGTATACGTGTCCCGTTATTTAAAGTGCGTAAAATAAATACAGAAATTAAATGACGATAAATAAAATTTCGAGAATGTAAATTGCGATAATTAAATTGCGATAAATAAAATGTAACCAGTTAGCTAGGAACAGTTAGCGTGGATTCTTAACAAAATTTCTCATAGTTAATTTGTTTGTTTCTAACAAATTTTATTTTGTCCAATGTTTTCTTCATTATGCCACTTGTTGGATTCTGATAGGTCAAAATCCAAATATGAAATTGAATAAAAATGGTTATTCTGTGGTGAACGGATACGTATATCAGTGGATGTAAGTAGGATAGTAAATAACCGTTGAATCATATTCAAAGAATGTATAGTATAACATGTTAATATGAAAATTAAATATTTCCCCGGGTATTACCTACCCGTTAAAATATTTTCACCATTAACATTTTGTAGGAAAGAATTTTCAATTACAATCTTTATGAAAATATACTTACATATATATTTTCTTCAAATGTAATCATGGATTTAATGAGTTAATATGACATTAATCTCATTTGATTTACCGTTAGAACT
Organism: Rutidosis leptorrhynchoides; assembly: GCF_046630445.1. NCBI lineage: Eukaryota > Viridiplantae > Streptophyta > Magnoliopsida > Asterales > Asteraceae > Rutidosis > Rutidosis leptorrhynchoides. The sequence goes on along the minus strand of NC_092335.1, from coordinate 48,759,311 downwards.
AGAATACATAATCTCTAAAACATTAAAGATTACATAATCGCCATGAAGAATGAAGATAATTGATATAGAACGATATGTAGAACGAAGATCATACTCGAAGTACAGATGGGGTTATTTAAGCATGTGATGTTGATACTTGGGTTGTTGGTGGTATTGGTATTGATGTTGGTGATACTGTTGGTGTTGGTGACATTACTGAAGCTGGTAAGTTTTGCACTATATTCTCCAAATTGATTACTCGAGCGCGAAATTCGTTGACTTCTTCTATTATCCCGGGATGATTGTCGGTTGGAATGAGCGGATGAATAAGGTCTAAAATTTGAGATAGTATATAATCGTGACGAGATACTCTGAGAGAGAAAATGATGTTTCGAATAGGTTCACCGGTAAGTGTTTCAGGTTCTTCACCAAGAGTGCAGGTTGGTGAATGGAAAGGATCGTCTTCTTCTCGTCTCCATTGATTTAGTCGAGTACGAAACCATCAGATGAATTGAGGATGGCTGATTGATTGATTCATTCTGGTGACACTGCTTTCGGAGCTTAGTTGAACATCCATATCGGAATAGCTGTCGGAATAACTATCGGAATAGTTATCGGAATCTAAGAGACTCGAACTGGTTAAGGGACTCATCTCGTACGATCAGATGAAGGATTTTCGATAAGAAATAGATTATAAGATGTAGATTAGTACCCTGCAATACATAATTTACATATGCATATATAATACTAAAATCCCATAAGTTACGGAGGAATCTACGGAAGCTATCAGGCAAAGGTAACAATAACAGATATGCTAAGATATGAATTTATCTATACACTGTCTATGCACTAGAGGCAATAAGACGTGTCTAGACTTTAAGGATGATAAGCAAATAATTTTCGACACTAAATGATAAGCAAAACTTTTGACATGCAGGCACGGTCGAAGTCCAGAATCACTAATGCATCTAAACAACTACTAGTTAGACACACTAATGCAAGACCTGGTTCGCTAAGACCACCGCTCTGATACCAACTGTAATAACCCGTCCTTATCCACCTGGACAAAGTCATCAACATCTGGTCCCATTGCGATGATCGACTCCAAGTAATGTCCTTAAAATGAGCAAATGCACAGCGAAAAACTTAATTCGTACCTGAGAATAAACATGCTTTAAAGTGTCAACCAAAAGGTTGGTGAGTTCATAGGTTTATTGTAATAATCATTTCAATATGTTAATAGACCACAAGATTTCATAATCATAAACATAATACACTCACAAGTGTATGTAAAGCATTCTAAGTGGTTGAGCACTTGGTAACCATACTTAACATTTAATCAACGTCGCATATTCCCTTTATTATGAAATCTCACTACACCGTACCAAGTGTAGTCACGAAACGAAGTACTGTGCAACCGTTGAATACTGGTCGTCCAGTCCGGTTGGGGTTGTCAGGCCCGATAGATCTATCAACAGGATTCGCGTTTACAATACCACATGTAAATAGTAGTTACCAAGCTACAGGGAAGTATGCCAGTGGTACAACTCAACGTAGAATATATTTTAAGTACTTGTGTCTATTTCGTAAACATTTATAAAAGCAGCGCATGTATTCTCAGCCCAAAAATATATTGCAAAAGCAATTAAAAAGGGAGCAATTGAAACTCACCTAATGTATTTTGTAGTAAAAATACATAGAACGACATTGAACAAGTATAGGGTTGGCCTCGGATTCACGAACCTATATCAGGTATATATATATTAACACATATAATAGTAATCGAATAAATTTATATATTATCATTAGGGATATAATGATTGTATATTATATGTTTCATTATTAAATTAATTAAATATATTTATTTTATATATTTTAATTAATTAATTAATATTTATTAAAAATATTAATATAGTTATGTTATATGTAGTAAAAATATTTTTATATAACTAATATTTATTTAGTGAAATAATGTTAATAATAATAAATAAAAAGTTGTATTATTGAATTAATTTATTAAAGTCTCCTCACATTTTAGTGAGGTATCTGTACAAATATAATTATGCTAGTTGAAGTTTACAATTTTTAAAGTCATGTTGTTCGTTAATAATTAACAATTTAGGACTCATGTTGAAATGAATTACTTACATTTGTACTTAAGTCAAATTTTACAAAATTTTTTAATTCTTTTAACAAGATAAAGATAGTTAAGGGGTAGACATGTATATATATATCATTCTTATTATTTAATGATGTAACATTGTAAATAATTCAGGGGTCGAAAGTGTAACTTCTAATTAAATCAAAACACCTAAATCGATTACTGACACCAATTTAATTTTATTTTATTATTATTTTTTTAACATCCTCTTCTTGAACCTGATGGTTATAAGTAAACTACCAGTCTTAAAATATAATAAGTATTTGTCAATAATAAATTTAAGTTTTGTTTCGCTATAAAAATTATCGATCTTAAAATTCTAATTCCAATATCATTATCAAGAATACCAACTTTAACACTTGATTTCGATCCTACAACTTCTATGTGTGTGTGTGTGTGTATATATGTATATGTATATGTATATATATATATATATATATATATATATATATATATATATATATATATATATATATATATATATATATATATATAAACAGTTGTTTAAGATTGACTAGTAACAATTGTTAAGTTTGGGTTTTGTGATTTACCTAAAATTTTCAAATATTTTGAATATTTCAAACCCGAATTATGTTCACTACTCTCATAACTTTCCTTCTCTTTAATCCTTACTTAATTTTTCTATTTATTTTAATTTAATATATGAACCCTACATGATAAATAAAGCCTAATATTATATACATATTTAAATTCAGTTTAAGAGTTACCATAAAAAAAATAGAAACGAAAGGAAGCAGTGGCAGTAGGTTGCTGATGGTGTTTGGATCCATAGAGCATGAAGGTGATGAAGGTAGTTGTTCGTGGTGGTTTATGATGGTGGTGGGTTGTGTTTCACGAAGGTTAGTAAGATAGAGAGAAGAGAGGGAGAGGTATAGGGTTGTTCCGGCGATGGTGGAAGTGGGTTTTGTGATGTTAGCCGATGGTTAGAAGATGGTGGTGTCTTGGTTGGTAACCGTGGTGGTTGTGGGTGTAACTGGGGGTGACGGTTATGATTCGAACATCAAGGAAGGTGGTGTTTCTCGTAGTTGTATACTGGACAGGAGTAGGAAAACATCACGAGGAAGTGTTTTGATGGTCGGTGTGTGTTAACCGATACAGAGAGAGATAGTTAGAAGGTGGCAATTGTAATGGAAATCTTGGGGTGTTCTTGTACTCATAGTAGTAGTAGTATTTGGACAGAAAACGTGTGATTGATGGTGGTTATTAATCGAACCACAAATGGTTAATGATAGTAGTTTGATAGTGGTGGCGATATGGTGGTTGCGTTCCATGATGGTTCTAGGGTGGCGGATGGTGATCATCATGGTGGCGGCCGGTTATGGTGTTGGAGAAGAAAAATAATGGTGGTTGTTCTTGAGTGTCCGATTAATAAGAAAAAAATAGAATTGTAAATGGGTTTTTGGTGATGTATAATTCATAAGTTGAATTATGGAGTATACATGTAAACTATATAGGCAAGTGATTCAGTGAGGAATTAAACATAAAACAAACACAGTACACTCTTAATAATTAATAATAATATAATAATAAATACATAACATGAAATTATTGATTTAGAGAAACAGTTGGCAGCCGTGAGTAATTGTATTCTTTCTACCGACACTTAGCTCGGGTATTATCTCGTGTCCATAGCTAAACAGTTAAAATATAAAAGTGTTCCTAAAAATCCCAAATTTTTAGATTAAATATATTTAATTATTTCACTCATTACCTGTTTGAAACCTGATCAAAAAGATTCGAAAATTATTTATTTTCTGTTCCGATTTATATGTACGGAGTACTAATATTTAAACTTAAAAAAATAAAATACTTTTAACAAATCTAAAATCTTCGTAATCACTTTACCCTCCAACTTTTATCCTAATCCTTCATATATATATATATATATATATATATATATATATATATATATATATATATATATATATATATATATATATATATATATATATATATATATATATATATATAAACACTAGTGAAATGTCAACCGAGTGTTACTGAAGTTTACAAATTCGGCTCGAAATCCTTTATTTTCCATATACTATATGTATATACAAATACATTTTAATATCAGGTTTTATTATATAACTATATATATATATATATATATATATATATATATATATATATATATATATATATATATATATATATATATATATATATATATATTCAAATAAATATATTTACAATTAACATTCATGTATATATATATATATATATATATATATATATATATATATATATCTATTTACAAATAGTTGTTCGTGAATCGTCGAGAACAGTCGAAGGTCGATTGAATATATGAAACAGTTCAAAATTTTTGAGACTCAACCTAACAGACTTTGCTTATCGTGTTGAAATTACACTATCGTATCGTGAGTTTGGTTTAAAATTAGTTGAAATTTTCCGGGTCGTGACATCGAGTCCCTGATGGGACAGTTTATTTTTTTGGGCCGATTTTCTCTTGAAGGTAGCTTTAATTTTCATTATTATTATTATTATTATTATTATTATTATTATTATTATTATTATTATTATTATTATTATGATTATTATCATGTTGTTATTGTTATTGCTATTATAAATAATTACAATTATTATTATACATACTAAGATTAATAATATAATTAGTATTATTATTATTAATATTATTATCATTATCAATACTAGATTAATAATAAATATTATTAGTATCATCATTAATATTAGTATTAGTATAAGTATGATTTACATAATTATTACTGCTAATTTTATCACTTTAAGTATCGTTATTAATATTATGATTAATTATTATTATGGTTAATATTGTTAGTATTATAGTTATTATTAATAAAAACATATTTAAATTTATAAGTATTAGACATGTTATTAACATTAGTATTATTAAGATTATTATAAACTGTATCATTTAAGTATTATTATTTTTCATACTATCATTGATATAAACATTAAGATTCTATTGAAAATAAAAGTTAAGGATATTTATTAAGATCATAAGTATGTATTAATCATATAACAATTTTATATAAATATTCATAAATGACAAGTTAGGTATTAACAAAATAATACTAATATGAGATAAATATAACTACATATAAAGTAAACATTTTGAATATATACACGAAATAAATAAGTATAATATAAAAATTTAAGATATAATATATAAATTTGTTCGATCGCGATTATACGTTTTAATATATATACAAATAAATATAGTAAATAGATTATTAATATAAGAAGCATATTAATAATATATATATATATATATATATATATATATATATATATATATATATATATATATATATATATATATATATATATATATATATATATAACCTACTAATATTATTTATATAAATACTTACAAATAACAAAATTTTTGATTTTTAAACATAACATTAAACAAGTAAGTATGTAAATATAGATATTAATATAACTATACAAATATTAACTATTATGAATATATACACAAATTAAACATACATAATATATAAATTAAAGGTATAATAAGTAAATTTGTTCAGTTATGATTATATGTTTTAATATAAATATACAAATGACATAGGTTCGTGAATCCAAGGTCAACCCTACAATTGTTCAATGTCGTTATATGTATTTTTACTACAAAATACATTAGGTGAGTTTCATTTGCTCCCTTTTTAAATGCTTTTGCAATATATATTTTTGGAACTGAGAATACATGCGCTTTTATAAATGTTTTACGAAATAGACACAAGTAATTAAAACTACATTATATGGTTGAATGATCGAAGCCGAATATGCCCCTTTTGCTTGGTAGCCTAAGAATTAGTAAACCGATCTACTAATTGACGCGAATCCTAAAGATAGATCTGTTGGGCCTAACGAACCCATCCAAAGTACCGGATGCTTTAGTACTTCAATGTTGTTTTATCATGTCCGAAGGATTTCTCGGAATGATAGGGGATATTCTTATATGCATCTTGTTAATGTCGGTTACCAGGTGTTCATCCATATGAATGATATTTTTTGTCTCTATGCATGGGACGTATTTTTATGAGAACTGAAAAATGAAAATCTTGTGGTCTATTAAAATGATGGAAATGATTATTTATGTTAAACCAATGAACTCACCAACCTTTTGGTTGACACTTTAAAGCATGTTTATTCTCAGGTATGAAAGAAATCTTCCGCTGTGCATTTGCTCATTTTTGAGATATTACTTGGAGTCATTCATGACATATTTCAAAAGACGTTGCATTCGAGTCGTTGAGTTCATCAAGATTGTTACTAAGTTAATTATAGTTGGATATATTAGGAAATAGTATGCATGCCGTCAACTTTTGATATAATGAAAGTTTGTCTTTTCAAAAACGAATGCAATGTTTGTAAAATGTATCATATAGAGGTCAAGTACCTCGCGATGTAATCAACTATTGTGAATCGTTTGTAATCGATATGGACTTCATCCAGATGGATTAGGACGGGTCTCTACAGTACTTTTACGGCTAGTACTTTTGTTTTGCCTGGTTAGGTTTTGGTTTGTTGGTTTCGTTGGTAGTTTGGGTTGCTTTTTTTAGCATGACATTTTGTTCATATACATCGCTTATTAGTTTGTAGATTTTTTTGTAAAAAATAAAAGAAAAATCTTCAAGCTCTAGTTTCAACATCGTCACCAATTTGAAATTTAACATTAAATCATATCAACTAAAAAAAAAAAAACAAATGTCAACTAATGACAACCACCACCAATTACTCTTTACCAGGATAACAACCTAAATTTATATTTTCTGTTGAACTAAAAACCCAAGCTGGAATAAAAATCGTAAAATCATATTTTAAATTGTAAGTTTTTCAACCTCAAATGAGTGGTTGAGTGGTTGGGTGCTTGAGAATCTCTAAAGGAGAATTGTAAGTTTTTCATAAGATGAATAGAAGTAAGTGACGGAAGATATTAAGGTGATTTCAATTTCAGCTATAGGTGCTTCACACGTAACAACATAATACAAATACTGTCATGACCCGGAAATTTCGGTCAAATTTAAACTCTGATAACTCCGGCAAGATAAGCAAATTGATATGTTGCATTAAAATATGTTTATGCATTTAATTAACCTTTAGACTTTACCCTGCGATTCACGAACATACTGTAATTTAAAACTCGAACCCATCATGATTTATATATGATTTTACATTCTTAAACGAAGACGTTTTATGACATAATAATCTCTATTACTATAACCTCTTAATAAAATGATTTTGAACATAATTAGTTCTAGAAAATAAAATTTTAGAATATTTATATATGAAATGATAAAAATTTACTATTAAACGATGCTATTTCAAATTAAAATTTTTACGTATTAAGTCGTTTTTGTTGTAATAAGTCAATTTTGGATGATAATGTTTTCAACAATTGTACGGTTTATTACTATGTCAATAATTGTACAGGAAATAAATTGTACTATAAATATGCAATGAAGGTGTACCATTTTGATGTACATATAGAATATATTTCATATATCACCATTCTTTTACTCTCTCTTATTTTAAGTTTATTAGTAGTCTATAGTCAAGAACAAACCTACTAAAGGTAGTTATAAGCCTACTGAATTATAACACGAACCAAATCACTAAAGGTAGTTATAAGCCTACTGAATTATAACACGTTATCAGCACGAAGTGCTCCGTATAATCAAGGTTTATCTAATCAAGCACAAGTCACTAATCAAGGTAAGAAATTCTTTAACGATATCTTCTATTATTTATTAGTAAGGTAAATATTATTATCATCATAAGTAAAATTATATTTATGTAATCTAACTTTTATTAACTTCACTAATATTTATATTTATGTTATTTAAGTTATATATATGGTCGGTTATATCGCCTGAATTATATTTATGTAATCTAACTTTTATTAACTTCACTAACATTTATATTTATATTATTTAAGTTATATATATGGTCGGTTATACCGCCTGAAATATATTTATGTAATCTAACTTTTATTAACTTTACTAGCATTTATATTTATGTTATTTAAGTTATATATGGTCGGTTATACCGCCTGAATTATATTTCTGTAATCTAACTCTTATTAACTTCACTAACATTTATATTTATGTTATCTAACATTTATGATTACTTATGTAATTAATCATTATTTATTTCATGCATACTAATGTTTATTCTTAAAATTTATTATTTATGCATAATATGTTTATTCTCTTAATCTTCGTATTTATACTAAACGTATTTATACTAAATGTATTTATAGTAATCGTATTTGTACTAATAAAATTCTTTTATTAAAATTACTATTAATACAACGAGTACATAACAGTCGTTAACGTCAACTAACAACGTTACAATGGTCATATATACATAACGGTTGTTAACGTCAACTGACGACGTTACAACGACTATATTTTTCAAATATAAAATAAACATCTCTGTTTTCACATTTTCATAAATCAATCTTCATTTTCTCAGATTACCTCTCAAAAAGTTTTTGTAAAGATGATTCACACAAGGATGATTTTTCCTATTGTATTGGTCATATTAACTATCATCATTATTGCTAATATACCACCGGGTGAACATATATTCTATCCCACCCTTGTGGTTTTATTATTTGTAATCATACCATTATTCTGTTGTTTGCTATTTATGAATTTAAAATGATTCTAATTTCATGTTGTTAGAAATTGATTATGATTATGATTTATGTTTTTCATCTTTCTGAAAATAGAAAATGTCAAACTTATCAAAGCTTGAGTTTGATGCCCTAGACGTATCGGGAACAAACTACACATAATGGGTCATGGACATAGAAATAAATCTTGGATCATTGGGTATTCTAGAAACTTTAAAAGAAAACAATACTTGTTCTGATCAAGATAAATTAAAATCAATTGCTTTTATTCGTAAACATATTGATATCACCTTAAAACATTTGTATCTCACTATCAAAGATCCACATGTTTTATGGGAAAGTATCAAGAGTAGATTCGATAATCAAAAGGAAATATTACTACCAGCTGCGAGGGAAGAATGGAGAAATCTAAGGTTTCAAGACTTTAAAAAGGTAAGTGAATACAGCTCGGCCATGTTCAAGATCCGTTCAAAGCTTCAATTTTATGGTCAAGAAATAAGTGATGCCGATATGATGGAGAAAACTTTCTCCACAATGCATTCTGCAAACATTACTATAAAAGAAAATTTAAGGTTGCAGAATTACAAAACTTTTTCCAAACTTCAAACTTATCTCTTAGTTGCAGAAGTGAATAAATAATTACTGATGAAGAATCAAGAATCTCGTCCTACGGGTGCGCTAGCATTCCCTGAAGCTAATGCTATTAACAATAATAATAATAATAATAATAATAATAATAATAATAATAATAATAAAAGAAATGCACCTGGACGAGGACGTGGGCGAGGTCGTGGTCATATTGGTCAAAACCATCATCATGGAAATTACCATAACAATAATAAAAATCATAACTATGTTCGAAATCATCCTTATGGTAATGGTCGTGGTGGTGGTCATGGTCGTAATGGTTACAGTGGTCGTGGTCATGGACAAAGAAATAATAATCCACAAAATTATAAATTTCAACCACCATACAATCCCACAAATCATAATATTGAAGGAAGCTCTTTAAAGAATATTGAAGATTCTTGTTATCGATGTGGTAAAATTGGCCATTGGTCTAAAAACTGTCGAACAAATCAATATTCTGTTAATCAATATCAAGAATCCCTAAAGGAAAAAGGAAAAGAGGCAAACCTTGTGGATGACCTTGATACAAAAATTACTGAGCCAACAAGTGACTACTTTAATGAATAAATTTCCTATTATATATCCATATCAAATAAATGGATGTATATTTATCATCTATACCATATCTAATTTACTATATGTTTCCTTATTATGTACTTTCGTTCATAACATATTTTGAATGTAACATATTGATAAATTATGTACTCATTATTTATTTCTCATATTTTGAAGTTCATGATGTACACTACTGGAGTGCAAAATCAGTCAAATGGTGGGGATCTTTGTATTGCAGACAGTAGTACCACACATACTATACTCAAATCTAAAAAATATTTCACTGATTTTAAAGCAACATGAGGAATGGTACATACTATATCAGGTCCTGCGGATTTAATAAAAGGAATGGGAAAGGCAAAATTCATGTTATCAAATGGTACAAATTTTCTGATAAAAAATGGCTTATTTTCTCCCATGTCAAAAAAAAATTTGTTAAGCTTCTCAGACATTTACCAAAATGGATATGATTATCAGTCAGTGACTAAAAAAATGATAAATATTTAAGTATCACTGTGAAGAATCATGTGATTGAAAAACTACCAAGACTTAGTTCTGGTTTACATTATACATATATAAATGTACCAGAAGCGCACTGTAACGACCCGTCTTTTTCGACTTGCTTTTGCGCTTTGTGCTTTCACGAAACTGCGTATATGTACGTACTGAGCTACTTTATGCTCTAGGATCTTATTTGATGATTAATTACTTTGGTTAATATCTTACAACGTGCTATTAAGTGTGTAATCACTTAACTTGATCCCCGAATGCTTTTACGACCGTTGGTATCACTTGACGTTTGAAACGAGCTATGTACTTGGTACACGTTTAACTTTAGTCATAATTGGAATATTATGACTACAAAATACTAATTGTTATTTTATAATAACAATTACTTGGGTTTTTGGATGCTTAATTACGCTTAGTAATTTACTAGAGCACACTAATTAGTCTTGTTGGACTTTCTACCTTGTTGAAAAATTTTGCCCACCCTACACTAGCTAGTGGACTATTTAATTAGCCCAATTATAATAAGTTAGTGATCCATAATAATGAAAGACAAATGCCCATTTATTAGAGGGAACATACTAGCATTTTTGTTAAGCATTATCCTTAATGTTGTATGGGATCCTAACATAAGCACTAACTTTAGACAACTATTAACCAAAAATCAAAAGTTGTCCCCCACTAGTCCCCCTCCCTACCTATGGTTTTGATACCCTCCCCACACCCTCATTTCCTATAAATACCAAGCTTATCCCATTCATTTCACACTTGATTTCATTTACAAATTACACACACTTACTCTCTAATTCTCTCTCTAGTCTTTCTCACTCTAAAAAGTGTAAATTTTAAATTTTCTTCTTCTTCTTCTTCTTCTCTCATCATAATCGACATCATCATCATCATTTAATGGATCTAACTTTTAGCTTTTGATCTTGTTACATCTTGTAGATTCAAACTTGGGTTTGAATCCTTCAAGAACATGAAAGATTCAAGCTTTCTAGCTTTGAATCTTCATTTACTTGTTAGATCTAGATTTTATAACTTATGATTTCTTTATTTTGTTATAAAGATCAAAACTTGTGTTTATGAGCTTCATGTATCTTAAAAATCCAAGCTTTATGCTTCAAGATCTTCAAGAACACTAAAGATCCAAGCTTTCTAGCTTAGGGTTTCATTATTATGTTAAAGATCTTAGCTTTTTAGCTTATGGTCTCATTACTTTCATTATTTTATTAAAGATCTTAGCTTTCTAGCTTATGGTCTCATTAATCTTGTAAAGATCCAAGCTTTCTAGCTTAGGGTTTTCTTAATACTTGAGATCTAAGTCATTATTTTAGATCTCACTTACTTGGAACCTTTTTGTGTTTGTTGTGATGATAAAGATCAAGTCTTCATCATCACATATGACGGAGATGCATAAACTTGTGTAAAAAGGACAAAGGTTGAAGCTTTATTGGATTTATGCAATAAAGAGGCAATCTTGATGTTCAAAACTTGTAGAATGATAGATTTTACTCTTAGTTGTGTATTGATGGTGGAACCTTGGTCAAAGTAATGCTAGAACATCAAAGAGTTGTACACTTGAAGCTTACAAGCATCAAGGATGAGAACCGTGATGAGCATCAAGCACCAAGAATCTCACCGGAGCACTTGTTTACTATTTATCGGGGTCTGATCAGACTCATGGGCTTCTGGAAAATTGATTTTCAGATAGTTCATTTCAAGTAGATGACTTTTTGTTTAGGCCTCAACTTAATCCGATGTACAGTTTAAGATTTATAGCCTTCCGAAAGTCACTACGCCTTTGTAACGTTGTGCTGAAATTTCTGACATACTCGCACTTAAACCGTCGCCAAGGTCAAACGAAGAAGAGTTAGGTTCTGAAAATTGGTCATCGGTTAGAGGACTCACATACGGAGCTAAGGCCACTGACTATGCATCTTTTCGATTTGTATAGAGGTCGTAACAGCTGTCTGAAGTCATCCTTTTGTTTCGATCTCTATTCGTGTTAAATTTACCTTTGTGTTGATGATAATAATGATGATGACACTTAAACTTAATTTATGCACTTTTAAACTTATGGGGACAACATACTGACCTAGTGACCTTTGACTTAGGTTGACGACCTTCCGGACCGACTTACTACTTGCATACGTTTCATATCGACTTTTACTGCTTATCCACTGTGAGTTATAGCTCCCTTTTTACTTCAACTATTTTTGGGACTGAGAATACATGCGCTTTTTATGTTTTACATACTAGACACGAGTACTTAAACTTTATATATGTGTTGGTGACATAACGGCACAAAGATTCCTCTTAGCTCGGTAACGTTTAACTATTGGTTTATGAACCGGTAGACGCGAATCTTAGATATGGATCCATAGGGTTTGACAATTCCACTCGGGCTAGTCGCGCTAGCATTCAACGGGTGTTTAATACTTCGAGGACAAATGCACTCGCCAAGTGCACTTTTAGGGGGTGATATACATACGTTAAGTCTAGTTACCGGGTGCCCACGGTTAAGCATATACTTTATCATACTATTTTGAAACGTTGTTGAAGCATTGAAATCTCGTGGTCTACATTACTTTACTGATTACAAACTATAGCTCACCAACATTCGTGATGACTTTTTAAGCATGTATTTCTCAGGTGCTTAGATGTTGTTGCTTCCGCTGTTAGAATTGCTGTCTTGGTGTTATAGACTTGCTGTTATGGACCTGCTGTGTTAGATTTTCGCTGCATTACTTAGAGATGTCTCAATCATGGAATTTTTCCTTTGCATTCGTAAACTATGTTATTTTCAAACAATGAATTTGTAACGACCTTTGTGTCACGTTATCTTTTGTAAAACGCTATCTTTTATGAATGCAAAACTGGTTTTCAAATAGCATATAGTGTTTGACCTTGTAATGATCATGTTATTGATGAACCGTACACGATGGTTTTGTACGGGGCATCACACGTACATGGTAGTAAATGAAAAGGCATGTGATCATGTAATGATCAATCTTTAGCATGAAAGATTAGGCCACCCAGGATCAACAATGATGAAAAGAATAATTCAAAATACACATGGACATCCATTGACGGATCAAAAGATCCCTCATGATGCACTTATTCCATGTACATCATGCTCACTTGGAAAATTGATAATAAGACCATCACCTCTTAAGATTGAAAAAGAACCACCAATGTTTCTTGAAAGAATTCAAGGTGATATATGTGGACCAATTCATCCACCATGTGGACCATTTAGATATTTCATAGTCCTAATAGACGCATCTAGTAGATGGTCTCATGTTTGTCTATTATCAAGTCGAAATGTTGCATTTGCAGAATTTCTTGCTTAAATTATTAAATTGAGAGCACATTTCCCTGATTATACTATTAAAAGGGTGAGATTGGATAATGCTAATGAGTTTACATCTCAAGCATTTAATGATTTTTGCATGTCTATTGGGATTGTTGTTGAACATCCTGTTGCCCATGTGCATACACAAAATGGTTTAGCCGAATCACTAATCAAACGATTGCAGTTAATAGCTAGACCATTGATAATGAGAACAAAACTCCCAATATCTGTATGGGGTCATGCAATTTTACATGCTGCATCATTAATTCGCATTAGACCAAGTGCAAGTCATACATATTCTCCTTTGCAACTTGTTTTTGGCCATCAGCCAAATATTTCCCACCTTAGAACATTTGGTTGTACGGTTTATGTTCCTATCGCACCACCACAATGCACTAAAATGGGTCCTCAAAGAAGGATGAGAATATATGTTGGATATGAAACATCTTCAATCATAAGATATATTGAACCCATGACGGGTGATGTTTTTACAGCACGTTTTGCTGATTGTCACTTTAATGAAACATTGTTCCCTAGATTAGGGGAAGAAATAAAAAATAAAGAAAATGATGTTTCATGGTGTGAACCTCAATTAATGTATCTTGACCCTCGTACAAAAGAATGCGAGACCGAAGTTCAAAAAATAATGCATATGCAAGAACTTGCGAATAAATTGTCTGATGCATTTACAGATACAAAAAGAGTGACTAAATCATATATACCAGCAGCAAATGCTCCTGGTCGAATTGAAATTCCAAAAGCTGACAATAATGTTGCTCTTGAGTCTTTGCCACACCAGAAACGTGGGAGACCAATTGGTTCCAAAGATAAAAATCCTCGAAAAAGAAAATCAGCTGATAATGAGGTAAAAGAAAGTGTTCAAGAAGAACCACAAATCAATACTCCTTCTGCAGAGGAGACTGATGATGTCAATATAGAATTTTCAATCAATTATGCACATTCAAAAATATTATGGAACCGAAATGAAATGAAAAATCTTGATGAGATATTTTCATATAATGTTGCATATGACATCATGAATAATGATGATGATCCAGAACCAAAATCTGTCATGGAATGTCAAAGTAGACATGATTGGGATCATTGGAAAGGAGCAATACAAGCTGAATTTGAATCGCTCAATAAAAGAAAAGTTTTCGGATCTATCATTCTGACACCTAAAGATGTGAAACCTGTGAGATATAGATGGGTTTTTGTGCGAAAAAGAAATGAGAAAAATGAAGTAACAAGGTATAAAGCTAGACTTGTAACTCAAGGTTTTTCTCAAAGACCAGGAATTGATTATGAGGAAACTTATTCTCCTGTTATCGATGCAATTACTTTTAGATACTTAATCAGCCTGGCAGTTTCTAAAAATTTAGAAATGCATCTCATGGATGTTGTGACTGCTTATCTATATGGATCACTTGATAGTGATATATATATGAAGATACCTGAAGGATTTAAGGTATCAGAAGCAACCAATGCAAAACCCAAAGAAATGTACTCAATCAAGTTACAAAGGTCTTTATATGGATTGAAACAATCGGGTCGCATGTGGTATAAACGATTAAGTGATTACTTGATAAGCAAAGGGTATACCAATAATCTTATTTGCCCATGCGTATTCATTAAGAAAATAACATCCAGATATGTGATCATAGCCGTTTATGTAGATGATCTTAACATCATAGGTACAAATAAAGAGATCCATGAAGCCATTCAACTTCTAAAGAAAGAATTTGAAATGAAAGATCTCGAAAAAACCAATTATTGCCTTGGTTTGCAGATTGAGCATATGCCTAATGGTTTACTTGTACATCAAACAACTTATACGGAAAAGATTTTAAAACGTTTCAATATTGACAATGCAAAACCATTAAGTACTCCTATGGTTGTTAGATTACTTAATGTTGACACTGATCCATTTCGTCCTGTGAAGATCATGAAATATTCTTGGACCAGAAGTGAAATGTCCCGTTCTTATTGATTAAAAATGTTCCATATTAATTGATTTCGTTGCGAGGTTTTGACCTCTATATGAGACGTTTTTCAAAGACTGCATCCATTTTTAAAACAAACCATAACCTTTATTTCATAAATAAAGGTTTAAAAAGCTTTACGTAGATTATCAAATAATGATAATCTAAAATATCCTGTTTACACACGACCATTACATAATGGTTTACAATACAAATATGTTACATCGAAATCAGTTTCTTGAATGCAGTTTTTACACAATATCATACAAACATGGACTCCAAATCTTGTCCTTATTTTAGTATGCAACAGCGGAAGCTCTTAGTATTTACCTGAGAATAAACATGCTTTAAACGTCAACAAAAATGTTGGTGAGTTATAGGTTTAACCTATATATATCAAATCGTAACAATAGACCACAAGATTTCATATTTCAATACACATCCCATACATAGAGATAAAAATCATTCATATGGTGAACACCTGGTAACCGACATTAACAAGATGCATATATAAGAATATCCCCATCATTCCGGGACACCCTTCGGATATGATATAAATTTCGAAGTACTAAAGCATCCGGTACTTTGGATGGGGTTTGTTAGGCCCAATAGATCTATCTTTAGGATTCGCGTCAATTAGGGTGTCTGTTCCCTAATTCTTAGATTACCAGACTTAATAAAAAGGGGCATATTCGATTTTGATAATTCAACCATAAAATGTAGTTTCACGTACTTGTGTCTATTTTGTAAATCATTTATAAAACCTGCATGTATTCTCATCCCAAAAATATTAGATTTTAAAAGTGGGACTATAACTCACTTTCACAGATTTTTACTTCGTCGGGAAGTAAGACTTGGCCACTGTTGATTCACAAACCTATAAAAATATATACATATATATCAAAGTATGTTCAAAATATATTTACAACACTTTTAATATATTTTGATGTTTTAAGTTTATTAAGTCAGCTGTCCTCGTTAGTAACCTACAACTAGTTGTCCACAGTTAGATGTACAGAAATAAATCGATAAATATTATCTTGAATCAATCCACGACCCAGTGTATACGTATCTCAGTATTTATCACAACTCAAACTATATATATTTTGGAATCAACCTCAACCCTGTATAGCTAACTCCAACATTCACATATAGAGTGTCTATGGTTGTTCCGAAATATATATAGATGTGTCGACATGATAGGTCGAAACATTGTATACGTGTCTATGGTATCTCAAGATTACATAATATACAATACAAGTTGATTAAGTTATGGTTGGAATAGATTTGTTACCAATTTTCACGTAGCTAAAATGAGAAAAATTATCCAATCTTGTTTTACCCATAATTTCTTCATTTTAAATCCGTTTTGAGTGAATCAAATTGCTATGGTTTCATATTGAACTCTATTTTATGAATCTAAATAGAAAAATTATAGGTTTATAGTCGGAAAAATAAGTTACAAGTCGTTTTTGTAAAGGTAGTCATTTCAGTCGAAAGAACGACGTCTAGATGACCATTTTAGAAAACATACTTCCACTTTGAGTTTAACCATAATTTTTGGATATAGTTTCATGTTCATAATAAAAATCATTTTCTCAGAATAACAACTTTTAAATCAAAGTTTATCATAGTTTTTAATTAACTAACCCAAAACAGCCACCGGTGTTACTACGACGGCGTAAATCCGGTTTTACGGTGTTTTTCGTGTTTTCAGGTTTTAAATCATTAAGTTAGCATATCATATAGATATAGAACATGTGTTTAGTTGATTTTAAAAGTCAAGTTAGAAGGATTAACTTTTATTTGCGAACAAGTTTAGAATTAATTAAACTATGTTCTAGTGATTATAAGTTTAAACCTTCGAATAAGATAGCTTTATATGTATGAATCGAATGATGTTATGAACATCATTACTATCTTAAGTTCCTTGGATAAACCTACTGGAAAAGAGAAAAATGGATCTAGCTTCAACGGATCCTTGGATGGCTCGAAGTTCTTGAAGCAGAATCATGACACGAAAACAAGTTCAAGTAAGATCATCACTTGAAATAAGATTGTTATAGTTATAGAAATTGAACCAAAGTTTGAATATGATTATTACCTTGTATTAGAATGATAACCTACTGTAAGAAATAAAGATTTCTTGAGGTTGGATGATCACCTTACAAGATTAGAAGTGAGCTAGCAAACTTGAAAGTATTCTTGATTTTATGTAACTAGAACTTGTAGAATTTATGAAGAACACTTAGAACTTGAAGATAGAACTTGAGAGAGATCAATTAGATGAAGAAAATTGAAGAATGAAAGTGTTTGTAGGTATTTTTGGTCATTGGTGTATGGATTAGATATAAAGGATATGTAATTTTGTTTTCATGTAAATAAGTCATGAATGATTACTCATATTTTTGTAATTTTATGAGATATTTCATGCTAGTTGCCAAATGATGGTTCCCACATGTGTTAGGTGACTCACATGGGCTGCTAAGAGCTGATCATTGGAGTGTATATACCAATAGTACATACATCTAAAAGCTGTGTATTGTACGAGTACGAATACGGGTGCATACGAGTAGAATTGTTGATGAAACTGAACGAGGATGTAATTGTAAGCATTTTTGTTAAGTAGAAGTATTTTGATAAGTGTATTGAAGTCTTTCAAAAGTGTATAAATACATATTAAAACACTACATGTATATACATTTTAACTGAGTCGTTAAGTCATCGTTAGTCGTTACATGTAAGTGTTGTTTTAAAACCTTTAGGTTAACGATCTTGTTAAATGTTATTAACCCAATGTTTATAATATCAAATGAGATTTTAAATTATTATATTATCATGATATTATCATGTATTAATATTACAAGTCAACTATGCACGTGAATTTAATATAATATATAATTAATTAATTTAAATTATATATATTATATTTATATTTATTTTATATTATGTCGACAAGCTAGGAGCCAAAACAATGTGAGCTGTCCCTGGTCCTCATGCGAGTCGCATGGCCAGAAGGCCATTTCCATGCGAGTCGCATGACTCCAGATTCCAGGCCAGGTACTATAAATTCAGGTGTTTTGCTCGAATGAAAAATCAAAAAAACACATACACAAATATATATTACTCCGTATAATATTTATTATTATTATTATTATTATTATTATTATTATTATTATTATTATTATTATTATTATTATTAAGATTATTATTAATCTTATTAATCTTATTATTAGTATTATTATTTTTGCGATACAAAAATAATAATGTACATAAAATATTACGACGGAGTACTGTCCAAGTAATTTTCAAAACGAGTTTCCGAGCGAGCTAGAGCTAAGGAAAATATGGGTTATTGCCAAGGAGGTTATGGGTAATGTTCGGGGGTATTTTTGTGAATCAAACCTCGTGTTTATTATCTCCGATGCGTCTACATGCTTTCCTGCAATATTGTATATCAATATTAAACTGTGAGTTTCATTTGATCCCTTTTACTCTTTATATTTTTGGGCTGAGAATACATGCAAATGCTTTATTAACCGTTTTACAATATTTATATGCGTGAGTTTCATTTGCTCCCTTTTTAATTGCTTTTGCAATATATATTTTTGGGCTGAGAATACATGCAATTTATTTTAAACGCAATGGATACAAGTACATACTTAATTCTACACTGAGTTTGAACCGAAAATCCCTTAGCTTTGGTAACTAGTAACTGCCGGTTATAAGAACTGGTGGGCGCGAGTAGTAGTATATGGATCCATAGGGCTTGATATCCCCGTCCGAGCTAGAGCACTAGCCTTTTAACGGACGTATGCTATTTGAGAAGCGTACACGTTGGTTTGCGTGTATTATTAAGATGATTATACAAAGGGTACAAATTATATAAGCATTAAAGTTTAGTTACCAGGGTGCTCAATTTTGTAGAACCGATTGATAAACGTTTCGGATGAAACAACTGAAATCTTGTGATCTACCTTTTATGTAAAACCTATTGATAAACGTTTTGAATAAAACAACTGAACTTTTGTAATCCACATTGATATACGGATTATGTGTAATATTAAAACTATGAACTCACCAACCTTTGTGTTGACACTTGAAGCATGTTTATTCTCAGGATTCTAGAAGTCTTCCGCTGTTTGCTTATACGTGATACAAGATATGTGCTTGGAGTCATACATGCTATATACAAGAAACTTGCATTCACCAAACCATTACCATGTATCTTATTTTGACTGTATTGTCAACAGATGTATTATTGTAAACCATTAAATGGTGATTGTCTATACGTAGAAATCATCAGATGTTAAAAACCTGGAATTTATATATTCATTTATGAAATACCTTTTCAAACGAATACAATGTTACAAAATGTATCACATAGAGGTCAAATACCTCGCAATGAAATCAATGAATGACGTGTTCGTCCATATGGATTTGGAGCGATCGTCACAGTTGGTATCAGAGCGTTGGTCTTAGCGAACCAGAATTAGCATTAGTGTGTCTAACCGGTTATTGTTAGGATACATTTGTGAGTCTGGACTTCGACCATGTCTGCATGATAAAAGTTGTTGCTTATAATTTTTTTTTGTTAGAAATTACCTGCTTATCATTCCTTGTGTGGAAAATTACCTGCTTATCATTTGTAGTCTAGACACACCTTATTGTATGGATTGCATGACTAGTGTATAGACAAAATGAATATCTTAGCGTATCTGTTACTGTTACCTTTACTTGACAGTTTCCGAAAGTTTCTCCGTAATTTGCGGATCCTTTGTACTATATAAAGGTATTCTATGTAATTAGAATATCATCCGATATCCGAAAATCATTTCACATCGAAAATTCTTTATCTAACCGTATAAGATGAATTCTACAAGTAATTCGAGTTCTTCGGATTCCGATATGAATTTCCACCTGAGTTCCGAAAGTAGTGTAACCGGAATGAATCAACCAATCAGTCATCACCAATTCTGGATGAATTGGGGATGGGTTCGTAATCAACTTAATCAATGGAGACAAGAGGAAGGCGATCCTTTTCACCAACCGAATTCACCTCTTGGTGAGGAACCTGAGGCACTTACCGGCGAACCCGTACGAAACACTATCTTCACCCTCATTTCCAGGATATCTCGCAACGATTATATGATAACCAGAATTTTAAACTTTATTCATCCTCTCGTACCAACCGCCAATCATCCCGGAATAATAGAAGAAGTTAACGAGCTTCGCGCTCGAGTTGTGGCTTTGGAGAATATGATGCACAATTTGCAGGTATCACAGGCAGCACCGGTAGCACCACCAGTACCAGCAGCACAACCAACAACAGTACCAGTACCACCAACAACAACATCCGCACCGTAAACCTTAACCTCATAATCTGTCCCACGAGTATCAACCTCATACGCACCGTAGGCACCGAAGAATACTAATAACCATAAATGATGAAGTATTAATTCATAACTTCATTGGAGAAATATCCTGCGACGATTATGTAATCTTTAATATAGAAGAGATTATTCGTTTCTAGTTCCAACCGAAAATCAAATGAGTTTAATAACTCATTAAATCTATATTACATCTGAAGGAAATATACATACATATATTTTCATAAAGATTGTAATTGAAAATCCTTTTGTACAAACTGTTAATGATGAGAATATTTTAACGGGTAGGTAGTACCCTAGAAATATATAAATTCCACATTAATATGTTACACTATACATTCTTCAATTCTGATTCAGCAATCATTAACTATACTGCTCAAACCTATAGATATACGTATCTGTTCATCGCAGAATAACCATTTTCATTCAATTTCATATTCTGATTTCGATAGATCAGAATCCAAGTCAAGATTAAACGAAAAACATCACTCTTAGATTCCTACATCTTTCAAAACCATGCTTCGAAACCCATGCTTTGAATTCAGAACAGTACTAGAACATCATATGATTACATTTTGCGTTCAAACCCATCGAAATTCTTGGAAACACTTCAACTAATGAACAAACGAGAAGACAAACCAACTACACGATATCTACGAGAAGAAAGATTTGTACTTATAATCATATATCTGGAAAGCTCTCGAAACCTAAGTAAAACTTTAACACGTATCTGTGATAAATCCTTCGGCATTATCATTACTGAAAATAACCTTGCAATTCCTTTTTAAAAGTATCCAGTATTATCACCCATTCAACTAGTCAACGACGACCTTTCAGACTTATAACTTTGGCATATACGTTTTTGTTACTGGGGAACCTTTTATGTTCCACCATATTAGCAATAAATGTACCAGCGACTCCGTCACTCTGCTATTTGAAACTCTCCGGAAATCACTATATATACATTGAAACCCTATCATGTACTCATCCACATCTTGTAACAATAGTTGCCATTTCAACTATCGGGAATTTGCAATCAGTATTTTGAAATCTTGCAGCACGTCTACGCCAACAGTTATATGTGTACATATAACGTCTACCTCCTCGAATTACATACTTCGAATGTGAAGTTTTTGAAAAACACCCCAAACTATGAAACTAGTTCTCTGAAATTGGAACAATGCTGATGAAGCAGCAAAAACTGTAAACGACCTTAACAGTCAAAAGTTTGATGATAAAGAATAATATGATGGTAAAGCTGAGAAAAAAAAAAGGTTTGAAACTGGAAAACGGATTGAGCAAAGTATGAAGGAGGGCTGTGGATAAATCACAAAGACTAAACCTGCCTTCAAAGAATACAAATGATTCAGTATCTGCTGAAGTCATTAACGAATACCTTGCTCCTGATACTAAACCCCTACGGACAATATTCTTCATCATCCTCTGATATTAGAAATTCTAAAATATCATCGTATCTTTCATTATAAATATCCTCCATATTTCTGGAGATAATTTCATAATCATTCGTATCGAAAATCAATTTTCTCCTTGCGATATATGTGTTACATCATAAAAGAAACTATTTTAGTTTCTAAATTCTGAAACTTTCAAGTTTAAAATATGAATATTTTGGAAGTGGTGTTGGGAGCTGAAGCATGAGTTAGTATAATATAATGACACTTGATCAACGTGATTATATTACAGTAAGTCATGCTGAGTTTCTAATGGAACGTGATAAAGGTTCACAGATCCCACCCTCATCATGAACCATGATACATAACTCATTCATTCTATATAATCTCTAAATATAACAAGAAAATATATTTCTTGATGATTCGGTCTTTTTCGAGGTATTCTGGTAATTTGACAAGTCAGATTGTACTATTACCATTTCTTTCTTAGAACATTATTTATGTTCATCTGAAACTTCATACCTACGAATTCTGAACCATTATTCGCTTGACTTGAGGTCGGGAAGAGAAAACAAAAACCTGGAACTTCGGAATATGAACATGAGTATACATCACAGCAAACAAGAAAGATCATAAACCATGTATGTCTATGCGAATAGCAAGATAAAGACACGGGAGAATGAAAAACACTATAACCCCAAGGTAATGGTAGAAGTAAGTAATTTCCTCTGGTGGTAGATGAAAAAGAAGAATGACAGATATGAAAGTTAGGAGTATATCAAGAATCAGAACTGGATGAAGCATTTCACAATTTGTTAGAAGTATGAAATAAGGAAGAAGATTATAGAAGTGGTGAAAATAAATGCAACGGAAGTGGTCAATTTATAGAAAAATATCGGACGCAGCAATAGAGGCAGATTACGCATTTAATCAAAGAAAATCCTAATTTCCGCAAATTCTGAAGAATCAAATCTTATTTAGATTATGAAGATTTTCTATTCCTTAAAATCCGGAAATCAATTGTTACTACATCAAGAGATAAGACGCATCTCTATTCTCCATTTCACTTGATTACGATAACTTCTCTCATACGCTTCGAGTAATTGGATTATTTTATCCATATTATTCAAACATAGATAAAACTCTATTATCAACTCATATTCGTCATTAAAACATTTTTATTGTTAGCCATGACGACCTCACTCAAATTTCGGGACGAAATTTCTTTAACGGGTAGGTACTGTGATGACCCAGAAATTTCGACTAAATTTAAACTTAATCTTTGTATGATTAACATTTCCGACACGATAAGCAAAGTCTGTAAAACTGAATCTCAAAATTTTTGAACTACTTTTATATATTTAAATACCTTTCGGTTGTTTTCGACGATTCGCGAACAATTATATGTAAATAGATACATATATACTATAACTTGAAAAGGTAACAATGTATTAATTATTTGATACCGTACATTAAACTTATTGGTTTAAATATCTATTTGAATATATATGATAAGTTGAAATATTTATTATTAAAATTTATTTATAAATAACTTCCAATGTGTATTTAAAAAAAACTGATTTATATATATTAAAAAGATATATACATATATATAATTTCAAGTTATTTAGTAAACGATAGTAACATTTCAAATTGCTACAGTACCCAAAATGCTACAGTGTTTTTGAAAATCACTATTTGCTACAGTGAAATTGACTTTGCTACAGTGAATTACTACAGTAAAAATTGACTTTGCTACAGTAACTTTGCTACAGTGGTATATTTTATGGATGATTTAAGACTATATTTTGACAAAGGTACGATTCACGAAACGTAAAGTACAAGTTTTCTCAGCGTACAAAAGGGCGTTCGAAAAACAGGAACCGGGACATAAGTCGAGTGACAACGTACGACTTATCGGAACAAAAATTACAAGTCAACTATGCACGTGAATTTAATATAATATATAATTAATTAATTTAAATTATATATATTATATTTATATTTATTTTATATTATGTCGACAAGCTAGGAGCCAAAACAATGTGAGCTGTCCCTGGTCCTCATGCGAGTCGCATGGCCAGAAGGCCATTTCCATGCGAGTCGCATGACTCCAGATTCCAGGCCAGGTACTATAAATTCAGGTGTTTTGCTCGAATGAAAAATCAAAAAAACACATACACAAATATATATTACTCCGTATAATATTTATTATTATTATTATTATTATTATTATTATTATTATTATTATTATTATTATTATTATTATTATTATTATTATTATTATTAAGATTATTATTAATCTTATTAATCTTATTATTAGTATTATTATTTTTGCGATACAAAAATAATAATGTACATAAAATATTACGACGGAGTACTGTCCAAGTAATTTTCAAAACGAGTTTCCGAGCGAGCTAGAGCTAAGGAAAATATGGGTTATTGCCAAGGAGGTTACGGGTAATGTTCGGGGGTATTTTTGTGAATCAAACCTCGTGTTTATTATCTCCGATGCGTCTACATGCTTTCCTGCAATATTGTATATCAATATTAAACTGTGAGTTTCATTTGATCCCTTTTACTCTTTATATTTTTGGGCTGAGAATACATGCAAATGCTTTATTAACCGTTTTACAATATTTATATGCGTGAGTTTCATTTGCTCCCTTTTTAATTGCTTTTGCAATATATATTTTTGGGCTGAGAATACATGCAATTTATTTTAAACGCAATGGATACAAGTACATACTTAATTCTACACTGAGTTTGAACCGAAAATCCCTTAGCTTTGGTAACTAGTAACTGCCGGTTATAAGAACTGGTGGGCGCGAGTAGTAGTATATGGATCCATAGGGCTTGATATCCCCGTCCGAGCTAGAGCACTAGCCTTTTAACGGACGTATGCTATTTGAGAAGCGTACACGTTGGTTTGCGTGTATTATTAAGATGATTATACAAAGGGTACAAATTATATAAGCATTAAAGTTTAGTTACCAGGGTGCTCAATTTTGTAGAACCGATTGATAAACGTTTCGGATGAAACAACTGAAATCTTGTGATCTACCTTTTATGTAAAACCTATTGATAAACGTTTTGAATAAAACAACTGAACTTTTGTAATCCACATTGATATACGGATTATGTGTAATATTAAAACTATGAACTCACCAACCTTTGTGTTGACACTTGAAGCATGTTTATTCTCAGGATTCTAGAAGTCTTCCGCTGTTTGCTTATACGTGATACAAGATATGTGCTTGGAGTCATACATGCTATATACAAGAAACTTGCATTCACCAAACCATTACCATGTATCTTATTTTGACTGTATTGTCAACAGATGTATTATTGTAAACCATTAAATGGTGATTGTCTATACGTAGAAATCATCAGATGTTAAAAACCTGGAATTTATATATTCATTTATGAAATACCTTTTCAAACGAATACAATGTTACAAAATGTATCACATAGAGGTCAAATACCTCGCAATGAAATCAATGAATGACGTGTTCGTCCATATGGATTTGGAGCGATCGTCACAACAGTACCTACCCGTTAAATAAATTTCGTCCCGAAATTTTAAGCTGTTGAAGGTGTTGACGAATCTTCTAGAAATAGATGCGGGTATTTCTTCTTCATCTGATCTTCACGCTCCCAGGTGAACTCGGGTCCTCTATGAGCATTCCATCGAACCTTAACAATTGGTATCTTGTTTTGCTTAAGTCTTTTAACCTCACGATCCATTATTTCGACGGGTTCTTCGATGAATTGGAGTTTTTCGTTGATTTGGATTTCATCTAACAGAATAGTGAGATCTTCTTTAGCAAAACATTTCTTCAAATTCGAGACGTGGAAAGTGTTATGTACAGCCACGAGTTGTTGAGGTAACTCAAGTCGGTAAGCTACTGGTCCGACACGATCAATAATCTTGAATGGTCCAATATACCTTGGATTTAATTTCCCTCGTTTACCAAATCGAACAAGCCTTTCCAAGGTGCAACTTTAAGCATGACCATCTCTCCAATTTCAAATTCTATATCTTTTCTTTAAATGTCAGCGTAGCTCTTTTGTCGACTTTGGGCGGTTTTCAACCGTTGTTGAATTTCGATGATCTTCTCGGTAGTTTCTTGTATAATCTCCGGACCCGTAATCTGTCTATCCCCCACTTCACTCCAAAAAATCGGAGACCTGCACTTTCTACCATAAAGTGCTTCAAATGGCGCCATCTCAATGCTTGAATGGTAGCTGTTGTTGTAGGAAAATTCTGCTAACGGTAGATGTCGATCCCAACTGTTTTCGAAATCAATAACACATGCTCGTAGCATGTCTTCAAGCGTTTGTATCGTCTTTTCGCTCTGCCCATCAGTTTGTGGATGATAGGCAGTACTCATGTCTAGACGAGTTCCTAATGCTTGCTGTAATGTCTGCCAGAATCTTGAAATAAATCTGCCATCCCTATCAGAGATAATAGAGATTGGTATTCCATGTCTGGAGACGACTTCCTTCAAATACAGTCGTGCTAACTTCTCCATCTTGTCATCTTCTCTTATTTGCAGGAAGTGTGCTGATTTGGTGAGACGATCAACTATTACCCAAATAGTATCAAAACCACTTGCAGTCCTTGGCAATTTAGTGATGAAATCCATGGTAATGTTTTCCCATTTCCATTCTGGGATTTCGGGTTGTTGAAGTAGACAGGTTTCTGATGCTCAGCTTTGACCTTAGAACACGTCAAACATTCTCCTACGTATTTAGCAACATCGGCTTTCATACCCGGCCACCAAAAATATTTCTTGAGATCGTTGTACATCTTCCCCGTTCCAGGATGTATTGAGTATCTGGTTTTATGAGCTTCTCTAAGTACCATTTCTCTCATATCTCCAAATTTTGGTACCCAAATCCTTTCAGCCCTATACTGGGTTCCGTCTTCCTGAATATTAAGATGCTGCTCCGATCCTTTGGGTATTTCATCCTTTAAATTTCCCTCTTTTAAAACTCCTTGTTGCGCCTCCTTTATTTGAGTAGTAAGGTTATTATGAATCATTATATTCATAGATTTTACTCGAATGGATTCTCTGTCCTTCCTGCTCAAGGCATCGGCTACCACATTTGCCTTCCCCGGGTGGTAACGAATCCCAAAGTCGTAATCATTCAACAATTCAATCCACCTACGCTGCCTCATATTCAGTTGTTTTTGATTAAATATGTGTTGAAGACTTTTGTGGTCGGTATATATAATACTTTTGACCCCATATAAGTAGTGCCTCCAAGTCTTAAATGCAAAAACAACAGCGCCTAATTCAAAATCATGCGTCGTATAATTTTGCTCGTGAATCTTCAATTGTCTAGACGCATAAGCAATCACCTTCGTTCGTTGCATTAATACACAACTGAGACCTTGCTTTGATGTGTCACAATAAATCACAAAATCATCATTCCCTTCAAGCAATGACAATATAGGTGCCGTAGTTACCTTTTTCTTCAATAACTGAAACGCTTTCTCTTCTTCATCCTTCCATTCAAATTTATTCCCTTTATGCGTTAATGCAGTCAAGGGTTTTGCTATTCTGGAAAAGTCTTGGATGAACCTTCTGTAGTAACCAGCTAGTCCTAAAAACTGGCGTATGTGTTTCGGAGTTTTCGGGGTTTCCCACTTTTCAACAGTTTCTATCTTTGCCGGATCCACCTTAATACCTTTTTTTGTTCACTATGTTACCGAGGAATTGAACTTCTTCCAACCAATACTTCTAACACCTTTCTCAAATGTTCACCGTGTTCTTGGTCATTCTTTGAGTAAATAAGTATGTCATCAATGAAAACAATGACAAACTTGTCAAGGTATGGTCCACACACTCGGTTCATAAGGTCCATGAACACAGCTGGTGCATTAGTTAAACCAAACGGCATGACCATAAACTCGTAATGACTGTAACGTGTTCTGAAAGCAGTCTTTGGAATATCATCTTCTTTCACCTGCATTTGATGATACCCGGAACGTAAGTCAATCTTTGAATAAACAGACGAGCCTTGTAGTTGATCAAATAAGTCGTCGATTCTCGGTAGTGGGTAGCGGTTCTTGATGGTAAGTTTGTTCAACTCTCGGTAGTCGATACACAACCTGAATGTACCATCTTTCTTCTTGACAAACAAAACAGGAGCTCCCCACGGTGATGTGCTTGGTCGAATGAAACCACGCTCTAAAAGTTCTTGTAATTGGCTTTGCAGTTCTTTCACCTCGCTGGGTGCGAGTCTGTAAGGAGCACGAGCTATTGGTGCAGCTCCTGGTACAAGATCTATTTGAAATTCAACGGATCGATGTGGGGGTAATCCCGGTAATTCTTTCAGAAATACATCGGGAAATTCTTTTGCGACGGGAACATCATTGATGCTCTTTTCTTCAGTTTGTACTTTCTCGACGTGTGCTAGAACAGCATATCAACCTTTTCTTATTAGTTTTTGTGCCTTCAAATTACTAATAAGATGTAGCTTCGTGTTGCCCTTTTCTCCGTACACCATTAAGGGTTTTCCTTTTTCTCGTATAATGCGAATTGCATTTTTGTAACAAACGATCTCTGCTTTCACTTCTTTCAACCAGTCCATACCGATTATCACATCAAAACTCCCTAACTCTACTGGTATCAAGTCAATCTTAAATGTTTCGCTAACCAGTTTAATTTCTCGATTCTGACATATATTATCTGCTGAAATTAATTTACCATTTGCTAATTCGAGTAAAAATTTACTATCCAAAGGCGTCAATGGACAACTTAATTTAGCACAAAAATCTCTACTCATATAGCTTCTATCCGTACCCGAATCAAATAAAACGTAAGCAGATTTATTGTCAATAAGAAACGTACCCGTAACAAGCTCCGGGTCTTCCTGTGCCTCTGCCGCATTAATATTGAAAACTCTTCCACGGCCTTGTCCATTCATGTTCTCCTGGTTCGGGCAATTTCTAATAATGTGGCCCGGTTTTCCACATTTATAACAAACTACATTGGCATAACTTGCTCCGACACTACTTGCTCCACCATTACTCGTTCCGACACCATTTGTTCCTTTCGTTCTATTAACCCCTGATCCGTAGACCTCACACTTCGCGCGCGCTATGACCATTTCTTTTACACTTGTTGCAAAATTTGGTGCAGAACCCCGAGTGACACTTTTCACACCTTTGGCATAGCTGCTTCTGATTGTTGTTGTTGTTGCAGTTATTATTGTTGTTGGGATAATTGTTGTAGTTGTTGTTGTTGTTGTTGTTGTTGTTGTTGTTGTTGTTGTTGTTGTTGTTGTTGTTGTTGGGCCGTTTGTTGTAGTTGCGATTGATGTTGCGATTGTTGGGATAATTGTTGCGATTATTGTTGTAATTGCTGTTGTTGTTGTATTGGTGATTCTTATCACCGTTTTCCTCCCACTTTCTTTTGACTTGCTTCACATTGGCCTCTTCAGCAGTCTGTTCTTTAATTCTTTCTTCAATCTGGTTCACTAGTTTGTGAGCCATTCTACATGCCTGTTGTATGGAGGCGGGCTCGTGTGAACTTATATCTTCTTGGATTCTTTCCGGTAATCCTTTCACAAACGCGTCGATCTTCTCTTCCTCATCTTCGAATGCTCCCGGACATAATAGGCACAATTCTGTGAATCGTCTTTCGTACGTGGTAATATCAAATCCTTGGGTTCGTAACCCTCTAAGTTCTGTCTTGAGCTTATTGACCTCGGTTCTGGGACGGTACTTCTCGTTCATCAAGTGCTTGAATGCTGACCACGGTAGTGCGTACGCATCGTCTTGTCCCACTTGCTCTAGATAGGTATTCCACCATGTTAACGCAGAACCTGTGAAGGTATGCATAGCGTACTTCACTTTGTCCTCTTCAGTACACTTACTTATGGCAAATACCGATTCGACCTTCTCGGTCCACCGTTTCAATCCGATCGGTCCTTCGGTTCCATCAAATTCCAAAGGTTTGCAGGCAGTGAATTCTTTGTAGGTGCATCCTACACGATTTCCTGTACTGCTAGATCCAAGATTATTGTTGGTATGTAGCGCAGCCTGTACTGCGGCTATGTTTGAAGCTAGAAAAGTACAGAATTCCTCTTCATTCATATTCACGGTGTGTCGAGTAGTCGGTGCCATTTCCTTCAAAATAGTCAAATGGAACAAGTTAATCATACAGAATATTAAGAGTAGTTAATAGTATTTCGTAGCATAATATGAACTCATTTATAAAAGCTTTTTCTTCATATTAGCGTTTTATAAGTTTAAATTCGGGTAGTACCTACCCGTTAAGTTCATACTTAGTAGCTAATATACAATTCAACTACTACAATTCTATATGAAAAACTGATTATAATAATATTTTGCGTTCAAACTTTTATACAATATTTTACAAACTTACAATACCGCTTATTTTACATAAAGCATGAAATATAGCACACAATAACTTTGATACAAGATAGTTGTGAAGATAATTCTAGCTAGTACACAAGTCGTTCAGCAAAGGCAATAAAGACACGTAATTCATACGTCCAGAAACAAGTCATGCATTCTGGTTTTACTAGGACTACTTCCCATCCTTGGTCTTGTGGAACATAACCGTTATGGCCGTTGATAAGACAGCGTGTTGTAATGTCGTCAAAGGGACGAGGGTTACGTAATTTCCAACAGTCCCGTAACAATCTAAAAACCTCATTTCTTACCCCAATTACCGACTCTGTCACTTGTGGGAACGTTTTGTTTAATAGTTGTAGCCCGATGTTCTTGTTCTCACTTTGGTGAAAACCGAACATTACTAATCCGTAAGCATAACATGCTTCTTTATGTTGCATGTTAGCAGCTTTTTCTAAATCACGAAGTCCAATATTCGGATATATTGAGTCAAAATAATTTCTTAACCCATTGCGTAAAATAGCATTTGGGTTCCCCGCAATATATGCGTCAAAGTAAACACATCGTAACTTATGGATTTCCCAATGTGATATCCCCCATCTTTCGAACGAAAGCCTTTTATAAACCAAGGCATTCTAGGAACGTTCTTCGAATGTCTTACAAACTGATCTCGCCTTAAATAGTTGTGCCGAAGAATTCTGACCGACTCTAGACAAGATTTCATCAATCATGTCTCCGGGTAGGTCTCTTAAAATATTGGGTTGTCTATCCATTTTGTGTTTTTATACTGTAAAATAGACAAGAGTTAGATTCATAAAAAAAATACTTATTAATACAAGCAATTTTTACATATATCATAAAGCATAAGCACACTATATTACATATATTACACCACACGAATACAACTATCTTATTCCGACTCGCTTGTTTCTTCTTCTTCTTCTTCAGTTTTGGTTCATTTTGCCAAGATTCTAGGGATATATGATGTTCCCCTAATACGAGCCGTCGTTTTCCACATTGGTTTAGAAAAACCTGGTGGTTTAGAGGTTCCCGGGTCATTGTTACAACTTAAGGACTTCGGGGGTTGACGATACATATAAAGTTCATCGGGGTTGAAATTAGATTTCTCTATTTTTATGCCCTTTCCCTTATTATTTTCTTTTGCCTTTTTAAATTCAGTTGGGGTAATTTCTATAACATCATCGGAATTCTCGTCGGAATCCGATTCATCAGAGAATTGGTAATCCTCCCAATATTTTGCTTCCTTGGCGGAAACACCATTGACCATAATTAACCTTGGTCGGTTGGTTGAGGATTTTATTTTACTTAACCGTTTTATTATTTCCCCCACCGGTTCCATTTCTTCATCCGGTTCCGATTCTTCTTCCGGTTCCGATTCTTCTTTCGGTTCCGACTCTTCTTCCGGTTCCTCTTCGGGAACTTGTGAATCAGTCCACGAATCATTCCAATTTATATTTGACTCTTCATTATTATTAGGTGAGTCAATGGGACTTGTTCTAGAGGTAGACATCTATCACATAATATCAAACGCGTTAAGAGATTAATATATCACATAATATTCACATGTTAAAAATATATAGTTTCTAACAAAATTTGTTAAGCAATCATTTTTCAAGTAAACACGGTCGAAGTCCAGACTCACTAATGCATCCTAACAAACTCGATAAGACACACTAATGCAAAATTCTGGTTCTCTAAGACCAACGCTCGGATACCAACTGAAATGTCCCGTTCTTATTGATTAAAAACGTTCCATATTAATTGATTTCGTTGCGAGGTTTTGACCTCTATATGAGACGTTTTTCAAAGACTGCATCCATTTTTAAAACAAACCATAACCTTTATTTCATAAATAAAGGTTTAAAAAGCTTTACGTAGATTATCAAATAATGATAATCTAAAATATCCTGTTTACACACGACCATTACATAATGGTTTACAATACAAATATGTTACATCGAAATCAGTTTCTTGAATGCAGTTTTTACACAATATTATACAAACATGGACTCCAAATCTTGTCCTTATTTTAGTATGCAACAGCGGAAGCTCTTAGTATTCACCTGAGAATAAACATGCTTTAAACGTCAACAAAAATGTTGGTGAGTTATAGGTTTAACCTATATATATCAAATCGTAACAATAGACCACAAGATTTCATATTTCAATACACATCCCATACATAGAGATAAAAATCATTCATACGGTGAACATCTGGTAACCGACATTAACAAGATGCATATATAAGAATATCCCCATCATTCCGGGACACCCTTCGGATATGATATAAATTTCTAAGTACTAAAGCATCCGGTACTTTGGATGGGGTTTGTTAGGCCCAATAGATCTATCTTTAGGCTTCGCGTCAATTAGGGTGTCTGTTCCCTAATTCTTAGATTACCAGACTTAATAAAAAGGGGCATATTCGATTTTGATAATTCAACCATAAAATGTAGTTTCACGTACTTGTGTCTATTTTGTAAATCATTTATAAAACCTGCATGTATTTTCATCCCAAAAATATTATATTTTAAAAGTGGGACTATAACTCACTTTCACAGATTTTTACTTCGTCGGGAAGTAAGACTTGGCCACTGTTGATTCACGAACCTATAACAATATATACATATATATCAAAGTATGTTCAAAATATATTTACAACACTTTTAATATATTTTGATGTTTTAAGTT
The DNA here is from genome assembly GCF_046630445.1 of Rutidosis leptorrhynchoides. Classification (NCBI taxonomy): domain Eukaryota; kingdom Viridiplantae; phylum Streptophyta; class Magnoliopsida; order Asterales; family Asteraceae; genus Rutidosis; species Rutidosis leptorrhynchoides. Next base: position 48,725,566 of record NC_092335.1, on the reverse strand, counting down.
TATTAAGTCAGCTGTCCTCGTTAGTAACCTACAACTAGTTGTCTACAGTTAGATGTACAGAAATAAATCGATAAATATTATCTTGAATCAATCCACGACCCAGTGTATACGTATCTCAGTATTGATCACAACTCAAACTATATATATTTTGGAATCAACCTCAACCCTGTATAGCTAACTCCAACATTCACATATAGAGTGTCTATGGTTGTTCAGAAATATATATAGATGTGTCGACATGATAGGTCGAAACATTGTATACGTGTCTATGGTATCTCAAGATTACATAATATACAATACAAGTTGATTAAGTTATGGTTGGAATAGATTTGTTACCAATTTTCACGTAGCTAAAATGAGAAAAATTATCCGTTTTGAGTGAATCAAATTGCTATGGTTTCATATTGAACTCTATTTTATGAATCTAAACAGAAAAAGTATAGGTTTATAGTCAGAAAAATAAGTTACAAGTCGTTTTTGTAAAGGTAGTCATTTCAGTCGAAAGAACGACGTCTAGATGACCATTTTAGAAAACATACTTCCACTTTGAGTTTACCATAATTTTTGGATATAGTTTCATGTTCATAATAAAAATCATTTTCTCAGAATAACAACTTTTAAATCAAATTTTATCATAGTTTTTAATTAACTAACCCAAAACAGCCCGCGGTGTTACTACGACGGCGTAAATCCGGTTTTACGGTATTTTTCGTGTTTCCAGGTTTTAAATCATTAAGTTAGCATATCATATAGATATAGAACATGTGTTTAGTTGATTTTAAAAGTCAAGTTAGAAGGATTAACTTTTATTTGCGAACAAGTTTAGAATTAACTAAACTATGTTCTAGTGATTATAAGTTTAAACCTTCGAATAAGATAGCTTTATATGTATGAATCGAATGATGTTATGAACATCATTACTACCTTAAGTTCCTTGGATAAACCTACTGGAAAAGAGAAAAATGGATCTAGCTTCAACGGATCCTTGGATGGCTCGAAGTTCTTGAAGCAGAATCATGACACGAAAACAAGTTCAAGTAAGATCATCACTTGAAATAAGATTGTTATAGTTATAGAAATTGAACCAAAGTTTGAATATGATTATTACTTTGTATTAGAATGATAACCTACTGTAAGAAACAAAGATTTCTTGAGGTTGGATGATCACCTTACAAGATTGAAAGTGAGCTAGCAAACTTGAAAGTATTCTTGATTTTATGTAACTAGAACTTGTAGAATTTATGAAGAACACTTAGAACTTGAAGATAGAACTTGAGAGAGATCAATTAGATGAAGAAAATTGAAGAATGAAAGTGTTTGTGGGTGTTTTTGGTCGTTGGTGTATGGATTAGATATAAAGGATATGTAATTTTGTTTTCATGTAAATAAGTCATGAATGATTACTCACATTTTTGTAATTTTATGAGATATTTCATGCTAGTTGCCAAATGATGGTTCTCACATGTGTTAGGTGACTCACATGGGCTGCTAAGAGCTGATCATTGGAGTGTATATACCAATAGTACATACATCTAAAAGATGTGTATTGTACGAGTACGAATACGGGTGCATACGAGTAGAATTGTTGATGAAACTGAACGAGGACGTAATTGTAAGCATTTTTGTTAAGTAGAAGTATTTTGATAAGTGTATTGAAGTCTTTCAAAAGTGTATAAATACATATTAAAACACTACATGTATATACATTTTAACTGAGTCGTTAAGTCATCGTTAGTCGTTACATGTAAGTGTTGTTTTGAAACCTTTAGATTAACGATCTTGTTAAATGTTGTTAACCCAATGTTTATAATATCAAATGAGATTTTAAATTATTATATTATCATGATATTATCATGTATGAATATCTCTTAATAAGATATATATACATTAAATGTCTTTACAACGATAATCGTTACATATATGTCTCGTTTAAAAATCATTAAGTTAGTAGTCTTGTTTTTACATATGTAGTTCATTGTTAATATACTTAATGATATGTTTACTTATCATAGTATCATGTTAACTATATATATATCCATATATATGTCATCATATAGTTTTTACAAGTTTTAACGTTCGTGAATCACCGGTCAACTTGGGTGGTCAATTGTCTATATGAAACATATTTCAATTAATCAAGTCTTAAAAAGTTTGATTGCTTAACATGTTGGAAACATTTAATCATGTAAATATCAATCTCAATTAATATATATAAACATGGAAAATTTCGGGTCACTACAAGAAGTACCATATCTTAGTGCAATTGGAGCTCTTATGTATCTTACAAATTATACAAGACCTAATATTTCTTTTGCAGTTAATTTGTTAGCAAGGTTCAGCTCTGCTCCTATCAAAAGACACTGGAATGGGATCAAACACATATTTCGATACCTTCGAGGAACTACAGACTTAGGATTATTTTATTTTAACGAATCAAATTAAGATTTGGTTGGTTATGCAGATGCAGATTATTTATCTAATCCACATAAAGCTAAAACTCAAACTGGATATGTATTCCTAAATGGAGGTACTGCAATATCATGGCGTTCTCAGAAACAAACACTTGTTGCAACATCATCAAATCATGCCGAAGTGATTGCATTACATGAAGCTACTCGGGAATGTTTTTGGTTGAGATCAATGACACAACTCATTATTGATTCATGTAGACTAGAAAGCGATAAAAGTCCAACAACTATCTATGAAGATAATGCAGCTTTCATAACACAGATGAAAGAAGGGTATATCAAAAGTGATCGAACAAAACACATACCTCCTAGATTCTTCTCATATACTCAAAATCTCATTAAAGACAACCAGATTGAAATGAGATATGTTCAATCCAGCAAAAACTCTGCTGATCTTTTCACGAAAGCACTTCCAACTGCTATTTTCAGAACACACGTTCATAACATTGGCATGAGACATGTTCAAAAGATGTAACAGCTGAAACGATGTCTACTTGAGGGGGAGTCAACTCCATGCTGCACTCTTTTTTCCTTAGCTAAAGTTTTTTCCCACTGGTTTTCTTTAGCAAGGTTTTTAACGAGCCAGTACAAGTTACTCTCTAATAAAATTGTCATCAAAGGGGGAGTGTTGTAATAAGTCAATATTGGATGACAATGTTTTCAACAATTGTACAGTTTATTACTATGTCAATAATTGTACAGGAAATAAATTGTACTATAAATATGCAATGAAGGTGTACTATTTTGATGTACACATAGAATATATTTCATATATCACCATTCTTTTACTCTCTCTTATTTTAAGTTTATTAGTAGCCTATAGTCAAGAACAAACCTACTAAAGGTAGTTATAACCCTACTGAATTATAACACGAACCAAATCACTAAATGTAGTTATAAGCCTACTGAATTATAACAGTTTTATTTTTATGATATAATTTTTGTATTTTTCTAAGAAACGAAGTTAAATTAAAAATGTACAATTTGTAAAGCACAACGTACAACAATGTGTAGCTTAAATGGTTGAATTTAAATTAATTCATTTACTATTCATTGGAAATTAATTCATTTACTATTCACATGAAAGCGACATGATTGAAATTATTAATTATAAGTTACATAATATACCCCTAAAGTATTTAAGAAATACGACTTTTTATAAATTTATGATTCATATTAGATTCAAAATTATTATTATATTATTATATTTTATTTCAATATTATTATATTATTATATTATTATATTTAAATTAATATTATATTATATATCTTTGTCCAGTAAAAAACTAGGAAAACACATATTACGCTTACAAGCTTTATAAACGAACATTTTTACAACCAATTTTATAAAGCTTAAGACCAAAACAGATATACATATATTCAAGTATAAAAAGTGGAATTTTTACTCATACTTTTACCCGTCAATTATTAGTAACAGAGTACGAAATACCAGTCCGAGAAAACTGTCGGTAGATATTATTGAATTCTAATTCACACGTTTTTATTTTCATATTATTATATTATTATATTATTACTTTATTATAATATTATATTATTATATTATTATATTTATTCTATATATATTTCAAATTTTAGAATTAGTGAAACGAGAAGAAAATAAAACATACATACATATATCTATATATATCTATCTAGTACTCCGTAAATATATATATATATATATATATATATATATATATATATATATATATATATATATATATACTATTATTATTATTATTATTATTAGTAATATTATTGGTATTAAACATAAAATACTACGATGGGGTTATGTTCAAGTGATTTCAAAACAAGTTTTCATATGGGTTAAAGCTAAGGAATTTATGGGTTATAGTTATGGAGGTTGTGGGTAATGTTCGTGGGTATTGTTCGTGAGGCCAACTTAGCATTTATCATTTCCGTTGTGTCTATGTACTTTTCTGCAATATTGAATCACAATATTGATACGTGAGCATTCATATCTTACCTTTTATATATTAATAGTGTATCCATGTCTAGTGCTCGAGTATATATGTTTATGCATGCTTGTATGCTAATTTTCGTCGTTAGATAGTTTTATGATGAATCACGAATTTAATACATACACTATTGATATAAGGTATATGATATGCATGTTAATGGAAAGCTGGCAAAAATTAATAACTTTTCATTTAGGAATCGCGTGATTTCGATGAACGAATTAAAAGTTATGGTCAACTGAATTATGATTAACGTTAATTGAAATTGCTTTTGAATCTGAAATTAATATTTAACCAACTTGTTTATAAGATTTATAAATTGGATTTTTGGATACTACTAGTCGAGTAAATGAATTCTTATATAAGACACGTCTCGTTTTGTTAAACAATTGTCAAAATTGACTTTTTGAGATGACTTTTGTTAAATTTTGCATGTCGGTCTCGAGCATTAGGATTGTGATACACTATGACCTGACCTAGCTTGTTAGACATGTATTGACCAACATATGTTCTCTAGGTTGAGATCTACGGTTATTTTGCATTCCGAGTTTCGGTCACATTTTGGTAAATGACCTTATGTGTTGCTAAGGTGAGTTTCATTTGCACCCTTTTTAATTGCTTTTGCAATCTATATTTTTGTGCTGAGAATACATGCACTTTATTTTAAAAACAATGGACACAAGTACATACTAAATTCTACACTGAGTTTGAACCGAAAATCCCTTAGCTTTGGTAACTAGTAGCTGCCGGTTATAAGAACTGGTGGGCGCGAATAGTTGTATATGGATCCATAGGGCTTGACATCCCCATCTGTTCCAGGTATAGAAACCCTAGCCTGAACTATAAAACAGACGCGTGATATTTGAGGTTAGTACACATTGGTTTGCGTGTATTGTACATGTTGGTTGCATGTATGTTAAAACAGGGGTACTTATTATATATACGTTAAAGTTTAGTTACCAGGGTGCTCAATTTTGTAGAATATTTTAATAAACGTTTCTGGATGAAACAACTGAAATCTTGTGATCCACCTTTACATACAGATTATGCGCAACATTAAAACTATGAATTCACCAACCTTTGTGTTGACACTTTTAAGCATGTTTATTCTCAGGTTCCTAGAAGTCTTCCGCTGTTTGCTTATATGTTATACAAGCTATGTGCATGGAGTCATAGATGCTTTATTCGAGAAAACATTGCATTCACAAATTTATCACCATGTATCTTATTTTGACTGCATTGTCAACGGATGTAGCATTGTAAACTATTATTTACGGTGATTGTCTATATGTAGAAATTATCAGACGTCATAAACCTTGGAATTTGATATTTATTTATGGTGTGCCTTTTCAAAAGAATGCAATGTTTACAAAACGTATCATGTAGATGTCATTACCTCACTGTGAAATCGATGAATGATGTATTCGTCCAAATGGATTTGGACGGGTCATCACAAATACATTGGGGTTATTTTACGGAATCAATATCACCTAGTATTCAGATTTGTAAAGACATGGATGGAGCTTTGTGAGGGCAGGAGGGGCCTTGGCCACCTCAACAAAAATGAAATTTATATCCCTTTGAGTTATGAGCATTTGGACTTTTGAATCAATTAAATCGGAGTCGGTATGAAGAAGTTATGATGAAAACAGTGGCAGCTCACAGAGTATAGAGACAATAAAGAGACAACTTTGATGTTCAAAACTTATAGAAAGTTAGCTTTTACTTTTAGTTGTGTGTTGATGGTTAAAACTTGGTCAAAATGATGCTAAAACATCAAAGAGTTGTACACTTGAAGCTTACACGCATCAAGGATGAGAACCGTGATAAGCATCAAACACCAAGAAACCCACCGGAGCAATTGTTTCTGTTTTTCAGGGTCTGATCTGACTCCTGGAGCTTCTGGAAAATTTATTTCCAGAAAGTTCGGGATGTGTAGATGACTTTTCGTTTAAGACTCGCCTAAATCCGATGTACGGTTTAGGATTTATAGCCTTCCAAAGTTCACTACGTCTTTGTAACGATGTGCTGAAATTTCTGACCTACTCGGGCTTTGACCATCGCCACGGTCAAACAACATCGATTTAGGATCTGAATTTCGGAGAGCGGTAAGAGGACTCACAAATGGAGCCTTGGCCACTGACCGCGCGTCATTTCAGTTTGTATAGAGGTCGTAACGGCTGTACGAATTCAACTATTTGTTTCGATCTCTATTCTTGTTGAAACTTTACTTTATCTTTCACGAATGATGATAATGATGATACTTAGGACCTAACGTATTTATCTTTAAACTTTTTGGGACGATTTACTGACTTAGTAACCTTTGACTTAGGTTGAGGATCTTTGGACCAACTTACTACTTGCTTACATTTTCATATCGACTTTACCGCACATTCACTGTGAGTTATAGCTCCCTTTTTACTTTAACTATTTTTGGGACTGAGAATAAATGCGCTTTTTGTGTTTTACATACTAGACACGAGTACTTTAACTTTATATATGTGTGGGTGATATAACGGCACAAATTTTCCCCTTAACTCGGTAACGTTTAACTATTGGTTTATGAACCGGTAGACGCGAATCTTAGATATGGATCCATAGGGTTTGACATCCCCACTCGGGCTAGTCGCGCTAGCATTTAACGGGTGTTTAATACTTCGTCTGTTTTAACGCACTCGCCAAGTGTACTTTTAGGGGGTGATATATTATTTTACGTTAAGTTAGTTATCAGGTGCCCACGGTTAAGCATATACTTTTCATACTGTTTTGAATACGAAATCTCGTGGTCTACCTTACGATATTGTTTACAATAAAACTATAGCTCACAACATTTGTGTTGACTTTTTAAGCATGTTATTTCTCAGGTGCTTAGACGAGTTTGCTTCCGCTGTAATAGACTGCTGTTATAGACTTGCTGTGTTACACTTCCGCTGCATTGTTAGAGATGTCTTAATCATAGAACTTTTTACTTTGCATTCATTACTATGTTACATTTAAACTATGGTTTTGTAATGACCTTAGTGTCCCGTACTATTTTTAAATGCTTTCTATTCATAGAAGCATGTTACTCTTGTTAAACATTTGTCGTTGGAAAAACGTTATCTTTTTATGAATACAAAACTTTGTTTTAAGACAGCATGTAGTGTTATACCGTGTAATGGACCTGTTGTTGATGATCCGTGCCATTGATATTTGGACGGGGCATCACATAATGGGTGAAGAACTTATAAAGATAAAAATTTTAGTTACTTTTATAAAATTGATAAGATTTTCTTCGATTCGTGGCTGTTCATTATAATTAAAGAGGGTGAAAAAATGAAGAAAGCTACAGATTGATATCTAGAAGGAAATAGAAGAAACCTCAATTGTTTATGATTATGCATGTATGTGTTTATGAACTGTTAATGAATATATATGTAGGTCCTTTTCACGTGCCATTGATATATGTACATTAGTTAATACCGTATTGGGGAGGAATTGATAAGGCAAAAGGAAAATGACAATTAAACCCTCACGTGGAACAAACATGTGAAAACTAATGAATTTTTTTAGCGGCGTTTAGATCTGACAATTGTGACTCATATACTTATATTCGGATCAAATGGGTCAAGCTTTCAGGTCAATTGGGTCTTGAAAAAAATTAAGTCTAATAATGTAAATCAAAATTTAAAAAAAAAATCCAAATGAGTTTCTCTTCAACCTATTGAGTCCTATAAAAAAAAATTAAGGAACGGGTCTAATGTGTATCAATACTTAAAGATAAATAAATAGAAATGGGTCTAATGAATTTTGTGAATGGGTTAAATGGGTCGAGCACAAAAAGTTTCATCCGTAAAAAATTTATGAAAGCATTCATGGTTATATCATTTATTATGTATACTAATAGTTCTTATATATATATTTATATATATAATCAATAATAATAACTAAAATAATATAATAAATGTAAAAAAAAAAAAAGCGAGGTAACCCATTTGACTCAACTGACGTGTGACCCGTTACCCAAACCGACCAAACTTGACCCATTTTGACTCGTTTAAAAAATTGACCCGTTTGACCTATGACCCATTTCAACCCAAAACCATTTTGACCCGTTACCCAAACCGACCTAACCTGACATGTTTGTCAGGCATAAAGAACAGGGATTAAAAGTGAAACAAGTGCAAATTACATAGACCATTGTTGACGAAAAAACACATGAACCATTTCAATAATAAGATACAAACCATATGGAACCTCCATTGAATTTTGTCTTGATTTAATTTTTTTTATTTAATTAATTAATGCACTTAGAAATATATGGGAGAATATTATGGAATTAGAACACAAAATACTTGTATTTGATTAGCTTCGTAAAATATCCGTTAATAACGGGTATTCTTTCACATGAATTGTTAATGAAATGTAATAGTGTCGAAATTTGATGTATCTAACACATGTTATTTTATGACTTATGATACATCAAATTTGACGAAAGCGTCAGTCACTAGCGCAATGGGCAAAATTAAATTTGGGCACCTAATTATATCTTGACGCCTTGTTTCCACCTTATTTATTTATTTATTTATTTATTTTTTCATCAAAATTTTAATCATATTTTACCACATTATTCAAATCCTACTCAAATGATCACATTTTCATGCACGTCACAATCTTGTTAACATGTGGTCATAGAGGGATAATTGGTTAATGAGTCTAGTTCAGCCAACTCTATCTAAAATTTAAAAACACGTTCAAAAATTTCTATTGTAGATCCACAATAACCATCTTATTACGACAACTCTACAATACTAGTTTTGAAAGGTTCGCACTTCGCTACGAAGACTAAATATACATGATTTATTTTTCTATAGCTAAACCAATCAAATACACATAATTTGAATAATTTTCTTAATTAATATTAAAAAAAGTGTTATAACAAATTTTATAATTTTTCTATCGCCAGTACTAAAGATTTTTGTTTAAGTGCTTTAAATGCTTGTTATAAAAATTAACATGCAGTCAAATAAAAGTCAATAAAAACTGTCATGTACTACCAATTAATGCATGTTAACGACATCTCTTGCGGGGTGCTTCTCGGGCTTGGTCGGGCTCGGGGGCTATTTATGGATAGGTTTAGATCTTGCGGGGTTTGTTGCTATTTGGTTCTTTGACAGCTCGGTTATGGATTGTACTTGGCTTTAATTTTTTTCAATGGTGTAGTTTGTTTCTCAATTTGGTACTTTTGTTACCTGACAATGTTTATGACCTAGGTTAATTGTATGGTCACAAACCACAATCAGATCATCAGATCTGTTCATTTGTATCTCGTTTGATCTTTCGATATATATATATATATATATATATATATATATATATATATATATATATATATATATATATATATATATATATATATATATATATATATATATATATATATATATGTATTTCGCCAAAAAAAAAAATCTCTTTAAAAGTTCTAGAAATTTTTTGTTGTGTATATTAAATTTATAATTGATAGTTATAAATAAGATGTAAACTTGAAAAAAATAAAAGACAAAATTGTTCATTTCGTCCCTGTATTTTTTATTTTTTGCCGGTTTTATCCATGTATTTTATTTTCTGCATTTTTCATCATTAAAATCATTTTACAGTCCCAATTTCATCCCTCACCCTAACAAAGGTTAACTGTGTCCGTTAAAACTATTCAAAGGGACTATCCACGTAATTTTCAACTAATTAAACTACAAAAATCAATTCATTCTTCCTCTCATGATGTGTGAAATTATCCCTAATTTTTAATTTTCCCTCCAAACTCCACCATTTTTATTCCTTTAATATTCACATTCGACTTATTTATTTTTGTTTTATCCGTCAGGCAAGAGGGTTACTGGTAGTTTTAGTTTTAGTATTTAAAGAAGTCGATGTATTTGTAATTATTAGAAAAGTGTGAAAAGCAGAGATGTAGTCCTACCTGTTTTATCTGCTTTCTATTTTTTCTTTTTCAGAATATTAAATTCGTAGCCATTGTTGTATTGTTAATAAAATACAGAGTTTTTTTTCTCCTTTTTCTCTGTGAATTCAATCCATTTGTAAGAGAAGCAAATACTGATCGTTAGTTGAAATTGGGACTCAGTTACGTGGATAGTTAAAGATTGGGACTCAGTTACGTGGATAGTTGAAATTGTGATTTAATAAGTTGAAGATTACGTGGATAGTCCATGTGAATAGTTTTAATGGACTCAGTTAACTTTTGTTATGGTGAGGGATGAAATTGGGACTTTAAAATACTTTTAGGGATGAAAAATGCAGAAAATAAAATATAGGAATGAAACAGGCAAAAAGTAAAAAACACAGAGACAAAATATACAATTTTGTCAAAATAAAAATAAAAATATTGGAAGACGTTACCTTATGAATGATAAAATCTTTTTCATTTTACATTAATTTAAAACTTTAAAAGGTTAAAAATGAACAATAAAAATTAAGGATAAAAATTATAAAACAAATTAACGAAACCTTAGATTTTATTATTATTTATTGCTACCTTAATTAGTTTTGATATCTAAAAAATTAAAAATCCTAAGTGATAATTAAGGGTGAGAAAAAAGCTGCATTAATCGAACTACATTCATTTTAACTGATAAAATCGAACTAAATTCACCGAACCCAACCCTGATTTAGATTAACATTTTTGTATTAATTAATCGCACTTTGTGTGTTGGTTATGAAAATGATAGGTACCCGCACCATTTTAACCGCAATCGCTCCATTTAGTACTTTACATATAATTTTTTCTATAAGAAGATGGTCAATTTGTCAAAATAATAGAGCTTATAAACTTACGTCTAACTTCAAATTTATATTTGGATAAGATAACCACAATCAATTGTTAATTAACTCCAATATAACGTGAAATTCTTTTCAGTTTGCTACAAATAAATACAACACGATGTGATCAGATTAGTCAATTACGCTACGCCTTCCTAGAGTATAACCGAAAATATACACAGTGATGCTGAGTTAGGAGAGAAAAATTTTAATTTCACTATCGAGTTTCATGCTTTAATTTGGAGTCTACTTTTATTTTGGGTTTGAATATGAGACAGAGACTACTTTTATGTTTTATTGTTATTTCAAAAATGTTATAAGGCATAAACCCTTGATTCTTTTTTTCGTAAAGGTTAATCAAATTAACCGTTTTATATCAATTAGTTAACCAATTTAACTAATTAACCAAACTTCTTATTAACCAGACCAAACAGTTAAAATATAAAAAGAAATTATATAAATATATCTTTTAATATATCCACTATTTTACGGGTCAATTAACTAGTTTAAAAAATTAAAACTATTTCCTGAGTGATTACTATTATTTATTTATTTTTTTGTTGAAAAGCAATGTTTCCTGAATGATTAATAGTACTCGACCCGTATTATTTTGTGAAGGGAGAATAGATTTGGTAAGTAGATCCAAACATATAGAGACAAAAGCAGTTGAATTAATAATAATAATAATAATAATAATAATAATAATAATAATAATAATAATAATAATAATAATAATAATAATAATAATAATAATAATAATAATAATAATAATAATAACTTACATTTATTTCTTTTTCTTTTACTCAGAGTTAAAAGTTATTTGACTAAGAGATCCAGAAGCAATGACATCTTGTTTGCTATGCATTTTGATAACTTTTTAAGTTGTATTTTTTATACGAATATAAAATTAAGCGTTCGTAATGACTCATTTTAATATATTTAACATGGAATAGCAAATTAGTGTAACGACCATGTATTTAGTTAATTATATATATAACTCGATAAGAGATGACATGCGCATTGGTGATGAAAATGGTTTCGTCATACATTTGCACTTACAATTAAAATATCGATGATTAGTATAAATTTTGTATTGACTGAAAAGTTAAAAAAAATACATCTATACTTTCCTTGAAAGTTGAAACAAATATAATTTAAAAATGTATATATAAAAAGTTAAGAAAAAAGTTTTACTAAGAATTATTATTATTATTATTCTGTAAAATGAGTAGTTATTGTTATCAGTCTAAATTAGACAAAAATAACTTACTCATAATCAAGAGTTATTAGATTAGAAGATATAAAAAACAATGACAAGTTGTTTTGCTATTCATAATGATAACTTTTTAAATTGTATTATCTTTTCATACGATTAGAAACTTTTAATGTTCATAATGACATATTTTCATATATGATCACGAATTAATGTTGTAGACCCGCGAATTTGCATGATTTTTCTAGGGATAAATCTCTGTTGACTTAAAGTAGTATTGATGTTTGCCTAAGAAATTTTTTTACAAAACAGCTTATGTACATTATAGGTACAGATAGTTTTTAAGGAAATTTGATACGCTATTTACAACACATAAAATTTTTGAAGGTATTATATATGTTTTGTAGATAGCTGATACGCATCAATAATATAAGTTTAGTGTACGTGTGTTTAATGAATTCAGAGCAAGTTAAAAAACTTTCTACCATCAAGTTTGCAAGTTCACAAGTTCACAATTGAATAACATATAAGGAATAGAACTTCAGTTTCACAGCTAGTTTCATTTAAACTTTAAGATAGTTTGTCATTTAACATGTGACTCAATTAGTTCGCTTGACCATAATTTGTTTTATATTTGCATGAAGTGATTATTAGAGTGGTGAAAAAATAATGAGAAATGAAAATGGTAAATAAAAAATGCAAAAAGTACAATCATCTGATGCGAGAGAAAGGAATTTAACATGTGACTCAATTAGTTCGCTTGACCATAATTTGTTTTATATTTGTAATGAGAAATGAAAATGGTAAATAAAAAATGCAAAAAGTACAATCATCTGATGCGAGAGAAAGGAAAGAGTAGATGAGAAGGATTGACGAATCATATTGACGTGGTCGACGGATCAGCCGGTACCAAACCAATCATCCCATTCGTGCAGTCCAGTGGGCCTCCATGTTATGTTCTTACTTGATTTGTACCTCTCATTGTTTTTTACTACGTATCATCTATCATCATCACCCCCATTCTTTTAACATCTCGTATCACATGAACCATTTTAAAATAAATAAACTTTACTCAAAGTTTTTTTGTAATGGTTAAAGCTCCAAATTAGTTACAAAAAATATCATTTTTTGTTATATACTTTTATATGTTACTAATATATAAAAAAAATGTGATTTGTTATCTGCTGAACCGGTAAAACTAACTATGCGATAATTTTTTAATTTTTTGTGTCATTTTTTGATGTTTATGTGAGATCTTTTGAATAACTAGGAAGAAGAAGAAAAAATAAAGAAAAAAAAACGGACATGTTTAAAATAAATGTAACTATTCAGTGTTAGAAACTTGTATCCTTATTTAAGAAAAGTGTTAGATTTTTTTTTAATTTTTTTTAACTTTATAAAAAAATAGTCAATTCGCCATTATTATAAGTGTGCACTATTAAATAACACAAAGTTTTATAAAATCCCTTAAACTTCATTTCCACCAATAAAATTTCACCAAGATGTCACATATGCGTCAAGTTATCGCCATGTAAGCTTGAAAAAAATTATGAGGTCAAAATTTTACATATGTGAATGATAACACAAAAACAAAAAATTTACAACCTACACTAGTATTTTTTATGTATATAGTTTATATCGAAATAAAAATGAAAGTATATAAAAAATTTAGTTTTATTCATCCATCCAGATTCATATCTAACGGATTAAGAGAGTTAATGAATTTCTATTGAATATTTAATAAAATATTAATCTAAAGAAGATTTTGAAAATTAAATATAGATTATTACAAATTTAAATATATAATCTGCATGTTTTTAGCTTATTACACGTGTTTTAATTTTAATTTGTCGTTGAATGTGACTTTAAACGAACAAAATACGTTACAATGTAAATAATTATATGTTTAAAGCAATATAAATGTGTAACATTTAATATGTTTTTTAAAAGCATAATGTGCAATTCACCCGGTACCAAGTCTCGCGCTCGAGGGGCTTGATTACCCGAGGTTTTACCTTCTATGGAGGAGCCAATGTGCTCGTTCATAAGAGGGTTTCCTTGCTTACAAAAAAAAATAAAATATATTATTAGTAACAATTTAATAAATATAACTTTTATTACCATTATTTTTGTTAATATTTTTGTTAATTTTCATTTAACGTTTTTTCTTAATATGGGCTTAACTTTTGAGCTTTACTCTTATTTTCGTTTATAAAAGATGAATCGGTACTTAATCGTTATACTTATTTAATATTTCTTATATAAGGATTAAAATGCCTCACTTTTATTTGTTATTTTTGTAGGAACAAAACATAGAAGGTTATAAATGACAAGTTTAGGGAACTTAAAGGTTTTGATGGGCGGTTAATATAAAGATAAGCACATGAGATTTGAAGAGATATTCTGGATGTATTTGAAGCAACAGACTCACCAAAGGATTTAGAGATATGCATGGATCAAGAGATAATTAAAATCGATATCAAAGACTTGTTGGCCAAGAAGCATACACTATAAAGAGTCTCATATGCTAGCAGAATTGAATACGCACAATACACGGACAAAAAGCAACAAGACCTGATACGCTTCTTTATTGCTGCTTGCCTGCTTCTACTGCTGCGTTTTAACTTTTAATCCTCTTGACATGCTAATCGACATTCTTGTAATATGATTTAGATGAATCGAGTTTGCGTTTTTGTCAATCATAATTGGGCTTCTTTTGGATTTAATGCTACTGAAAATTACGTCTTAAGAGCTTGTTTAGGACTGATTATTTAGTAATAGTAATATACAAAGAAATTGTTTTGTTATTCGAAACTGTAAGGAGAAGCAAATTGCTAGAGCTTGTTAACAACTATAACCAATTTATTGATAAGTATTCAAGATGTTTTGATGTTGATGATTGACCCGGATTCATAATTAAATTGCACCCTTTAACTAGATTGTATTCATTTATATTTGTATTTATCATCATTCATTCTTCTTTTATGTTACCGTTAGTTATTACTTTAGTTTATACTTCGTAGTTTTTAGTTACTAAAAATCAAAAAACCCATTTCGTTAATTAGAGAAATAGTCTATACCTATCTATGTGGAATCGAACCTACTTGTGCTATCTACAAATACTAAAGTTGGATTATTTTTCCTGGATTCGAAACCTATTTAGTTTAATTATGTGTTTTTGTTGCTTGTTTGATGTAAAGAATAGTTTATATAGTTTATATACTTGTTAAATGATATCTTTGCACCCTTAACTCGACCAAAACAAGTTGGAATCGAGTTTTGGGTGTCAAAAAAGCTGTTGCGGTTCTTTAGCTTCCACACGAGTGAGATGTCACTCGTGTGGATGAGCCCTTTAAGAACACGAGTGAGTCTTCATTCGTACATATGAGATCTCACCCTTATGAGTGAAACATTGATCTTACATATTGAAACTTAACTTACACGAGTAAGTATATACTCACGCGAACTGAGTGCTCAACCGTACAGATGAAAGTTCATACATACATACCAAATTGTTGTCTCTGTTATTGTATGAGAAATGTCATCTGCACGTATGAGATGTCACTCGCGTAGATGAAGTGACTCACGCCTGGTTTGAATAATTATGCTTCCGCTGTATATAAACAATGTAAGGTTTTAGAGGCCAATATTCTTGTTAAAATTTCCGGTACACCAGTTCAGAAGATGACGATGAAGAATCGAAAATGGTAAGTGGTGGCTTTGACCTAATTAGTTGGGCATTTAATGTGATTGTACCAAATCTGAAGAATGTAGATGTCGATGACATCATTTTAGCCGAGGTGTTTGACGATGACTGGTTAAAGTGTGAAAAAGACGCAGGTGTGAAGATATCGGGATACATAAATTTTGAAAACTGAATATGGGTGTAATTTTGGATAATTAGTTTGCGCATCTGTTCGTGTAATTTTTGGTTATAAAGTGTAATTTTGAGCATTAGGGTTTATAATTTAGATATGAATAAATGAGAAAGTATGGTAAAGAAGAAGGGATATAAGGAAGAAAAATATGAAATTACGAAATACCCCTCATGTGTTAGACGTATGTCATGACTTAACGGAAAAAATAGATGGCTAAGTAACGGAGAAACTACAATTTAAAAAAAAAATACAAATCAAAGCACTACCAATGCAAATTTAGAAATACAGAGACAACAAGTTATAATTGTTAAACTACATGGATTATTCACGTAATTCTGCCATTAATTGATGCACCTTAATTTTGGCAGAGAAAAAAAAAAAAAAAAAAAAAAAAGGAAAAAAGTATACCAAATACATGATGTTCATGATATATTGACATATCATCCATCATCATGAGATGAAACACATGCATGCAATGCATGCATGCATAAAGCTAGCTATTAGTCGAATTGGTATGATGCATCAGATCTACAGACCAAAAGTAGGCCTTGGAGACCCCACAATCTCCAGACGACACAGGTATCACGGATTCAATCTCTTCTCTCTCCGACCTTGGGAACATCAATTCAAAACCCTAAATTTTTTCTTTTAAACGTCCAATCCACAATTATGTAGTAATCATTCTATATAAAGGCAACTCACTTTAATTTTATCAATTCAAATTCAACGTAAAATAAAAAAGTAAACATCCCATCATATTATATACGGACTTACGGAGTAACATAATCCGCTTTCATATTTATGTAAATTAGTACTCCGTATTAAAATTTCCATAATCAAGAATTCAAGATACATTAGAATTATGTATATTTTTACGGAATAAATATATATAATTTTAGTGTTGAAAATATCATCTCATATTCATTGACCATTATTTCTGTTTAAAACGATTTAAAATTAATTCTTTATTATATGAATAATGAATAACAAATATAAAAAATAAGTAATTTTTTTATCATTAATGTATACAATATACAATATAACTAATGAAATGACACGTGGAACCATGAGTTTGTTTAAACGAAACAGTTTAATAATATGTTTTAGATATTAAGTGAACGTAAATGTTAAAGTTATTTAGTTTAATGACCCGTGGAACCACAGAGTCCGACTAAGAAACTCGTTAGCTGAACATTTCATTAAACACCTAAAATGCATATTAAACAATCCACATCCAATCATAAGAGATAATATTGGTTGTCATTTTATTTTAAAAGTGTAAATTAAAATATAAATTTAAAATCGGTTTCCTTCTGCCTAGCTTTTATACCTTCTTGCACTCAATTTAAAAAAATTAATTAAAATAAATCAAAATTATTTAATTTAATAATTAAAATAATTATTAATAAGATTTAATAATAATAATTAATTAATAAGATTTAATTTTAATTCAAAACTATTTAGATTAATGACATCATCCACCATGCTTAGATTTTTTTTCTTTTTCTTTTTGATTTTTTCTTAACAAGAGAATTAGCTTAATAATGACATAATTATTGTAGGATTTTAATATTAACTATAAATACTACATTCATCTCATAAAAAGAAATACATTGCTATTTGTATATGTGTCAAATTAAATGTCTTTTACTTAAAATAATACAAAGTAATAATTGAAACTCCAATCTTATCCTTTTTTGTATATGGAAGTTCCCAAATTATTTATACATAAATTTTTCTTTTACTTACTTTATTAAGGAAATTAATTAATTCGAATAATATATTAAATGAAGGATAAAATAGACAGTAAATTCAATTTTTTTTTGTTTGGGACACTCTTTGTAGATCGGAGGGAATAGAAGTGTACGCGATGCCAACTTAGTAGTTTGGAGATATGCACCATTATGTGGAGGTTATGAGTTCAAATTTCAACATCATGTCACTTTAAGTATGAGTTACATAATTTTCTTCTCACACATTAGTTGTGGTACTTATCGAAGTGAGGTCTTCAAAGGACCAATCCTAATACATATAAAATAAAAATACGGATAAAAAATAAGTGTTAAAATTGAATTGAATAATTAATAAAATCGACAGTATAATAATAACATTTTATGAAACTATTTTTTCCCAACATAAAAATTGAAAGGAAGGGAGTAATATACATACTATCACTACTACTACTGTAAATTACTTTTTTGTTACTTCAACTCCACTTTTTGGAAATAATTTAATTTAAACGCATGGATGGATGGTTATTAAAATACTCCGTTAAAAATGAGCATCAACTTTTTTTCCTTTTTTAATTTAATTAACACGCAACTTTAAGTTTGACTTTGAAGATTTGCAAAATGTAGTGAGATGTTAAAAAGAAATTTGTTGTAATTTAGTTGTTTATAACAACATTGGTAGCCTAAACTTACTACAAAATTTTAGTAATGAAGAAGTATTATACTAATGAGAGAAATGAGAGAAATAATTCTTGTAAGTATAATGGAGGGTGCAAGTTTTATAGCTTGCATACATGGGTATTTATAGTACAAAAAATACTATACAATAGGTATCCAATATTGACTATGATTTGTACAAAATTGACTATCCATTAAAGCCTAATATTATAACACTCCCCCTTGGATACCAATTTTGTTTTGTTGGAGATCAACTATAAGTTACTGCCTCGTTAAAAACCTTGGCCAAAGAAAAACCCAGTGGGATAAAAACTTTAGCTAAGGGAAAAAGAGTGCAACATATATTTGACTCCCCCTCAAGTAGACATTGCTGAGCTGTTACATCTTTTGAACTTGTCTCATGCCAATATTGTCTCATGCCAATATTGTGAACATGTATAACAACCCTCACATTTCCATACTCGAATTGACTAATTTGCCCCTAGGGTTGTTATTCATACTTAATATATGATTAAATTCAACGTTGATTAAATATTTATTTTTTTGTCGACACGTTTTGTTAACTAAAGTTTATACTAATTATATAAAATAACTTTAGTTAATATTAATATTAATGTGTATTTTATATAAAACTATATGTAACATAATTATTAATTAAATGATAAGTTATTTTAATCATTATTTATATTTTTAGCTTATAAAAAAATAACATTTTTTTAATGAGCCCATGAATTTTGACTAAATATTTTCAAAAATAAAAACTTATTAAAAACATTTTTAACATGTTTTTTTTGTCAAAATTAGCACCTTTATTTTATTTATATTTTTTCTTTTCACCAACTATTTTTTTCCTATAAATACCCACTTTCATTTTATAAAAAATTGTATCAAATCTTTGAAAAAACTCTCTCACAAACTTGGAAAACTACTTGAGGTATTTTCTATATTTTTTTTATCGAATTGCTTTTATTTTTTGTATATTCTTTATAAATTCAAAATTAATATATATAAATTATGTTTATATGTTATAATTAGTATTATAAGTATTATAATGTATAAAAATAATTTTGATAATTTATGGAATATTATTTATAATTAAATACGAATTATGTAGTATTTAAAACGTAAAAACAATGTAAAAATTCGTAATAAATATTTTTAACCAAAAATAAAATATATATAATTTTTTCTGAGTTTATAAAACTTATATAGATCTGAAAAAAATTATAAAAATAATTACTTGGGTCGAATTGGTAATTAGTATATAATTAAACTCTATTATTATGTAATTCGAAGGTAAATTAAGAATAAATATAAAATAATAAAAATATTTTTTTAATATTTTTTCTACAGGTTATTAGACTGATAGAAACTTATAAAAATTATAAAAATAATTGTTTGGGTTAATTTAGTAATTATGTAGAATTAAACTTGTTTTGTGAATAAATTAAGGGTAAAAACGAAAATAAATACAAAATATAATAAAAAATTTTTCTTAATTTTTTTTACTGATTTATATGATTAACTAAGACTATAAAAATTATTTATATAATTTTTAGATATTTAATTAAGTATTTAGACATTTTTGGATAATGTTTGATTAATAATACACTATTATCTTTGAAGTAATTTAGGTATTTATTTAAAGGTAATTATATTTAATATATATAAGACATACTAAGGTATAACTAAATATTAAATAATACTTAGGTTATATTATCACATATATAAGTATTAAGTACATTAATAATTCGTTGTGTGTATACACCTATAACGTGAAGGTTATAATTAAAAGATAACGTGCACTTTATACAAACCTCACCGATACTTGTTGCCTAGGGTGATCTTTGTTACCATTATGGGATGCTTGTGGATCTCGAATGTCAAGACTTAGATTCTGGTCAAGAGATCCTGGGCCGCTCGGTAACAATAGATCATTCGAGTGACTTGCATGTTAGCAATGAAGTTTGGGCGAGATTGTACAACGTCTTTGTTGAGGATTATAACCCGAACATTCTTAAACTAGAAACTTACTATAAGTGGAAGCTTTTCATAAATAGTAGGTTTCCAAAAATAGAAACTTTTGAGAAATAGGAACTTTTCTCGAAAATCGTCACTGTTAATATAGTTGCTATATTAATAAACAAACTTTATGTCTGTTAGACATTAACTAATCAAAGATTATATCTCTAGGTTAAGATCTCCGATCACTTACTCCGTTCATTCTTCTTTGCGTGGAATAACTTACTTGCTACTAAGGTAAACTTCATAGCCCCACTTTTTATGTTTCATAACTGCTTTTATAACTTTTGGGGTGAGACACATGCTTGCTTTATAATTGTTTTACGCTTAGACACAAGTACTAAATTGTTAACTATGTTGTCTTGCTTTGATTCATGCTAAATCCCTACCGTAATATCGTTAATTGCTATGTATAAATGCAAACTTAATTATTGTGAGTAGGCCTATTGAGAGTAGCGTCTCTAAACATTTGACCGCTGGTCTTTGGTTACATTATAATGATTCCACGACACTGACAGTACAAGGTGTCATAGGGTAAATTGTTTAGTAGCGATATTACAAACTGCAGCAACACTTTTAGATTGATATATCTATATTGATCAACTTTAAACTAAATCTTGTGGTCTAAAACTTTGGATATTATTTATAAACTTGTGAATTTCACTCAACCTTTTTGGTTGACACTTTAAGCATGTTTTGTCTCAGGTGATGATTGAGCTAGCTGTTTGCAACTTTGTGATGATAGATTTGATGCTTGCATGGAGTTCACATCGCATATTATATTTTAGTTCATAAATATTTATTTTACATTTTAATAATAATATAAACATTTATTACTGCTTTCGCTGTTTTATTAACAAAGGTTTTATTTAAAAAGTCTCATATAGAGTCGTTCTCGTTTATACAACTGTGTTATGATATGATTGGTCACAATTACCCCTTGTCCATTTTGGGGGTGTGACAGATTGGTATCAGAGCAGGCTGTTGTAGAGAACCAGGATTGCATTTTAAGTGTGCCTTATACAATTAGGTACCTTAGTAATGCAGGACTACAACTTTCCTTGACTATAGTGCCTTTAATTGTTGCCTTTAACTGTTAAATGCTACACTATACTTTAGAAACTTTACTTATCTTAGAATGACGAGCCAATCTAAGAACTCTGCTCATTCTCCTAAGTACTATTCAATTCCGCCACCACATTTAAATGCGACATCGTTCTCGACATTCCTATGTCATCTATCATGGTTTTGTGTATTACATATGTATTACATAAAATATTATCCATGATTTTTGAAACTCCTATATTTGTTACTATTTATACTCAAACGTATATAACCTCCTTGTTATATCACGTACCTATATGCTCTATGCCTTTATGCATCAATTTGCGAACCGGAAAATGTCATTGAGTTATCGAGAATCTCAAAGACATTATAATGTCATCACTACTCATATTCATTACTTTTAAATCTTTGATTTCTCGTTATTTTTGATCATTGAATTTTCTTGACGGATGGCTTCTACGAAACTCTAGAATGGAAGGGTTTGGATTACCGATTTAAAGGATCCTATAGCTCAAGCCCCTAGACCTGAATAGGCCATTACGAATTGAAAGTCTTTAATCATTATCTGATTATATACTTATCATTTTTAATCTAGACACGTCATACTGCAATTATTGCATAAATGGAGTATAGACAAATCATATCTTATCATATCTATCCCAATAAACTTTGTCCAACACTTTTCCTAAATTTTCTCCATAAATTACGGAAATCTTTTTGCTACAAATACGTATTCAAGGGGACGAATATATCATTCAGTATTCAACACCCACTCGTATCAAAAACCCTAATTCCAATCACATAAGATGGATTTCTCACTTGATTCCTCGAACTCCTCGAGCTCCAATGGCAGCGTAACCGGAACAAACGAACCAATTAGCCATCATCTATTTTGGATGAATTGGGGATGGGTTCGTAGTCTACTTAATCAATGGAGAAGTGAAGAAGGTGATCCTTTTCACCCACCACATTGCCCTATTGGCAAAGAACCTGAAGCACTTACCGGCGAACCAATCCGGAACACCATTTTCTCCCTCATTTCCAGGATATCTTGTCACGAGTATATAATATCTAAAATTCTAGATCTTATTGTAAGACCCTAATATTTATTGTACAGAGCTGTAAATAGAGTACATGAAGTGTGGGTGATGTTGTGTACTTAAACTAAGGTCAGAAGCTGAACTGGGCAAGGTGCGCTCAGCGCACACCTAATGGTGCGCGTGGCGCACTGTTCACTGTAGCCGGGTTCTGCTTGTTTTAATCAGATATTTTGATGGGCTTTTTGGTAATTTCACTTGGGGACGAGTTAAAGGCTACCAGATCAGTTTGGGGAGAGTCATAACTCCATTATCAACAACCTTATCCTTTTCCACTTAAATTCTAGAGAGAGAGGAGAGTTCTTGAGTGAGAAATGTAGTGACCCGAACTTTTCCATGTTTATATATTTATATATATATTAAATGAAATTGTTATTTACATGATTAAGTGTTTCCAACATGTTAAGCAATCAAACTTGTTAAGACTTGATTAAGTGAAATAGGTTTCATATAGACAATTGACCACCCAAGTTGACCGGTGATTCACGAACGTTAAAACTTGTAAAAACTATACGATGACATATATATGGTTATATATATAGTTAACATGATTTTATTATAAGTATATGTATCTCATTAGGTATTTTAACAATGAGTTATATACATAAAAATGAGACTATTAATTTAAGAAACTCGAAAACGATATATATAACGATTATCGTTATAACAACGTCTTACTAGGCACATATGAATCATATTAAGATATTGATACACTTGGTTAATTATGTTAAATGATAAGTAAATATATTATTAAGTGTATTAACAATGAAATACATATGTAAAAATAAGACTACTAACTTAATGATTTCGAAACGAGACATATATGTAACGATTATCGTTGTAACGACATTTAACTGTATATATATCATACTAAGATATATTATATATCATAATATCATGATAATATAACAATTTAACATCTCATTTGTTATAATAAACAATGGGTTAACAACATTAAACAAGATCGTTAACCTAAAGGTTTCAAAACAACATTTACATGTAACGACTAACGATGACTTAACGACTCAGTTAAAATGTATATACATGTAGTGTTTTAATATGTATTCATACACTTTTGAAAGACTTCAAGACACTTATCAAAATACTTCTACTTAACAAAAATGCTTACAATTACATCCTCGTTCAGTTTCATCAACAATTCTACTCGTATGCACCCGTATTCGTACTCGTACAATACACAGCTTTTAGATGTATGTACTATTGGTATATACACTCCAATGATCAGCTCTTAGCAGCCCATGTGAGTCACCTAACATATGTGAGAACCATCATTTGGCAACTAGCATGAAATATCTCATAAAATTACAAAAATATGAGTAATCATTCATGACTTATTTACATGAAAACAAAATTACATATCCTTTATATCTAATCCATACACCAACGACCAAAAACACCTACAAACACTTTCATTCTTCAATTTTCTTCATCTAATTGATCTCTCTCAAGTTATATATTTAAGTTCTAAGTGTTCTTCATAAATTCCAAAAGTTCTAGTTTCATAAAATCAAGAATACTTCCAAGATTGCAAGTTTACTTCTAAGTTTTCTAAATCCATTCCAAGTAATCATCCAAGATCAAGAAACCTTTGTTACTTACAGTAGGTTATCTTTCTAATACAAGGTAATAATCATATTCAAACTTTAATTCAATTTCTATAACTATAACAATCTTATTTCGAGTGAAAATCTTACTTGAAATTGTTTTCGTGTCATGATTCTGCTTCAAGAACTTTCAAGCCATCCAAGGATCCTTTGAAGCTAGATCTATTTTTCTCATTTCCAGTAGGTTTAACCAAGGAACTTGAGGTAGTAATGATGTTCATAACATCATTCGATTCATACATATAAAGCTATCTTATTCGAAGGTTTAAACTTGTAATCACTAGAACATAGTTTAGTTAATTCTAAACTTGTTCGCAAATAAAAGTTAATCCTTCTAACTTGACTTTTAAAATCAACTAAACACATGTTCTATATCTATATGATATGCTAACTTAATGATTTAAAACCTGGAAACACGAAAAACACCGTAAAACCGGATTTACGCCGTCGTAGTAACATCGCGGGCTGTTTTGGGTTAGTTAATTAAAAACTATGATAAACTTTGATTTAAAAGTTGTTATTCTGGGAAAATGATTTTTATTATGAACATGAAACTATATCCAAAAATTATGGTTAAACTCAAAGTGGAAGTATGTTTTCTAAAATGGTAATCTAGACGTCGTTCTTTCGACTGAAATGACTACCTTTATAAAAACGACTTGTAACTTATTTTTACGACTATAAACCTATACTTTTTCTGTTTAGATTCATAAAATAGAGTTCAATATGAAACCATAGCAATTTGATTCACTCAAAACGGATTTAAAATGAAGAAGTTATGGGTAAAACAAGATTGGATAATTTTTCTCATTTTAGCTACGTGAAAATTGGTAACAAATCTATTCCAACCATAACTTAATCAACTTGTATTTTATATTATGTAATCTTGAGATACCATAGACACGTATACAATGTTTTGACCTATCATATCGACACATCTATATATATTTCGGAACAACCATAGACACTCTATATGTGAATGTTGGAGTTAGCTATACAGGGTTGAGGTTGATTCCAAAATATATATAGTTTGAGTTGTGATCAATACTGAGATACGTATACACTGGGTCGTGGATTGATTCAAGATAATATTTATCGATTTATTTCTGTACATCTAACTGTGGACAACTAGTTGTAGGTTACTAACGAGGACAACTGACTTAATAAACTTAAAACATCAAAATATATTAAAAGTGTTATAAATATATTTTGAACATACTTTGATATATATATATATGTATATATTGTTATAGGTTCGTGAATCAACCAGTGGCCAAGTCTTACTTCCCGACGAAGTAAAAATCTGTGAAAGTGAGTTATAGTCCCACTTTTAAAATCTAATATTTTTGGGATGAGAATACATGCAGGTTTTATAAATGATTTATAAAATAGACACAAGTACGTGAAACTACATTCTATGGTTGAATTATCGAAATCGAATATGCCCCTTTTTATTAAGTCTGGTAATCTAAGAATTAGGGAACAGACACCCTAATTGACGCGAATCCTAAAGATAGATCTATTGGGCCTAACAAACCCCATCCAAAGTACCGGATGCTTTAGTACCTCGAAATTTATATCATATCCGAAGGTTGTCCCGGAATGATGGGGATATTCTTATATATGCATCTTGTTAATGTCGGTTACCAGGTGTTCACCATATGAATGATTTTTATCTCTATGTATGGGATGTATATTGAAATATGAAATCTTGTAGTCTATTGTTACGATTTGATATATATAGGTTAAACCTATAACTCACCAACATTTTTGTTGACGTTTAAAGCATGTTTATTCTCAGGTGAATACTAAGAGCTTCCGCTGTTGCATACTAAAATAAGGACAAGATTTGGAGTCCATGTTTGTATGATATTGTGTAAAAACTGCATTCAAGAAACTGATTTCGATGTAACATATTTGTATTGTAAACCATTATGTAATGGTCGTGTGTAAACATGATATTTTAGATTATCATTATTTGATAATCTACGTAAAGCTTTTTAAACCTTTATTTATGAAATAAAGGTTATGGTTTGTTTTAAAAATGAATGCAGTCTTTGAAAAACGTCTCATATAGAGGTCAAAACCTCGCAACGAAATCAATTAATATGGAACGTTTTTAATAAATAAGAACGGGACATTTCAGTTGGTATCCGAGCGTTGGTCTTAGAGAACCAGAAAATTTGCATTAGTGTGTCTTATCGAGTTTGTTAGGATGCATTAGTAAGTCTGGACTTCGACCGTGTTTTCTTTAAAAATGATTGCTTAACATTTTTGTTGGAAACTATATATTATTAACATGTATATATTATGTGATATATTAATCTCTTAACATATTTGATATTGTATGATAGATGTCTACCTCTAGCACAAATCCCATTAACTCACCTAATAATAACGAAGAGTCGAATATATATTGGACTGATTCACAAGTTCCCGAAGAAGAACCGGAAGAAGAATCAGAACCGCAAGAAGAATCAGAACCGGAAGAGGAGGAACCGGAGGAGGAAATAGAACCGGTGGGGGAAATAATAAAACGGTTAAGTAAAAGAAAATCCTCAACCAACCGACCAAGGTTAATTATGGTCAATGGTGTTTCCGCCAAGGAAGCAAAATATTGGGAGGATTACCAATTCTCCGATGAATCAGATTCCGACGAGAATTCCGATGATGTTATAGAAATTACCCCAACTGAATTTAAAAAGCAAAAGAAAATAATAAGGGAAAGGGCATAAAAATAGAGAAATCTAATTCCAACCCCGATGAACTTTATATGTATCGTCAACCCCCGAAGCCCTTAAGTTGTAACAATAACCCGGGAACCTCTAAACCACCAGGTTTTTCTAAACCAATGTGGAAAACGACGGCTCGTATTAGGGGAACATCATATATCCCTAGAAACTTGGCAAAACGAACCAAAATCGAAGAAGAAGAAACGAGCGAGTCGAAATAAGATAGTTGTATTCGTGTGGTGTAATATATGTAATATAGTGTGCTTATGCTTTATGATATATGTAAAAATTGCTTGTATTAATAAGTATTTTTTTTTATGAATCTAACTCTTGTCTATTTTACAGTATAAAAACACAAAATGGATAGACAACCCAATATTTTAAGAGACCTACCCGGAGACATGATTGATGAAATCTTGTCTAGAGTCGGTCAAAATTCTTCGGCACAACTATTTACGGTGAAATCAGTTTGTAAGACATTCGAAGAACGTTCCAAGAATGTCTTGGTTTATAAGAGACTTTCGTTTGAAAGATGGGGGATATCACATTGGGAAACTCATAAGTTACGATGTGTTTACTTTGACGCATATATTGCGGGGAACCCAAATGCTATTTTACGCAACGGGTTAAGAAATTATTTTAACTCAATGTATCCGAATATAGGACTTCATGATTTAGAAAAAGCGGCTAACATGCAACATAAAGAAGCATGCTATGCTTACGGGTTAGTAATGTTCGCTTCTCACCAAAGTGAGAAAAATAACATCGGGCTACAACTATTAAACAAAACGTTCCCACAAGTGACGGAGTCGGTAATTGGGGTAAGAAATGAGGTTTTTAGGTTATTACGAGACTGTTGGTCATTACGTAACCCTCGTCCCTTTGACGACGTTACAACACGCTGTCTTATCAACGGCCATAACGGTTATGTTCCACAAGACCAAGGATGGGAAGTAGTCCTAGTAAAACCAGAATGCATGACTTGTTTCTGGACGTATGAATTACGTGTCTTTATTGCCTTTGCTGAACGACTTGTATACTAGCTAGAATTATCTTCACAACTATCTTGTATCAAAGTTATTGTGTGCTATATTTCATGCTTTATGTAAAATAAGCGGTATTGTAAGTTTGTAAAATATTGTATAAAAGTTTGAACGCGAAATATTATTATAATCAGTTTTTCATATAGAATTGTAGTAGTTGAATTGTATATTAGCTACTAAGTATGAACTTAACGGGTAGGTACTACCCGAATTTAAACTTATAAAATGCTAATATGAAGAAAAAGCTTTTATAAATGAGTTCATATTATGCTACGAAATACTATTAACTACTCTTAATATTCTGTATGATTAACTTGTTCCATTTGACTATTTTGAAGGAAATGGCACCGACTACTCGACACACCATGAATATGAATGAAGAGGAATTCCGTACTTTTCTAGCTTCAAACATAGCCGCAGTACAGGCTGCGCTACATACCAACAATAACCTTGGATCTAGCAGTACAGGAAATCGTGTAGGATGCACCTACAAAGAATTCACTGCCTGCAAACCTTTGGAATTTGATGGAACCGAAGGACCAATCGGATTGAAACGGTGGACCGAGAAGGTCGAATCGGTGTTTGCCATAAGTAAGTGTACTGAAGAGGATAAAGTGAAGTACGCTACGCATACCTTCACAGGTTCTGCGTTAATATAGTGGAATACCTATCTAGAGCAAGTGGGACAAGATGATGCGTACGCACTACCGTGGTCAGCATTCAAGCACTTGATGAACGAGAAGTACCGTCCCAGAACCGAGGTCAATAAGCTCAAAACAGAACTTAGAGGGTTACGAACCCAAGGATTTGATATTACCACATACGAAAGACGATTCACAGAATTGTGCCTATTGTGTCCGGGAGCGTTCGAAGATGAGGAAGAGAAGATCGACGTGTTTGTGAAAGGATTACCGGAAAGAATCCAAGAAGATATAAGTTCACACGAGCCCGCCTCCATACAACAGGCATGTAGAATGGCTCACAAACTAGTGAACCAGATTGAGGAAAGAAAAACTGTACGCTAAGTTTTCAAAGTGTGCATTTTGGTTGGAAGAAGTTCAATTCCTCGGTCACATAGTGAACAAAGAAGGTATCCAGGTGGACCTGGCAAAGATCGAAACCGTTGAAAAGTTGGAAACCCCAAAAACTCCGAAGCATATACGTCAATTTTTAGGATTGGCTGGTTACTACAGAAGATTCATCCAAGATTTCTCCAAAATAGCAAAACCCTTGACTGCATTAACGCATAAAGGGAAGAAATTTGAATGGAAGGATGAACAAGAGAAGGCGTTTCAATTATTGAAGAAAAAGGTAACTACGGCACCTATATTATCATTGCCTGAAGGGAATGATGATTTTGTGATTTATTGTGACGCATCAAAGCAAGGTCTCGGTTGTGTATTAATGCAACGGACGAAGGTGATTGCTTATGCGTCTAGACAATTGAAGATTCACGAGTAAAATTATACGACGCATGATTTGGAATTAGGCGCGGTTGTTTTTGCATTAAAGACTTGGAGGCACTACTTATATGGGGTCAAAAGTATTATATATACCGACCACAAAAGTCTTCAACACATATTTAATCAGAAACAATTGAATATGAGGCAGCGTAGGTGGATTGAATTGTTGAATGATTATGACTTTGAGATTCGTTACCACCCGGGGAAGGCAAATGTGGTAGCCGACGACTTGAGCAGAAAGGACAGAGAACCCATTCGAGTAAAATCTATGAATATAATGATTCACACTAACCTTACTACTCAAATAAAGGAGGCGCAACAAGGAGTTTTAAAAGAGGGAAATTTAAAGGATGAAATACCCAAAGGATCGGAGAAGCATCTTAATATTCGGGAAGACGGAACCCGGTATAGGGCTGAAAGAATTTGGGTACCAAAATTTGGAGATATGAGAGAAATGGTACTTAGAGAAGCTCATAAAACCAGATACTCAATACATCCTGGAACGAGGAAGATGTACAAGGATCTTAAGAAACATTTTTGGTGGCCAGGTATGAAAGCCGATATTGCTAAATATGTAGGAGAATGTTTGACGTGTTCTAAGGTCAAAGCTGAACATCAGAAACCATCAGGTCTACTACAACAACCTGAAATCCCGGAATGGAAATGGGAAAACATTACCATGGATTTCATCACTAAATTGCCAAGGACTGCAAGTGGTTTTGATACTATTTGGGTAATAGTTGATCGTCTCACCAAATCAGCACACTTCCTGCCAATAAGAGAAGATGACAAGATGGAGAAGTTAGCACGACTTTATTTGAAGGAAGTCGTCTCCAGACATGGAATACCAATCTCTATTATCTCTGATAGGGATGGCAGATTTATTTCAAGATTCTGGCAGACATTACAGCAAGCATTGGGAACTCGTCTAGACATGAGTACTGCCTATCATCTACAAACTGATGGGCAGAGCGAAAGGACGATACAAACGCTTGAAGACATGCTACGAGCTTGTGTTATTGATTTCAAAAACAGTTGGGATCGACATCTACCGTTAGCAGAATTTTCCTACAACAACAGCTACCATTCAAGCATTGAGATGGCGCCGTTTGAAGCACTTTATGGTAGAAAGTGCAGGTCTCCGATTTGTTGGAGTGAAGTGGGGGATAGACAGATTACGGATCCGGAGATAATACAAGAAACTACCGAGAAAATCATCCAAATTCAACAAAGATTGAAAACCGCCCAGAGTCGACAAAAGAGCTATGCGGACAGTAAAAGAAAAGATATAGAGTTTGAAATTAGAGAAATTGGCATGCTTAAGGTTTCACCTTGGAAAGGCGTTGTTCGATTTGGTAAACGGGGGAAACTAAATCCAAGGTACATTGGACCATTCAAGATTATAGATCGTATCGGACCAATAGCTTACCAACTGGAGCTACCTCAACAACTCGCGGCTGTACATAACACTTTCCACGTCTCAAATTTGAAGAAATGTTTTGCTAAAGAAGATCTCACTATTCCTTTGGAGGAAATCCAAATCAATGAAAAACTTCAATTCATTGAAGAACCCGTCGAAATAATGGATCGTGAGGTTAAGAGACTTAAACAAAACAAGATACCGATTGTTAAGGTTAGATGGAATGCTCGTAGAGGACCCGAGTTCACCTGGAAGCGTGAAGATCAGATGAAGAAGAAATACCCACATTTATTTCCAGAAGATACGTCAACACCTCCAACTGCTTAAAATTTCTGGACGAAATTTATTTAACGGGTAGGTACTGTAGTGACCCGAACTTTTCCATATTTATATATATATTAAATGAAATTTTTATTTACATGATTAAGTGTTTCCAACATGTTAAGCAATCAAACTTGTTAAGACTTGATTAATTGAAATAGGTTTCATATAGACAATTGACCACCCAAGTTGACCGGTGATTCACGAACGTTAAAACTTGTAAAAACTATACGATGACATATATATGGTTATATATATAGTTAACATGATTTTATTATAAGTATATGTATCTCATTAGGTATTTTAACAATGAGTTATATACATAAAAATGAGACTATTAATTTAAGAAACTCGAAAACGATATATATAACGATTATCGTTATAACAACGTCTTACTAGGCACATATGAATCATATTAAGATATTGATACACTTGGTTAATTATGTTAAATGATAAGTAAATATATTATTAAGTGTATTAACAATGAAATACATATGTAAAAATAAGACTACTAACTTAATGATTTCGAAACGAGACATATATGTAACGATTATCGTTGTAACGACATTTAACTGTATATATATCATACTAAGATATATTATATATCATAATATCATGATAATATAACAATTTAACATCTCATTTGTTATAATAAACAATGGGTTAACAACATTAAACAAGATCGTTAACCTAAAGGTTTCAAAACAACATTTACATGTAACGACTAACGATGACTTAACGACTCAGTTAAAATGTATATACATGTAGTGTTTTAATATGTATTCATACACTTTTTAAAGACTTCAAGACACTTATCAATATACTTCTACTTAACAAAAATGCTTACAATTACATCCTCGTTCAGTTTCATCAACAATTCTACTCGTATGCACCCGTATTCGTACTCGTACAATACACAGCTTTTAGATGTATGTACTATTGGTATATACACTCCAATGATCAGATATTAGCAGTCTATGTGAGTCACCTAACACATATGGGAACCATCATTTGGAAACTAGCATGAAATATCTCATAAAATTACAAAAATATGAGTAATCATTCATGACTTATTTACATGAAAACAAAATTACATATCCTTTATATCTAAACCATACACCAACGACCAAAAACACCTACAAACACTTTCATTCTTCAATTTTCTTCATCTAATTTATCTCTCTCAAGTTCTATCTTCAAGTTCTAAGTGTTCTTCATAAATTCCAAAAGTTCTAGTTTCATAAAATCAAGAATACTTCCAAGATTGCAAGTTTACTTCCAAGTTTTCTAAATCCATTCCAAGTAATCATCCAAGATCAAGAAACCTTTGTTACTTATAGTAGGTTATCTTTCTAATACAAGGTAATAATCATATTCAAACTTTAATTCAATTTCTATAACTATAACAATCTTATTTCGAGTGAAAATCTTACTTGAAATTGTTTTCGTGTCATGATTCTGCTTCAAGAACTTTCAAGCCATCCAAGGATCCTTTGAAGCTAGATCTATTTTTCTCATTTCCAGTAGGTTTATCCAAGGAACTTGAGGTAGTAATGATGTTCATAACATCATTCGATTCATACATATAAAGCTATCTTATTCGAAGGTTTAAACTTGTAATCACTAGAATATAGTTTAGTTAATTCTAAACTTGTTCGCAAATAAAAGTTAATCCTTCTAACTTGACTTTTAAAATAAACTAAACACATGTTCTATATCTATATGATATGCTAACTTAATGATTTAAAACCTGGAAACACGAAAAACACCGTAAAACCGGATTTACGCCGTCGTAGTAACACCGCGTGCTGTTTTGGGTTAGTTAATTAAAAACTATGATAAACTTTGATTTAAAAGTTGTTATTCTGGGAAAATTATTTTTATTATGAACATGAAACTATATCCAAAAATTATGGTTAAACTCAAAGTGGAAGTATGTTTTCTAAAATGGTCATCTAGACGTCGTTCTTTCGACTGAAATGACTACCTTTACAAAAACGACTTGTAACTTATTTTTCTGATTATAAACCTATACTTTTTCTGTTTATATTCATAAAATAGAGTTCAATATAAAACCATATCAATTTGATTCACTCAAAACGGATTTAAAATGAAGAAGTTATGGGTAAAACAAGATTGGATAATTTTTCTCATTTTAGCTACGTGAAAATTGGTAACAAATCTATTCCAACCATAACTTAATCAACTTGTATTGTATATAATGTAATCTTGAGATACCATAGACACGTATACAATGTTTCGACCTATCATGTCGAAACATCTATATATATTTCGGAACAACCATAGACACTCTATATGTGAATGTTGGAGTTAGCTATACAGGGTTGAGGTTGATTCCAAAATATAAATAGTTTGAGTTGTGATCAATACTGAGATACGTATACACTGGGTCGTGAATTGATTCAAGATAATATTTATCGATTTATTTCTGTACATCTAACTGTGGACAACTAGTTGTAGGTTACTAACGAGGACAGCTGACTTAATAAACTTAAAACATCAAAATATATTAAAAGTGTTGTAAATATATTTTGAACATACTTTGATATATATGTATATATTGTTATACGTTCGTGAATCAACCAGTGGCCAAGTCTTACTTCCCGACGAAGTAAAAATATGTGAAAGTGAGTTATAGTCCCACTTTTAAAATATAATATTTTTGGGATGAGAATACATGCAGGTTTTATAAATGATTTACAAAATAGACACAAGTACGTGAAACTACATTCTATGGTTGAATTATCGAAATCGAATATGCCCCTTTTTATTAAGTCTGGTAATCTAAGAATTAGGGAACAGACACCCTAATTGACGTGAATCCTAAAGATAGATCTATTGGGCCTAACAAACCCCATCTAAAGTACCGGATGCTTTAGTACTTCGAAATTTATATCATATCCGAAGGGTGTCCCGGAATGATGGGGATATTCTTATATATGCATCTTGTTAATGTCGGTTACCAGGTGTTCACCATATGAATGATTTTTATCTCTATGTATGGGATGTATATTGAAATATGAAATCTTGTGGTCTATTGTTACGATTTGATATATATAGGTTAAACCTATAACTCACCAACATTTTTGTTGACGTTTAAAGCATGTTTATTCTCAGGTGAATACTAAGAGCTTCCGCTGTTGCATACTAAAATAAGGACAAGATTTGGAGTCCATGTTTTTATGATATTGTGTAAAAACTGCATTCAAGAAACTGATTTCGATGTAACATATTTGTATTGTAAACCATTATGTAATGGTCGTGTGTAAAAATGATATTTTAGATTATCATTATTTGATAATCTACGTAAAGCTTTTTAAACCTTTATTTATGAAATAAAGGTTATGGTTTGTTTTAAAAATGAATGCAGTCTTTGAAAAACGTCTCATATAGAGGTCAAAACCTCGCAACGAAATCAATTAATATGGAACGTTTTTAATCAATAAGAACGGGACATTTCAAGAAAGCTCAAATCTAAGAGGAAGAATTTGATTTCGGGCCAAAGCGCGTGTGTTAAAGTTGTTCCTCTAATCACTAGCTACGTTTTGGTTGTAGTGGTATGTTCTAACTTTGATTTCCTTACTTTGATTTTTGTGTAAGGGTTAGGGTTTGTGTAAATGAAGAACATAAAACCCATATTTGGTGACTTTGGGTGTTCTTGGGTAAGATTGAGTCATGAGGACTCAAGAATGACTAACCTAGGGTTTCAAAATGATAAATGGGTTTATGAGTCATAATTGGTTAGTTAATTACTAGCACACCTAGTTATTAAAGTAAATGGGTGTTATTGGGTTAGTGGATAACCCGAAATGGGTGTGTTGACTTTAAAATGGTCAAGTGTGTAATAATTGACCTAGTTGGGAAAGATGGGTATGAAATACCCTAATTGTGTTTTAGTTAGTATTGTTGGACGTTAAGCACTAGCTTTTAATGGTTAATGATGGTCTTGACCTTAAATGGAAAGTTTTGGTGAAAATGGGACATTTAATGCATTTAAGTCATTAAATGTACATAAGTGAATTTTTGGTATTTAATCCAACTAGTTTGTGTGTTGATTGAGTACTTATTGTATTAGGTACTTTGCCTTGAAGCTTACGGAAGTATAAAACATTCACCGAAGCGTTAAGGTGAGTGGAATGATTATATGCGTATGTATATAATGTATTTATTTGTATGTTATGGTATGAACCAAAGAGCCGGTAGTGTCATAGTATGTGCGATTGTGCTATGATGTGAACCAAATAGCCGGTAGCGTCATAGTATGTGTGTTGTAGTGTGAACCAAAGAGCCGGTAGCACTACGGCACGAGTTGTTAGAGTGTGAACCAAAGAGCCGGTAGCACTTTAACGCGAGTGTGACTCGGGTTGTGATGTGAACCAAAGAGCTGGTAGCATCATAACCGATGCGTATGGTGTGAACCAAAGAGCCGGTAGCACCATGACGCGAGAATGGTTAACCATGGTTGTGTATTGTTTTGTAGCATATTGTATTATGTCGATTATATGTTATTGATTACGCTAGTTGCGGTTTGTTGGAGATTATTAGCTTTGTACATGAGATGGTATGCCAATTGTATTGCTAGCGTGTATGCGGTATATGTGTACGTGATTGCAAGTAGGTATATTATATATATATATATATATATATATATATATATATATATATATATATATATATATGGGTATAATTATTGCATTCACTAAGCTTTGCTTACCCTCTCGTTGTTTATCTTTTTATAGGCTCCGGTGGAGACAAGGGTAAGGGCATTCGTACGGATTAGAGATCCCGTTTGTTTGTTAGGGGACGCTTTTGGATGTTATAGCGTTTGGAGTTTGACCGAGATTTGGGTAGTTTAACCCCAAGACACCATGCTCATAGTGTCGTTTGGAATTTAAACTCTTATGGTCGAACTTGTATATTTTCAACGAAACTCGTAAAACGGCCGATGTGGGCCCCGTTTTGTAAAACTCATTTTATTATTTAATCGTATGAGTTTTTCATATTAGAACATGTTGTGAAAAGCGTTTCGTCTAAAAATGTCGGGAAGTGGGAGATCTTTTTACGGAAAATGGAAAAAGTGGACAGCAGGCTGCCAGGCCCTGTGCGCGCCGGGCACAGGTAGGGCTGCGCGCTGTGCACCCCATCTGGACAGCCCTGTTCAAAAAAAAAAAATTATTCCGCGTTTTTTGTTGGTTAACGGGTTGGGTTGTTACACTTATTCATCCCCTTGTCCGAACCGCCAATCATCCCGGAATAATAGAAGAAGTCAATGAGCTTCGCGCTCGAGTAGTGGCTTTAGAAAATATGGTACAAAACCTACGAGCACCAGCAGCATAACCAGCACCACCAGTACCATCAGCATCACCATCAACAGCATCAGCTTCACCAACCACAACATCAGCATCCCACGTCTCAACATCATAATCGGTACCTCAAACATCGACATCATACGCCCATAGATACCAATGAATATTAGTAATAATGAGTTAAGATGTATTGACTCATTCTTCCTGAAGAATTATATATGTATACTTTATATATATATATATATATATATATATATATATGGATTGGAACAATAATAAATCTTTTCGTACTAATCTATTACGTGTGAATCTTAACTAGTATGTACTACTTGGTTAATTCATATCACTAATATGATATGATGTACATCATTCGTTAATGACTTAACAATCGTTAATCACTGCTTCAGCACAATAAACTCCATTTCATAATAAATCAAGTGTATATTCAAATACATATTTGATTTTACACTTCCATTTTCGATGTACTCGAAATTTTTTAGAAAACATTATTCGTGTCTTGTGAACTTCACAAGAATTCCACGAGCACCAACATCATATACCGAGGTATATCAATAACAATGAACGATGAAGTATTGATTCATAACTCCATTAAAGGAATATTCCGCGAAGATTATGTAATCTCTCAAGTTTTGAAGATTATTTATTCTCGTTCCAACCACAAATCAAATGAGTTTAATATTATATTAACTCATTAAATCTATATTATATTTGAAGAATACATATATGAATGTATATCTCTATAAAGATTGTAATTAAAGTTCTTTTGTACAAACTGTTAATTGTGAAAATATTTTAACGGGTAGGTAATACCCGAGAAATATTTATATATCACATTAATATGTTGCATTTTACATTCTTCAATTCTGATTCAATAATCAGTAACTATACTACTTACGTTCACAAGATATATGTATCCGTTCACTAAAGAACAACCATTTTCATACAAATTCAATTACATATTCTAATTTTGACATATCAGAATCTAAGTAAAGCTTTAGCAGGTGTTATCTTCCTAAAGATTACTAAATTCATATATATATTCATTCGTATTATGTGATGAATTATCACGTCAAATCACCGAAAATTAGAACCATTGATGGTTACATCCTACGCTTAAACACTTCAAATTCAAAATTCTTGAAAACACCTCAGATTGATAATCAATGATTCAGATTCATTAACCTTGAGAATGATGACGAAGCAGCAAAAGCTATAGATGGTCTTAATGGCCAAAAGTTTGATGATAAAGAATGACGTATTGAAAAAGCTCAGATTAGGAACTGAAAAACGGATTGAGCTAACCATGAAGGAGACCAAGGACAAATACAAGGACCAAACCCTATATTCAAAGAATCCAGGTAATTCTGGATCCGATGAAATCTTTAGAGAATATCTTGCTCCGAAGTCATGTTAAAAGCTTGCGGAAAATTTTTCTTCATCAACTTTCGAACTTAGAAATTCTAAAATATCATCATAAATATCTTCGATATTTCTGAAGATATTTTCATAAATATTCTCGTCCGAAATTATATACCTCTTCGTGTTATCTGTATTACATTATATTGGAAACTTCTGTAAAACCTAAGTATAAATAATGAATGAATTCTGGAGAAGTGTTGGGAATTGAAGCATGAGTTAGTATAATATAATGACGTCGGGCCAATGTGATTATATTACAGTAAGTCATGCTGAGTTTCTAATGGGACGTGATAAAGGTTCACAGATCATACCCTCATCAAAAATAGGGTAAGCAAATACTGTAAAACGGATTGAAATAGGGTAAGCAAAAATAGGGTAAGCAAAAATACGGTAGCTCAATCTGTTTTTCAGTTCCTAATCTGAGCTTTTTCAATACGTCATTCTTTATCATCAAAATTTGATCGGTGTCGAAGGGCCGGTCAAAAATAGCCTAATTACTCTACTTTAGATAGGGTAAGCAGGATTCGTCCCACGGGAAGCTATGGTTAACTAGCAAGCAATTTCAGGATTTGTTTATTTGTGATTAACTAAAATTAACTAAAGTAAAGACTAGATTAACAATTACTAAGCAAGTGTAAACTTTGAGTATTTAAGAGCATAAACAATGAGCTAATTAGAAAAGGTTGTAATCAATTGGATGGAAGTCTTTATCCCTTCACAATCCAAATCTAACATGCATTCATTCAAACAAGTATTATGTTTATCAAGTATTGATCAAATCTCATAGACAAGATTTCTTAGGCTTATCAATTCTAACTATCTTGGGATTGAATCATGCAACCTAGATACTATGTCTTTATCCTTAATCTAATTAACACTAAGTTGGATCAAGAACACAATGTTAAATCACTATAATTCAACTTGCAATAATCACAATCAATAATACTTGCGTTGATCAATAAACAATTGGTTTATAATATCACAATTCAAAAGACATAAGTTTTATAACATTACAAACCACATAAACTTCAATGAAAAGAATACATGTATCAATTGTTCATGGAAGGAATAAAGTGAAAGAAACTAGCCAAGCATGTTGGTGATGATGATCATGGTTGCTTCTTGAAGTTGCATGAAGAACACTCCTTTAAACCTAGCTTGAATCTTGATTTGATGATGATTAATGGTGTGTTTTTGTGTGTTTGATGCTCTAAAAACTGATGGAAGATGATATCAATTCGTAGTCTAGGGTTTCTATTATATAGGGATGAAGTAGGGTAACCCCCCAAGCATTAAATCCCTCAAATCCGGCCTTCAATTTTATCCAAAAATAGTTCCAGCCGCAAAGTACGCTCACCGGGCGCCTACATGCTCCCAGCCGCAAAAACTAGCCGCCTCCTTTTGTCAGCTTTCCACCTGAAGGTGTTTTTGGCACCCATCAGGCACCTACATGCGCCCCCAGCCACCTCCTTGCGGCTGGGCTTCAGTTTTTTCATTCTTTCTTGTTTTTAACCCCGGTTTTCGCGTTCTCGTCCCAAATCGTTACTCATTATAAAAACCTCATGAAATAACTTTTTAAACCTCAAATATACACATAAAATTCAACTCTTAACATCAATAATGATCGGCGTTTAAGACCCGATCAACTCCGCCACACTTATCATTGTTTGTCCTCAAACAAAATCTTCGACTCAAACCTTTAATTAAGCTTTTTAACAACTGATAAATCTTCAAAGGATTGTATAAAACCGCAACGTCTTGAA
The DNA here is from genome assembly GCF_046630445.1 of Rutidosis leptorrhynchoides. Lineage (NCBI taxonomy): Eukaryota > Viridiplantae > Streptophyta > Magnoliopsida > Asterales > Asteraceae > Rutidosis > Rutidosis leptorrhynchoides. The sequence continues at coordinate 48,685,489 of NC_092335.1, read as the reverse complement.
CTCAATGTGGAACATAAATTCTTCCGACATGGCTCTCACTTAATCAACTTTAACTTCTCGATTATGTGAACATCCCGTCTCGAGCAAATACTTCAAAAATGTAACAAAACTTCAAACTTGGTGATCTTCAAATAAAACATAAGTCAAGTGAGAGCCATCCGTCATTTGAACTAGATAAAAGAACCATATACCGTCAATTTCATATTTGTTTTAAAGGTTGGTGTGCCAGAGTGCCCGAAGACACCCTTTTTGGTTCTCCCGGTGTTTTAGGATCACGACACTCATCTCATGCCCCAACAACTCCTCCGGTGACTCTCAGAGCAGGGTGGACAATTGATGAAGGGTCGTGGAATTTAAGTCCCACGTGACTTATAATGAGAAATAATTTTTGTGGATTTAGCCCCATCTAGCTCTATTTTTAGCGGTATTATACGCCCAAATAAGGGTCTCGTGTAGGAATATTTATCCAGCCCCCATACTGGCTGTTTTATGGATTTTGCTCCATCGAGCTCTCGTTTTGTGGTTTTAGCCCCAAGCATGGCTCTCGTGTAGGAATATTTATCCAGCCCCTATACTGGCTGTTTTGCAGCGAACTGCAGGTATAGCTAGTGCCATCCACAGCTAATCCTGGTTTTGGATAGCGACACAGAACAAGTCCAAGCACTAGCATTTGTTCCTGGTATCGAAACAAGATGTGAATGAACAGGAAACGATATTTTGTACTTTCCAATTCGTCAATTCATGAGTTATAACTGCAAAGACTAAGCTTTGTGAGGGACAATCCTGTTCCTGCTTTACATTGTAATCAATCATACACTGGACAACGCACGGGATTTAACCTACCCGAGTTATTTTCGGTTTGTAACACATTTTGACTTTCTTTGAAATCACAATTTAACCACCAAAAAGTTTTTACTATGATGTTTCACAAAGTCAATTTCCATGTTAATACCCACAATATTTATTATTACCACATGCCATTCCCTTTTATCATTTCACAATCTTTTTAACAACCTTACACTTGGGTTGTGATGAAATTATGATAAACTAAAAATTTTATTCATTCACAATAATCATAATGTTTTACTCATTTTAAGCTGCAAACCCAAATACTGTATCCCAAAAGAAAATTTTAATTTTCCCCTCTCCCCCACACTTGAACCATGCTACGCCCTCGTACACATGTTTAAAGTATTACAATACTTAAAGAAAAAGGAAAATTGAACATATTACCGAGATACTTGCACGTTCACCATCCAATAGTATCCATCACACACCATTTTGATTCATCATCACGCATTCCATTTGATTACATGTATCCTTCCATTACAACTTATAAAAAGAAAAACAAAGAGAAAAGTGTAAAATCCTAACTAGCCACTTCTGTAGGACTCACGTACAAGCCTTTAAACCACCCGATTCCCTCGGGTGGACGAGTTTTGTCTCGTGAGGGCTTGCAGTGAACATACCCACAAAGTTCATTTAACTAAAAATAAATAAAATAAAATAGAAACAAAGTAAAAATAAAATAAAGAAGACTTACAAACTCTAGACATAGTTTGTGCAGTTTTATTTCCGAGTCGCTCACACGACTCTTTCTCCACTTTAGCTAATTCCAGGACTGTAGAAGGTTCCTCCTTCCCTCACTTTATGAGAACCTTTCCTATCTCTAACTTTCCTCAACTTAGAATCCAACCACGCATCATTCTCCTTAGCCACATGCATTAACTCAAATAATTTAGCTTTTTCTTTAGGAGACAAGTTACACACCAGACGGTTGGTTAAGCTTTCATCCCCCTACTCCTAGCATCATGGACCTGTTTATGCAATTTCCTCATGGAACGATTAAGCACTGAGTCATCCACATATTCCTTACACTCACTATCATGCCTCAAAGAACTATGTGGCGGGTTTTCACTATCTCCCCCACACTTAGGCCCTTCAAGATCCTCTAAATTGGAAATCACCTCATAATCAACTAGAGAATTCACCTTTTCATTCTTATTCACTTTGATCTTGTGACCTCCAAACCGCTCAACGAGTTTTTCTACGGTTTTCCCCATTACTTTGACTACATTCCCATCGGATTCTTCAGACTTTTCAAGTGTATCAACAGACACATTACCAACACACATATTCTCCATTTTGTTATCACTAGATACATCTTCATTTGATTTTCTCATGGATTGTGGTTGGTAAGGCTCAATCGTCTTCGGGGTTACCAAATATTCATCATCTTCACATTTAGAAACTTTTTCATCTACCTCAACAAATGTGGATACTTCCATCATGGTTTCTTTCATCGGTAATGAACAAGTGGTGCTAATAGATAAACTCAACTTGGTTTCAAGAACTTGACACAAATTTTTCAATTCCCGCTCAAGATTTTGTATCGACTCTTGTTGACTCATCAAAATTTCTGCATTAGTTCTTATTTGAGATTCCATGAATTCACTTGTCATACCCTCTTCACTAGATTTCCTTACCTCCTCTTTCTCTTTCACATTTGGTGCATACTTTTGAACCTGTTCATGGTTAGTATCCAACAAAAAACAATCCTAGACATCCGGTGTATGTAATGAATTAAAAATATTAATCCGTGATCTCTTATTACCAAAAAAAATGTCCATAACTCCGGTTCTACAATTGATAAGAGCATTAATTGTGGCCAAAAATGGACGACCAAGAATGATCGTCGGTTGGGTCTCCCTAAAAGTGGTCTCTGTGTCCATAACTATAAAATCTACCGGGTAATAAAAGTCTTCCACTTTCACAATCATATTTTCCAACATACCCCGTGGAGTTCACATTGACCGATCCGCAAGTTGGACGAGAATATCTGTATGTTTTAAAGTTCCCAACTCGTATCGGTCAACAAGGTTCGATGGAAGTATGTTAATACTAGCCCCCAAATCCAACAAAGCCTTTTTAATATTAACATTACCAACTGTAACGAAAATTAAAGGTGTCCCCGGGTCCTTAAACTTAGGTGGAAGTGAACCCGAAATTACAGCACTCACTTTTTCAGTTAATTTTACCTTTTTGCGCAATGATGCGTTGAGTTTACGCTTTTGAACACACAAATCTTTTAAAAACTTAGCATATGCAGGAATTTGTTTGATTGCATCAATAAGTGGAATATTTATTTTTATTTGTTTAAATGTTTCCCACATATCATCCATTTTCGGTCCCTTTTTCCCATAAGGGAATTGGTTTGGGGACTCTAAGGCCTTGGAAAATGGGACGGATTTTGATTCCGTCTCCGCTTTCCCGGTCTCATTAACGATTGGTTCGGTCTCCTTCACCCCCTCCCTATGGTTATCATTTTCACTTACCTCTTCCTCGTCAAGAACAATAGGAGACTTACTTGACTCTTATTGCACTACCTCTTTTTCACCAACCTTATTGTCATACTTCTTTTCACTTCTCAAGGTACCTACCATGTTAACGCTATGCCCTTTTCCTTGATCCTTATGATTTGGATTTAGAACCGTGTAGCTTGGAATTGTACCTGGTTCCCTATTTCCCTTACTTTCCGCTACATTAACGATCTCCTTAGCCAATGCACCAAACGACTTATTTTGCACTTCTATCATTTTTCGCATTTCGAAGATGAACGCATCCATCTTAGCATCCGAGCTAGATGGTTGATTGGTTGAAGTACTGTTTTGATTTTGGTTTTGATTTTGGCCTTGGTTTTGATAATTGTTTTGGTTTTGGTTTCGGTTGTTTGGATAAGAATTTTGATAGTTTCTTTGGTAGTTTCCTTGGTTCTGAAAATTACCCTGGTTTTGAAAGTTGTTTTGTGGTCTAAGTTGGTTCCCTTGGTTAGCATTTAGAGCGTTGTTATTGCTCCAACTGAAATTAGGATGATTTCTCCAACTCGGATTATACGTGTTGGAGTATGGATCAAATCTCCGTCCCTGAACCTCGTTAACTTGTTCTTCCACTATGTGCTGATTTACTGGAGGAATCCCATTTCTACATCCGTATGCAAAGTGAGAAGGATCTCCACAAATCTCACATACTTCCTGAACCTGCGAAACATTACAAGCAAGACCCTGGTTTGGGTTGTTAAATATAAGCATTTTCAAATCATCAAATTCCTGCTCTAAGTTCCTGGATGAACCACTCGAATCGGAAACATGATTCACTCGGGAGGTACTAGGTTGTTTACGATTAACCGAAGCTTGGGTTTTTGAACCCTTGCTTAACTGTTCAAAGAACGTCCATTCATCATCACTAGACCGAGTTAAGAATGCCCCACCACTAGCCGCCAAAAGAAACTGCCTGTTTTGGGAATCTAAACTATCATAGAAAACTTTAACCAATTCCCGCTTGGGTATCTCATGGTGCGGGCATGCCCTAAGTAACTCCTTCAGACGTTCATACGCTTCATGAAATAATTCACCCGGTAATTGTTTAAAAGATTTTATTTGCGTACGCATGTCTGAAGTTTTACTTATGGAGTAAAATTCCTCTAAAAATTGTTTTTTCATTTCCATCCAAGTATTAATACTCCGGGCAGGCAAGGAGAGAAGCCATCTTTTTGCCTTATCCTTAAGCGAATAAGGAAATAATCGAAGACGTACCTCATCATCAGTGAAACCGTTTACCTGATTAGTAGCACATATCTTATTAAACTTAGTGATGTATTCATATGGTTCCTCGTTAGCCATACCTCGGTAGGTTGGCAAGATCGAAATGAGTTGAGGTCGGACCTCAAATCGTCGGTTATTTTCTCCTGCTGGTGCAGGATAAACAATGGGTGAATGATCCTCAAAATCACCCGGTTGGTAGTAGGTGTCTACTCCTCTTGGTCGTTCGGCCATCTCGTCTCGTTGATCAAAAACTTCCTCTTCAGTGTCAGACTCTGATTTAGGAGAGTTTGGTGGAACAATCGGATGTGTCTCTAACTGTGGTTGAGTGGATGCTGAAGCCACTGTCGACCCCATTAAGATTCTTGTAGCTTTTTGATTAGCTTTTGCAGATTTCTCAATTTCCGGGTCTAAAGGCTTAAGATTATGAGCTCCCGAACTGCGAGTTTGCATACACTAACCTGCACTTCAACAAAAACAAGAATACCGAGCGTAAAACTGACAAAAACAAAATAAACAAAACACTATTTATGGATTTTTATTGGTTTTATAATTTTTTAAGGTTTTTCTAATTTAACACGAAAGCAATAAAATAAGAGCTTCAATCAAGTGCACACTTCCCCGGCAGCGGCGCCAAAATTTGATCGGTGTCGAAGGTCCGGTCAAAAATAGCCTAATTACTCTACTTTAGATAGGGTAAGCAGGATTCATTCCATGGGAAGCTATGGTTAACTAGCAAGCAATTTCAGGATTTGTTTGTTTGTGATTAACTAAAATTAACTAAAGTAAAGACTAGATTAACAATTACTAAGCAAGTGTAAACTTTGAGTATTTAAGAGCATAAACAATGAGCTAATTAGAAAAGGTTGTAATCAATTGGATGGAAGTCTTTATCCCTTCACAATCCCAATCTAACATGCATTCATTCAAACAAGTATTATGTTTATCAAGTATTGATCAAATCTCATAGACAAGATTTCTTAGGCTTATCAATTCTAACTATCTTGGGATTGAATCATGCAACCTAGACACTATGTCTTTATCCTTAATCTAATTAACAATAAGTTGAATCAAGAACACAATGTTAAATCACTATAATTCAACTTGCAATAATCACAATCAATAATACTTGCATTGATCAATAAACAATTGGTTTATAATATCACAATTCAAAAGACATAAGTTTCATAACATTACAAACCACATAAACTTGAATGAAAAGAATACATGTATTAATTGTTCATGGAAGGAATAAAGTGAAAGAAACTAGCCAAGCATGTTGGTGATGATGATCATGGTTGCTTCTTGAAGTTGCATGAAGAACACTCCTTTAAACCTAGCTTGAATCTTGATTTGATGATGATTAATGGTGTGTTTTTGTGTGTTTGATGCTCTAAAAACTGATGGAAGATGATATCAATTCGTAGCCTAGGGTTTCTATTATATAGGGATGAAGTAGGGTAACCCCCAAGCATTAAATCCCTCAAATTCGGCCTTAAATTTTATCCAAAAATAGTTCCAGCCGCAAAGTACGCTCACCGGGCGCCTGTACCAGCCGCCTCCTTTTGTCAGCATTCCATTTGAAGGTGTTTTTAGCACCTATCAGGCGCCTACATGCACCCCCAGCTGCCTCCTTGCGGCTGGGCTTCAGTTTTTTCATTTTTTCTTGTTTTTAACCCCCGTTTTCGCGTTCTCGTCCCAAATCGTTACTCATTATAAAAACCTCATGAAATAACTTTTTAAACCTCAAATATACACATAAAATTCACCTCTTAACATCAATAATGATCTGCGTTTAAGACCCGATCATCGTGATAAAGGTTCACAGATCATACCCTCATCATGAACTATGTTACATAACTCTTTCATTCTATTTAACCTCTGAACATATCAAGAAAATATTTTTCTTGATGATTCGGTCTTTTTCGGATATTCTGGTAATTTGACAAATCAAATCGTGCTTTTACCTTTCCTTTCTGCTTTGTATATTATGATCATTCGAAACTTCATACCTACGAATTCTGGACCATTATTCGCTTGACTTGAAGTCGGGAAGGAAAAACAAAAGCACGGAGCTCCGACATATAAGGGAAAATATAAAGCCCGATAACAACACGGAAATTACAAACCTTGTATATCAATACATATAGCAACATAAAGACACGGGAGAATTAAAAACACTATAACCCCAAGGTAATAGTAGAAGTAAACAGATTCCTCCGGTGGTAGATGAAAAAGAAGAATGACAGAAGCAATAGCCAGAAAAATATCCAGGATAAGAACTGGATGGAGCATTTTCAAAATCTTTGAAAGTATGAATTGAGGAAGAAAGTATAGGAGTGGTGAAAATAATGAAACGGAAGAGGTTAATTTATATTGGAAATATCGGACATAGTAATCAAGGCAGATTACGAATTTAATCAAAGAAAATTCTAATTCCCTTAATTACTGGAGAATCAAATCTTATACAGATTACGAAGATTTTCTTTAAATCCCTTGAATTTCGGAAATCAACCGTGAATACGTCAAAAGTTAAAACAGATCTTTATTTTTCTCATTTCACTCTTTTACGATAGCTTCACTCATACTCTTCACGTAATCGAATTGTTTTATTACTCAATAGTGAAACTCTATTTTCCAACTCATATCCATTATGAAAACATACTTATTGTCAACCATGACGATCTCTGTCAAATTTCGGGACGAAATTTCTTTAACGGGTAGGTACTATAACAACCCTCACATTTCCATACTCGAATTGACTAATTTGCCCCTAGGGTTGTTATCCATACTTAATATATGATTAAATTCGACGTTGATTAAATATTTATTTTTTTGTTGACACGTTTTGTCAACTAAAGTTTATACTAATTATATTAAATAACTTTAGTTAATTTTAATATTAATGTGTATTTTATACAAAACTATATGTAACATAATTATTAATTAAATGATAAGTTATTTTAAACATTATTTATATTTTTAGCTTATAAAAAAATAATATTTTTTTTAATGAGCCCATGAATTTTGACTAAATTTTTTCAAAAATAAAAACTTATTAAAAACATTTTTAACATGTTTTGTTTTTGTCAAAATTGCACCTTTATTTTATTTATATTTTTTCTTTTCACCAACCATTTTTTTCCTATAACTACCCACTTCCATTTCATAAAAACTTGTATCAAATCTTTGGAAAAACTCTCTCACAAACTTGGGAAACTACTTGAGGTATTTTCTATATTTTTTTTATCGAATTGCTTTTATTTTTTATATATTCTTTATAAATTCGAAATTAATATATATAAATTATGTTTATACGTTATAATTAGTATTATAAGTATTATGATGTATAAAAATAATTTTGATAATTTATGGAATATTATTTATAATTAAATATGAATTATGTAGTATTTAAATGTAAAAACAATGTAAAATTCGTAATAAATATTTTTAACCAAAAATAAAATATATATAATTTTTTATGAGTTAATAAACTTATATAGATATTAAAAAAGTTATAAAAATAATTACTTGGGTCGAATTGGTAATTATTATATAATTAAACTCTATTATTATGTAATTTGAATGTAAATTAAGAATAAATATAAAATAATAAAAATATTTTTTTAAATATTTTTTCTACAGGTTATTAGACTGATAGAAACCTATAAAAATTATAAAAATAATTGTTTGGGTTTATTTAGTAATTATGTAGAATTAAACTTGTTTTGTGAATAAATTAAGGGTAAAAAAATAAATACAAAATATAATAAAAATGTTTTCTTAATTTTTTCTGCTAATTTATATGATTAATTAAGACTATAAAAATTATGTATATAATTTTTAGATATTTAATTAAGTATTTAGACATTTTTGGATAATGTTTGATTAATAAAACACTATTATCTTTGAAGTAATTTAGGTATTTATTTAAAGGTAATTATATTTAATATATATAAGACATACTAAGGTATAACTAAATATTAAATAATACTTAGGTTATATTATCACATATATAAGTATTAAGTACATTAATAATTCATTGTGTGTATACTGATGTCAAAGCAGAGGGGTATAAAATACTATTAATTTTTAGCAGAAAAATACTATTAAATACGATACAATTTTACACAAGATATTTATTTATTTATAGAATGGATATACTTAAACCTTGCTACAACACTTATAGGCAGTGTACCTAATCGTACAGTAGTGTAGTTTTTAGTAAGTCCGGTTCGTTCCACAGGGAGATCTTTAAGCAAAGCTCAACGCTATATTAGTTTACTTTTATAAAAATACAAATATATATATAAGTAATATTATTATTATAAAGAGGGGTTTTTACCGTTTAATGACCGGTTTGTCGATTTTAAAACTTTAGTCGCAGTTAAAACCTAATGTAAAATATAAAATAAATACAAGACTTTAAATTAAAGCGTAAAGTAAATAACGATAATGAAATTGCGAATAATAAAAATGCGATAAAAATTAAATTGCGATAATTAAAAAGTACGATAATTAAAAGTGCGATAAAATAAAATAACAATAAATAAAAGTGCGATAATTAGAAGTGCAATTAAATATAAAATAAAGGAAATAAAATATGATATAAAAGAATTATGCTTATTTAAACTTCCGTAATCATGATGTTTGACGTGTTGATTTTAGTTTTATGCCCTTGGGTTAATTGTCCTTTGTCCTGGATTATTCAATATGTCCGTCTGGTTTTTTTCCATAACAGTCCATCAGTCATAAATATAAATTGCAAGTGTCCTTGTCAAATTATTATTATACCCGACGATAAATATTCCAACTAATTGGGGATTCGAATTGTAACAAGGTTTTAATACTTTGTTTAATGAATACACCAGGTTATCGACTGCGTGTAAACCAAGGTTTTACTACTTTGTTAACAATTACACCAATTACCCTTGAATGTAATTTCACCCCTGTTTTAATTATTCTAGTGGCTATTAATCCATTCCCGTGTCCGGTTAAATGAACGATTATTCGTACATATAAATACCCCGCCCATCGTGTCCGATCGAGTGTATATGGTAATTTATAGGGACGCCCAATTGTAAATCTTTATATTAACATTAACAAATTTTCATTTAGTTAAACAAATATAAAGCCCATTAATAGCCCATAGTCTAGTTTCCACAAGTGTCGTTCTTTTGTCCAAACCCCAATTATGGTACAAAGCCCAATTACCCAATTTTAGTAATTAGCCCAACATCATGAAAACTTCGTTTTAAATAAGCATAATAATAACTTAGCTACGAGACATTAATATAAAAAGGTTGAACATAACTTACAATGATTAAAAATAGCGTAGCGTTACACGGACAGAATTTCGACTTACACCCTTACAACATTTGCTAACATACCCTTATTATTAGAATTATAATTAAAATTAAAATATAAATTATAAATATAAATATATTACGTTGAAGAGGAAGAGAAAAAGGATATCTTTAACTCGTCAGAAAACTGGCTATTTATAGGACCTGACCAGCAATCTTACACCATGCGACTCGCATGGTTTTGTGCTTCTGGCCATGCGAGTCGCATGGCCACCCTGGATTCAGCCAACTACTTTTGTTTTCTTCTTGCCGACGTAATATAATAATAATAATATATATAATATATAATTATATATAATTATATATATATTATATTATATTCTTGTGCATAGTAGACTAGATATTTTTGGTCCGTTGCGTCGGGCGTTTCTTCTTGGCTCAGGTCCCGGTTCCGGATTTTCGGACGTCCTCGCGTATTATTTTAAATCGCGTACTTTGCGTTCCGCAACTTGTACTCTTGTCATTTTGAGACGTTCCTCATCAATATTTTGAACCTTTTTAGTTGTATCTTGTACTTTATAGCTCTTTGGACCTTTTTGTCTACAATTTGTCGAATCTGTCTTTTGTCTTCACCTTTTATTATTTAAACGAATATCTCTTGTAAATAGAACAATTGCAACTAAAAGCTTGTCTTTCTTGAGGAATAATGCTATGAAATATATGTTCGTTTTTAGCATTATCAAATATTCCCACACTTGAGCGTTGCTTGTCCTCAAGCAATATTGTCTTGAAATACTAGAATCACTTCTTTATTCTTCACACTTTGTACATCAGTGATTTCTATACGGCGGTATAAACAATGGAAGTAACGATATGGTTTACAGTCCCACATGACTATAAAAATTTAGATCCATTAAGGAAATTGGATCTTTATGAAAACATTTGATCTTTTGAAATCTAGTTTTTACCCTAGATAAGTTTTCCGGAATAACCTTTTACCGGTGTTTGCAAAATATTTTTGTGGGTTTGGTGGGTTTCAGATTTGAAAATTTTAGCTCAAAACTTGCGGTTTTGTGTCACCCACTTGCTAACCTTGTATTAGGAAAGCAACACGTCCAGTTTACTTGTCCCGTATATTACCTTTCGGCAAACTACCGTCCGGTTGTAAAGGAAAGCGTTGAACAAGCAACTGTTAAGGCAATGTCCCGTGACATGCTTTTGATTATGGTCTATAACGTGTCGGACGCAATTACTATCCTTGGTAGGAGCAATAGTAAAGCTCATCCTTATAATTTTTCGGTCTGGCACAAGGTCCTGTCTTTGACCACTATGCAACCACCGTTCTTACGGTTGACACCCGATTTAGTTCAGGTGACCTAATGAATTCCAGGTGAATTCCTAGGATTTTACGTTCAATGGTAATGAACGCATTGAAAATAGGGTTTTCAGAAAACAAATCGGTTTGTATTTTTGATCAAAATATTTTCTCGTTTCAGCTCGAGTTTTAGATATCATTGAATTCCATGAGTTTGAATTCTCAATCTTTATGGTCAATCTCTAGGATTGAGTAATATCAGTCTTAAAAGCTGATTTTTAATCTTTAAGGAGATTATCCTTTCTGGGGATCTGATTCATTAGTCTTATCCAGCTAATTTGCATGGTGCCCCCCCATTGTACGAGATAAATCCTTCTCATGGTTAGGATAAATCTGACCACTTGGCGACCCTGTTTAATGCTGAGGTCCGTGGATTTCCTGCTGATTTTAGTGATGACTTTTCTAGATTTTTCGTCAACCTACAGCTGGTCTGAACGACAACTTCATGACCTAAATCAAGAAGCGCGTGTCTTTTTCGGAAGACTTTACTTCCTTTTAATGATGGAATTGATTCATCGTGTAGATCCATCTCTTCTTTTCTTTCATTGGGTAAAATAGTTTAGTTTAGTCCAAAGCAAAAGTATTTTCAGTTATTTGTTACAGATATATGTGACATATGTTTAAAATAGCTTGGTAAATTTTCCCACACTTGGTTTTTTATTTTTCTTTTTATCGTCCTCTATTCCATTTTAAATGAATTTTAACATTTTCGTTTGTTTCTCAATTTATGTCCTTTCCGAGGTAACAATAATTTCGGTGTTAAAACCTAGTTTTATTGTTCATAAATATGTATAAACATGATTTTAATTCATTTAATTGAAAATTTTGAAAAATTTTACTAGAATTGGGTAGTCAGTATATAAGACTAGGGCTGTTCTTTATTATCAGAGAGCACTAGATTCTAATACAACTACTGCTTTACTAGTATTTTTAATGGTAACCAAGTGTTTAATATAAAAATTTTAAAATCCGAAAGAATTTAATCCCTTCCCACACTTAAGATCTTGCAATGCCCTCATTTGCAAGAAATCAGTAACAATTTAAATTATTGAGGGTGATTTGTGTGAAAATGATTAAATTTTTACCAAAGTTTCCAAATATATTTGCGTTTGTTTGCTGAATGATAAATGGTGCACGTCATTTGTTCATTCCGTCTTGTTGTTATTTCACATACATTTTGCATCATTGTCGTCAAAATTACTTGCTTTTGCTGAACTTAATGCCAGTCTTTGAAAACGCGTTGTTTTACCCTGTTTTGTGCATAAAATAGAATACATACAATACAAATATAATCATACATGAAATTTGAAATGGAACTTTGGCATCCCACTTTCAAACTATAAGAAAAATATTAGTACACAATAATAATAAAATATCCAACATTACATAAACATAATAAAATGTTAAGTGTTTAAAATAAAAATAAAAATTACCACTTATCTCTACTGATCAGGAGGTGGGTTAGGAGGAAAATTAGGATATGGATCCCAATTCATGTTCGCGTCCGGGTTCCATGGCTGATTATAGGTGTACTGGTATGCTGCGTCATAATCATATGAATCATAGGGTGGTCTCATCTCTGGCTGATGTGCGGGATAGTATGCGGGTCGGGTCGGATAATACATCTCACCAGGCTGCAACTGGCTTATAATTTGGCGCTGATGATAATCCCATCGGCCATGCTCTCGTTGCCGGGAATGCTCGTAGTCATTCCGGCGTTGCCATGCCTCGTACTGCATATGCCTATCATAGTTCGTCATGTATTCATCCTCCATACGAATACCTAAATCAAGAGCAGTCTCCCGAACAACTCCTATAATGTTGTTCGCCTCCTCCATCTCGTCATCCGAACCTCTCTCTACCTGTCGCTGAGGTCCCTCGTATCGATATACCCGACCACGTCTCATCAATAATACCCTTGCACCGTGATAAAGGTTTGAACTTATAGTTTCACCTCCGTCCTCTATTTCGTTCATTGGACCCCCTTGGTGCTTATCTACACCTAAATACTCTCCAATGAGAGTAATGAAAATACCACCACCTATAATACTCCCCGATTTCATCCCCGAAACTGCATTAGCGAGATAATAACCAACACAATAGGGAATGTTAACGAAACTCCTCGGGTCTCTAATACACTTGAGGTAGAACAAATCATTTACGGTCAATTTCTCCTTATTCCTACCCCTTTGTGTAATTGTGTTTGCTAAGAATCTATGAATCACCCGGAGTTCAGCTCTGTCTATATCTAAGTATGTATGATTTCCACTGGCGTGAAATTCATTAAAGTGTGACATACGCCTCCAGACAGCGTTAACATCAAATTCCCTATCTACCCTTTCTCCTTGGGCAATCAGGCTATTACAGTCGGGGCTCAAAAGTTCAGCAGGGGTGTAAATCTGTAAGGCCCTGGCTAAATCTATCATGGACATTCTGTACATGCGTCCACCTAACAGAAATCTAATAAAGCTTCTATCATCTATTCTCCTAACATCACTGTTTAACTTAATAGTACTAAGTAATTCTATACACCATTCCCTATATATGGTTCTACGAATGGAAAATAGGCGCATCCAATCGTTAAACTGAGAATTACCATACCTTTGCACCAATAATTCCCGAATCGGTTCGGCAAGGTCAACTGTTTCCAAAGGTACCCAGTCAATTGCCCTTGGCATTTCAACAACCTTATTGTAGAGAATGTGCATGTTCTTTTGATAATCTGGATACTCTATCCAACATCGATCAAATCTCAGATTTGGATGTAACTGATCTTCATTAATGTCTAAGCTCAGAATCCTTTGATGTGGAGCGAATTGACGAAACTGATTCACGAATAATTGATCTTGATCGTGATAAGGAATATGTTGCTCCTCCTGTTCTTCTTCTTCTTGTTGCATATGTTGTTCTTGTTCATGAAACATTTGCGGTTCGGGCTCTGGTTGCCTGGATGATGATGCTCCTGAACCTCCAGTATCGGCTTTCTGCAAAACACATTAAACACAAAATTTTTGCATCCAAATATGCATTAGTGTTAGCGAAATAATAACTTGAAACAATTATGATGACCTGTTCAATTCATAACACATTTTATACACATTTTCTTAACAATAACAATTCTACACTTTTACATACGAAAATGTGTACAATGTTTTATCACATTTAAACTCTTAAACATGTCAACAATAATCATTATAGCAATTAAACACTTGTTACATGGCATTCAAATCAAACTAGTGTTCATTTTCATATTTTTGTCAAGTCTACACTTTGTCAAATAAGCATATACGAAAAATGTACATCAAGTTCATAAGCATTTATCTTAAATAACATGCCAAAATAATCACTACTAGCAATGAAACAAGTTTCAAATGGCCTTTATATCAAATTATCCAAGTTCATGAATTTTTAGACTTAAAAAGTCTACTTTAATTCTCAAAAACATGTTTAGGCTCAAAGTTTGGATCATTTAACTACCTAGACATGTTACATTACTCAATTTAGCAACAATTCATGACAAAAATCGGCCATAACCTGTTTATATCAAAAAGCCCCAAATTGCTCAAGAACACAAACCCTAGATTCTTAAAAATTTGAAGTTTTTAGCTTCAATTCATGTTAAATAGCTTCTATCTAGGATATACATGCATAATATAACATCAATTTAGCTCTAATTACACCTAAATTTAACAAAATCAAAATATAAATTTTCTAGCTCAAGAACACAAAAATTCGAATTTAAAGAGATTAGGGGTGAAATCTTTACCTTTCTCCTGAAGGGGTTGAGACTACTGAATCTAGGCATGATTATTGTGAAGTTTTGCAAGAAATTTGGTGAAAATTGGTGAAAAATTGAGAGAGTTTGGAGATGGTTCGTGTATGTGTGTGTTATTGTGAAAGAAAGAGCAGAACTCGGCTGGATTTTGTTCCTGTCCAGTTTTTAGTGGCCATGCGAGTCGCATGGCATAACCCTTTCCCTCATGCGACTCGCATGGGGGTATTTTCCAGGGTTTTTTTTTTTTTTTTTTTTTTTTTTTTTTTTTTTTTTTTTTTTTTTTTTTTTTATAAAAACCTTTTACTTTTAAAACATGAAATTTAATAAAATTTTAAAAATTTTGTTTCTTTTTAAGACGAGGTCGTTTCGGGACGATGCCCTAGTCCGTCCCTCGACAAAATTTTAAAATTTGTCTTTTTGTAGCGATTGTTTTAAAAGCTAAGATTTTTGGGTTTTTTTAATGTTTTTGGCATACTTTAAATCAATAAGATTAAAAATAATGATAATAAAAGTTCTCGTCCCTCCCTCGGGTAAAGCAATTTCGGTTCAAAGACCTAGTCTTCAACTTACGACGAATTTTAAAAATCATATTCTTAACTTAATTAGATAAAGTAAATTTTTGTTTTTAAATTCACACAACATAAATATAAAATTCAAAATTAAAAATTAAAAAAATTCACACCAAACTTAAAATTTGAAATGCATAAAATTAAAAATTCATATTTTAAAAATTAAAAATTCACACCAAACTTAATTTAAAAATTCATATTATAAATTCACACCAAACTTATATTAATTTTTCAAATATTTACAATTTTAAATATATTGTTTTTATAAAGTTTACAATATTAATTTAAGGTTTAAATATTAATTTTAAAAACATGGTAAAAATAAAATTAAAAATCTTTTTGTCTTTTTATCCCTCTGTAATCAATCAAATATTATCAAAAATATGCGCCCCTCTTTTCGGTAAAGTAATTTCGGTTCCAAGACCTAATTTAACTCATGACGAATTTTTGAAATATTTTGGGTTGATTGATTAAAGATATTTATACCTTAAGAATAAACGTTAAATTTCGCAGTGATGTAATAAATTTTCGAACGATATCAATAATTTCGGTCGCCAAACCTAATTTTATTTAATACCAATTTAATACTTTTGGCGAACAAATTAGCGTTTATTATCAAAAGGTTAAAAATAAAAATAAAAATAAAAACTGTACAGACATACCTGTGAAATAGATTTCTTAGTTATATGATCTATTGTATTCATAAGATAGTCGGTTTAATTGGTCTTCCATGGCTGCATAGGCGTAACCTCGAGCATTCATTGTCTTTTCTTCTAAACATATGAACGGTCCGTCTCTACATAAAGTAACAAATTCGGTATTTGAATAGGTTTGATTATTTGAACATTTACCTCCATGTGACCATTTTCCGCATTTGTGACATTTTTCTAGGTGTCGTGCTCTTCTTTTCGCTGCGGATTTCGATTTTCCTTTACCAAATTGTAACTTATTATCTTCGCATCTGGATCCTTTTCTAACTCCGTCCATTCTTTCTCTGATTACTGATACTAATTCACTCGGTAGTATGTCATTATTACGTTTAGTGATCAAAGCGTGTAGCATTAGACCATGGTTTAGTTCACAGGCAGTCTTCATTACGTAAAAACCTAAAAAAAAATAAAAATTCAGAATGGGGGGAGAAGACTAGTTCTTTAGGGTCTGCTAGGGAAAGACCATACGTGTTCCATTTTCGAGAACTACACGAAAACAGACAATCTAACTCTAACAGAAATACATATTATCCTTTAAAGACTTGATTCTCCCCACACTTAGTTAGCTGTGGTGTCGAAATTGTGATTAACTTCGTTGTCGACTTCCATCGGACCATGTATGTAATGTTTAACTCTGTGACCATTAACTTTAAATTCAATCCCATTTGAATTTATTAATTCTATCGTTCCGTATGGGAAAACTCTTTTGACTATGAATGGTCCAGACCATCTTGATTTCAATTTTCCAGGAAATAGCTTGAATCGTGAATTGAAAAGAAGAACTCTGTCTCCTTCTTTGAATTCTTTTGAACTTCTGATTCTTTTATCATGCCATTTCTTCGTTCTTTCTTTATAGATTAACGAATTTTCGTATGCTTCATGTCTTAATTCTTCTAATTCGTTTAGTTGATTTAATCGTAGACGTCCGGCTTCATGTAAATCAAGATTACATGTCTTCAAAGCCCAAAATGCTTTGTGTTCAATTTCTACTGGAAGATGACATGCTTTTCCATAAACAAGTCTAAAAGGTGTGGTTCCAATTGGAGTTTTGTAGGCTGTTCTAAAAGCCCAGAGTGCATCCTCCAATTTAATGGACCATTCCTTCGGATTTGATCCTACGGTTTTCTCTAGAATACGTTTTAAAGCTCGGTTGGTATTTTCAACTTGTCCACTTGTTTGTGGATGATATGCGGTGGAGATTTTATGAGTTACTCCATATCTTTTAAGAACTTTCTCAAGTTGATTATTACAGAAATGAGTACCCCGATCACTTATTAAAGCTTTCGGTGTTCCAAACCTTGCAAAAAGACGTTTTAAAAAGTTTACTACAACTCGTGCATCGTTAGTTGTGAGAGCTTGTGCTTCCGCCCATTTAGATACATAGTCAATGGCTACGAGTATATATAGATTATTATGAGATTTTGGAAATGGACCCATAAAGTCAATACCCCAAATGTCAAATACTTCACATACTTGGATGACATTTTGTGGCATTTCATCACGTTGACTTATTTTTCCGGCCCTTTGACATGCATCACAGGATTTGCAAAGAAGGTGTGCGTCTTTGTAAATTGTAGGCCAATAGAATCCAGCTTCATAAACTTTTCTTGCTGTTAGTTGAGGCCCATAATGCCCTCCTGTTGGTCCTGTGTGACAATGGTTTAAAATTTTACTAGCTTCATCTCCAAATACACATCGGCGTATTATTCCATCGGGACAACTTTTAAACAGATGTGGATCTTCCCAGAAATAGTGTTTTATATTACTGAAGAATTTCTTTCGTCTTTGGTACGATAATCCTTTTTCAAGGAATCCACAAACTAAGTAGTTTGCATAGTCTGCAAACCATGGGATTTCTTTATAATCTATCTTCAATAGATATTCATCAGGAAAGTTGTCTTGTATGGCCGATTCATTCAGAACTTCTAATTCGGGATTTTCAAGACGAGAAAGATGATCAGCGGCGAGATTTTCTGCTCCTTTTTTATCTCGGATTTCAATATCAAACTCTTGTAAGAGTAAGATCCAACGGATTAATCTTGGTTTAGCATCTTGTTTTGAAAATAGGTATCTAAGAGCAGAATGGTCGGTATAGACCACCGTTTTTGCTAGAACTAGATATGATCGAAATTTGTCAAAAGCAAAGACAATAGCAAGGAGTTCTTTTTCAGTAGTTGTATAGTTCGTTTGTGCTCCTTGTAATGTCTTACTAGCATAATATATAGGTTGAAATCGTTTTTCAATCCTTTGTCCTAAAACGGCTCCCATTGCAAAATCACTTGCATCGCACATTAGTTCAAATGGTAGATTCCAATTTGGTGTTATCATGATCGGTGCATTAGTGAGTTTTTCTTTAAGAATATTAAAAGATTTGATACATTCATCTGAAAAGATGAATGGCGCATCCTTTTCTAGGAGTTTATTCATAGGAGTGGCAATTTTTGAAAAATCTTTTATGAAACGTCGGTAAAAACCGGCATGCCCTAGAAAACTCCTAACTCCTCTAACATTGGTGGGATGTGGAAGTTTAGCAATTACATCTACTTTAGCTCTATCCACTTCAATTCCTTCTTTTGAAATTTTATGTCCAAGAACGATGCCTTCTTTAACCATGAAATGGCATTTCTCCCAATTAAGTACTAGATTTGATTTTTCGCATCTAATTAGCATTCGTTCCAGATTTACTAGACATGATTTAAATGTATCACCGAAGACTGAAAAGTCATCCATGAATACTTCCATGCATTCTTCTATCATGTCGTGAAAAATTGCCATCATACACCTTTGAAAGGTTGCAGGGGCGTTACAAAGTCCAAATGGCATTCTTTTGTAAGCAAAAGTACCATAAGGGCACGTGAATGTGGTTTTCTCTTGATCTTCGGGTGCTATTGGAATTTGAAAATATCCGGAAAATCCATCTAGAAAACAATAGTAACTATTTCCGGCTAATCTTTCCAACATTTGATCTATGAAAGGTAAGGGAAAGTGATCTTTTCTGGTGGCGTCATTTAATTTTCTATAATCAATACATACACGCCATCCTGTTACAGTCCTAGTAGGAATAAGCTCATTTTTCTCATTTGTAATGACAGTCATGCCACCCTTCTTAGGCACGCATTGAACTGGGCTTACCCATGGACTATCAGAAATTGGATATATCAAACCTGCATCTAGCAGTTTAATAATCTCTTTCTTAACTACATCTTGCATATTAGGATTTAGTCTTCGTTGGCGTTGCACATACGTTTTATGACCTTCTTCCATAAGGATTTTATGTGTGCAATACGAAGGACTTATTCCTTTAATATCATGAATCTTCCATGCAATGGCTGGTTTATGAGCTTTCAACACAGAAATGAGCTGTGATTTCTCATTTTCAGTAAGAGAAGACGATATTATTACAGGTAATTCAGATTCACCATGTAAATAAGCGTATTCCAAATGGTTTGGAAGTGGCTTTAACTCTAATTTCGGAGGTTCTTCTATCGATGATTTATATCGATATCTGTCTTCTTCTTTTAGCATTTGAATTTCTTCTGTTGTTGGTTCATATCCATTAGCTATAAGTGTAGCTAACATTTCAGCTTCATCAATTGGTTCATTTCCTTCTCCTAAAGAACATTCTCCTGTTCCTTGTAATTCTGGAAATTCTTCTAATAATTCTGCATGTGCATCTATAGTTTTAATATAATAACATGTATCATCTGCAGATTGTGGTTGTTGCATTGCTCTATCAACTGAAAAGGTAACACTCTCATCCTCTATACTTAGGGTCAGTTTCTTACCGAACACGTCTATCATTGCTTTAGCCGTGTTTAAGAATGGTCTTCCTAATATGAGAGGAACTTGAGAATCTTCTTCCATGTCCAGAACAACAAAATCTACTGGGAATACTAAAGTACCAACTTTAACTAGCATGTTCTCCATTATCCCTCTAGGATATTTTATTGATCTATCGGCTAGTTGTATGCTTATTCTTGTTGGTTTCAATTCTCCAAGGTCTAGTTTAGCGTATAGTGAATACGGCATTAGATTTATACTAGCACCTAAGTCTGCCAATGCTTCTATTGAACTAAGACTACCCAGAAAACATGGAATTGTGAAACTTCCTGGATCAGATAGTTTTTCTGGTATCTTATTCAACAGCACTGCTGAACAATTAGCATTCATAGTAACAGCCGAGAGTTCTTCCATTTTCTTTCTATTCGTGATTAGATCTTTCAAAAATTTAGCATATCTTGGCATTCCTGAAATCACATCAATGAAAGGAAGATTTACATTTATCTGTTTAAACATATCCAAGAATTTGGATTGCTCGGCTTCAAGTTTTTCCTTCTTCATTTTACTCGGGTAAGGAAGTGGTGGTTGATATGGTTTAACATAAGGTTTATCCTTAACTGTGTTATCTTCATTAACCTTTTCAACTACCGGTTCTTTTTCCTTATCTTGATCAGGTTGTGGTTCTTGTGGAGTAGGAATAGTTTCATCAGAAGTTACAGGTATTTCAGGTGGTTTAAGTGTTGTACCACTTCTTGTGGTAATAGCTTTAGCTGTTTCATTCCGGGGGTTAGCATTCGTATCACTAGGTAAACTTCCCGGTTTTCTTTCACCTATTAACCTTGCTAGGTTACTTACTTCTTGTTCCAGATTTTGAATAGAAGCTTGTTGATTTCTAAATGCTTGAGCATTTTGTTCATTGGTTTGTTTTTGAGATGTGAAAAACTGCGTTTGAGTTTCAACTAGCTTCGTCATCATATCTTCTAAATTCGGCTTTTTATCATCGGTTTGTTGTGGTGGTTTGTTTTGAAAATTCGGTCTTTGCTGATTATAAGTATTATTGGATAATTGTGGATTGCTAGGACCTTGTTGGTTGTTGTATGGAATATTTCGGTTATAATTCTGGTTTTGATTGTAAATTGGTCTTGGCGGTTGATAATTATTCTGATAATTATTTCCAGGCCTTTGGTTTATGTATGAAATATTCTCTCTTTGTTCCATTGTTAATTCAATACTGAGACAATCTTTTGTCAAATGTGGTCCTCCACACTGCTCACAACTAATTCGTATAGCATGAATATCTTTAGTCATCTTTTCCATTCGTCTCTCGAAAGCATCTATCTTTGCCGAAATGGAATCTAAGTCATGGCTAGAATCGGCTCTAGCTGCTTTAGATGATCTAATGATATCTTTTTCTTGGTGCCACTCATGCGAGTGGGAAGCAGTGTTATCAATAATTTTGTAAGCATCAGTTTCGGTTTTCTTCATAATCGAACCACCAGCTGCTATATCTATGTCTTTTCTTGTAGTGATGTCGCATCCTTGGTAGAATATTTGTACTATTTGACAGGTGTCTAAACCATGTTGCGGACATCCTCTTAATAACTTTCCATATCTTGTCCACGCCTCATATAGAGTTTCATTTGGCTTCTGTGTGAACGTAACAATTTCTGCTTGAAGTCTTACGGCTTTAGATGCAGGAAAGAATTGTTTAAGAAATTTATCAATTAAAACATCCCATGTATCGATCGCCCCTTCAGGTAACGATTCCAACCAATCTTTGGCTTCTCCCTTTAAAGTCCAGGGAAATAACATGAGATATATCTGTTCATCCTCCACTTCTCGGATTTTAAATAGTGTGCAGATCCTATTAAAGGTACGTAGATGTTCATTTGGATCTTCCTTCGGCGCACCACTAAATTGGCATTGATTAGTCACCATGTGTAGAATTTGTCCTTTGATTTCATAATCTGGCGCATTAATGTCTGGATGAGTAATTGCGTGACCTTGGCCAGTGCGTTTAGCTCTCATTCGGTCTTCCATACTTAAAGGTTCCAGATTCTCCATAATTGAATTTGTTGAATCCGTATCACTAAATGATTCTGATTTAATAGTTCGTTCCTCAACAATCTCTGTTTGAATGATTGGTGGTTCCGGAGGAAAGTTTAATGGTTCAGGATCTATGAACCGTTCCTGAATATTTTCTGGATTCTCAATTGTGAGGTTTGTTTCAAAAACTGGATTATCGGAAATTTGAACTGAAGTACTTGGTCGACTGGATGACGATTCTAAAGAAAAATCAACGGCGGTTATATTTGTTAAACGATGTCTTGATCGAGTTACAGGTGGTGAACGTACAAAAGGTGATGAACGTCTTGCTCGGTGCATTCACAGAATATCCTATTAGTTTTTAAAAGGAAAGAAAAATTATAATAAGTTATCCAATCAATAGACTTTTCTGATTTTGCCCACGTTTCGAATAGCCAAAAGATGCAGCAGAGGGGCAGGATTCGTTTGGTCTCAATATAATTGAGGACTGTTTGGCTCCAATAACCCGGTCCACGTACAAATCCAACTATTACTACGAACCAGAAAATTTTGATGTCTATCAATTTAACCACTTAAAATAAATTTTCGCAATTTTAAGAAATTTAGATAAGAAGTAGATAAAATTCTAAGTCCTAAAACTAGAATAGCGAGAAATAAGAAAGACAAAGAGTTCGTCGCAAAAGGTCGAAAAAGAAAAATGGTTAAAAAATAAAAGGTGACGGAAAAATAAAAGAAACTTATAAAAACTTAAAAATACTTAACTAATTTAACCTTATTACTACAACTAACTTAAAATTATAATTGCAAATTGATATTACTAATTGGAATGATAATTGATACATAGTAAAAGGTCTAAAAATATTAAAGCTTACAGGAAAAACTAAATCCCAAATGGAAATAACTTAAAAAGAAACTAAAACTTAAAAAGGCGTCGCAAAATTCTAAAGCACCTAAATCTTAGTCTAAAGAAAAAGCACTTAAGGAATTCTACGGCAAAACCTAAAAATCTAGGAGTAAAAATAACTATAGCAAAAACTAAGTTTAAAATTAAATATGAGCGAAAAATATAAATATTACGCTACAACGATTAAAAAGGGACAAAATATTAAAAGTTATAAAAAGTTATAAAAATATTAGATTTTATAAAAATATTATTTTTATATTTTATAATAAAAGTATTAAGTTTTAAATATAATAAAACTAATTAAAAGTAATTAATTAAACTAAAATCTTAATTAATAATAATAAAACTAGGGTTTAATTAAATAATAATATATTATACTCCGTAATTAATGCGTTTTTAGGGTTTGAGGGTGGCCCTGTCAGACCCCTCATGCGAGTCGCATGGTTTTAGGGGGGGGGTCATGCGAGTCGCATGACTGAACTGGACCAGTTCAACTGGACTGGTTCAAATGACGGGTCACGTATTATTTTATATTTAATTTCTTTTATTTTCTGTTTTAAATTTAAATAAAATATATATATATAATTAGAATAAAAACTTAAAAATAAACTTAAAATACTTTATAATTTTGTAAAAATAAAAGAAAAACTTAAAAATATACTTAAAATACTTTTTTTTTTTTTTTTTTTTCGATTTTAAAAGCTTTTCTTTTAATTTTTTTTTTTTTAAACAAAAATATAAATTTTACAAAAACTAATTATAACTTAAAAATTAAAAATATGGCGTTTCGCTTCGGCGAATGTTAGGTCCCCGGCAGCGGCGCCAAAAATACTTGATGTCAAAGCAGAGGGGTATAAAATACTATTAATTTTTAGCAGAAAAATACTATTAAATACGATACAATTTTACACAAGATATTTATTTATTTATAGAATGGATATACTTAAACCTTGCTACAACACTTATAGGCAGTGTACCTAATCGTACAGTAGTGTAGTTTTTAGTAAGTCCGGTTCGTTCCACAGGGAGATCTTTAAGCAAAGCTCAACGCTATATTAGTTTACTTTTATAAAAATACAAATATATATATAAGTAATATTATTATTATAAAGAGGGGTTTTTACCGTTTAATGACCGGTTTGTCGATTTTAAAACTTTAGTCGCAGTTAAAACCTAATGTAAAATATAAAATAAATACAAGACTTTAAATTAAAGCGTAAAGTAAATAACGATAATGAAATTGCGAATAATAAAAATGCGATAAAAATTAAATTGCGATAATTAAAAAGTACGATAATTAAAAGTGCGATAAAATAAAATAACAATAAATAAAAGTGCGATAATTAGAAGTGCAATTAAATATAAAATAAAGGAAATAAAATATGATATAAAAGAATTATGCTTATTTAAACTTCCGTAATCATGATGTTTGACGTGTTGATTTTAGTTTTATGCCCTTGGGTTAATTGTCCTTTGTCCTGGATTATTCAATATGTCCGTCTGGTTTTTTTCCATAACAGTCCATCAGTCATAAATATAAATTGCAAGTGTCCTTGTCAAATTATTATTATACCCGACGATAAATATTCCAACTAATTGGGGATTCGAATTGTAACAAGGTTTTAATACTTTGTTTAATGAATACACCAGGTTATCGACTGCGTGTAAACCAAGGTTTTACTACTTTGTTAACAATTACACCAATTACCCTTGAATGTAATTTCACCCCTGTTTTAATTATTCTAGTGGCTATTAATCCATTCCCGTGTCCGGTTAAATGAACGATTATTCGTACATATAAATACCCCGCCCATCGTGTCCGATCGAGTGTATATGGTAATTTATAGGGACGCCCAATTGTAAATCTTTATATTAACATTAACAAATTTTCATTTAGTTAAACAAATATAAAGCCCATTAATAGCCCATAGTCTAGTTTCCACAAGTGTCGTTCTTTTGTCCAAACCCCAATTATGGTACAAAGCCCAATTACCCAATTTTAGTAATTAGCCCAACATCATGAAAACTTCGTTTTAAATAAGCATAATAATAACTTAGCTACGAGACATTAATATAAAAAGGTTGAACATAACTTACAATGATTAAAAATAGCGTAGCGTTACACGGACAGAATTTCGACTTACACCCTTACAACATTTGCTAACATACCCTTATTATTAGAATTATAATTAAAATTAAAATATAAATTATAAATATAAATATATTACGTTGAAGAGGAAGAGAAAAAGGATATCTTTAACTCGTCAGAAAACTGGCTATTTATAGGACCTGACCAGCAATCTTACACCATGCGACTCGCATGGTTTTGTGCTTCTGGCCATGCGAGTCGCATGGCCACCCTGGATTCAGCCAACTACTTTTGTTTTCTTCTTGCCGACGTAATATAATAATAATAATATATATAATATATAATTATATATAATTATATATATATTATATTATATTCTTGTGCATAGTAGACTAGATATTTTTGGTCCGTTGCGTCGGGCGTTTCTTCTTGGCTCAGGTCCCGGTTCCGGATTTTCGGACGTCCTCGCGTATTATTTTAAATCGCGTACTTTGCGTTCCGCAACTTGTACTCTTGTCATTTTGAGACGTTCCTCATCAATATTTTGAACCTTTTTAGTTGTATCTTGTACTTTATAGCTCTTTGGACCTTTTTGTCTACAATTTGTCGAATCTGTCTTTTGTCTTCACCTTTTATTATTTAAACGAATATCTCTTGTAAATAGAACAATTGCAACTAAAAGCTTGTCTTTCTTGAGGAATAATGCTATGAAATATATGTTCGTTTTTAGCATTATCATATACACCTATAACGTGAAGGTTATAATTAAAAGATAACGTGCACTTTATACAAACCTCACCGCTACTTGTGGCCTAGGGTGATCTTTGTTACCATTATGGGATGCTTGTGGATCTCGAATGCCAAGACTTAGATTCTGGTCAAGAGATCCTGGGCCGCTCGGTAACAATAGATCATTCGAGTGACTTGCATGTTAGCAATGAAGTTTGGGCGAGATTGTACAACGTCTTTGTTGAGGATTATAACCCGAACATTCTTAAACTAGAAGCTTACTATAAGTGGAAGCTTTCCATAAATAGTAGGTTTCCAAAAATAGAAACTTTTGAGAAATAGGAACTTTTCTCGAAAACCGTCACTGTTAATATAGTTGCTATATTAATAAACAAACTTTATGTCTGTTAGACATTAACTAATCAAAGATTATATCTCTAGGTTAAGATCTCCGATCACTTACTCCGTTCATTCTTCTTTGCGTAGAATAACTTACTTGCTACTAAGGTGAACTTCATAGCCTCACTTTTTACTGTTTCATAACTGCTTTTATAACTTTTGGGGTGAGACACATGCTTGCATTATAACTGTTTTACGCTTAGACACAAGTACTAAATTGTTAACTATGCTGTCTTGCTTTGATTCATGCTAAATCCCTACTGTAATATCGTTAATTGCTACGTATAAATGCAAACTTAATTATTGTTAGTAGGCCTATTGAGAGTAACGTCTCTAACCATTTGATCGCTGGTCTTTTGTTACATTATAATGATTCCACGACACTGACAGTACAAGGTGTCATAGGGTAAATTGTTTAGTAGCGATATTACAAACTGCAGCAACACTTTTAGATTGATATATCTATATTGATCAACTTTAAATTAAATATTGTGGTCTAAAACTTTGGATATTATTTATAAACCTGTGAATTTTACTCAACCTTTTTGGTTGACACTTTAAGCATGTTTTGTCTCAGGTGACGATTGAGCTAGCTGTTTGCAACTTTGTGATGATAGATTTGATGCTTGCATGGAGTCCACATCGCATATTATATTTTAGTTCGTAAACATTTATTTTACATTTTAATAATAATGTAAACATTTATTACTGCTTCCGCTGTTTTGTTAACAAAGGTTTTATTTAAAAAGTCTCATATTGAAATGCCTCGTTTATATTAATTATAAACGTTTCATATTAATTGATTTCTTTGCGAGGTTTTGACCTCTATATGAGACGTTTTCAAAGCTAGAATTCATTTTAAAATAACCATAACTTTTATTATTGAATAAAGGTTTAAAAGCATAAGTTTTGATTGTCGATCAAAGACAATCTCCTCAAAATACATGTATTTTACACACACCATTACATACTTGTCAACAATATATTACAAATACAAATCCCGAATGCAAGTTTATTTATTTAGAAAAGTATGATGACTCCAAATCCAAGTTTATTTATTTAGAAAAGTATGATGACTCCAAATCTTGACGTTGAGTAAACATGCAACAGTGGAAGCTTTCTAATAATCACCTGAGCATAAACATGCTTAAAAAGTCAATAAAATTGTTGGTGAGTCATAGGTTTAGTTTCTATATAATAATCATAACATTTAATAAGCCACAAGATTTCATTTAATTAAATGCGCAGGATCATTACAACTGCAAAAATCATTCATACGATGAGTCGCCTGGTAACCGACCTTAACATAGAGTGCTTAAGATATCTGGCATCATACATTCCACTATTCAAATGTATGACAAGAACCCTTCGAAGTACTAAAGCATTTCCACTATTCGAAAATGGGGGTGGTTGGTGCCCGTAGATCTACCTTTAGGATTCGCGTCAATTAGTGTTTTTCACTAATTCTTAGGTTACCAAGCATAATAATAATAAGTACTGATATCCGGTATAACAAAACAATCGTAGAATGTAGTTTCATGAACTTGTGCTTATTTTGTAAAACATTTATAAATTTGCATGTATTCTCATCCCAAAATAATTTGGATAGTAAAAATGGGACTATAACTCACTTGTGATGATTTCCGAATAGATGGTAATAAGACTTGGCCTTTGACAAATTCACGAACCTAATAATAATATTCTTGTGTCAAGATATATATATATAATTAGTATTCCATACTTATGATACTTGTGATAATTTTAATTGTCCATTGTTAGTAGTCCAATGTTCGCAGTCCAATAGTCCGATAGTCCAACAGTATAAATATATATATAAATATAAATGCATATATTGTGTTAGAATTTACTAACACTATAATATATTGTCTTAATATAATAAGACACATAATATGTATATTGTCTGAAGCAATCCGCGACCCATTGTATACATGTCTCAGGCTCGATCATAACTCAAAGTATATATATTATGTTGGAATCCACTTCGACCCACAGCTAACTCGAGATTACTGCCAATGGTGTCTTATAGTTCGTGTCAATAATATATATAGAAGAAGTCAAAATGATATGTCAAAACTTTGTATACGAATCCACGGTGATCAAGTCATATATATATGGTGCCTTACGATCTTTATTAAGACTATAATATATTGTCTTAGAACTTAATCACGACTATTATAAATTGTATTTCCTTAAGTTTGGGAACAAGACATGTATAAATACATGTAGGATACAAGGTAAGTTAACTAGGATAAGGTTAGCATCTATTTTTATTAATCAAAACCGTAGCTAAAAACAAACAAAAACATCCAATTTTGTTTTACCTATAATTTCTTCGTTACAAATCCGTTTTGAGTGATTCGACTTGCCATGGTTTTGTATAAAACCGTTATTTATTAATCTAAACAGAAAAAGTATATGTTTATAGTCGAAAATACAGCTTAGGTGTCAAATACAAGAAGATAGTCATATTCGTCGTAAGAACGACATCTTGATGACTCTTTTGAAAAACATACTTCCAATTAGAGTTTAACCATGGATTTTATATATATTTCATATCCATATAAAATAAGATTTTTCACCAGAGGAAATCTTTTAATTCAAAGTTTAAGATAGGTTTTTAAAATCAAACCCAAAACAGCCCCCGATGATCTATGACGGCGTATGTTCAGTTTTAAGGTGTTCTTCGTGTTTACAAGTTTTATATCCTTATGTTAGCTTGACATACTGTCATAATACATGTGTTGAAGTATTTTAAAAGTCAAGTTAGAAGGATTAAGTTTGTTTGTGAACAAGTTTAGAATTAATCTAAACTATGTTCTTGTTGTTGTAAGTTATAAACTCATAATAAGATAGCTATATGGATATGAATCGAAAAAGATTATGAATAAGGTGACTACCTCAAATTAAATGAACAAAGTTTCTGATAAAATAAGATGATAATATTGTGATCAAAGATATCCTTGATGGCTCGTAATCCTTGGAGTAGAATCATAGAATGAACAAAAGTTCGAATAAGATTTCTATCTTGAATTAAGATAGTTATAAGTATATGAATTGAACCAAAGCTTATATATAATTCTTACCTTGATAAAGAGGAGTAGATGAGTTAATAAAGTGTTCTTGAAGCTAGTTTATGATCAAAGTGAATGAAGATTTTCTAGTACTTGAAGTATGTGTGTTTAAAGAGTGTTTAAAAAGTAAGAAATGGAGAGAATATTTGGAGTTCTTGTGTGAGAGTATTATGAGAGTGAAGGTAAGTTAAATAGTTGATATGAATGAGTAAAAAGAGTGTTAAAAGTCATGGTTCATGTATATGGTTAAGAGACTTTATCAAAATTTGGAATATAGCATAATAATGCAAACTAGAAGTTAAATGTTTATTCCCACAATTCTCCATCATGTTTATCCTTGTCTTTTGACTCATAGGGCTGCTAAGGAGACTATAATTGGTATTTCATATTGGTATATACTCATAGTATTTAAGTATGGAAGCTGGGTATGATACGGGTGCAAATACCGAATGAATACGAATAGAATTCTTGATGGAATTGAATGAGATTATGAGTATAGCTATCTTTGTTGAGTATAAGTATGTTAGTATTTATGTTTAAGTCCTTCAAAAGTGTATTAATACATATTAATACAATACATATACATACATTTTAATTTAGAAATTATTACAACGTTAATCGTTATATATATGTATATAGTCTTGAAGTCTTTGAGTTAGTAATCTCATTTTATATATATAACCAATTGTTAATATATGTAATGAGATACTTAAATATCATTTAACAATCATGAGTATATATTTATATTCATATATACTTCATTAAATAATTATTATGAATTATGACGTTCGTGAATCGTCAGACAGACGGGGTGGCCAAATGTTTGTATAAAATTCATTTCAAATAACCAAGTCTTAATGAATTTGATTGCTTAACATGTTGGAAACATTAATTATGTAAATATTAATCTTCTATATATTAACAGCAAAATCCGGGTCGTTACATTACACACCCGTTAAATTAAATTTCGTCCCGAAATTTAGAATAGTACGTAGTTAACGTACGATATCAGAAAAAAATGTGGGTACTTCAACTTCATTTGGTCTTCTCGTTCCCAAGTGAATTCAGGTCCTCTACAAGCATTCCACCGAACCTTAATGATTGGTATCTTACTTTATTTGAGTCGTTTGACCTCACGATCCATAATTTTGACCGGTTCTTCGATGAAATTTAGTTTCTCGTCAATCTTAATTTCGTCTAAAGGGATAATGAGATCTACGGTAGCTAGGAATTTCTTCAGGTTCGAAACATGAAAGGTGTTGTGAATCTTTTCTAATTGTAGAGGTAGTTCAAGTCGATAGGCCACCGGCCCAATACGTTTTTCGATCTTGAATGGCCCAATGTATCTTGGGCTCAATTTCCCTCGCTTTCCAAAATGAATAACACCTTTCCAAGGTGATACCTTAAGCATAACCATATCACCCTCCTCAAACTCTAAAGGTTTCCTTCTAACATCCGCGTAGCTCTTTTGCCGACTCCGGGCTGTTTTCAATCGTTGCTGAATCTGAATGACCTTGTCGGTAGTTTCCTGGATAATTTCCGGACCTGTAATCTGTTTTTCCCTCACATCACTCCAACAAATCTGAGACCTGCACTTCCTCCCATAAAGTGCCTCGAATGGTGCCGCCTCAATACTAGAATGATAGCTGTTGTTGTAGGAAAACTCAGCTAACGGTAGATGTCGATCCCAACTGCTTCCAAAATCAATAACACATGCTCGTAGCATGTCTTCGAGTGTCTGAATCGTCCTTTCACTCTGCCCATCAGTTTGTGGATGATAGGCAGTACTTAAATCTAGACGAGTTCCCAACGCTTCGTGTAATGCCTGCCAGAATCTAGAAGTAAATCTGCTATCACGATCAGAGATAATAGAGATTGGTATACCATGTCTAGAAACAACTTCTTTTAGATATAATCGTGCTAATTTTTCTATACCATCCTCTTCTTTTATTGGCAGAAAGTGTGCTGACTTAGTAAGACGATCGACTATTACCCAAATAATATCATAACCACCTGCGGTTCTCGGTAACTTAGCAATGAAATCCATGGTAATATTTTTCCATTTCCATTCTGGGATTTCAGGTTGTTGGAGTAGACCCGATGGTTCTGATGCTTAGCTTTGACTTTAGAACAAGTCAAACATGCTCCTACATATATGGCTATA
Organism: Rutidosis leptorrhynchoides; assembly: GCF_046630445.1. NCBI lineage: Eukaryota > Viridiplantae > Streptophyta > Magnoliopsida > Asterales > Asteraceae > Rutidosis > Rutidosis leptorrhynchoides. The sequence continues at coordinate 48,653,953 of NC_092335.1, read as the reverse complement.
TCGGCCATCATTCCTGGCCACCAAAAGTTTCTCTTGAGGTCTTGGTACATTTTTCCCACTCTGGGATGTATTGAATATCTGGTTTTATGTGCTTCATCTAGTACCACTTTCCTCAAATCCCCATTCCTTGGTACCCAAATTCTTTCAGCTAAATACCTAGTTCCGTCTTCCCAAATATTAAGCTGTTTTTCTACTCCTTTGGGTATTTCCCTTCCAAAAATTCCTTCCTTCAAAACCTCCTGTTGTGCCTCTTTTATTCCAGTAGTAAGATTAGTATGAATAATCATGTTCATAGCTTTTACTCGAATAGGTTCTCTTTCCTTTTGACTCAAGGCATCGGCTACCACATTTGCTGTGACGCCCCGTACTAAATCATCATGTACGGACCATCAACAACAGGATCATTACAAGGTCAAACACTATATGCGTTTTCAAAACAAGTTTGTATTCATGATAAAAGCTGACGTCATAACCAACGCCAAATGTTTTACAACCAAAGTATGCTTCAATGAACAGAAGCAAATATAATAGTGCGTGACCCTTAGGTCGTTACAAATCATAGTTTCAAAAGTATTAAAGTTATGAATGCAAGATAAACAGTTCATGCGGTGATAACTCTAGAGCAGCGGGTGTCTACAGCAAGACTAGTATACAGCGGAAGCAACCTTAAGCACCTGAGAAAAACATGCTTAAAAATGTCAACACAAAGGTTGGTGAGCTATAGTTTAAGTATAACAGTATGTAAGGTAGGCCACGAGATTTCAGTACTACAAAGAGCGTTTCAAAACAGTATGATAAAGTATATGTTTAACCGTGGGCACTTGGTAACTAACTTAACGTTTATAACCCCCTGAAAGTAAACTTGGCGAGTACGTATGTTTACGAAGTATTAAACACTCGTTAAATGCTAGCGCGACTAGCCCGAGTGGGGATGTCAAACCCTATGGATCCATATCTAAGATTCGCGTTCACCGGTTCAAAAACCAATGACTAAACGTTACCGAGCTAAAGGGAATGTTTATGCCATTGTATAACCCACACATATATAAGTTTAAGTACTCGTGCCTAGTATGTAAAACATAAAATGCGCATGTATTCTTAGTTCCCAAAATAGTTAAAGTAAAAAGGGAATGCTATAACTCACAATGATAAAGTAGCGGTAAAGTCGAGTCGGGAAATAAGCAAGTACGTAGGTCCGGAAAGTCCTCAACCTAAGTCAAATAGTACTAAGTCAGTAAATCGTCCGAATAGGTTTAAATGTATGTAAATAAGGTCTTAAAGGTCATCATCATTCATCATCAAACAAAAGGTGTAAAGTAAGTTTCGTTCATGAAAAGAGTTTAAAACAAAGGCTGACTTGGATCAGTCACCGCGGCCTCTATACCTACTAAAATATGGTGAGACGAGTGGCCATGGCTCCGTATATGAGTCCTTTAGTTGTGGTAAAAATTCCAGAAGAAAAATCATCTTCGTTTAACCGTGGCGACGGTCTAAGTGCGAGTAGGTCAGAATTTTCAGCACAACGTTAAAAGACATAGTGACGATCGGAGGGCCATAAATCCTAAACCGTAACTCGGATTAAGACGAGTCCTAAATGAAAAGTTATCTAATCAAACAGAGATATCTGAAAATTATGTTTACAGTAGCCCAGGTTGTATGGGTCAGACACATAAACAGTAAAACAGTAGGTTCCAGTGGTTCTTGGTACTCGATGCTTATCACGGTTCTCATCCTTGATGCATATAGCTTCAAGTGTACAACTCGTTGATGTGTTTACATCATTTTTACCAAGTTTTGACCATCATAACCCAAGTTTAAGTCTAATATAAGTAGCACAACTCAATTAAGTGTTGCAAGTGTTTTGATGAACCAAAGTTACATCAAATTCTTAGATTTAACACATACATGAAATATGAAAGTAATATTGAACTACAAACTTGAATGTAAACTAACTAATCAAGATCTTAAGATGTAGAACATAGTTCTTAGTTAGATCTTGAAGATCCAAGACCCAAAAGTCTAGATCTAAAGTTATTAAGTTAAATCTAACACAAGTGTATGAAGTTATAACTAAAGAGTTACACTTCCATGTTCTTGAACTTTCAACTTAACTTTTAGTTCCAAGAAGTATGAGATCAAGACTAACTTGTAATACTTGACCAAATCACAACTTTAAAGTACATAAAATGAAGAAATAATCTAAATAAACAAGTAACAAGTTCATGGGTTTCATACTTTTAAAGATTCAAGCCTAAGTCTTGATCTTTAGAAAGTAAACTTTAAGTTTACTTCATGAACACAAGTATGGTTTTAACTCATGAACTTTAATCCTTTAAAACAATAAATGTAGAACATAACTAGAAAGTTTATGTTCTTGTTTGTTTTTGTTAATACAAGATGATATGAAGAATCTAACTATAAAGTTTGATTCTTAGTAACATGTAAGTAAATAACTAACAACAAGTAACAATAATCAAAGACAAGTATTCAAACAAGCAAAGATGATGATGAAGATGTATATGAATCGGTTTTTACAAAGAAAAGAAGAGAGAAAAAGTCTTCAAGTTACTTACAATATTTATAAAGAATGGGAGAAAGAAATGAGAGAAAATTGAGTGTGTAAGTATGTGTATGTAAGAGTGAAATGATACTAGTGAAAGCAAGTGACTAAGTAATACAAAAAAAAAGAATTTTGAACTCCCTCTCACCCATTGGAGCCGACGGTCAGCAGAAAAAAAAGGGAAGGGGGGAGAAGTCCACAAGGTTAATGCATGTAAAAGTCTTAAAAGGTGGTTACTAGGGTGCATGGTGTTGGAAGATGGTGCAAGTAAATGGTAACTAGATTCCATAAGTGACTTAATCCATCTAGTTCCATCTTAAGAGTAATACTTGCATGTGTTGGGCTAAATAAGTCCATATAAGATGTAGGGTGGGCTTCCAAGCCCACTAATCACTAATAAAGGCCCATGTTCCATTAATTAACAAGTAAATCCAATTAAAGCTCAAGTAATTAACTAGTAAACTTAGTTAATTAAAATGATTAATAAAACTTAATCATAAATGTAAATAATACTCGAAAATATTATTCGTGTAATGTACGCGTGTCACAAAGACGTTTTGGGCATTCAAAGTCATGTATGATCAATCATGGTAACGAGTAAATGTAATAACATATATTCAATAATTCACAAGTATTAATAATAATTATTAATAAGTAAACTTTGGAAAATTCAGGGTCGTTACATTACCCACCTGTTAAAGAAAATTTTGTCCCAAAATTTTAAGCTGAGGTAGATGGAGGAGTTGGGAAAAGGTGAGGATACTTCAGCATCATTTGATCCTCTCGCTCCCAAGTAAACTCAGGTCCTCTTTTGGCATTCCATCGTACTCGAACGATCAGAATCTTGTTGCATTTCAAAGTCTTGACCTCACGGTCCATAATTTCAACAGGCTCTTCCACAAAGTGGAGTTTGACATCAATTGTAAGTTCTTCCAGTGGTATGATAAGTTTGGGTGCAGCAAGACACTTCTTCAAGTTTGACACGTGGAAGGTAGGATGAACTGAGCTCAATTGAGCTGGAAGATCCAAACGGTAAGCAACGGGTCCAACACGTTCCAATATTTCAAAAGGACCAATGTATCGTGGGTTTAACTTTCCACGTTTTCCAAAACTGATCACACCTTTCCACGTTGAACTCAAATTCTTTACGTTTAAGATTGGCATAACTCTTTTGATGATCACGGGCAGTCTTAAGTCTCGCTTGAATCTGAGCAATCTTCTCCGTTGTTTCGTGTACTACCTCGGGTCCAGTGAGTTGATTTTCGCCTACTTCGGCCCAACAAATAGGAGATCGGCACTTGCGGCCATACAACGCTTCAAAAGGTGCGGCATTAATACTTGAGTGATAACTATTGTTGTACGAGAATTCGACTAATGGCAAATGCCTTTCCCAGGCCTTTCCGAAATCAATGACACATGCATGCAGCATGTCCTCCAAAGTCTGAATCGTTCGTTCACTTTGCCCATTGGTCTGTGGGTGATATGATGTACTCATATCGTGACGAGTTCCCATGGCTTCTTGCAAAGAACGCCAAAATCTGGAAGCAAAACGGGGATCGCGATCTGAGATGATCGATAAAGGTACACCATGACGAGATACAACCTCTTTGATGTATAGTTGAGCAAGTCTCTCCATCGTATCCGTTTCCTTCATAGCTAGGAAGTGCGCAGATTTGGTAAGACGGTCAACAATAACCCAAATAGTATCGTATCCGCCCACCGTCTTCGGCAGCTTAGTAATGAAATCCATTGTGATCCTTTCCCACTTCCATTGTGGGATTTCCGGTTGCTGAAGTAACCCAGAAGGTCTCTGATGCTCGGCTTTAACCTTCGAGCAAGTCAAACACTTACCAACATAAGTTGCAACGTCTTTCTTAAGATTCGGCCACCAATACTGTTCCTTAAGATCGTGGTACATTTTACCCGCTCCGGGGTGAATCGAATATCTCGATTTGTGTGCTTCATCAAGAATAAGTTCTGTAGATCTTCATAAAGAGGTACCCAAATTCTTCCGGCATAACATCGGAGTCCAGTCTCCCTAATCTCGAATCGAGCGACAAATATGTTCAAATGTTCATGAGATATGTTCTCCTTCTTGAGAGCCTCATCTTGGGCTACTCAGATCTGGCTGTTGAGATTTGAATGGATGGTGATGTTCAGAGCCCTAACACGAAGAGGTGCCGTCCTCTCCTTTCGGCTTAAAGCGTCAGCTACAACATTGGCCTTGCCTGGATGATAACGAAGTTCACAATCATAGTTGTTCAGCATCTCGATCCATCGACGCTGTCTCATATTTAGTTGCTTCTGATCAAAGATGTGTTGGAGGCTCTTGTGGTCGGTGAAAATAGTGCTTTTAGTTCCATACAAATAATGTCTCCAAAATTTGAGCGCAAAGACAACGGCTCCAAGTTCAAGATCGTGAGTAGTGTAGTTCCGCTCGTGAATCTTCTGTTGACGAGAATCATAGGCAATAACCTTTGATTGTTGCATCAGTACACAACCAAAACCACTTTTCGATGCATCACAATAAACGACGAAATCGCACTGCCTTCGGGAAGAGATAAGATAGGTGCGGTGGTCAACTTCTTCTTCAAGGTTTGAAATGCTGATTCGTGTGCGGGTTCCCAAATGAACTTCTTCCCTTTGTGTGTCAGTGCGGTCAAAGGATGCGCAATCAGATAAAATCCTTCAATAAATCTTCGGTAGTAACCGGCGAGACCTAGAAATTGGCGAATATGAGTCGGAGTAGTGGGGGTCTCCCACTTGCTGATAGCTTCAATCTTGGCGGGATCAACTTTGATACCCTGGTCGCTCACAACATGACCCATAAATTAGACTTCCTTCAACCAAAATTCACACTTGGAGAACTTGGCGTAAAGTTGCTCTTGTCTCAAGAGTTAAAGCACTAGTCGGAGGTGTTGCTCATGCTCTTCTTCGCTCTTAGAGTAGATGAGGATATCATCTATGAAGACGATAACGAACTTATCCAAGTATGGTTTGCAGACACGGTTCATAAGATCCATAAATACGGCAGGTGCGTTGGTCAAACCGAATGGCATCATGAGAAACTCATAATGACCATAACGGGTTATGAATGCAGTTTTCATCACGTCACTTTCCTTCACCCTCAACTGGTGATAACTGTAGTGCCCCGTCCTAATCCATCCGGACGAAGTCCATATCGATTATAAACGATTCACAACAGTTGATTACATCGCGAGGTACTTGACCTCTATATGATACATTTTACAAACATTGCATTCGTTTTGAAAAGACAAACTTTCATTACATCAAAACTTGACGGCATGCATACCACTTCTTAATATATCCAACTATAATGACTTAATAATGATCCTGATGAACTCGACGACTCGAATGCAACGTCTTTTGAAATATGTCATGAATGAGTTCATCCACTACATTAATTCAATGAATTTTGTAGTGATAGACCATCGACGGGAATCAATTCAATCAGGAACAAAAAAAAAAAATTTGAAAGTCAAGCTGTAAGGTTAATAGATTGGTACGATCGATGTTGATGTGTAACAAACTGAAGGTAGCAAACAAAAATCGAATACAGTTGAATTAAGATGCAAATTGAATTTGGATTCTTTCAGTAAATAAGTACTTGATTGATACAATTTAAATACAGGAGAATCACTGATCAATAGGCTGAAAGCGATTTACAACTAATTATATAATTTCCTGTATTTATATTTATATAATTATCCGTATTTAAGTATTTATATAACAGTATGAATAATTATATACTGTATTTTGTATATCTGTGTAGTTGTATGTCGATTTTCCTATATATGTATTTTAAGTATATATAAGGAAAACTTAATAATATTAATTATATATACATTAATTGTTAATATAAATAATGGAATTAATATTAATAATAATAATAATAATAATAATCTTAATGGTAAAGATACTAAATTAATAATAATAATGATATCTAATTCTTGATACTTATATACTAACATATAGTAATTATTTAATATTCACATAATATTAATTACATATAAAAATTATATACATATATATAGATCCATTTTAATTCAAATGATTAAGTTGTATCTTTATCATTATAGTCTTTTATATTTTTACATATATATCTATATATATTTATTTACAACAATTGTTCGTGAATCGTTGAGAGTAGCCAAAGGATAAATGAATATAAGAACACAATTCAAAGTTTTTGAGATTTCAATATTACAGACTTTGCTTATCGTGTCGAAAACATATAAAGATTAAGGTTTAAATTTGGTCGGAAATTTCCGGGTCATCACAGTACCTACCCGTTAAAGAAATTTCGTCTCCGAAATTTGATAGAGGTCGTCATGGATAACAATAAGAATGTTTTCATGACAAATATGAGTTGATAAATAGAGTTTTATCATCATTGAGTAATATAGATAAAACAATTTGATTACGCGAAAAGTATAAGTGAAGCTATCACCAAAAGGTGAAATGAGTAGGTATAGATTCGTCATATCTTTTGACGTATATAGGATTGATTTCCAAGTTCAAGGGATTTGGAGAAAATCTTCGTGATAAGATTTGATTCTTCGGTAATCAAGGGAATTAGGATCCGCTTTAAATGCGATCATCTATTTTGATTGCACTGTCGGATATTTTACTATAAATCCACCCCCGTTGTTTTCTTACAATTCAAACCTTCTATTCTTTCTTCCTCAACTCATACTTTAAAGCATCCATTAATATGCTCCATCCAGTACTGATTCTTGATATTCCCCTAACTTTCATATCTGTCATTCTCCCTTTGCATTTACTACCAGAGGATTTTATTTATTTTTACTATTACCTTGGGGTTATAGTAATTTTAATTCTCCCGTGCCTTTACGTGGCAATACGTATTGATATGCACGGTTTGTAATTTATGTGTTGTTGTCGAGCTTTATATTTTCTTTATATTCAAAAGTTCCATACTTTTGTCTCCTCTTCCCGACTTCAAGTCAAGCGAATAATGGTCCAGAATTCATATGGATTTTGAAATGAACATAGTTAATATTCTAAGAAGAAAATCGTAATGGCACGATCTTGATTTGTCAAGTTACCAGAATATCCGAAAAGATAGAACTATCAAGAAGATATGTTCTTACTATGTTTAGAGATTGAGTAGAATACAAGAGTCGTGTAAATGGTACATGATGATGGAACTGTGAATCATCACGTTTCATTAGAAACTCAGCATGAATTACTGTAATATAATCACGTTGATCAAGTGTCATTATATTATACTAACTCATGCATCAGTTCCCAACACTACTTCAAAAACATTCATAATTTAAATTCAAGGATTTATAGAATATGGAAACTAAAACAGTTTCCATTTATGAGATAACACAGATAGCACAGAGAGATAATTAATATCAAACGAGAATATTTATGAAGATATCTTCAGAAATATTGAGGATATTAATAAAGAAAGGTACGATGATATCTTAGGATTTCATAATCAAATTGTGATGAAGAAATTCATTCACGATGATTTAGAGTGGTTAAGGAGTAAGGTATTCGCTATAGATTTCACCAGAAACAGGATCATCTGGATTCTTTATGTACAAGTTTAGTCCTTGTAATTTGTTCAGAGTCTCCTTCATGGTTTGCTCAATCCGGTTTTCAGTTTCAACTTTTCTGAGCTTTGCCAATATACTATTCTTTATCTTTATACCTTCGACGGTTAAGGTCGTGTATAGTTTTTGCTGCTGTATTCAGCTTGTACAGTTTTTGCTGCTGTATTCAGCTTTTTTAGAATTTGGAGTATTGATTTGTAGACTGGGTGCTTTTCAAAATTTCAGAGTGTAAGATCATAATTCTAAGAGATAAATGTTATATGTGTACATATAACTGTTGATGTAGAAACGCTGCGAGATTCAAAATACTGATTGCTAATTCTCGATAATTGATATAGTAATTGTCGTTATAAGATGTAAATGAGTAAATGATAGGGTTTCACTGAATATAGTGATTCTTCGAAAAGTCAAAGATCAACGGAGTTGTTGGTAAAATTACTGCTAATGTGGTAAGATATGTACGATTCCCCGGTAACGATGACAAAAGTCAAACTTATTTATCAAGGTTATAATAAGAGTAATCCAAATGAATGTCGAAGTTGACTTGTTGGAGCTGTGACTAAATTGGCTAATTTGGAAAGAGATTGAAAAGTTATTTTCGGTAATAATAACGCTAAAGGAAATTTGAACAGCTATGCCTTAAACGTTTACTCAGTTTTCGAGAGTTTTCAGGTGCATAACTATACGCATCAATATTTTCTTCCATAGATGAAGTGCGGTTGGTTCATCCTCCCGATTGAGGTGTTTTCACGAATTATGAAAGGTTTGAGCGCAGATTGTAATCATCGAGATACAAATGAGGTTTAAGATGAAATCAAGTGGCAAACTTGAAGAATTGTTTAGTTTCATATGTTATAATCAATATTTTAATTTATTTTAATTGTCCACTGTTGGTAGTCCTCAGTTGATTAGTCCACAGTTAGCTAGGAACAGTTAGCTAGGATTTTGTTAGCGTGGATTCTTAACAAAATTTCTCATAGTTAATTTGTTTGTTTCTAACAAATTTTATTCCGTCAAATGTTTTCTTCATTATGCCACTTGTTGGATTCTGATAGGTCAAAATCTAAATATGAAATTTGAATGGAAATAGTTATTCTGTGGTAAACGGATACGTATATCTATGGATGTAAGTAGGATAGTAAATGACTGTGGAATCAAATTTAAAAAATGTACAGTGTAACTTATTAATGTGAAATCTTAAATATTCCTCGGGTATTACCTACCCGTTAAAATATTTTCATCATTAACAGTTTGTACAAAAGAATTTCTAATCACAATCATTATGAAAATATATATACATATATATTTTCTTCAGATGTAATCATGGATTTAATGAGTCAATATAATATTAAACTCATTTGATTTTCGGTTTGAGCTAGAATAAGTAGTCTCTAAAACTATTAGGATCTACATATTCTTCGCAGAATATTGATGAAGTTATGGATCAATACTTCATCGTTAGTTATTAGGATCCACATATTATTCGCAGAATATTAATGAAGTTATGGTTCAATACTTCATTGTTAGTTGCTGTTGGTACTCCTTGGTATCCATGGTGCGTATGATGTTGATGTTCGTGGAACAGATTGTGATGTTGAGGTGTGGGATGCGGATGTTGTTGTTGGTGATACTATTGATGTAGGTAATATTGCTGAAGCTGGTACATTTTGCACCATATTTTTCAAGACTACAACTCGGGTGCGAAGATCTTGACTTATTACTCCGGGATGATTGTCGGTAGGAACGAGCGAGTGAATAAGGTTTTGAATTTGAGATAGTATATAATCATAGCGAGATATTCAGAAAATGAGGGTGAAAATGGTGTTTCTAATAGGTTCACCGGTAAGTGTTTCAGGTTCTTCGCCAAAAGATGAATTTAGTGGATGGAAAGGATCGCCTTCTTCGCGTCTCCATCGGTTAAGTCGTCTATGAACCCATCAGATGAATTGGGGATGGCTGATTGATTGATTCATTCTGGTGACGCCGTTTTCGGAACTGGAGTGGGACTCCATATCGGAATCCGAGGGACTTGAACTAGTGGTGAGTTCCATTGCGTACAATTGAATAAAGGATTTTTCGATATGAAATGATTTTTGGATATCAGATGATATTCTAATTACATAGAATATCTATATATATAGAACAAAAGATTTCGTAGATTACGGAGGAATTTACGAAATATATCAGGCAAAGTTTATGTAACAGATATGCTAAGATATGGATTAGCAGATACGCTAAGATATGAATTTTGTCTATACACAATTCATGCAGTCAATGCAGTAAGATGTGTCTAGACTAAGAATGATAAGCAGGTAATTTTTCGACAAGAAATGATAAGCAAAACTTTTGACATGCAGACCAGGTTCAAGTCCAGACTCATTAATATAACCTAACAACTACTAGGTCGAAGTCCAGACTTCACTAATGCATCCTAACAACTACCTGCTAGACACACTAATGTTGACCTGGTTCACTAAGACCACCGCTCTAATACCAACTGTAGTGCCCCGTCCTAATCCATCCGGTCGAAGTCCATATCGATTATAAACGATTCATAACAGTTGATTACATCGCGAGGTACTTGACCTCTATATGATACATTTTACAAACATTGCATTCGGTTTGTAAAGACAAACTTTCATTACATCGAAACTTGACGGCATGCATACTACTTCTTAATATATCCAACTATAAATGACTTAATAATGATCCTGATGAACTCGACGACTCGAATGTAACGTCTTTTAAAATATGTCATGAATGAGTTCATCCACTACATTAATTCAATGAATTTTGTAGTGATAGACCATCGACGGGAATCAATTCAATCAGGAACAAAAAAAATAAAAATAAATGAAAGTCAAGCTGTAAGGTTAATAGATTAGTACGATCGATGTTGATGTGTAACAAACTGAAGGTAGCAAACAAAAATTGAATACAGTTGAATTAAGATGCAAATCGAATTTGGATTCTTTCAGTAAATAAGTACTTGATTGATATGATTTAAAGATAGGAGAATCACTGATCAATAGGCTGAAAGTGATTTACAACTAATTTTATAATTTCCTGTATTTATATTTATATAATTATCTGTATTTAAGTATTTATATAACAGTATGAATAATTATATACTGTATTTTGTATATCTGTATAGTTGTATGTCGATTTTCCTATATATGTATTTTAAGTATATATAAGGAAAACTTAATAATATTAATTATATATACATTAATTGTTAATATAAATAATGGAATTAATATTAATAATAATAATAATAATCTTAATGGTAAAGATACTAAATTAATAATAATAATGATATCTAATTCTTGATACTTATATACTAACATATAGTGATTATTTAATATTCACATAATATTAATTACATATAAAAATTATATACATATATATAGATCCATTTTAATTCAAATGATTAAGTTGTATCTTTATCATTATAGTCTTTTATATTTTTACATATATATCTATATATATTTATTTACAACAATTGTTCGTGAATCATCGAGAGTAGTCAAAGGATAAATGAATATAAGAACACAATTCAAAGTTTTTGAGATTTCAATATTACAGACTTTGCTTATCGTGTCGGAAACATATAAAGATTAAGGTTTAAATTTGGTCGGAAATTTTCGGGTCATCACAATAACCGGATCGCAAATCGATCTTTGAGTAAACGCTCGATCCTTGTAGTTGGTCAAAAAGATCATCAATTCGTGGAAGAGGATACCAATTCTTGATTGTCAGTTTGTTGAGTTCACGGTAGTCGATACACATACGGAAGGATCCATCCTTCTTCTTCACAAACAACACAGGTGCGCCCCAAGGTGAGAAACTTGGTTGGATAAACCCTCGGTCTAACAGCTCTTGTAGTTGACTCTGTAATTCTTGCATCTCGGAAGGTACGAGTCTATAAGGTGCGCGAGCTACAGGTGCTGCTCCTGGCACTAAATCAATTTGAAACTCTACTACTCTCGACGGTGGTAATCCAGGCAATTCTTCAGGGAAGACATCGGAAAATTCGTTCACAATTCGAACATCGTTCACGCTCTTCACCTCAGTTTCCACCGTTTTCACATGTGCTAGGACAGCAAGCCGTCCCTTCTTCATAATCTTTTGCGCTTTCACGCAACTAATGAGGTTCAGCTTCGAGGTACATCTTGAAATGTCCCGTTCTTATTGATTAAAAACGTTCCATATTAATTGATTTCGTTGCGAGGTTTTGACCTCTATATGAGACGTTTTTCAAAGACTGCATTCATTTTAAAACAAACCATAACCTTTATTTCATCAATAAAGGTTTAAAAAGCTTTACTTAGATTATCAAATAATGATAATCTAAAATATCATGTTTACACACGACCATTACATAATGGTTTACAATACAAATATGTTACAACAAAATAAGTTTCTTGAATGCAGTTTTTACACAATATCATACAAGCATGGACTCCAAATCTCATCCTTATTTAAGTATGCGACAGCGGAAGCTCTTAATAATCACCTAAGAATAAACATGCTTAAAACGTCAACAAAAATGTTGGTGAGTTATAGGTTTAACCTATATATATCAAATCATAATAATAGACCACAAGATTTCATATTTCAATACACATCCCATACATAGAGATAAAAATCATTCATATGGAGAACACCTGGTAACCGACATTAACAAGATGCATATATAAGAATATCCCCATCATTCCGGGACACCCTTCGGATATGATATAAATTTTGAAGTACTAAAGCATCCGGTACTTTGGATGGGGTTTGTTAGGCCTAATAGATCTATCTTTAGGATTCGCGTCAATTAGGGTGTCTATTCCCTAATTCTTAGATTACCAGACTTAATAAAAAGGGGCATATTCGATTTTGATAATTCAACCATAGAATGTAGTTTCACGTACTTGTGTCTATTTTGTAAATCATTTATAAAACCTGCATGTATTCTCATCCCAAAAATATTAGATTTTAAAAGTGGGACTATAACTCACTTTCACAGATTTTTACTTCATCGGGAAGTAAGACTTGGCCACTGGTTGATTCACGAACCTATAACAATATATACATATATATCAAAGTATGTTCAAAATATATTTACAACACTTTTAATATATTTTGATGTTTTAAGTTTATTAAGTCAGCTGTCCTCGTTAGTAACCTACAACTAGTTGTCCACAGTTAGATGTACAGAAATAAATCAATAAATATTATCTTGAATCAATCCACGACCCAGTGTATACGTATCTCAGTATTGATCACAACTCAAACTATATATATTTTGGAATCAACCTCAACCCTGTATAGCTAACTCCAACATTCACATATAGAGTGTCTATGGTTGTTCCGAAATATATATAGATGTGTCGACATGATAGGTCGAAACATTGTATACGTGTCTATGGTATCTCAAGATTACATAATATACAATACAAGTTGATTAAGTTATGGTTGGAATAGATTTGTTACCAATTTTCACGTTGCTAAAATGAGAAAAATTATCCAATCTTGTTTTACCCATAACTTCTTCATTTTAAATACGTTTTGAGTGAATCAAATTGCTATGGTTTCATATTGAACTCTATTTTATGAATCTAAACAGAAAAAGTATAGGTTTATAGTCGGAAAAATAAGTTACAAGTTGTTTTTGTAAAGGTAGTCATTTCAGTCGAAAGAACGACGTCTAGATGACCATTTTAGAAAACATACTTCCACTTTGAGTTTAACCATAATTTTTGGATATAGTTTCATGTTCATAATAACAATCATTTTCTCAGAATAACAACTTTTAAATCAATGTTTATCATAGTTTTTAATTAACTAACCCAAAACAGCCCGCGATGTTACTACGACGGCGTAAATCCGGTTTTACGGTGTTTTTCGTGTTTCCAGGTTTTAAATCATTAAGTTAGCATATCATATAGATATAGAACATGTGTTTAGTTGATTTTAAAAGTCAAGTTAGAAGGATTAACTTTTATTTGCGAACAAGTTTAGAATTAACTAAACTATGTTCTAGTGATTACAAGTTTAAACCTTCGAATAAGATAGCTTTATATGTATGAATCGAATGATGTTATGAACATCATTACTACCTTAAGTTCCTTGGATAAACCTACTGGAAAATATAAATATGGATCTAGCTTCAACGGATCCTTGGATGGCTCGAAGTTCTTGAAGCATAATCATGACACGAAAACAAGTTCAAGTAAGATCATCACTTGAAATAAGATTGTTATAGTTATAGAAATTGAACCAAAGTTTGAATATGATTATTACCTTATATTAGAATGATAACCTACTGTAAGAAACAAAGATTTCTTGAGGTTGGATGATCACCTTACAAGATTGGAAGTGAGCTAGCAAACTTGAAAGTATTCTTGATTTTATGTAACTAGAACTTGTAGAATATATGAAGAACACTTAGAACTTGAAGATAGAACTTGAGAGAGATCAATTAGATGAAGAAAATTGAAGAATGAAAGTGTTTGTAGGTGTTTTTGGTCGTTGGTGTATGGATTAGATATAAAGGATATGTAATTTTGTTTTCATGTAAATAAGTCATGAATGATTACTCATATTTTTGTAATTTTATGAGATATTTCATGCTAGTTGCCAAATGATGGTTCCCACATGTTTTAGGTGACTCACATGGGCTGCTAAGAGCTGATCATTGGAGTGTATATACCAATAGTACATACATCTAAAAGCTGTGTATTGTACGAGTATGAATACGGGTGCATACGAGTAGAATTGTTGATGAAACTGAACGAGGATGTAATTGTAAGCATTTTTGTTAAGTAGAAGTATTTTGATAAGTGTATTGAAGTCTTTAAAAAGTGTATAAATACATATTAAAACACTACATGTACATACACTTTAACTGAGTCGTTAAGTCATCGTTAGTCGTTACATGTAAGTGTTGTTTTGAAACCTTTAGGTTAACGATCTTGTTAAATGTTGTTAACCCAATGTTTATAATATCAAATGAGAATTTAAATTATTATATTATCATGATATTATCATGTATGAATATTTCTTATTATGATATATATACATTAAATGTCTTTACAACGATAATCGTTACATATATGTCTCGTTTAAAAATCATTAAGTTAGTAGTCTTGTTTTTACATATGTAGTTCATTGTTAATATACTTAATGATATGTTTACTTATCATAGTATCATGTTAACTATATATATATATATATATATATATATATATATATATATATATATATATATATATATATATATATATATATATATATCCATATATATGTCATCATATAGTTTTTACAAGTTTTAACGTTCGTGAATCACCGGTCAACTTGGGTGGTCAATTGTCTATATGAAACATATTTCAATTAATCAAGTCTTAACAATTTTGATTGCTTAACATGTTGGAAATATTTAATCATGTAAATATCAATCTCAATTAATATATATAAACATAGAAATGTTCGGGTCACTACAGTACCTACCCGTTAAATAAATTTCGTCCTGAAATTTTAAGCTGTTGAAGGTGTTGACGAATCTTCTGGAAATAGATGCGGGTATTTCTTCTTCATCTGATCTTCACGCTCCCAGGTGAACTCGGGTCCTCTATGAGCATTCCATCGAACCTTAACAATTGGTATCTTGTTTTGCTTAAGTCTTTTAACCTCACGATCCATTATTTCGACGGGTTCTTCGATGAATTGAAGTTTTTCGTTGATTTGGATTTCATCTAACGGAATAGTGAGATCTTCTTTAGCAAAACATTTCTTCAAATTCGAGACGTGGAAAGTGTTATGTACAGTCGCGAGTTGTTGAGGTAACTCAAGTCGGTAAGCTACTGGTCCGACACGATCAATAATCTTGATTGGTCCAATATACCTTGGATTTAATTTCCCTCGTTTACCAAATCGAACAACGCCTTTCCAAGGTGCAACTTTAAGCATGACCATCTCTCCAATTTCAAATTCTATATCTTTTCTTTTAATGTCAGCGTAGCTCTTTTGTCGACTTTGGGCGGTTTTCAACCGTTGTTGAATTTGGATGATCTTCTCGGTAGTTTCTTGTATAATCTCCGGACCCGTAATCTGTCTATCCCCCACTTCACTCCAACAAATCGGAGACCTGCACTTTCTACCATAAAGTGCTTCAAACGGCGCCATCTCAATGCTTGAATGGTAGCTGTTGTTGTAGGAAAACTCTGCTAACGATAGATGTCGATCCCAACTGTTTCCGAAATCAATAACACATGCTCGTAGCATGTCTTCAAGCGTTTGTATCGTCCTTTCGCTCTGCCCATCAGTTTGTGGATGATAGGCAGTACTCATGTCTAGACGAGTTCCTAATGCTTGCTGTAATGTCTGCCAGAATCTTGAAATAAATCTGCCATCCCTATCAGAGATAATAGAGATTGGTATTCCATGTCTGGAGACGACTTCCTTCAAATACAGTCGTGCTAACTTCTCCATCTTGTCATCTTCTCTTATTGGCAGGAAATGTGCTGATTTGGTGAGACGATCAACTATTACCCAAATAGTATCAAAACCACTTGCAGTCCTTGGCAATTTAGTGATGAAATCCATGGTAATGTTTTCCCATTTCCATTCCGGGATTTCGGGTTGTTGGAGTAGACCTGATGGTTTCTGATGCTCAGCTTTGACCTTAGAACACGTCAAACATTCTCCTACGTATTTAGCAACATCGGCTTTCATACCCGGCCACCAAAAATGTTTCTTGAGATCCTTGTACATCTTCCCCGTTCCAGGATGTATTGAGTATCTGGTTTTATGAGCTTCTCTAAGTACCATTTCTCTCATATCTCCAAATTTTGGTACCCAAATCCTTTCAGCCCTATACCGGGTTCCGTCTTCCCGAATATTAAGATGCTTCTCCGATCCTTTGGGTATTTCATCCTTTAAATTTCCCTCTTTTAAAACTCCTTGTTGCGCCTCCTTTATTTGAGTAGTAAGGTTATTATGAATCATTATATTCATAGATTTTACTCGAATGGGTTCTCTGTCCTTCCTGCTCAAGGCATCAGCTACCACATTTGCCTTCCCCGGGTGGTAACGAATCTCAAAGTCGTAATCATTCAATAATTCAATCCTCCTACGCTGCCTCATATTTAGTTGTTTCTGATTAAATATGTGTTGAAGACTTTTGTGGTCGGTATATATAATACTTTTGACCCCATATAAGTAGTGCCTCCAAGTCTTTAATGCAAAAACAACCGCGCCTAATTCCAAATCATGCGTCGTATAATTTTGCTCGTGAATCTTCAATTGTCTAGATGCATAAGCAATCACCTTCGTTCGTTGCATTAATACACAACCGAGACCTTGCTTTGATGCGTCACAATAAATCACAAAATCATCATTCCCTTCAGGCAATGACAATATAGGTGCTGTAGTTAGCTTTTTCTTCAATAACTGAAACGCTTTCTCTTGTTCATCATTCCATTCAAATTTCTTCCCTTTATGCGTTAATGCAGTCAAGGGTTTTGCTATTCTGGAAAAGTCTTGGATGAACCTTCTGTAGTAACCAGCTAGTCCTAAAAACTGGCGTATGTGTTTCGGAGTTTTCGGGGTTTCCCACTTTTCAACAGTTTCTATCTTTGCCGGATCCACCTTAATACCTTCTTTGTTCACTATGTGACCGAGGAATTGAACTTCTTCCAACCAAAATGCACACTTTGAAAACGTAGCGTACAATTCTTCCTTCCTCAATACTTCTAACACCTTTCTCAAATGTTCACCGTGTTCTTGGTCATTCTTTGAGTAAATAAGTATGTCATCAATGAAAATAATGACAAACTTGTCAAGGTATGGTCCACACACTCGGTTCATAAGGTCCATGAACACAGCTGGTGCATTAGTTAAACCAAACGGCATGACCATAAACTCGTAATGACCGTAACGTGTTCTGAAAGCAGTCTTTGGAATATCATCTTCTTTCACCCGCATTTGATGATACCCGGAACGTAAGTCAATCTTTGAATAAACAGACGAGCCTTGTAGTTGATCAAATAAGTCGTCGATTCTCGGTAGTGGGTAGCGGTTCTTGATGGTAAGTTTGTTCAACTCTCGGGAGTCGATACACAATCTGAATGTACCATCTTTCTTCTTGACAAACAAAACAGGAGCTCCCCACGGTGATGTGCTTGGTCGAATGAAACCACGCTCTAAAAGTTCTTGTAATTGGCTTTGCAGTTCTTTTATCTCACTGGGTGCGAGTCTGTAAGGAGCACGAGCTATTGGTGCAGCTCCTGGTACAAGATCTATTTGAAATTCAACGGATCGATGTGGGGGTAATCCCGGTAATTCTTTCGGAAATACATCGGGAAATTCTTTTGCGACGGGAACATCATTGATGCTCTTTTCTTCAGTATGTACTTTCTCGACGTGTGCTAGAACGGCATAGCAACCTTTTCTTATTAGTTTTTGTGCCTTCAAATTACTAATAAGATGCAGCTTCGTGTTGCCCTTTTCTCCGTACACCATTAAGGGTTTTCCTTTTTCTCGTATAATGCGAATTGCATTTTTGTAACAAATGATCTCTGCTTTCACTTCTTTCAACCAGTCCATACCGATTATCACATCAAAACTCCCTAACTCTACTGGTATCAAATCAATCTTAAATGTTTCGCTAACTAGTTTAATTTCTCCATTCCGACATATATTATCTGCTGAAATTAATTTACCATTTGCTAATTCGAGTAAAAATTTACTATCCAAAGGCGTCAATGGACAACTTAATTTAGCACAAAAATCTCTACTCATATAGCTTCTATCCGCACCCGAATCAAATAAAACGTAAGCAGATTTATTGTCAATAAGAAACGTACCCGTAACAAGCTCCGGGTCTTCCTGTGCCTCTGCCGCATTAATATTGAAAACTCTTCCGCGGCCTTGTCCATTCGTGTTCTCCTGGTTCGGGCAATTTCTAATAATTTGGCCCGGTTTTCCACATTTATAACAAACTACATTGGCATAACTTGCTCCGACACTACTTGCTCCGCCATTACTCGTTCCGACACCATTTGTTCCTTTCGTTCTATTAACCCCTGGTCCGTAGACCTCACACTTCGCTGCGCTATGACCATTTCTTTTACACTTGTTGCAAAATTTGGTGCAGAACCCCGAGTGATACTTTTCACACCTTTGGCATAGCTGCTTCTGATTGTTGTTGTTGTTGCGGTTATTATTGTTGTTGAGATGATTGTTGTAGTTGCTGTTGTTGTTGTTGTTGTTGTTGTTGTTGGGCCGTTTGTTGTAGTTGCGATTGATGTTGCGATTGTTGGGATAATTGTTGCGATTATTGTTGTAATTGGTGTTGTTGTTGTATTGGTGATTCTTATCACCGTTTTCCTCTCACTTTCTTTTGACTTGCATCACATTGGCCTCTTCAGCAGTCTGTTCTTTAATTCTTTCTTCAATCTGGTTCACTAGTTTGTGAGCCATTCTACATGCCTGTTGTATGGAGGCGGGCTCGTGTGAACTTATATCTTCTTGGATTCTTTCCGGTAATCCTTTCACAAACGCGTCGATCTTCTATTCCTCATCTTCGAATGCTCCCGGATACAATAGGCACAATTCTGTGAATCGTCTTTCGTACGTGGTAATATCAAATCCTTGGGTTCGTAACCCTCTAAGTTCTGTCTTGAGCTTATTGACCTCGGTTCTGGGACGGTACTTCTCGTTCATCAAGTGCTTGAATGCTGACCACGGTAGTGCGTACGCATCGTCTTGTCCCACTTGCTCTAGATAGGTATTCCACCATGTTAACGCAGAACCTGTGAAGGTATGCGTAGCGTACTTCACTTTATCCTCTTCAGTACACTTACTTATGGCAAACACCGATTCAACCTTCTCGGTCCACCGTTTCAATCCGATTGGTCCTTCGGTTCCATCAAATTCCAAAGGTTTGCAGGCAGTGAATTCTTTGTAGGTGCATCCTACACGATTTCCTGTACTGCTAGATCCAAGGTTATTGTTGGTATGTAGCGCAGCCTGTACTGCGGCTATGCTTGAAGCTAGAAAAGTACGGAATTCCTCTTCATTCATATTCACGGTGTGTCGAGTAGTCGGTGCCATTTCCTTCAAAATAGTCAAATGGAACAAGTTAATCATACAGAATATTAAGAGTAGTTAATAGTATTTCGTAGCATAATATGAACTCATTTATAAAAGCTTTTTCTTCATATTAGCATTTTATAAGTTTAAATTCGGGTAGTACCTACCCGTTAAGTTCATACTTAGTAGCTAATATACAATTCAACTACTACAATTCTATATGAAAAACTGATTATAATAATATTTCGCGTTCAAACTTTTACACAATATTTTACAAACTTACAATACCGCTTATTTTACATATAGCATGAAATATAGCACACAATAAATTTGATACAAGATGGTTGTGAAGATAATTCTAGCTAGTACACAAGTCGTTCAGCAAAGGCAATAAAGACACGTAATTCATACGTCCAGAAACAAGTCATGCATTCTGGTTTTACTAGGATTACTTCCCATTCTTGGTCTTGTGGAACATAACCGTTATGGCCGTTGATAAGACAGCGTGTTGTAACGTCATCAAAGGGACGAGGGTTACGTAATGTCCAACAGGCCCGTAACAATCTAAAAACCTCATTTCTTACCCCAATTACCGACTCCGTCACTTGTGGGAACGTTTTGTTTAATAGTTGTAGCCCGATGTTCTTGTTCTCACTTTGGTGAGAAGCGAACATTACTAATTCGTAAGCATAACATGCTTCTTTATGTTGCATGTTAGCCGCTTTTTCTAAATCACGAAGTCCAATATTCAGATATATTGAGTCAAAATAATTTCTTAACCCATTCCGTAAAATAGCATTTGGGTTCCCCGCAATATATGCATCAAAGTAAACACATCGTAACTTATGGATTTCCCAATGTGATATCCCCCATCTTTCGAACGAAAGCCTTTTATAAACCAAGGCATTCTTGGAACGTTCTTCGAATGTCTTACAAACTGATCTCGCCTTAAATAGTTGTACCGAAGAATTCTGACCGACTCTAGACAAGATTTCATCAATCATGTCTCCGGGTAGGTCTCTTAAAATATTGAGTTATCTATCCATTTTGTGTTTTTATACTGTAAAATAGACAAGAGTTAGATTCATAAAAAAAAATACCTATTAATACAAGCAATTTTTACATATATCATAAAGCATAAGCACACTATATTACATATATTACACCACACGAATACAACTATCTTATTCCAACTCGATTGTTTCTTCTTCTTCGGTTTTGGTTCGTTTTGCCAAGTTTCTAGGGATATATGATGTTCCCCTAATATGATTTGTCGTTTTCCACATTGGTTTAGAAAAACCTGGTGGTTTAGAGGTTCCCGGGTCATTGTTACAACTTAAGGACTTCGGGGGTTGATGATACATATAAAGTTCATCGGGGTTGGAATTAGATTTCTCTATTTTTATGCCCTTTCCCTTATTATTTTCTTTTGCCTTTTTAAATTCAGTTGGGGTAATTTCTATAACATCATCGGAATTCTCGTCGGAATCCGATTCATCGAAGAATTGGTAATCCTCCCAATATTTTGCTTCCTTGGCGGAAATACCATTGACCATAATTAACCTTGGTCAGTTGGTTGAGGATTTTCTTTTACTTAACCGTTTTATTATTTCCCCCACCGGTTCTATTTCTTCATCCGGTTCCGATTCTTCTTCCGGTTCCGATTCTTCTTCCGGTTCCGACTCTTCTTCCGGTTCCTCTTCGGGAACTTGTGAATCAGTCCACGAATCATTCCAATTTACATTTGACTCTTCATTATTATTAGGTGAGTCAATGGGACTTGTTCTAGAGGTAGACATCTATCACATAATATCAAACGCGTTAAGAGATTAATATATCACATAATATTCACATGTTAAAAATATATAGTTTCCAACAAATTTTGTTAAGCAATCATTTTTCAAGTAAACACGGTCGAAGTCCATACTCACTAATGCATCCTAACAAACTCGATAAGACACACTAATGCAAAATTCTGGTTCTCTAAGACCAACGCTCGGATACCAACTGAAATGTCCCGTTCTTATTGATTAAAAACGTTCCATATTAATTGATTTTGTTGCGAGGTTTTGACCTCTATATGAGACGTTTTTCAAAGACTTCATTCATTTTAAAACAAACCATAACCTTTATTTCATCAATAAAGGTTTTAAAAGCTTTACTTAGATTATCAAATAATGATAATCTAAAATATCCTGTTTACACACGACCATTACATAATGGTTTACAATACAAATATGTTACAACAAAATAAGTTTCTTGAATGCAGTTTTTACACAATATCATACAAGCATGGACGCCAAATCTCGTCCTTATTTAAGTATGCGACAGCGGAAGCTCTTAATAATCACCTGAGAATAAACATGCTTAAAACGTCAACAAAAATGTTGGTGAGTTATAGGTTTAACCTATATATATCAAATCATAATAATAGACCACAAGATTTCATATTTCAATACACATCCCATACATAGAGATAAAAATCATTCATATGGAGAACACCTGGTAACCGACATTAACAAGATGCATATATAAGAATATCCCCATCATTCCGGGACACCCTTCGGATATGATATAAATTTCGAAGTACTAAAGCATCCGGTACTTTGGATGGGGTTTGTTAGGCCCAATAGACCTATCTTTAGGATTCGCGTCAATTAGGGTGTCTGTTCCCTAATTCTTAGATTACCAGACTTAATAAAAAGGGGCATATTCGATTTCGATAATTCAACCATAGAATGTAGTTTCACGTACTTGTGTCTATTTTGTAAATCATTTATAAAACCTGCATGTATTCTCATCCTAAAAATATTAGATTTTAAAAGTGGGACTATAACTCACTTTCACAGATTTTTACTTCATCGGGAAGTAAGACTTGGCCACTGGTTGATTCACGAACCTATAACAATATATACATATATATCAAAGTATGTTCAAAATATATTTACAACACTTTTAATATATTTTGATGTTTTAAGTTTATTAAGTCAGATGTCCTCGTTAGTAACCTACAACTAGTTGTCCACAGTTAGATGTACAGAAATAAATCGATAAATATTATCTTGAATCAATCCACGACCCAGTGTATACGTATCTCAGTATTGATCATAACTCAAACTATATATATTTTGGAATCAACCTCAACCCTGTATAGCTAACTCCAACATTCACATATAGAGTGTCTATGGTTGTTCCGAAATATATATAGATGTGTCGACATGATAGGTCAAAACATTGTATACGTGTCTATGGTATCTTAAGATTACATAATATACAATACAAGTTGATTAAGTTATGGTTGAAATAGATTTGTTACCAATTTTCACGTAGCTAAAATGAGAAAAATTATCCAATCTTGTTTTACCCATAACTTCTTCATTTTAAATCCGTTTTGAGTGAATAAAATTGCTATGGTTTCATATTGAACTCTATTTTATGAATCTAAACAGAAAAAGTATAGGTTTATAGTCGGAAAAATAAGTTACAAGTCATTTTTGTAAAGGTAGTCATTTCAGTCGAAAGAACGACGTCTAGATGACCATTTTAGAAAACATACTTCCACTTTGAGTTTAACCATAATTTTTGGATATAGTTTCATGTTCATAATAACAATCATTTTATCAGAATAACATATTTTAAATCAAAGTTTATCATAGTTTTTAATTAACTAACCCAAAACAGCCCGCGGTGTTACTACGACGGCGTAAATCCGGTTTTACGGTGTTTTTCGTGTTTCCAGGTTTTAAATCATTAAGTTAGTATATCATATAGATATAGAACATGTGTTTAGTTGATTTTAAAAGTCAAGTTAGAAGGATTAACTTTTGTTTGCGAACAAGTTTAGAATTAACTAAACTATGTTCTAGTGATTACAAGTTTAAACCTTCGAATAAGATAGCTTTATATGTATGAATCAAATGATGTTATGAACATCATTACTACCTTAAGTTCCTTGGATAAACCTACTAGAAAAGATAAAAATGGATCTAGCTTCAACGGATCCTTGGATGGCTCGAAGTTCTTGAAGCAGAATCATGACACGAAAACCAGTTCAAGTAAGATCATCACTTGAAATAAGATTGTTATAGTTATAGAAATTGAACCAAAGTTTGAATATGATTATTAACTTGTATTAGAATGATAACCTACTGTAAGAAACAAAGATTTCTTGAGGTTGGATGATCACCTTACAAGATTGGAAGTGAGCTAGCAAACTTGAAAGTATTCTTGATTTTATGTAACTAGAACTTGTAGAATATATGAAGAACACTTAGAACTTGAAGATAGAACTTGAGAGAGATCAATTAGATGAAGAAAATTGAAGAATGAAAGTGTTTGTAGGTGTTTTTGGTCGTTGGTGGATGGATTAGATATAAAGGATATGTAATTTTGTTTTCATGTAAATAAGTCATGAATGATTACTCATATCTTTGTAATTTTATGAGATATTTCATGCTAGTTGCCAAATGATGGTTCCGACATGTATTAGGTGACTCACATGGGCTGCTAAGAGCTGATCATTGGAGTGTATATACCAATAGTACATACATCTAAAAGCTGTGTATTGTACGAGTATGAATACGGGTGCATACGAGTAGAATTGTTGATGAAACTGAACGAGGATGTAATTGTAAGCATTTTTGTTAAGTAGAAGTATTTTGATAAGTGTATTGAAGTCTTTCAAAAGTGTATAAATACATATTAAAACACTACATGTATATACATTTTAACTGAGTCGTTAAGTCATCGTTAGTCGTTACATGTAAGTGTTGTTTTGAAACCTTTAGGTTAACGATCTTGTTAAATGTTGTTAACCCAATGTTTATAATATCAAATGAGATTTTAAATTATTATATTATCATGATATTATCATGTATGAATATCTCTTAATATGATATATATATATATTAAATGTCTTTACAACGATAATCGTTACATATATGTCTCGTTTAAAAATCATTAAGTTAGTAGTCTTGTTTTTACATATGTAGTTCATTGTTAATATACTTAATGATATGTTTACTTATCATAGTATCATGTTAACTATATATATATTCATATATATGTCATCATATAGTTTTTACAAGTTTTAACGTTCGTGAATCACCGGTCAACTTGGGTGGTCAATTGTCTATATGAAACATATTTCAATTAATCAAGTCTTAACAATTTTGATTGCTTAACATGTTGGAAACATTTAATCATGTAAATATCAATCTCAATTAATATATATAAACATGGAAAAGTTCGGGTCACTACACATCTCTCTCCGTAAATGATCAGTGGCTCACCGTCTCCGTGTGGTATACGAAGTGCTTTATCTCCGCAGATAATATCGGCCCTTATCTTGGTCAACCAATCCATACCGACGATCACGTCAAAACTTCCCAATTTGATAGGTATTAGGTCAATCTTGAAATCTACACTGCTATGTTGATAATAGCTCCTCGAATAATATGGTCAACTTTCTCAAGTTTTCCATTGGCGACCTCGACAAGCATACTCTCTTTTAAAGGGACTAACGACCAATTAATTTTATCGCAAAAGTATCTACATACATAACTTCTAACAGCACCAGTATCAAATAAATATAAAAGCTAAAAGATTGTTGATAGTGAATATACCTGTCACCAAGTCGGGATTCTCGCGTGCATCCCTTGCATTAACGTTGAAAGCTCTAACACGGGGTGGTCCGCCGTCTTTTCGCTAGTTGGGGCATGCATTTCTGAAATGGCCCGTCTGTCTGCACTCGTAGCACTTCTTTAGCCCATTGGGGTTCGGCTTCCCAGTCATGGTGGTGACCTTGCAGTCCTTACCGATATGTCCAGTCCGTTGACACTTTTCGCAAACAACGTTACAATACCCAGTATGGTGCTTGTAGCACCGCTTACATTGTGGTAAGGCTCCCTTGTAGTTGGGGTTGAAGTTCCCACCGTTGTTGTTTCCTTTGAAACCCTCATGTCGCTTGGCCGAGTTTTGATCATAGGTCTTTCCCTTGTTGTTATCCCATTTGCGCTTCTCACTAGTTGCCGCTTCGGACTTAGACTTCTCCTGTTCATCGATGATGATTTGATTCATTAAAGTATGCGCCATGCGCATCGCCTCCGGGACATTGGGTGGTTTGGACGAGGTGACGTTTCCCTTAATGCTCTTAGGAAGTCCCCAGAAGTATCTTTCCATACGCTTGAACTCCGGTGTAACCATGGTAGGACACATCAGGGCTAGTTCCAAAAATCTCCGGTTGTAGCTATCAAGGTCGTTCCCAACGGCCTTTAATTGCATAAATTCCATTTCCATCTTCTGGATCTCGGTCCTAGGGCAATATTCCTCAATCAGGGCCCCTTTGAATTCCTCCCAGGGAGTAGCAAACGCCTCATCAATACCTTTTGCTTGAGCCAACGTGTTCCACCACGTTAGCGCGCCATCAGACAGCGTGCATGAAGCAAACTTGGTTTTATTCTCCTCTGAACAGTTACTGACTCGAAACACAGATTCTAACTTCTTGAACCATCTAGTGAGACCAACCGGCCCCTCTGTTCCACTGAAGTTATGAGGTTTACAGCTCTGAAACTCTTTGTACGTACACCCATTATGAATGGGCGGGATAACTGGTGGCGGTGGCGGTGGAGCTTGGCGGTTTCTTTTTGCTAAGGCTGCGGTGACTCGTTCATTGATCATATCTTCGATTTTGCTAACTGGTAGGTGTGGATCGTCCGTTGGCCATGATGTTCTAAACAAAAATTTTGACTCAAGTCAAAATCCAGTATGTAAATAGTAATAATACAGTATATAGTAACCAACATGGAATTAAAACATTACATATTATTAAATAACGCATCTAGGTACAAATACCACAGAATCATCGTACAGTAATGTAAATAGAACGTCGTACAAGAATTAAATAACGCAAAGTTCCATTCATTAATAATAAGTTGCATACATCTGTATAAGTTCGTACAATACATAAGTGAAACATAAAACAACAACTAGATTACATAATGAAATCTAAATACAAAAGCCCTACGGTGAAGGTGGGTGTAGGATATCCAATACATGGGACATCTGGTCCTCGAGCTCAGTTACCCGAGCACGGAGAATCTCCACCTCCCTCATCAGTTCCTCGACAGAAGGAGTGGGTGGGGCAGGTGGTGCAGTAGGTACGGGTGGTGCTGGTGGAGCTGGCGGTGCAGACGGTCCGGTTCCAGAAGTAGAGGCTGCGAGGCGGTAAGGCTTACGGATGAAGGGATCTGCAGGATACAGCACAAGCAGCTTACGACGCCAACCAAATGCGTCCGTGAATGCTCGTCCTCTGTTGATCCCCGGAATAATAGTACCATCGAAGCGATACCGCTTCTTCGGCGGGGTGGAGGGTGGCTGTACAGGTGCATCAGGGTCCTCCTTGTCGGAGTCATCGTCACTCGAGTTTTCTGTGGATGAGTCATCGGATGAAGAATCAACGGATGATGGGTCGTCCGAATCATGTGGTGGTGACTGTACGGGAGGCCCTCCTTGGGCGTCCATCATCTGTCAGTAACAGGCAGGTCCGATCAGAATGAGATGTCCATCGGGGGTGCGTCGGCACCAATGGCGATACCGGTTACGGAATGCACCTTCCCTGAATTCTGCGGGAATCACAATCTCACCGGAGCGGGGCTGTGACACCGAGGGTCCGGGGAAGATGGAGCTGGAATCTCCGGAGGGTCCTGGGTTCCGTCTACAGTAACCACTGGAGCCGATGTATGGCTGCTAGCTCCGGAAGATGAAGCGCTGGGGTCACTCGTAGGTAACGGGATCGATGTGTCGGCAGCAGCAGTAGGTGTGGTGGCTGACGAGTCTGAACTGCCCAAAATGATAGCAGGTGGAATATCCGACATCTGAACAAGGAAAAATAAATTTTCCATGTCAGTAAGTCATAAAGCAAGCATGTATTAGGCCAACAGTCTAAATCATGTATAACAGTACATAACATGGCAATAATAGAAAATCGTATGAAAGTGGCATGCAATCGAAAGCAAGTAGTATCATGCAGTAGTGAAATCATGTATTAGCATACGGCATATAGCAATAAAAGTAAGCAGCAGCATGCAGTAAGTTCAATGAAAAAAAGTAAATTAGTAAGTTGTAGATTAGTCCTATTAGTGAATCCTAATCGGGTCGGTCTTAGACTCACTAATGCATCCTAATTCCCTACAACCAATGCTCTGATACCAAATGTGACGCCCCGTACTAAATCATCATGTACGGACCATCAACAACAGGATCATTACAAGGTCAAACACTATATGCGTTTTCAAAACAAGTTTGCATTCATGATAAAAGCTGGCGTCATAACCAACGCCAAATGTTTTACAACCAAAGTATGCTTCAATGAACAGAAGCAAATATAATAGTGCGCGACCCTTAGGTCGTTACAAATCATAGTTTCAAAAGTATTAAAGTTATGAATGTAAGATAAACAGTTCATGCGGTGATAACTCTAGAGCAGCGGGTGTCTACAGCAAGACTAGTATACAGCGGAAGCAACCTTAAGCACCTGAGAAAAAAATGCTTAAAAACGTCAACACAAAGGTTGGTGAGCTATAGTTTAAGTATAACAGTATGTAAGGTAGGCCACGAGATTTCAGTGCTACAAAGAGCGTTTCAAAACAGTATGATAAAGTATATGTTTAACCGTGGGCACTTAGTAACTAACTTAACGTTTATAACCCCCTGAAAGTACACTTGGCGAGTGCGTATGTTTACGAAGTATTAAACACTCGTTAAATGCTAGCGCGTCTAGCCCGAGTGGGGATGTCAAACCCTATGGATCCATATCTAAGATTCGCGTTCACCGGTTCAAAAACCAATGACTAAACGTTACCGAGCTAAAGTGCACGAGTACTTAAACTTATATATGTGTGGGTTATACAACGGCATAAACATTCCCTTTAGCTCGGTAACGTTTAGTCATTGGTTTTTGAACCGGTGAACGCGAATCTTAGATATGGATCCATAGGGTTTGACATCCCCACTCGGGCTAGTCGCGCTAGCATTTAATGAGTGTTTAATACTTCGTAAACATACGCACTCGCCAAGTGTACTTTCAGGGGGTTATAAATGTTAAGTTAGTTACCAAGTGCCCACGGTTAAACATATACTTTATCATACTGTTTTGAAACGCGCTTTGTAGCACTGAAATCTCGTGGCCTACCTTACATACTGTTATACTTAAACTATAGCTCACCAACCTTTGTGTTGACGTTTTTAAGCATGTTTTTCTCAGGTGCTTAAGGTTGCTTCCGCTGTATACTAGTCTTGCTGTAGACACCCGCTGTTCTAGAGTTATCACCGCATGAACTGTTTATCTTGAATTCATAACTTTAATACTTTTGAAACTATGATTTGTAATGACCTAAGGGTCAGGCAGTATTATATTTAATTCTGTTCATTGAAGCATACTTTGGTTGTAAAACATTTGGCGTTGGTTTTGACGTCAGCTTTTATCATGAATGCAAACTTGTTTTGAAAACGCATATAGTGTTTGACCTTTTAATGATCCTGTTGTTGATGGTCCGTACATGATGATTTAGTATGGGGCGTCACATTTGCTTTCCCCAGGTGGTAACGGATTTCACAATCATAATCATTTAGCAGCTCAACCCACCTACGCTGCCTCATATTTAGATGCTTTTATTTTAAAATATGTTGGAGACTTTTGTGGTCAGTGTATATGATGAACTTGACCCCATATAGATAATGTCTCCATGTCTTTAATGCAAAAACAACGGCGCCCAATTCTAGATCGTGTGTGGTGTAGTTTTGTTCATGAATTTTGAGTTGTCGAGAAGCATATGCAATCACCTTCTTCCGTTGCATAAGAACACACCCAAAACCCATTCTTTATGCGTCGCAGTAGATAACAAAATCTTCTATTCCGTCAGGTAACGATAAAATAGGTGACGTAATCAACTTCTTTTTCAACAATTGGAAGGCACCCTCTTGTTCGGAAGTCCATTCATACTTCTTCCCCTTATGTGTCAATGCGGTTAAAGGTTTGGCTACTCGGGAGAAATCTTGAATAAACCTCCTATAGTAACCGGCTAAACCCAAAAATTGACGTATTTGCGTTGGAGTTTTCGGGGTCTTCCAATTTTTGATGGCTTCAATCTTGGAGGGATCAACTTTGATTCCATTACTACTGACTACGTGGCCAAGAAATTGTACATCATTTAACTAAAAAGCACATTTAGAGAACTTAGCATAAAGTTGTTCTTTTCTTAACAACTCTAACACAAGTCTCAAGTGTTGTTCGTGTTCTTGGTTATTCTTCGAATAGATAAGGATGTCATCAATAAAGACAATAACAAACTTATCTAAATATGGACTACATACTCGGTGCATGAGGTCCATGAAAACTGCGGGTGCATTGGTTAAACCGAATGGCATAACCATGAATTCGTAGTGGCCATAACGAGTTCTGAAGGCTGTTTTCGGTATATCGGCTTCTTTAACCCTTAGTTGATGATAACCCGACCTTAGGTCGATTTTGGAGTATACGCTCGAACCTTGGAGTTGATCGAATAGGTCATCGATTCGGGGTAAAGGGTATCGGTTTTTAATGGTGACTTTGTTCAGCTTATGGTAATCGATACACATGGGAAAAGACCCATCTTTCTTTTTAATTAACAAAATTGGAGTTCCCCATGATGACGTACTCGGTCGGATGAAACCACGTTCTAATAATTCTTGTAGCTGACTTTGTAATTCTTTCATTTCGGTGGGCGTAAGTCTATATGGAGCACGAGCTATTGGTGCAGCTTCTGGTACAAGATCTATTTGGAATTTAACGGATCGGTGTGGAGGTAGTCCCGGTAATTCGTTCGGAAACACCTCAGGAAATTCTCTTGCAACAGAAACGTCATCGATTTTCTTTTCTTCTTTTTCAACCTTCTCGACGTGTGCTAGTATGGCATAACAACCTTTTCTTATTAGTTTGCGCGCCTTCAAACTACTGATAAGATTTAATTTGGCATTACCCTTTTCTCCGTACACCATTAAGGGTAACCCGTCTTCCCTCGGAATGCGATTCGCCTTCTCATGACAAACAACTTCGGCTTTCACCCTGGACATCCAGTCCATTCCAATAATTACGTCGAAGCTTTCCAATTCCACCGGTATTAAATCAATTGCAAACGTTTCGCTAACTAAACTAATTTTTCGATTTCGGTAAATTTTATCAACCTTAATTAGTTTACCGTTTGCTACTTCAACTATACACTTTTTATCTAAAGGCGTTAATGGGCAATTTAATTTGGCACAAAATTCTCTACTCATATAACTTCTATCGGTACCCGAATCAAATAAAACATAAGCAGGTGTATTGTTGATAAGAAACGTACCCGTAACAAGCTCCGGGTCTTCCTGTGCTTTCTCCCCATTAATATTGAAGGCTCTCCCACGGCCTTGCCTATTTCTATTCCGGCACTGGTTTATGGTATGGCCCAGTTTTCCACATCCATAGCAAACAATGCCGTTATTATTTGTTCCAGCATTATTTGCTCCTTTGTTTCTATTTGGTCCGTAGACTTCACATTTTACCGCAATATGGCCATTCCTGTTGCACCTGGTACACAACTCTCTACAAAACCACTCCGGATGAAACGTATCACACCTTGGGCATATAGTTCTTTGCTTTTTGTTGTCGTTGTTGTTTTTGTTAGGGTTATTGTTGTTGAGACGGTTGTTGTTGTTATTGTTAGGATTGGGGTTGTTGTTGTAGTAGTTTTGGTTGCAGTTGTTGTTGTTGTATTGGAATGGTTGTTGCGGTTGTTGTTGCGATATTGTTGTTGTTGGGGTGGTTGCGGTTGTTGTTGTAGTTGTTGTTTTGATTGTCGTTGTTGGACTGGTGACCCTGATCACTGCTTTCCTCCCCTTTCTCTTTCCCTGTTTCATTATGGCCTCCTCGGCCGCCTCTTTCTTTATCCTTCCTGTAATTTGGCCTATCAATTTGTGGACTATACGACTCGCTTTCTGCATTGTTGCAGGGTCATTAGCACCTACATGCTCTTGGACTCGTTCTGGCAACCCTTTTATGAACGCTTCAATTTTTACCTCTTCATCCTCAAATACTCCAGGACACATTAAAACCAGTTCGTTGAAACGTCGCTCGTAGGTAATGACGTCTAACCCTTGGGTTGTCAGTGCTTTAAGCTCTTCCTTGAGCTTGTTGATTTCAGTTCTGGGACGGTACTCTTCCTTCATCATGTGCTTGAAGGCGGACCATGGAAGTGCGTAGGCGGTGTTCTGTCCTACGTAATCCATGTAGGTATTCCACCATGTCAAAGCAGTACCCCTGAAAGTATGTGTGGCATACTTAACTTTATCCTCTTCTGTATAGTTGCTGATTGCAAACACGGCTTCAACCTTCTCTGTCCACCACTTTAGTCCAACGGGTCCTTCGGTTCCTTTAAACTCATTAGGTTTGCAGGCCAAAAAAGCTTTGTAGAAACATCCTACCCGGTTGCCATTGTTTCCTCCACTGCTGGAACCCGATTGGTTATTGTTGTTCATTGCATTCACCACTGCAGCCATATTTGCAGCGAAAGCTTGAAGTTCTTCTGTGTTCAATTGTTGTTGTCTAGTAGCTGGAGGAGCCATTTCCTTCAAAAATAGCCGACTGAGTTAATCATATAGAATTTTAGAAGTAGCCAAAAAGTATTTTGTAGCTTAATATGAACTTATTATTATAAAAGTCTTTTCTTCATATTAGCGTTTTATAACTATAATAATGTTCATACTTAGCAGCTAACACACAAATTAACTACTAAAATTCTAATATGAAAAACTATGGTAAGTTATTACGTTACTACGTAATAATAATAATAAACCTTCCATGCTTATTCTTATTATTATACAATCATAAGGAAAATTACATTGTGGATTTTCTTACAAACTTAAACACACAATATAATACATATTATACAATGCATGGAATATAGGGTAGTCGTCGATAGTTTAAGAATGACGAGGTTTCTTAGATGTTGACGTTGTTTCTTTCTCAGTCAAACGTTCGGATCTTCGTTTGGATAGTTCTTTTTTCCAATTCCTCCCAATTGGTTCTTTCGGCTAATTGCTTAGGAACACAACCACCAGTCGTTATACGAGCGGTCATTTTGTAAACTGCTTTCTTAGATGGTTCATGTGGATGGTCACAAACATTTTGGGTCATAATAGGTTCATCGGGTTTGGGATTGGGTATAACAGCCAAAGATTTTCCCAAATCACGTTGTGGTTCGGTAATTTCCACAACTTCTTCAGGATCCTCTTCTTCGGGTTCCTCCTCTGGATCTTCTTCCGGATCCTCTTCCGGAACCTCTTCTGGCAATTGTGAATCTTCCCAATTTTCCCAACAATTTTCCTCTTTAATGGTAGTACCAAAAGTTAACTTTTCCGTTGGTTCATAAGTCGTATGCTTTGACTCAACATCTGAATCACTTGATAAGTAAATGAAATCTGAATCACTAGAGATACTTATATGATCGAATGATGTCATCTATCACATAATAGCAGGCACGTTAAGAGAATGATATATCTTATAATATTTATATGTTAATAATCTTATGTTTCCAACAATTATATTAAGCAACGATTTTAAAATAATTACGGTCGAAGTCCAGACTCACTAATGCATCAAAAATTAGTTAGACACACTAATGAAAAATTTTATGATTCTCTAAGACCAACGCTCGGATACCAACTAAAATGCCCCGTTCATATTAATTATAAACGTTTCATATTAATTGATTTCTTTGTGAGGTTTTGACCTCTATATGAGACGTTTTCAAAGCTTGCATTCATTTTAAAATAACCATAACCTTTATTATTGAATAAAGGTTTAAAAGCATAAGTTTTGATTGTTGATCAAAGACAATCTCCTCAAAATACATGTATTTTACACACACCATTACATACTTGTCAACAATATATTACAAATACAAATCCCGAATGCAAGTTTATTTATTTAGAAAAGCATGATGACTCCAAATCTTGACGTTGAGTAAACATGCAACAGCGGAAGCTTTCTAATAATCACCTGAGAATAAACATGCTTAAAAAGTCAACAAAATTGTTGGTGAGTCATAGGTTTAGTTTCTATATAATAATCATAACATTTAATAAGCCACAAGATTTCATTTAACTAAATGCGCAGTATCATTACAACTGCAAAAATCATTCATACGATTAGTCGCCTGGTAACCGACCTTAACATAGAGCGCTTAAGATATCTGGCATCATACATTCCACTATTCAAATGTGTAACAAGAACCCTTCGAAGTACTAAAGCATTTCCACTATTCGAAAATGGGGGTGGTTGGTGCCCGTAGATCTACCTTTAGGATTCGCGTCAATTAGTGTTTTTCACTAATTCTTAGGTTACCAAGCATAATAATAATAAGTACAGATATCCGGTATAACAAAAAAATGGTAGAATGTAGTTTCATGAACTTGTGCTTATTTTGTAAAACATTTATAAATTTGCATGTATTCTCATCCCAAAATAATTTGGATAGTAAAAATGGGACTATAACTCACTTGTGATGATTTCCGAATAGATGGTAATAAGACTTGGCCTTTGACAAATTCACGAACCTAATAATAATATTCTTGTGTCAAGATATATATATAATTAATATTCCATATTTATGATACTTGTGATAATTTTAATTGTCCATTGTTAGTAGTCCAATGTTCGTAGTCCAATAGTCCGATAGTCCAACAGTATAAATATATATATAAATATAAATGCGTATATTATGTTAGAATTTACTAACACTATAATATATTGTCTTAATATAATAAGACACATAATATGTATATTGTCTGAAGCAATCCGCGACCCATTGTATACATGTCTCAGGCTCGATCACAACTCAAAGTATATATATTATGTTGGAATCCACTTCGACCCACAGCTAACTCAAGATTACTGCCAATGGTGTCTTATAGTTCGTTCCAATAATATATATAGAAGAACTCAAAATGATATGTCAAAACTTTGTATACGAATCCACGGTGATCAAGTCATATATATATATATATATATATATGGTGCCTTACGATCTTTATTAAGACTATAATATATTGTCGTAGAACTTAACCACGACTATTATAATTTGTATTTCCATAAGTTCGAGAACAAGACATGTATAAATACATGTAGGATACAAGGTAAGTTAGCTAGGATAAGGTTAGCATCCATTTTTATTAATCAAAACCGTAGCTAAAAACAAACAAAAATATCCAATTTTGTTTTACCCATAATTTCTTTGTTACAAATCCGTTTTGAGTGATTCAACTTGCTATGGTTTTGTATTGAACCATTATTTATTAATCTAAATAGAAAAAGTATATGTTTATAGTCGAAAATACAGCTTAGGTGTCAAATACAAGAAGATAGTCATATCAGTCGTAAGAACGACATCTTGATGACTCTTTTGAAAAACATACTTCCAATTAGAGTTTAACCATGGATTTTGGATATATTTCATATCCATATAAAATAATATTTTTCACTAAAGGAAATCTTTTAATTCAAATTTTAAGATAGGTTTTTAAAATCAAACCCAAAACAGCCCCCAATGATCTATGACGACATATGTTCAGTTTTAAGGTGTTCTTCGTGTTTACAAGTTTTATATCCTTATGTTAGCTTGACATACTGTCATAATACATGTGTTAAAGTATTTTAAAAGTCAAGTTAGAAGGATTAAGTTTGTTTGTGAACAAGTTTAGAATCAATCTAAACTATGTTCTTGTTGTTGTTAGTTATAAACTCATAATAAGATAGCTACATGGATATGAATCGAAAAAGATTATGAATAAGGTGACTACCTCAAATTAAATGAACAAAGTTGCTGATAAAATAAGATGATAATCTTGTGATCAAAGATATCCTTGATGGCTTGTAATCCTTGGAGTAGAATCATAGAATGAACAAAAGTTCGAATAAAATTTCTATCTTGAATTAAGATAGTTATAAGTATATGAATTGAACCAAAGCTTATATATGATTCTTACCTTTATAAAGAGGAGTATATGAGTTAACAAAGTGTTCTTGAAGCTAGTTTATGATCAAAGTGAATGAAGATTTTCTAGTACTTGAAGTATGTGTGTTTAAAGAGTGTTTAAAGAGTAAGAAATGGAGAGAATACTTGGAGTTCTTGTGTGTGAGTATTATGAGAGTGAAGGTAAGTTAAATAGCTGATATGAATGAGTAAAAAGAGTGTTAAAAGTCGTGGTTCATGTATATGGTTAAGAGACTTTATCAAAATTTGGAATATAGCATAATAATGCAAACTATAAGTTAAATGTTAGTTCCCACAAGTCTCCATCATGTTTATCCTTGTCTTATGACTCATAGGGCTGCTAAGGAGGCTATAATTGGTATTTCATATTGGTATATACTCATAGTATTTAAGTATAGAAGCTGGGTATGATACGGGTGTAAATACCGAATGAATACGAATAGAATTCTTGATGGAATTGAATGAGATTATGAGTATAGCTATCTTTGTTGAGTATAAGTATGTTACTATATATGTTTAAGTCCTTCAAAAGTGTATTAATACATATTAATACAATACATATACATACATTTTAAATTAGAAGTTATTACAACGTTAATGGTTATATATATGTATATAGTCTTGAAGTCTTTAAGTTAGTAATCTCATTTTATGTATATAACCAATTGTTAATATATGTAATGAGATACTTAAATATCATTTAACAATCATGAGTATATATTTATATTCATATATACGTCATTAAATAATTATTATGAATTATGACGTTCGTGAATCGTCAGACAGACGGGGTGGCCAAATGTTTGTATAAAATTCATTTCAAATAACCAAGTCTTAATGAATTTGATTGCTTAACATGTTGGAAACATTAATTATGTAAATATTAATCATCTATATATTAACGGAAAAATCCGGGTCGTTACACATATAGAGTCGTTCTCGTTTATACAACTGTGTTATGATATGATTAGTCACAATTACCCCTGGTCCATTTTGGGGGTGTGACAACATGCGTTCTGAAAATAGCAGTTGAGAGTGCTTTGGTGAAAAGATCAACAGAGTTTTTGCTGGATTGAACATATCTCATTTCAATCTGGTTGTCCTTAATGAGATCTTGAGTGTATGAGAAAAATCTAGGAGGTATGTGTTTTGTTCGATCACTTTTGATATACCCTTATTTCATTTGTGCCATGCAAGCTGCATTATCTTCATAAATAGTTGTTGGACTTTTATCGCGTTCTAGTCCACAAGAATCAGTAATAAGTTGTGTCATTGATCTCAACCAAAAATATTCCCGAGTATCTTCATGTAATGCAATCACTTCGGCATGATTTGATGATGTTACAACAAGTGTTTGTTTTTTAGAACGCCATGATATTTCGGTACCTCCATTTAGGAATACATATCCAGTTTGAGATTTAGCTTTATGTGGATCAGATAAATAACCTGCATCAGTATAACCAACCAAATCTTGTTTTGAATCACAACAACAACAACAACAACAACAATACCCAATCCCGCGCCTGCGAGGTATGGGGGAGGTAAGATGTAGACAATCCTTCCTCTACCCTAGAATAGAAGAGAAGTCGTTTCTTTACCCACGAGTCGAGAAAAGATTCTCCACCCACAGGAAAGGAAATTCATCCCCCTCTCTACTTCAGGGTAGAGAGATTGCTTTCGCGGGGACCTCCGGCCAGGAAAAAAATAAATAAAAAATAAAATAAATAAAATAAAATAAAAAGAAATGAGATAAAAAAGAAAGAAATAAATACATAAAAATAAAAGATAGACGCCATGAAAATGGTAGAATAAAATTTTCATGGGTTTTAAAGTCTGCCTGGAAATCAATTTAGGCTCTAAGCGGCAGTCAAGGCGCCACTAAATCGACGCTTGTCGTTGCCTTAATAAATAGAGCCAAAGGACCTTGTGGACAGCAACTCGAAGGGCATGCCAGGTGGAAGTTATTGCGCAAGCAAAGAGCCAACCACCCGTAGCAAACCAAAAAACCACTCATGTACCTTTACGGTAGACACCCCCGAAACCACCCAGCTAGAAGAAACCAACCAAGCTCAAGAGCAAGGAAGGTCGTCCTCAGCCATAATGATCCCAAGATGCACCGAACGATGCGAAGCACCAAGTCATACATACATGCTTACATACGTACATACATGCATACACACAAACGTAAGCCTACATACCTACCTACATACATCCAAAAGACCAAAACATACCGTACATCCATGAGACGTACCTACGTACATACATGAAACATACCTACGTATATACATACATGCATACAGCCATACATACAACCATACATGCATAACATACACGCCTACATAAGCATACATACGTACATACATATTGCATATAAACATAAATACTTATATACATCCATACATACATGTAAAACGTTTATACATACCAAGTCATACATAAACTTATTAACAAAACATACATACATGAGTGTATATACCACACCTACAGTCAAGCAAAAAACATACATACATACATACATACATACATACATACATACATACATAACAAAACAGACTAACATACAAAACATGCATACCTACATCACACATATGTTACAAAACCTAAATATATGCATACATACAAACAACCAAAACATGCATGCACACATCCAAAAACAAACATACAAAAACTTACGCATGTAATAATACAACTAAAAAATAATAAAAATAATAAAAACGATAGTAATAGTAATACTAATAATAGTAATAGTAAAATAATAGTTAATATAAATATTGATAGTAGTAAATATTGGTAATACAAATACTAATAACACTAGTAATTAATAATAATAATACTAATAGTAATAAAGATAATAATACTAATACTAATAGTAATATGCTAATAATAGTAAGTAGTAATAGTAATAATAGTAACAGTAGGGAGTAATAATACTAAGAGTTCTAAAGTAGTCGAAGTATTAATAATAATAATCATAATCATAATAATAATAATCATAATCATAATCATAATAATAATAATAATAATAATAATAATAATAATAATAATAATAATAATAATAATAATAATAATAATAATAATAATAATAATAATAATAATAATAATAATAATAATAATAATAATAATAATAATAATACAATTACAAATTAGTAATAATAATAATATAATAATAATAGTAATATTAAAAAAAGGTATTAAAAATAGCAAGCACCCTACTCGAATATTTTTATTATAGCCCTCCACGCATCCCTATCAGAAGTCATGTCCTCGGTCAACAAAAGCTCCTTAATGTCAAGCCTTAGTCTATCCAACCACCTACGAGTAGGTCTATCCCTTCTCCTTACGCCATCGACCGTGAGTGCCTCAACTCTCCTAACCAGGGCAGTTCGT
The DNA here is from genome assembly GCF_046630445.1 of Rutidosis leptorrhynchoides. Lineage (NCBI taxonomy): Eukaryota > Viridiplantae > Streptophyta > Magnoliopsida > Asterales > Asteraceae > Rutidosis > Rutidosis leptorrhynchoides. The sequence goes on along the minus strand of NC_092335.1, from coordinate 48,614,252 downwards.
GGTCGCCTCATCACATGCCCAAACCATCGAAGTCGTTCTTCTCTTAGCTTGTCGATGATGCTTCCTACTCCAAGGTTTTCCCTAAACACATCGTTTGGGATCATAAATCAGTAGTTACTCAAGGGTATGAAACATGTGTTTGATCTTATTCCAGTGTCTTTTTGGAAGGAATTGAGCTGAATCTTGTTAACAAATTAACTGCAAAAGAAATGTCAGGTCTTGTACAATACATAAGAATCCCAATTGCACTAAAATATGGAACTTTCGATCTGTTAAGATCTTCATGATCTTCATAGGGATGAAATAGATCAGTGTCAATATTGAGTGATCTAACAACCAATGGTTTTGTCTTTAAAAAAAATGTTTTAAAATCTTTTCGGTATAAGTTGTTTGATGTACAAGTAAACCATTAGGCATATGCTCAATTTGCAATCCAAGATAATACTTGGTTTTTCAATATCTTTCATTTCAAATTAATTCTTTAGAAGTTGAATGATTTCATAGATCTCTTTATTTGTTCATATGATGTTAAGACCATTGACATAAATAACTACGATATATATCCGGTCATTGTTTTCACAATAAAAACACATGTGCAAATAAGATTATTTGTGTACCCATTTTCTTATCAAGTAATCACTTAATTGGGTATACCATATGCGATCCGATTGTTTTAACCCATATAAAGAACTTTGTATTTTAATCGAGTACATTTATTTGTGTTTTTCATTTGATGCTTCTGATACCTTAAATCCTTCAGGTATCCTCATATATATATCACTATCAAGTGATCCATAAAGATCGGCAGTAATAACATCCATGAGATGAATTTCTAGATTTTTAGAAACTGGCAGGCTGATTAAGTATCTAAAAGTAATTGCATCTATAACAAGGGAATAAGTTTCATCATAATCAATTCCTGGTCTTTGAGAAAAATCTTGAGTTACAAGTCTAGCTTTATACCTTGTAACTTCATTTTTCTCATTTCATTTTCGCATAAAAATCCATCTATACTCCACATGTTTCACATCTTTAGGTGTGAGAACGATAGATCCGAAAACTTTTCTTTTATTGAGCGATTCAAATTCAGCTCGTATTGCTCTTTTCCAATGATCTCAATCGTGTCTATTTTTCCATGACATATTTTGGTTCTGAATCATCATCATCATCATTCATGATGTCATATGCAACATTATATAAAAATATCTCATTAAAATTTTTCATGTCATTTCGGTTCCATAATATTTTTTTGAATGTGCATAATTGATTGCAATTTTTGTAATGACATCATGAATCTCCTCTGCAGAAGGAGTATTGATTTGTAGTTCTTCTTGAACACTTTCTTTTACCTCATTATCAGCTGATTTTCTTTTTTAGGGATTTTTATCTTTGGAACCAATTGGTCTCCCACGTTTATGGCGTGGCAAAGACTCATGAGTGACATTATTGCCAGCTTTTAGAATTTCAATTCTAGCTGAAGCATTTACTGCTAGTATATATGATTTAGTCAATCCTTTTTGTATCTGTAATTACATCAGGTAATTTATTTGCAAGTTCTTGCATATGTATTATTTTTGAACTTTCTTTTTGCATTCTTTTGTGCGATGATCAAGATACATTAATTTATGTTCACATCATGAAACATCTTTTTCTTTATTTTTCATTTCTCCTCCTAATATAGGGAACAATTTTTCATTATAATGACAATCAGCAAAATGTGTTGTAAAAACATCACCCGTCATGGATTCAATATATCTTATGATTGAAGATGTTTCATATCCAACATATATTTCCATCCTTCTTTGAGGAACCATTTTTTGTGGTGGTGCAATTAAAAATACACTGCACAACCAAATGTTCTAAGATGAAAAATATTTGGCTCTCGACCAAAATTAAGTTGGTAATGGAGAATATTTATGACATGCACTTGGTTTAATGCGAATTAATGTCGCATCATGTAAATTTACATGTTCCCATATAAATATTGAGAGTTTTGTACTCATTTCCAATTGTCAAGTTATTAGCTGTAAGCGTTTATCTATTGATTCAGCTAAACCAATTCTGTGTATGCACATGAGCAACTGGATGTTCAACAACAATCTCTGTAGACATATAATAATCATTAAATGTTTGAGATGTTAACTCACCAGCATTATCAAGTCTCATCCTTTTAATGGTGTAATCAGAATAATGTGTTCTCAATTTAATAATTTGTGCAAGAAACTTTGCAATTGTCATATTACGGCTTGATAACACACAAACATGAGACCATCTGCTAGATACGTCTATTAGAACTATGAAATATCAAAATGGTCCACATGATGGATGAATTGGTCCATATATATATAATTGAATTCTTTCAAGAAACATTGGTGATTCTCTCTCAATATTCTTTTCATTAATCACCATATGTGCTTTTCATAAATCACCATATCTACTTTTTCATTAATCACCATATACGCTTTTCATCATATATCCTTTTCACCATATGCACTTTTAATCATATGCGCTGCGCTTTTCATCATCTGCACTTTTCATCATATACGCTTTTAATCATATGCGCTGCACTTTTAATCATATGCGATGTGCTTTTCATCATATGCGTTTTTCATCATATGCGCTTTTTATTATATGCGCTTTTCATCATATGCGCTTTTAATCATATGCGCTGCACTTTTAATCATATGCGCTACGCTTTTCATCAAATGCGATTTTTATCATATGCGTATTTCATCATATGCACTTTTTATCATATGCGCTTTTAATCATATGCGCTGCGCTTTTCATCATATGCGCTTTTCGGTGCTACATAGGTATTTCTCATTTCCAGTTATCATTGACTGATAATCATATCCACTATGATATATATCAGAGAAACTTAACAAATTTCTCTTTGATTTGGGAGAAAACAAAGCATTGTTTATCAGAAAATTCGTACCATTTGGTAATATGAATTTTTACTTTTTTCTTTCCTTATATCAAGTTTGCAAGACCTGATATAGTATTTATAATTCCTTCATTTGATTTAAATCAATGAAATATTTTTTAGATTTGATCATAGTGTGTGTGTATATTACCACTATCTGCAAATACATAGGTCTTTACCATTTAATGATGTTGTATTTCAGCAGGATTCATACTAAAACTTCAAATAAGATAAGCAAATAATGAGTTATATTTCAGCAAGATAATCAAATTATATTACCTGCAAACAAGTTACAATCAGAAGTACATAAAAGATAACACTTAATAAACATATGCGTTATGGTCTAAAACCATTTATTTATGAGTGATACATTATACATAACAAGCTAGATATCTTAGAAAATTCAAACCATTCAAGTCTCAAGGTAGCTCAGGGTTTATTTAATCAAGATTTTTCAACAGATTCACTCTCATTTTCTTTTCTTTTGGGACTTATTTGTAGAGATAAATAAGATGTTCATGTATTCAAGAAATACTAGACTGATGATCCACGTTACCAGATCATTAATAAGAATCTCCGGGATTCTTATAAGAGCGTCTACTAACATCTTCAATTTTATTCTTTCATGGATCACCGTTATTTCTTGATAATTAATATCGTATCTATCTTTGAGTATTTTCCATAATACACTTGGATCTTCGATCATATAATATGTAGATTCTAAGGACTCGTCAATATGTTTGCTAAGAAAAATACTTGCTATTGCTTTCTCTTATTCGGAACAATTGTTATTTTCATTCGGGGTTTCTAAAATACCGATTGATTCGAGATGTTTTTCTACATTCATAGCCCATGTTAAGTAGTTGTTCCCACTTGATTCTAAAGGAGCAAATTTAAGCCTTTTCAAATTCGACATTTTCTATTATCAAAAAGATGAGCAACATAAATCATAATTATAATCAACTTCTATTCATAGACAAATAATAAAATAAAATTAGAATCATTTTAAATTCATAAGTAGCAAACAACATAATAATGGCATGATTACAAATGATAAAACCACAAGAGCAGGATATAATATAGGTTCACCCGGTGGTATATTAGCAACAATGATGATAGTTAGTATGACCAATACAATAGGAAAAATCATCATTGTGTGAATCATCTTTACAAAAAAAACTTTTTGAGAGTGGTAATCTGAGAAAATGAAGATTGATTTGTAAAAATGTGAAAACGGAGATGTTTATTTTATATTTGAAAAATATAGTCGTTGTAACGTCGTCAGTTGACGTTAACAACCGTTATGTATATATGACCGTCGTAACGTTGTTAGTTAACGTTAACGACTGTTATGTACTCGTTGTATTAATAATAATTTTAATAAAAGAATTTTATTATCACAAATATGATTACTATAAATACTTTTAGTATAAATACGTTTAGTATAAATACGAAGATTAAGAGAATAAACATATTATGCATAAATAATAAATTTTCAGAATAAACATTAGTATTCATGAAATAAATAATAATTAATTGCATAAGTACTCATAAATGTTAGATAACATAAATATAAATGTTAGTGAAGTTAATAAGAGTTAGATTACAGAAATATAATTTAGGCGGTATAACCGACCATACATAACTTAAATAACATAAATATAAATGTTAGTGAAGTTAATAAAAGTTAGATTACATAAATATAATTCAGGCGGTATAACCGACCATATATAACTTAAATAACATAAATATAAATGTTAGTGAAGTTAATAAAAGTTAGATTACAGAAATATAATTCAGGCGGTATAACCGACCATATATAACTTAAATAACATAAGTATAAATGTTAGTGAAGTTAATAAAAGTTAGATTACAGGAATATAATTTTACTTATGATGATAATAATATTTATCTTATTAATAAATAATAGAAGATATCGTTAAAGAATTTCTTACCTTGATTAGTGACTTGCTTACTTAGATAAACCTTGATTATACGGAGCACTTCGTGCTGATAACGTGTTTAATTTAGTTGTTTATAACAACATTGGTAGCCTAAACCTACTACAAAATTCTAGTAATGAAGGAGTATTATATTAATGAGAGAAATGAGAGAAATAATTCTTGTAAGTATAATGGAGGGTGCAAGTTTTTTAGCTTGTATACATGGGTATTTATAGTACAAAAAATACTATACAATAGGTATCCAATATTAACTATGATTTGTACAAAATTGACTATCCATTAAAGCCTGATATTATAACAAAATTTAGTTTGATCATAGGAGTACTGAAAATCCTAATGTCAAGAAACTCAACTTTAATTTGATTATAATAATAAATAATACGGAATAGATAATAAATAAATGGGAGATGATCCTCACACTCCTAACTTTGATCTATACACACCATTTTATACACATTGACTAAATTGCCCTTGTTTTAAGCAAACTTTCGTCTTTTATATCTGTATCTACACAACAACCCAAACTTCACATATGCATATGCATTACACTAAATGTGAGTTCGCAAATACGATTCTCACAAATTAATATGATACGCTATTTTCTATTAATTGAAATAAATCATGTAAGCTTCAACTAAATTCCAACCTAATGCCAATATTCAAAATTTAAATATCAAACTTCTTATTATAAAACACAAATAAACTCAGATTCAATAAATAGAAAATAAAAGATAATTGTTATCAGGAACAATAGATATACAAATACACACAGAATCAATATAAAACTAAGTACAGATCTCGATATATGAGGAAGAACAATAAAATTTAAATTAACTTTGATAAAGATATAAATTTAGGTCTAGTAACTGAGGTTGCAGGAGATTGTGAGAAAACGTCGTTCATCACCGGAATTTGAAGGCTAGGCTTTCCGTCTTACTATCATACCAAAATAAAATTTAGGGCTGTTTATTTTTATGATTTTTCATATTATCAAATATCAATCATAGGTAGAGACTAAAATCAAGTGATTAGGGGGTTTTGTTATGTACGGATGTTAGGGATGAAGGTGGAGCCAAAGAACCGGAGGTGTATTGCTGAAATTAAAGAAGGGGTATATTCGTCATTTTATGTAAAATGGTGTGTATGGATCAAAACATGGTGTGTGAGGATCATCACCCTAAATAAATAGATACAAAAGACTTAATATTATTTATAATATTATTTAGTGGAGTATGAAGAGTTGGTACACAAATTTTGGATTCATACTTCATTTCAAAGTTTTATACCTATTTTAATCATAAGAATATTGTGATGATGACATTTTTAACCTACTGCATGTCTAGAAACAAGTCTTACGTATTTTCATTCATTGAAATATAAAGTAGAAAGCAAATTTAGAATTTATTTATTTGCTGAAATTTATTAATTACACTGAGCATACATATCACATAAATCAGCTTAATAACCATTCAAACTTAAAATCTTCATAAATCATTTTCTGATTTTAGTAAGCTCGTAATTCTATTTTTTAGGTTGTGTTAATTATATACCTACAACCGAAGTAAATTTGTTTACCTTTTTACTGTAAGTTGTTTTCTTATGTTCTTTTTAATTTAAAGAAGTGAATAAAGAAGTTTCACTTCCCAATTAAGCTCTATATAGCTAGACTTTCTCTAGTTTTGTGCATGTATATTATATATATATATACCTGAAAAAAAGATAAAGATATTATTTAATTTTTTATTTTTTTTCGGGGAAAAGGAACAAATTTCATTTGAGAAGTACATAAAATAAATGGTGTTGATAATAGGAATTTGAGGTGCAAAAAACTCCAAATGACACACAACTCTACACATTCTGCTTACAAGCAGCTACCAGCCAATACACACACACACACACACGATATATTTAATATATGTATCTATATCTATATTCATGTTATGTACACACCTCCCATTTAGAGATAGATATATAGATATATAGAGGAAAGATGGGCCCACATAGCCAAATCAATGGCTGACCCATTTTGAAAATAAGGGCTAAAGATAAAAAGATATAAAAGACCAAGAGAAGTTATAAGCAAAATTAACTTAGCTAGCATCCATTAAAGAGAGAGAGTAGAAAATATTCTCTGTTTATATATTGAGGTTTTCCAGTTTTTGGTGTTTTGTTAATTAGTGACAAAAACACCAAAAAAAAACACACAAAAATTCTATCTTTAAGAAGTAAACTCCACAGATCTCTTTCTGTCTGGAACACCAGTTCTCTCTTTAGATTAATATTGTGTTTTTTTTTGTTTGTTTTAGTTAAATTCATCTACTTGTTTCAGCTTGTGTTTTAAAGTTAATTGTTTCTTACTTCTTTTTTGGAACAATCCTACATATCCATAAACACATATACTTATCTTGGAAGTTAGTTTTGTTGGTGTTTCATTTTATATATAAAACCAAATCCGTTCCTGTGTTGTGTTTACTTTGTTTTTGTTTTCTAGTTTATTTGTTTTCAAGATCTAGTTACTTGTTTGTTCTTGATCAAGTGTGTTTGCTAAATTACAACAAAAGCTAGCTTTTAATTAAACCTTAATCTCAGCTAAAAAAGAACAAAAACTTTTGTGGATATGATGACTGGTGACAATATGTTTCCTATTCCTCTTCAAGATCAATATCATCATCATCTTCAACAACAACAACAACGACCTTCTAATCATGAACAAATTAATCCTAACCCTAAACCCATCACTAATCTCAAGAAAAAGAGAAACTTACCAGGCACCCCAGGTAATATTCAACTTAATTATCTTAACCTTCGATGTGTTTTTCTCTTATTATTCATTCCTTCCACATGCAAACACACATGTTTTTTAATTTTTAATTCCGAATATATCTTAATTACATAGAATAAAAAAAATATTACTCGTTGGAATTTATTTATGATTTATTTTTCATACAATTAAATACACATAAATTAAATTATTTTCATAAAACTAGTAATTTTGATTTTTTGAGCTCAAATTTAGTACGATGGTATTGACACGTGTAGTAAATATCCATAAGTTGATCAAACAAAAACTAACCATGATTTAATCCAAAGTTGTTTAGGATCCATATTAGTTACACTTTGATTACATACTAAAGTCCTAGAATTAAGCTAATTTGTGTCGACAAGTTTTTTGTGTGGATGAAATTAATCTAATTGTATTTAAACTTGCTAATTATGAATAAAATATAAGCAGATCCAGATGCTGAAGTGATGCGACTATCTCCAAAATCACTAATGGCAACAAACAGATTTGTATGTGAAATCTGCAACAAAGGGTTTCAAAGAGACCAAAACTTACAACTTCATCGTAGAGGTCACAACTTACCGTGGAAGTTGAAGCAAAGGAACACAAAAGAACCAATAAAAAAGAAAGTCTACATTTGCCCGGAGAAAACATGCGTCCACCATGATCCGTCACGAGCACTCGGAGATCTGACCGGAATAAAGAAACATTTTAGCCGGAAACATGGTGAGAAAAAGTGGAAGTGTGAAAAGTGTTCAAAGAAGTATGCAGTTCAATCTGACTGGAAAGCTCATTCAAAGACGTGTGGTACTAGAGAGTACAAATGTGACTGTGGCACACTTTTCTCCAGGTGTGTGTTTGTTGATTACAAAATCTTGAAATAAATGTTTGGAATTTAATGCATTATATGACATTAAAAGTGACATGTTTTTTTTTTATTATTGGTGTGTTACATTTTAATGACTTGTGTCACAATATTTGTGTAGGAAGGATAGTTTCATAACTCATCGCGCTTTTTGTGACGCGTTGGCCGAAGAAAGTGTGAGACTTAATTCGGTGACACCGATTAATATTGGTTTAAAAAATGAAGGTGTGAATGAATCCGCGATGAACAACCCTAATTTCATGAGTCATGGGTTCACACAATTTGGGTCTAGTTTTCGGTCTGATTTTGGTGATCAAAACAAGCCAAGATTGTCACTTTGGTTAGACCAAGCGAATTCTCACCTCAATAATATTTCTCCAATGGATCAAATGAGTATGAATTCGAATCTTTACGTGTCATCGAGTGCGTCAGGTTTAGTTGATATGGTTAATAATGTGTATGGTTCAAATTTTACAAACTCGAACCAAATGCCAAGTTTATCTTTAACACCAGAAGGAGGTCTAAAAGAAGAAACCCTAGCTTCTTTATATTCAATGAACCAAACCAATCAAACCGAAACTAGTGGTCCAATGTCTGCAACCGCGCTTCTTCAAAAAGCGGCTCAAATGGGTTCAACCAGAAGCAACCCATCAATATTTGGGACAAGTTTCGGGCTCATGAACTCTTCCTCTACTACATCAAACACTGGAGTCAGTTTGGCGAACAACATAAATTCTCTACCTCAATTACAAGTCTCAAGTGCGATGAACTTCAATTCGTCGAATTCAAGCCCTCAAGGGAGTAATCTTGACCACCAACAAATGATCATGTCAAGAAACGAAACAATGGCGCCGTTAAAGATGATGAATCGAAATTTTAGTGGAATCGATAGCGGATTTACAAGAGATTTCTTGGGGATGGCAGGAGAAGGTGGCCGGCCATTGTTGCAACAAGATCTAATGAAGTTTGCATCTTATGGTTCAACCATGGGATCAATGAGGCAATTTACTAGTAATAATATTTAATTTGATTCTTACTTATGTTGTTTAATTAATTTGTATTTTTCTTATCATTATGTGTGTTGTAGCATAGTAATTATGTATTTATAGACTTGATTTTGTCAATGGTTAGGCTGTTGCACTTTATAAGGAAAAAACATGTCACTTTGTTTTTGTTAATTGACATGGGGATGTCAAATAAGATCGTAAAAAGCCACTTTTTACTCTCTAGTACGTGCAAGTCAATATATCATTAAATAAGTCTCTCAAGGAGCTAGCCTTCAATTTAATTTTAATTACTGTATAAAACAAGAAACTTGTACAAATACAAATAATAAGATATTTATCAATTAAACTAAAAATGATACTACTCCGTATATCATTTGCAAGCAAATTTTTTTTTTTTTTTTTTTTTAGTTCAAAATGTAAAAATATTCAAACTGTTCGCATAAAAGATATCGTTTTTTAATATTTCAGTATTACCAATAGCTAATATCTAAATCTGTATCCATAAAACCAGAAAACAAAGAGTATAGCCCTAATTTACCACCTACAACGTTTAATTAATCTTTTTATAAAAAAATTTATAATTATGTGATTAGTATTATGGTTATTCTTGAATTAAAAAAATGTATTACTTCTATCTTATTGCTAATCTGAGATGTTAACTTTTAATTCAATTTATTATTTAATCAATCAAAAACTTCAGTAATTTATTTTATTACTCTATCTATTCTATAAGCTAATGTTCATGTTACATGTTGGATTGTCCCATTATTAGTGTTCGTGTTCATTGAAGTTGTATTATGTTTAATAAAAGTGGATTCGAGATAATTGAAGTACTTCGTTTAATACTTATCTGATTAAGGAAAATGTCATGGACTGGATGGAGAGTAATTTGAGCTTAACTTTATGGAAATGAATTGTATGCTTAAATACTTGAGTTACTCCTTTTTTTGGGCCAATTTTAAAAAATATAATGAGAAAAATAAAATGTGGTCCATGACAGACTCTGATGCACAAATGATGAGGAGGCACAAATGATGATGAGCTCTCTATGCACAATGGGAATAATACAGACTCTGATCAGGAGGATTTAGAGGAAGGTGAGTTTGTTCAGGATTCGTTCTGCCATTTGGACCCCAAACAGAATAACCTAAATTGTAATGACGATCAGCAGCTTAATTTGCCTAAACCTGATCCTACTCCGAACCTAAATCAGGAGTGTAATGACTTGAATAATGTAAACGACTCTCAAAGAAAAGATGCAGAAACGAAATCCTCACCCAATGTGTCAACCTCGCTTTCTAAACCACCCGGTTATCATGAACCCATAGTCCCACATGGTGATGCCGCCCCATCTACAGATTCCACAGGCAATAACAACAAAGCTACTTCTGCTTCTTCCATACGATCTGATGTTGTATTACTAGAAAATTTAGACAAATTTATCTCGTTCGGGAACTCATTGGGATATGACATGAAAGGATGCCAAAATGACCTAAAATGTATGCTATCGAGCATGGGTGTTGCCAACACCGTGTAATGAATACATTATCAATAAATATTGGAGGAGGAGTGAGATCTATACAAAAGCAGAAATGGGTGAAAAATCTTTGTCAAGAACATGAAATAACTGTACTGGGAATTCAAGAAACAAAACTTACACAACTTGACATGTTCGTGGTTAAAGCTTTTTGGGGAAACTCTCAATTCGGAGTAGCGTGCTCTAGTTCTCGTGGTAGATCAGGAGGTATTCTTACCATTTGGGATAACACAAGTTTCTTTATGAAAAGAATTTTGTCTTTTGAAAATGTTCTTATTGTTGAAGGCCAGAGAATAGGTAGAGAGGCGAATTGTTACCTTATTAATATTTATGCACCTCAACAACGTTTAAAAAAGAACCGTCTCTGGGACTATCTCTCTACGTATATGAGCAACAACAGTGGAGAGTTCATTCTTTTTGGTGATTTTAACGTTGTCCGGGCTGCTCATGAACGTGAGGGCTCTATCTTTTGTCCTCTTACAGCAGGAGATTTTAACAATTTTATTTCTAATTCGAACCTGGTGGAAGTCCCTCTTTGTGGTAGAAGGTTTACTCGATCAAACAAGTTCTGTAATAAAAGAGCAAAGTTGGATCGCTTACTTATGTCTAACAACACCCTTGATTCATGGCCGAACATGGTGGGAAGAATTCTTCCAAACTTGTGGTCCGATCATTGTCCGATAACGCTTTTAGTTGATAAATCGGATTATGGTCCCACTCCCTTTAAACTTTTCAACTCGTGGTTTAACAGAGATGGCTTTGATTCGGTCGTTAAGGATGCATGTATTGTCTTTGACAATACTAATTCATTAACCGGAATACACCCTCTCATTCGCTTTAAAGAGAAGCTTAAGTTCATCAAGGCTAATCTGAAAGCATGGAATCATGGGTAAAAAGGGCCTACAAAATTGAAACTGGTACTCTCACTTCTCGTATCAATGATTTGGAAGCTCAACTAGATAACGGTGGTAACTCCCTTTCCATCTCTGCTGATCGAATTCAATGTGTCAAGAGGCTGGCCGATTTGATGAAACTGGAAACGATGGATGTAGCTCAAAAAAACAAAAAACAATGGGTTCTTCTTGGCGATGAAAACTCATCCTTTTTTCATTCTTCGCTCAAGCGTAAAAGAAGGAAACTTGCTGTCCCGGGCATTATGTCGAATGGTATATGGGAGACCGCTGCAGACTCTGTTAAAAACGCCTTCCTCCACTCCTTCAAAGAAAAGTTCAAACGTGTTGGGAGTGTAAAGATCGTTAGACCTAGTCCCCACCTCAAGAAATTACAGCCTGAGCAATTATTTAGCCTGGAAGTTCCCTTCTCAGCCTCTGAAATTAAAAAAGCCGTATGGGACTGCGGTGATGATAAGTCTCCAGGACCGGACAGCTTCTCTTTCCGATTTATAAAATATTTTTGGGAGCTCTTAAATATGGATATAGCTAGCTGCATTGAGAACTTTTATAACTCTGGCTACATCCCAAAAGGGTGTAACTCCTCCTTTTTCACTTTAGCCCCGAAGATGGATTCTCCCTTGTTCGTTAAAGATTACCGTCCAATTAGCTTAATTGGGATTCAATATAAAATTATTGCAAAATTACTTGCCAACCGGCTAGCTTCTGTGATTGACACCATCATTAGCCCGGAACAAACGGGTTTCATTAGAGGTCGTCAGATTTTGGACGGTCCTTTAGTTATTAACGAGACGGTAGATTGGTGTAAGCGTAAAAAGAAAAAAGCTATGCTTCTTAAGGTAGACTTTGAAAAAGCTTTTGATTCTATTAGTTGGGACTATATCCTGTCTATGCTCTTGTTTCTTGGTTTTGGTAATAGATGGATTATGTGGATAAAAGGTTGCCTCTCTACTTCATATGCCCCGATCCTTGTAAACGGGTCTCCTACAGAAGAATTTCTTATTGGTCGTGGTCTAAGACAAGGAGATCCGCTTTCTCCTTTCCTATTTATTATAGGTATGGAAGGTCTTCATGTCGCCATCCAAGATGCGATTGATGCCAACCTTTATTCAGGCATTTTTATAGGAAAACGAGATGTGGGCAGCTACCTTTCTCATTGTTTTTTTGCTGACGACGCTTTATTTGTGGGAGAGTGGAACGATGCAAACATTAATAACCTTATAACTTTGCTTGGTTGCTTTTATTTTGTTTCAGGTTTGCGTATAAACTTGCAAAAATCAAATTTATTTGGAATCGGTATCCCAGCCGCTGAGCTTGATCGTGTCTCTTCGAATATTGGTTGCTCCCAAGCTTCGTTCCCTTTTAAATTCTTGGGCATCCCGGTTGGTGCTAACATGAGTCTCATAAAAAATTGGAACCCGATCATTGAAAAGGTGGAGAAGCGTCTTGCTTCATGGAAGGTCAATCTTCTATCTTTTGGAGGTCGCCTTACTTTAGTTAATTCCGTTTTAGGGGCCCTTGGCACTTACTACTTTTCACTCTTTATAGCTCCTAAAAGTGTGATAAATCGGCTAGAATCTATCCGTTCAAATTTCTTCTGGGGTGGTAATTTAAATGAGAGAAAAATTTACTGGGTAAAATGGGACGATATCTTAAAATCAAAGGAAAAAGGTGGTCTTGGAGTTATTAGCTTGGAATCTCAAAATAAGGCCCTTCTTTACAAGTGGAGATGGAGATATGTGCATGAAAAAAGCGTATATGGGTGAAAATAATTGAAGCAATCCATGGTAGACAGACCGATGGTCTCCACCCGATCATCACAAGACAGAGCACTGGATGTTGGAGTAAAATTAATAACTGCTTGGTTTCTCTTCATGTGAATCAGATTGTTAAAGAAGATATTATGGCTATCAAAATCGGGAATGGGAAACTCACTAGTTTTTGGAATGATCGATGGCATAATGGGGTTATCTTACGTGATACCTTCCCTCGTCTATTTGTTCTCGACACAAACAACTCCTGTTCTTTTGCCGAAAGATGGAATGGTAGTGGTTGGTCTTGGTATTGGAGGCGAGAGGTTCGTGGTGGCATAGAGATGTCTCAATTAAACTTGCTCTCTGATATGTTATCCCTTATAAAATGTTCTAACGAAGACGATAAGTGGTGTTGGTCTTCATCTTGCAGCAGCTATTTTACTGTTCGTTCGGTTCGAAACATTCTGAAAAGCTCGACGGATGTAGCTCGTCCCACGTTCTGGAATAAGGTGATTCCAAAAAAAGTCCTTATTTTCTTTTGGCGTTTTTTACTAAATCGCCTTCCTCTTAAAGCAAGTCTTTTGACCCGTGGGGTGGATTTACCGAACCAAACTTGTGCCCATTGTGACCACGCGACTGAAGAAGCAGATCATTTATTCTTCAAGTGCCATATTGTTGTCGACGTGTGGAATTATATCTCTTCGTGGACTGGTCTTTCGTTACCAAGATGGTCGAACGGGTTAGAACTTCGAAACTGGTTAGCTTCAAATTTTCCTAATCCTCTGCACAAGCTTGTCATGGAATGTATTTGTATTGCTACCCTTTGGACTCTATGGAAGTTCAGGAACGACTCCGTGTTTAACACATCCAAGCTTAAGAAAAGTCACATCCTAGACCATATTGTTTTATATGCTTTTGATTGGTTGTATTCTAGATATAAGAAAAAGATGGTTAATTGGAACGTGTGGCTCCAAAATCCCACGAACTGTTTGTAATGTTTTTCTAGCGTCTTGCTAGTTCTATTTATTTTTTCTGCCGTTCTAAAAAAAAAAAATGTGGTAAAGAAGAATTGTTGTGGGACCATGCGTTGGAAATTGACTGTACAAAAAAAAGTCGTTCTCATCTCACCTATGGAATGCTTTTTTGTATTTCTTTTTGTTTTTATTGGTGTCGTGTGTTGTTTATCTTTTACCTAGACACATCTTTCTGATTTTTCGCATTATTTACTATTTAGTTAAATTTCTATAAATTAAAAGATAATAAGAATAAAAAGTTGTTTTTCTACCTCAGCTCCTAGATAAAGTAGAAATAAATCTTGGTGTTAATTTGGTCGACGTTCATGGGTTCTTTACAATTCTTTTATGTTAACTTTTAGGGGGGTGTTACTTGTTTGATTCTTTTTTTTAAAGCAAATTTCAATAAAACAATGCGGAAATTTTTTTAACAAAATTAAACTGGCGTTTTCTTTCCCTACTTCATAAGAGCAGTCTCAGCGGTAACGCCAAAGTTATGCCAATTTTTTTGCCAAAATTGACGCCCGTGAGGCCCTGCCAATTGGCTGTCAATTCTTGTTTGTGATTGTTTTCGTGAATGTGAAGCATAATTGAGGACGTGAATTGGTGAATATGGTGATAAGTTATTTATTTTGTTTATATTTTAAGTTTTGTGTATAGATATGGCAACGTAAAAATATGTATTTTGTATACGTACGATATATGCATATGTGTATAGGTTTTAGATGGATGAACTTCCACATATTTTTTATTTCGGTCCCACTATTAAATTGGGCGCTCATCTTAATCCACTCAACTTAAAATTAAAATTTTAATTTAACAATAATATTAAAGATAAATAATAAATAATCTATTTTATAATAATAACGTTAAATTTAGTAGTTATTTTGTAATTTTGATAATTTAAATAAAATAATAAAAATAGTATATGGAGTAATAATTAGTTTAATATTGAAAAATTGAGATAAGTCCCGTCCAGGGATATCATGGTTGAAATGAAATGTCAAGTTAATAATGAGAATATAATGTTGAATTTGTTATAATTCAGTAGGCTTATAACTACCTTTAATGGTTATAAGAACAAAGAGAGAAAAAGAGAGAAGAAGGAGAGAAGAAATATTGATATTGATATTTCAAGAGAAATGGTGCACCTTAAATGGTTACCATACATGTCTATTTATAGTATAAAATATTACTATGCAAGAAATATAATAATAATAAAATTAACATCCAATCTAGATATTTTATAACACAATCTAGATATTTTATAACACTCCCCCTTGGATGACAATTTTATTAGAGAATAACTAGTACTGCCTCGTTAAAAACCTTGCTAAAGAAAACTCATTGGGATAAAACTTTAGCTAAGGGAAAAAGAGCGCAGCATAAAGTTGACTCCCCCTCAAGTAGGCAACGCCTGAGTTGTTACATCTTCTGAACATGCCTCATGCCAATATTATGAACGTGTGTTCTGAAAATAGCAGTTAGCAGTGCTTTGGTATAAAGATCAGCAGAGTTGTTGATTGAACGTATCTCATTTTAATCTGGTTGTCTTTTACGATATCTTGAGTATATGAGAAAAATCTGAGGTTTTCATCTGAAACTGTATCATCTAAATCTTTTATGTACAAGTTTGGCCCTCGTGATTTGTCTACAGTCTCCTTCATGGTTTGTTCAAACCGTTGTTTCAGTTCCTATTCCCTTTCAGTCTTTTTCTGAGCCTTACCAATATACCATTCTTTTCCATCAAACTTATGACCGTTAAGACCGTTTATAGCTTTAGCGCCTCGTCAGCATTTATGTTTTGTTCTGTCATTTTTGATACTCTTCTTTCATTTGTATTATGTAAGCTGTATTATCTTCATAGATAGTTGTTACGCTTTTATAGCGTTCTAGTCCACAAGAATCAATAATGATTTGTATCATTGATCTTAACTAAAATCATTCCCGAGTAGCTTCATGTAATGCAATCACTTCGGCATGATTTGATGATGTTGCAACAAGTGTTTGTTTTGAGAACGTCATGATATTGCGGTGCCTCCATTTAGGAATACATATCCAGTTTGAGATTTAGCTTTATGTAGATCGGATAAATAATCTGCATCTGTATAACCAAACAAATCTTGTTTCGAGTTGTTAAAATAAAATAATTATAAATCAGTAGTTCCTCGAAGGTATCAAACTATTTGTTTGATCCTATTCCAATGTCTTTTGGTAGGGGCTGAGCTGAACCTTGTCAACAAATTAACTGCAAAAGAAATATCAGATCTTGTATAATCTATAAGATACATAAGAACCTCAATTGCACTAAAATATAGAACTTCCGATCTGTTAAAATTTTCATGATCTTCGCAGGGATGAAATAGATCAGTGTCAATATTGAGTGATCTAACAACAATGAGTTTGTCTTTAAAAAAAATGTTTTAAAATCTTTTCGGTATAAGTTGTTTGATGTACAAGTAAACCATTAGGCATATGCTCAATTTGCAATCCAAGGTAATACTTGGTTTTTTTCAAGATCTTTCATTTCAAAATAATTCTTTAGAAGTTGAATGATTTCATAGATCTCTTTATTTGTTCATATGATGTTAAGAACATTGACATAAACAACTACGATCTCATATCCGAACATTGTTTTTATAAAACATACGTGCAAAATAAGTTTATATTTATACCCTTTTTTTTTATCAAGTAGTCATTTAATCGGTTATACCACATACGTCCCGTTTGTATAAACCCACTTAGAAATCTTTGTGATTTAATGGAATATATTCCCTTGGGTTTTACATTAGATGCTTATGATACCTTAACCCTTTAGGTATATTCATATATATCACTATTAAGTGATCCATACAGATAAGTAGTAACAACATTCATGAGATGCATTTAAATAACTACCAGGTTGATTATGTATCTAATAAGTAATTGTATCCATTACAGGAGGATAATTTTTCCTCCTAATTCATTTCTGGTCTTTGTGGGAAATATTGAGTTACAAGTCTAGTTTTGCCTTGTAACTTCATTTGCACATTTCTTTTCGGATAAAAATTCATTTGTATCCCATACGTTTCACATCTTTAAAAGTGATAACGATTGATCCGAAAACTTTTCTTTTATCGAGCGATTCTAATTCAGCTCTTATTGCTCCTTTCCATTGAGCTCAATCATGTCCATTTTGTATATTCAATGACAGATTTTAGTTCCAGATCATCATCTTTATTCATGATGTCATTGTAACATTATATGAAAATATCTCATAGAGATTTTAGTTTCATTTCGGTTCCATAATATTGCATAATTTATCGCAATTTTAGTATTTACATTTATCAATATCCTCTGCAGAAGGAATATTGATTTGTGGTTCTTCTTGAACACTTTCTCTTACCTCATTATCAGCTGATTTTCTTTTTCGAGGATTTTTATCTTCGGAACCAATTGATCTTCCACGTTTGATGCGTGGCAAAGACTCGACAGTGACATTATTGCCAGCTTTTGGAATTTCAGTTCGAGCTGGAGCATTTATCGCTGGTATATATGATTTAGTCACTTTTTTATATCTGTAAATGCATAAAGTAATTAATTTGCAAGTTCTTGCATATGCATTATTTTTGAACTTTCGTTTCACATTCTTTTGTGCGAGTTCAATATACCTTAATTGATGTTCACATCATGAAGCATCATTTTATTTTTTATTTTTATTTCTCCCCCTAATCTAGGGAACAATGTTTTATTAAAATGACAATCAGCAAAACGTGCTGTAAAAACATCACCCATCATGGGTTCAATATATCTTATGATTGAAGATGTTTTATATCCAAAATATATTATCATCTTTCTTTGAAGAACCATTTTATTGTGTTGTGGTGATACAATTGAAACATACACTGCACAACCAATGTTTTAAGGTAGAAAATATTTGGCTCTTGGCCAAAATCAAGTATTAAGTGAAAATATTTACGACTTCCACATGGTATAATGCGAATTAATGTCGCAGCATGTAAATTTACATGTCCACATATAAATATTGAGAGATTTGTACTCATTATCAATTGTCTAGTTATTAGCTGTAAGCGTTTATCTATTGATTCAGCTAAACCAATTTTGTGTATGCACATGAGCAACTGGATGTTCAACAACAATCCCTGTAGATATATAATGATCATTAAATGCTTGAGATGTTAACTCACCAGCATTATCAAGTCTCATCCTTTTAATGGTGTAATCAGAATAATGTGTTCTCAATTTAATAATTTGTGCAAGAAACTTTGCAAATGCCATATTACGGCTTGATAACATACAAATATGAGACCATCCGCTAGATGCGTCTATTAGAACCATGAAATATCAAAATGGTTCACATGATGGATGAATTGGTTCATATATCTTACCTTGAATTCTTTCAAGAAACATTTGTGATTCTTTTTTTCACAATATACTTTTCATTAATCACCATATGTGCTTTCCATTAATCACCATATGTGTTTTTTTTTTTTTTATAAATCACCATATGTGTTTTTTTTTTATCATATATCCTTTTCACCATATACGCTTTTAATCATATGCGCTGTGTTTTTCACCATATGCGCTTTTAATCATATGCGATTTTCATCATATGCGTTGTGCTTTTCATCATATTCGCTTTTTATCATATGCGCTTATCATATGCGATGCGTTTTTAATCATATGCGCTTTTTTATGTGAATAGTAAATTAATTAATTTCGTTTTACTATTCATATGAATTAATTTAGATTTACTATTTTGTTAATTGAGTAATATATATATACATCATATACTTGTGACTCCGAAGGCTCAAATGAATTTGACCATATAGTTATACGTTGTACATTGCACATTAATTTTCAGTAGAAGCTTTAGATGCACTTTTTTTTTAATCACCAAATACCACAAACACTTTGTTTGCGTTTGTTCATAGTCATCAATGAAAACCATTTTCTTTAATTTTATTTTATACAATAAAATTAACGCATCATTATTCTTTTCAAAAACAATAATCTATTGTTATTGTTCACTTGTGCCATGTTTAACAACAAAAGTCAACAACCTCTGTCTTGTTTGTTGTGGCAACCAAAAACAACCTTTGCTTTTGTTACCGAGAATCCAAGACCAAAAAACAATTAATTTTTAATTAATCTTTTATCAAAACCATAAATGATTTTATTGATCTACGTTGATATGGCCATAAAGAATTGACGGCTGACCTACTTTTGTAAGTGTATTTCGGCTATCATCCCGAAAACGCACAACGACCTTTTTTTTTTTTATGAACTATTTGTTTCATATCTAGCTTAGGCAATTATTGTGAACATTTGGTCCCTATAAGAGCATTTATTTTTTAGACTTTTAGTTGATTTGTACTTGTCACAATTAGGGATAGCACCCGCGGGTCGTGGATGCGGATCCATTGGATCCATCACCCGTACCCGCGGATTTTTTTTAAGAGACATCCAATTGAACCCTTGTTCGTTGAAACAATTTGACTATATTTTTACTCCCCATTATTAAACGGGCCATTTTGATGCATACTCTTAAAAAAATAATTTGTTTTTTAAGTTTTATTATTCAACCTCCTTTTTTCAACGGTCACGTTTTTAACAAAACATTTGACAAGTTTGGAAAAAAAATTTTATTGATTATCGCAAAAGTTTTCTATTGTCACTCTACTGGATGGAATTATGGCATACAACCAAAATTGCAACCCAACACTACATAAGAACAAAAAGGTTGTTTTTAATTAACATATGTATATGTGTTAAACTCGGAATAATAATAACTTATTTTAGAAAATTAACATAAGACATGTTGAAACATTTTTGTCACATTTAGCTCATCAAGTCTAATACTTATCATTGATAGATTTTATCACGTCTAGGAGATGTTTACTTTTTTCTTGTATTAAGTCCTACTTTCATTTACCTTTGTTTGAAAAAAAGTTTTTTTTTTACTTTGCTTTCCCCCTTTCTGTAAAACTCATTTAAACACTTTCTTTGTTTTTTTTTTTTAAAAAAAACTTCCTTTTTTTTACGTTACCCGTAAATTATAAATATATAAAAAAAAAACTTTTTGTTTAAATTTTTTTTTTCTAGTTTTTAAAAGGCCACTTGACCAATTTTTTAATTCTTTCACAACACCTGATATCGTGATCGTGACCTTTCACCAAAGCAAGAGATATTCTTGATAAACTAAACACGGACTCGTGTTTGAAATTGTCGGCCACAAAAAAATTCATTTGATAAAAGTATATTTTTTTTTTTAGTTATAGAAGGAGACCACTTCATTTTCAATACTTTATTTTTGACAAAAAACTATTTCATTTTACCATCCCCTTTTTTTTCTTACTTTAACTTTTAAGATATACTTTTAATAAAAATACAAACTACTTTTTCTTATTTTAACTTTTAAGATTTACTTTTAATAAAAATACAAACTACTTTTTGTATTTTAACTTTTAAGATTTACTTTTAATAAAAGTACAAACTACTTTTTCTTATTTTAACTTTTAAGATTTACTTTTAATAAAAATACAAACTATTTTTTTATTTTAACCTTTAAAATTATAAATTTAAGAATAAACATTAGTATGCATGAAATAAATAATGATTAATTGCATAAGTAATCATAAATGTTAGATAACATATAAAGACCCCGTCGTATTCGTATTGATCGGAATTAATCTCGACCCATGGTACCGTGTTGTCAAATGACGTGTTGCGTACATAAAGTACCGTGTTGTCAAATGACGTGTTGCGTACAATCATGAGGTCTTATTAACATAAATATAAATGTTAGTGAAGTTAATAAGAGTTAGATTACAGAAAATATAATTCAGGTGGTATAACCGACCATATATAACTTAAATAACATAAATATAAATGTTAGTGAAGTTAGTAAAAGTTAGATTACAGAAATATAATTCAGGTGGTATAACCGACCATATATAACTTAAATAACATAAATATAAATGTTAGTAGTCCAAAATTTGATATATTCGAGTCTGAAAATTATTAATAATTTCATACCTTGATTAGTGATTCGTGATCGTTTGAGATATCTTTTAATTACACTAAGCTTTTCGTGCTGATAACGTGTTATAATTCAGTAGACTTATAACTACCTTTAATGGTTATAAGAACAAAGAGAGAAAAAGAGAGAAGAAGGAGAGAAGAAATATTGATATTGATATTTCAAGAGAAATGGTGCACCTTAAATGGTTACCATACATGTCTATTTATAGTATAAAATATTACTATGCAAGAAATATAATAATAATAAAATTAACATCCAATCTAGATATTTTATAACACAATCTAGATATTTTATAACAGAATTGATGTTGTAACAATGTGTTAATTTTAAGAATCGTGTCATATTTAATAGTGGTGTAAGTTAGTCAAGTTTTTAATATCAATTTAAATGTGTTGCAAATTAGACGTTGGTTTTTAATTATATTTCACTTTTCGTTTAAAAGGAGAAAAGAAATGGCTCTGTATTTTTATTTTTCATTTAGTAACTTGCCATTATCATTTTGTTTTTAGAACAATAATTTTTATTAAGAAGCACTCCCACTAATGAGAAGCTAGGGAGGAGAGGAAACACGAATTACGACTTCGTGAGCTAAGGATCTCAACGTAAATTACAAGAGCTTCTACTATGAATTCAATTAAAAACACCATACGAATAGAATCAAATAGGAGCACTTTCTTCGTATAGTTAATTTGTCACTATCATTATGTTATACTGTTATGATAACTTGCCCAACGCACCCACACCAGCGGAAGCG
The DNA here is from genome assembly GCF_046630445.1 of Rutidosis leptorrhynchoides. Taxonomy (NCBI): domain Eukaryota; kingdom Viridiplantae; phylum Streptophyta; class Magnoliopsida; order Asterales; family Asteraceae; genus Rutidosis; species Rutidosis leptorrhynchoides. The sequence continues at coordinate 48,591,694 of NC_092335.1, read as the reverse complement.
AGGATATATTTGTTTGAGACAAACTTGCGAGAAATAAAAGAAAGCAAAATAAAGTAACTGATAACACGACGATTTAACGTGGTTCGGCAAAATCCTGCCTACATTCACCCCAAGAGTTCCCTTTATTCTTATAATATAAAAGAACCCGATACAAGAAAAAGTACACTATGAGTTAAACCCAACCCCAAGCCCCTTAGATTTTAGTATAAAATCTAAGTTTCCCGTACACTCTTTTACAATCCTTACAAGAATAAACTCTCGGCCTCGCAAATAAACACACTCCGTTGATAAACCTATCAACTATGTTTTTCTTTCTCTTTGTGATGATCTCTTCTTTTTGCATGATCACCTATTTATAGATGAAGGCATACATGCATACACTTTACTTGGACATTTCTAGCCACTTGTTGCTTTCCTTCTTTGACAAGAAACAAAACCAAACTTTGCTACAATAACAACCAACTTGACATGTGATTAAAAAGAAGAGAATTTTAACCTTCTTTCTTTAAGCATACTAAAGCCACATTTTTTGACTCCATACACATGCAAAAGACAATTTGTATTTGTCTACTAAATGTGAGTCACAAGTTGTTAGCTAGCAAATGTGGACTAATGTCCAACAATCTCCACCTTGACGAATATTTATTTTCTTCATCACCGAAAATACTATCGCCCAGTATTTTCCTCATTGGCCTCCGTTATCACCGCTGCACACATCTTGAATCACCTCGGTCCTGAACTCTGATTCAAATAAAACGGCCAATAATCATGTGCAGCTGCCCCGTCAACTTACATAGTTGATTCCGGAGAGGAGTCTCGAATCACCTCTCCCACAATAGGATTTTCCTTCTCACCATCGCCTAACTTGATCAAACATGTCGTCACATGTTCTCGATCAATTTCCCTTGTGCACACTTTCCAAACCTTCGAGATACGAGTACATCTAGTACTCCCCACCAGACGATACAAACCCTCATACTTCTCTCCAATCATCAGGACCTTCACGCCACGTGTGATTTTCATAACTCCACCTACGGCCGAATAGCCGTATCCTTGAGAATCTGTGACGATCGCTCCAAATCCATATGGACGAACACGTCATTCATCGATTTCATTGCGAGGTATTTGACCTCTATATGATACGTTTTGTAAACATTGCATTCTTTTGAAAAGGCACATCATAAATGAATATTTAAATCAAAGGTTTTCGACATCTGATGATTTCTACATATAGACAATCACCGTAAATAATAGTTTACAATAGTACTTCCATTGACAATGCAGTCAAAATAAGATACATGGTGATGATTTGGTGAATGCAACGTTTCCTTGATAAATATGCCATGTAAGACTCCATGCACATAGCTTGTCTAACATATAAGCAAACAGCGGAAGACTTCTAGGAACTTGAGAATAAACATGCTAACAAGTGTCAACACAAAGGTTGGTGAGTTCATAGTTTTAGTGTTTCGCATAATCTGTATATAAAGGTGGATCACAAGATTTCAGTTGTTCAATCCAGAAACGTTTATCAAAATATTCTACAAAATTGAGCACCCTGGTAACTAAACTTAACGTATATATAATTTGTACCCTTTGTATAATCATCTTAATAATACACGCAAACCAACGTGTACGCTTCTCAAATAGCATACGTCCGTTAAAAGGCTAGTGCTCTAGCTCGGACGGGGATATCAAGCCCTATGGATCCATATACAACTACTCGCGCCCACCAGTTCTTATAACTGGCAGTTACTAGTTACCAAAGCTAAGGGATTTTCGGTTCAAACTCAGTGTAGAATTTAGTATGTACTTATATCCATTGTGTTTAAAATAAAGTGCATGTATTCTCAGCCCAAAAATATATATTGCAAAAGCAATTAAAAAGGGAGCAATGAAACTCACGCATATAAATATTGTAAAACAGTTAATAAAGCATTTGCATGTATTCTCAGCCCAAAAATGTAGAGAGTAAAAGGGATCTTATGAAACTCACCTTAGCCGCATAAAAAGTCGTTCACCAAAATGTGACCGAAACTCGGATTACCAAATAACCGTAGATCTCAACCTAGAGAACATATGTTGGTCAATAATTGTTTATCAAGTTAGGTCAGGTCATAGTGTATCACAATCCTAATGCTCGAGATCGACATACAATAGTTATCAAAAGTTATTTCAAAAAGTCAATCTGACTCCATACAATAGTTGAATGATCATGGCAATCGAATCATTTTAATATTTCACATAGTTTTCCAATTCTTGTAAAATTAAACTATAGTTTTTATAAGGCTTTAAAATATGATAAAACAATTAGTTTTGACAATTGTTCAATAAAACGAGACGTGCCTTATATAAGATTTCAGTTACTCGGTTGGTAATATTTAAAAATCCATTTTATCAATCTCGTAAACAAGTTGTTTATATCTTAATTGCAGATTCAAAAGCAATTTCAATTAACGTCAATCATAATTCAGTTGATCATATCTTTTAATCCGTTCATCGAAGCTATTCGATATCTAAATAAAAAGTTATTGATTTTTCGCCAGCTTTCCAAAAACATGTATATCATATACCTTTTACCAGTAATATATGTATTTAATTCGTGATTCATTATAACTGTTTAACGACGAAATTTAGCATACAAGCATGTATAAATATATATACTCGAGCACTGGACATGGATACACAATTAATATATAAAAGATAAAATATGAGTGCTTACGTATCAATATTGAGATTCAATATTGTAGGAAAGTACGTAAACGTAACGGAGATGATAAACACTAGGTTTGACTTTACGAGCATAATCCCCAAATCATACCCATAAGCTCCATAGCTATAACTCATAATTTCCTTAGCTCTATCCCGCTCGAAAAACCATTTTGAAAGTGAGAAGCTCATGACCTCGTCGTAGTATTTTATGTATAATATTACTAAAAATATTAAGATTAATAATAATAATAATAATAATAATCTTAATAATATAATAATAATAATAATAATAATAATAATAATAATAATAATAATAATAATAATAATAATAATAATAATAATTAATATAAATAATAAATAATAATAATATTACACATGGAGTAATATGTGTAAGAACTCGAGCAGAAACTGGACTTTTATAGGCAACTTTTTGAAATCTGATGCCCATGCGATCGCATGGGTTTTTAGTGTATTTGCCATGCGATCGGATGGCCGCCTGATCCAGCTCAAAATGTTTTTGTTTTCTTGTTTGTCGACATATTATTATATAATATATATAATATATATAATTTAAATAATTAATTATATATTATATTAAATTCATGTGCATAGTTGACTTGTAATTTTCGTTCCGATGACCCGTACGTTGTCACTCGACTTATGTCCCGGTTCCGGTTTCTCGAACGCATTTTTGCACGCTTAGAAAACTCGCAATTTACGTTTTGTGACTCGTACCTTTGTCAAAAATATAGTCTTAAATTATCAATAAACTATATCATTCAAAGTGTATCTTAAACTTTCGAGTGTTTTGGTCATTTACTTCTATAAATCATTGTCTCGCTATTTGTTGATATATATATATATATAATAACAAATCGTTTTATGACCAAGTTAATATATATTTTCAACATTCATAAACACGTTTTAAATATACGTCGCAAGTTATAATATTCCAACTTATCATATATATTCAAATAAATATTTAAACCAATAAGTTTAATGTACGGTATTAAACAATTAAAACTTTATTACGTTTTCAAGTTATAGTATATATATGTATCTATTTACATGTAATGGTTCGCGAATCGTTGAGAACAACCGAAGGTTACTTGAAAAGTTCAAAAATTTTGAGATTCGGTTTTACAGACTTTGCTTATCGTGTCAGAAACGTTAAATCATTTAAAGATAAAGTTTAAATTTGGTCAGAAATTTCTGGGTCATCACAGTACCTACCCGTTAAAGAAATTCCGTCCCGAAATTTGAGTGAGGTTGTCATGGCTAACAATAAAAATGTTTTTATGACGAATATGAGTCGATAAATAGAGTTTTATCACCGTTGAATAATATGGATAAAACAATCCAATTACTTGAAGCGTATGAGAGAAGCCGTCGTAATAAAGTGAAATGGAGAATAGAGATTCATCTTAACTTTTGACGTATTAACGATTGATTTCTGGAATTTAAGGAATAGAAAATCTTCATAATCTATATAAGATTTGATTCTTCAAAATTTGTGGAAATTAGGATTTTCTTTGATTAAATGCGTAATCTGCCTCGATTGCTATGTCTGATATTTTGCTATAAATTGACCTCTTCCGTTTCATTTCTTTCACCACTCCTACATCTTCTTTCTTATTTCATACATCCCAATAGATTGTGAAAATGCTTAATCCAGTTCTGATTCTTGATATTTTCTTGGCTATCGTATCCTTCATTCTTCTTTTTCATCTGCCACCAGAGGAGGTTATTTTCTTCTACTATTACCTTGGGGTTATAGTGTTTTTCATTCTCCCGTGTCTTTATATTGCTATACGCATTGATATACACGGTTTATAATTTCATGTTTGTTATCGGGCTTTATATCTCCCCTTATATTTCAATGTCCCTACTTCTGTCTTCTATAATCATTGTCATTCACGGTTAATACTCCCTCTTATTTGCTGCGATTTATACTCCAATTTCTATTTCGGAGCTTTGTCCCTTCGTTTCTTCTTCTTGCGATTAGGCATCTCTTGTAATGGTCCAGAATTCGTAGTTATGGAGTTTTGGATAAACATAGTTAATGTTCTAAGAAAGAAACGGTAATGGCACAATCTGACTTGTCAAATTACCAGAATATCTGGAAAAGACCGAATCATCAAGAAATATATTTTCTTGATATATTTAGAGATTATATGGAATGAAAGAGTTATGTAACATGGTTTATGATGAGGGTGGGATCTGTGAACCTTTATCAAGTTCCATTAGAAACTCAGCATGACTTACTGTAATATAATCACGTTGATCAAGTGTCATTATATTATACTAACTCATGCTTCAATTCCCAACATTACTTTAAAACATCTATTTTTCGAATTTTTCAGATTTTAGAAACAAAAATAGTTTCTTTTATGATGTAACAAAGATAGCGCGAAGAGATGAATGATTTCAGATAAGAATGGTTATAAAAAAAATATCTTCAGAAATATGGAGGATATTTATAATGGAAGATACGATGATATCTTAGAATATTTAAGATAAGATGATGATGAAGAATATTGTCCGCAAAGGTTTTAGAGTAAGGAGCAAGGTATTTGCTAAGGATTTCAGCAGACACTGAATCATTTGTATTCTTTGAAGGTAGATTTTGTTTTTGTGATTTGTCCACAGCCTCCTTCATGGTCTGCTCAATCCGTTTTCCAGTTCCAAACCTTCTCTTTTCTCAGCTTTACCACCATACTATTCTTTATCATCAAACTTTTGACTGTTAAGGTCGTTTACAGTTTTTGCTGCTTCATCAGCATTTTTCCAAAATAAGGAGAACTAGTTTCGTAGTTTGGGGTGTTTTTCAGAAACTTCACATTCGAAGTATGTAAGTCTAGAAGACAGATGTTATCTATATATAACTGTTGTCGTAGAAAATGCTGCGAGATTCAAAATACTGATTGCTAATTCTCGGTGGTTGGTATGGCATTTATTATTACAAGATGTGGATGAGTACATGATAGGGTTTCAATGAGTATAAGAATTTTTCGAAAGGTCAAGAATTAATAAAGTTGTTGATAAATTTACTGCTAATGTGGTGGAACATGAAAGGTTCCCCGGTAACAAGAACGTATATGTCAAGGTTATAATAAGGCTAATCTGAAAAGTCGAAGTTGACTAGTTGGAAGTGTGATAAAACTGGATACTTTGAAAAGGGATTGCAAGATTATTTTCGGTAAAAACAACGCTAAAGGATCTTGCAAAGTTTTGAAGTCAAAGTATAGCTTTGAAATATGTAGAGATCTAAGAATGATGTTACTAGTTCAGAGTTATGACTTGGATTCTGTTCTGTCAGAATATGTAATCAAATTTGGATGAGGATGATTGCTTTGATTTTTATAAAAGAATATATATTGTTGTGAAAGTAGTGAGTATAGTTGATGATTTGTTGAATCAGAATCGAAGAATGTAACATATTAATTGTGAATTTATATATCTCTCGGGTATTACCTACCCGTTAAAATATTCTCACCATTAACAGTTTGTATAAAAGAATTTTCTTAATTACAATCTTCATGAAAATATACCTACATATATATTTTCCTTAGATGTAATCATGGATTTAATGAGTTAACATAATATTAATCTCATCTGGTTTTTGACTAGGACTAGAATATATAATCTCTAAAACTTTTAGAAACTACATATTATCTACAAAATATTTCTTCAATGAAGTTATGAATCAATACTTCATCGTTTGTTGTTGTTGGTATTATTGATGCCGGTGATTCTGCTGGTGCTTATAACCTTTGCACCATATTCTCCAAAGCCACTACCCGAGTGCGAAGCTCGTTGACTTCTTCTACTACACCGGGATGATTGTCGGTTCGGACGAGCAGATGAATAAGATTCAGAATTCGAGATAGTATATTATCGTGACGAGATACTCTGGAAATGAGAGAGAAAATAGTGCCTCAAACAGGTTCGCCGGTAAGTGCTTCAGGTTCTTCGTCAAGAGGGAAATGTGGTGAATGGAAGGGATCACCTTCTTCTTGTCTCCAATGACTAAGCAGGCTACGAACCCATCCCCAATTCATCCAGAATAGGTGATGGCTGATTGGTTGATCCATTCCGGTTACACTGTCTTCGGAATTCAGGTGAATATTCATATCGGAATAGCTGTCAAAGTTTAAGGAATTTGAACTAGATACTGGATCCATCTTGTATAATTAGGGAGATGATTTTTGATATGAATCATATTATAGAATTTAGTTTGGTATTCTTCAATACATAATTTACATATGTATATATAATACCAAATTCCATAAATCACGGAGAAATTTTCGGAAGATGTCAGGAAAAGTTTACAGTAACAGATACGCTAAGATATGAATTTTTGTCTATACACTATTTATGCAATAAATGCAGGAAAACGTGTCTAGACTTAAGAATGATAAGCATGTAATATCCGACAAGAAATGATAAGCAAAACTTTTAACATGCAGACACGGTCGAAGTCCAGACTTACTAATGCATCCTAACAACTATCAGTTAGACACACTCGTGCAAGACCTGGTTCACTAGGACCAACGCTCTGATACCAACTGTGACGATCGCTCCAAATCCATATGGACGAACACGTCATTCATCGATTTCATTGCGAGGTATTTGACCTCTATATGATACGTTTTGTAAACATTGCATTCTTTTGAAAAGGCACATCATAAATGAATATTTAAATCAAAGGTTTTCGACATCTGATGATTTCTACATATAGACAATCACCGTAAATAATAGTTTACAATAGTACTTCCATTGACAATGCAGTCAAAATAAGATACATGGTGATGATTTGGTGAATGCAACGTTTCCTTGATAAATATGCCATGTAAGACTCCATGCACATAGCTTGTCTAACATATAAGCAAACAGCGGAAGACTTCTAGGAACCTGAGAATAAACATGCTAACAAGTGTCAACACAAAGGTTGGTGAGTTCATAGTTTTAGTGTTTCGCATAATCTGTATATAAAGGTGGATCACAAGATTTCAGTTGTTCAATCCAGAAACGTTTATCAAAATATTCTACGAAATTGAGCACCCTGGTAACTAAACTTAACGTATATATAATTTGTACCCTTTGTATAATCATCTTAATAATACACGCAAACCAACGTGTACGCTTCTCAAATAGCATACGTCCGTTAAAAGGCTAGTGCTCTAGCTCGGACGGGGATATCAAGCCCTATGGATCCATATACAACTACTCGCGCCCACCAGTTCTTATAACTGGCAGTTACTAGTTACCAAAGCTAAGGGATTTTCGGTTCAAACTCAGTGTAGAATTTAGTATGTACTTATATCCATTGTGTTTAAAATAAAGTGCATGTATTCTCAGCCCAAAAATATATATTGCAAAAGCAATTAAAAAGGGAGCAATGAAACTCACGCATATAAATATTGTAAAACAGTTAATAAAGCATTTGCATGTATTCTCAGCCCAAAAATGTAGAGAGTAAAAGGGATCTTATGAAACTCACCTTAGCCGCATAAAAAGTCGTTCACCAAAATGTGACCGAAACTCGGATTACCAAATAACCGTAGATCTCAACCTAGAGAACATATGTTGGTCAATAATTGTTTATCAAGCTAGGTCAGGTCATAGTGTATCACAATCCTAATGCTCGAGATCGACATACAATAGTTATCAAAAGTTATTTCAAAAAGTCAATCTGACTCCATACAATAGTTGAATGATCATGGCAATCGAATCATTTTAATATTTCACATAGTTTTCCAATTCTTGTAAAATTAAACTATAGTTTTTATAAGGCTTTAAAATATGATAAAACAATTAGTTTTGACAATTGTTCAATAAAACGAGACGTGCCTTATATAAGATTTCAGTTACTCGGTTGGTAATATTTAAAAATCCATTTTATCAATCTCGTAAACAAGTTGTTTATATCTTAATTGCAGATTCAAAAGCAATTTCAATTAACGTCAATCATAATTCAGTTGATCATATCTTTTAATCCGTTCATCGAAGCTATTCGATATCTAAATAAAAAGTTATTGATTTTTCGCCAGCTTTCCAAAAACATGTATATCATATACCTTTTACCAGTAATATATGTATTTAATTCGTGATTCATTATAACTGTTTAACGACGAAATTTAGCATACAAGCATGTATAAATATATATACTCGAGCACTGGACATGGATACACAATTAATATATAAAAGATAAAATATGAGTGCTTACGTATCAATATTGAGATTCAATATTGTAGGAAAGTACGTAAACGTAACGGAGATGATAAACACTAGGTTTGACTTTACGAGCATAATCCCCAAATCATACCCATAAGCTCCATAGCTATAACTCATAATTTCCTTAGCTCTATCCCGCTCGAAAAACCATTTTGAAAGTGAGAAGCTCATGACCTCGTCGTAGTATTTTATGTATAATATTACTAAAAATATTAAGATTAATAATAATAATAATAATAATAATAATCTTAATAATAATATAATAATAATAATAATAATAATAATAATAATAATAATAATAATAATAATAATAATAATAATAATAATAATTAATATAAATAATAAATAATAATAATATTACACATGGAGTAATATGTGTAAGAACTCGAGCAGAAACTGGACTTTTATAGGCAACTTTTTGAAATCTGATGCCCATGCGATCGCATGGGTTTTTAGTGTATTTGCCATGCGATCGCATGGCCGCCTGATCCAGCTCAAAATGTTTTTGTTTTCTTGTTTGTCGACATATTATTATATAATATATATAATATATATAATTTAAATAATTAATTATATATTATATTAAATTCATGTGCATAGTTGACTTGTAATTTTCGTTCCGATGACCCGTACGTTGTCACTCGACTTATGTCCCGGTTCCGGTTTCTCGAACGCATTTTTGTACGCTTAGAAAACTCGCAATTTACGTTTTGTGACTCGTACCTTTGTCAAAATATAGTCTTAAATTATCAATAAACTATATCATTCAAAGTGTATCTTAAACTTTCGAGTGTTTTGGTCATTTACTTCTATAAATCATTGTCTCGCTATTTGTTGATATATATATATATATATAATAACAAATCGTTTTATGACCAAGTTAATATATATTTTCAACATTCATAAACACGTTTTAAATATACGTCGCAAGTTATTCATACAATTAATATTCCAACTTATCATATATATTCAAATAAATATTTAAACCAATAAGTTTAATGTACGGTATTAAACAATTAAAACTTTATTACGTTTTCAAGTTATAGTATATATATGTATCTATTTACATGTAATGGTTCGCGAATCGTTGAGAACAACCGAAGGTTACTTGAAAAGTTCAAAAATTTTGAGATTCGGTTTTACAGACTTTGCTTATCGTGTCAGAAACGTTAAATCATTTAAAGATAAAGTTTAAATTTGGTCAGAAATTTCTGGGTCATCACAGAATCTAACTGGCTTAAGGAAATTAGATTTTTGCACATCTTTGGTGCGTACGCCACGCCACCAAGTGTGTAAGCAGCTCCGTGAAACAATTTTATTTTCACCATGCCAACACCCTCAACATCACATGTTGAACCATCACCTAAAGTCAGCACCCCCCGCCTTCTTTAATATTAGCTTATCAAAATAAGCTTTCTTGGAACACACATGCATTGTACAACCCGAATCTAAAATCCATTCATCTTGAGCAGAAGTAGAACTTTTGGAGACTGTGAGAACATCTCCCACATTAACTGCTACTACAGCTGATGAACCCCCAGATTTATCTTCACCATTTTTCCAGAGTGGACAATCCTTCTTGTAATGACCCCACTCTTGACATTTGAAGCACTGGACACCCTTCACTCCATCTCTTGATCTGGACCTACTTTTATCACCAGATCTTTTTCCGGAAAACCTTCCCTTTCCATGACCAACCATAGCAAATTCATGCTCAAAACGGTCATCGGATCTTCGTCTCTTATCCTGAGATAAGAGTGCTGGTACTACCTCCTCCATCTTTACAGTAGCTTTTCCGTAAAGAATCGTAGTAACTAATATATCATATGAACTGGGAAGAGAGGTAAGAAGAATAAGGGTCTTATCTGCTTCCTCAATATTAACATCAACTTTTGCAAGTTGATCAACTAGATCATTAAACACATTAATGTGTTCAATGATATTCCCGCCTTCCTCCATCTTCAACTGATACAGATCACGCTTCAAGCTCAGCTTTGTAGTCATGTTCTTCCCGAGATATAACTTCTCGAGGGCCATCCACAACCCCGTCGCGGTTGTTTCGCCACTGACATTATTAATGATCTTATCACTGATGGAAAGGCGAATGGTACTGACACATTTTTCCTCGATGTCATTCCAATCGTCGTCCGCCATCTTTTCTGGCTTTCCGTCCTTTTTACCCTTCAACGGCTTTGCCAAGCCCTGTTGAACCAGAACATCCTTCACCCTTGCTTGCCACAAGGTGAAATTCCCAGTTCAATCAAATGGCTCCACCTTAAACTGCACACCGGTATTTCCCGTTATCTCAAACCAAAAAATATCCGATAAATCTGGATACGCTATGATACCACTTGTTATGATAACTTGCCCAACGCACCCACACCAGCGGAAGCGAGGATATATTTGTTTGAGACAAACTTGCGAGAAATAAAAGAAAGCAAAATAAAGTAACTGATAATACGACGATTTAACGTGGTTCGGCAAAATCCTGCCTACATCCACCCCAAGAGTTCCCTTTATTCTTATAATATAAAAGAACCCGATACAAGAAAAAGTACACTATGAGTTAAACCCAAACCCAAGTCCCTTAGATTTTAATATAAAATCTAAGTTTTCCGTACACTCTTTTACAATCCTTACAAGAATAAACTCTCGGCCTCACAAATAAACACACTCCGTTGATAAACCTATCAACTATGTTTTTCTTTCTCTTTGTGATGATCTCTTCTTTTTGCATGATCACCTATTTATAGATGAAGACATACATGCATACACTTTACTTGGACATTTCTAGCCACTTGTTGCTTTCCTTCTTTGACAAGAAACAAAACCAAACTTTGCTACAATAACAACCAACTTGACATGTGATTAAAAAGAAGAGAATTTTAACCTTCTTTCTTTAAGCATACTAAAGCCACATTTTTTGACTCCATACACATGCAAAAGATAATTTGTATTTGTCTACTAAATGTGAGTCACAAGTTGTTAGCTAGCAAATGTGGACTAATGTCCAACATATACAATAAAAATAATATAGGAAGTGTAATGCAGTTATAATAATGTGCATATATGTATATTAACATTTGATTTGAAGCAATTCTATATACATATATGTATATCGACGTCTGAAAAAACGTGTTTATCCAGAAATACGCACCTAGCCGGTTGATCACGTGGCCGTTTTCATCTTTTTTTGATCACCCAATATGAGATGTTAGACACGTTTGAAGTTAAGACATCTTTGAGAATATTAAAACCTTAACTACTACTACGAAGTAATATATTGGTTGAATAATATTTTTAACATATTTACCTTAATTAACTTTATTGAACTTAGATTTGCAAAATCAATTTGCTTTGGTACTTGTTAATTATAACTAAGTGTCCACCTTTCAAGGAATTCTCTCATTTGACTCTTTTACCCTATCTAAAAGTTTCACCTTTTCAATACTTGGATCCAAGGGACTATCAAGACCCATGTCCTTACAGTCATTTTTAATTTATATTGTGTAAAACGACGCTTGTATACAAATTATTTTAGATATTTTCATTATACAATGTTTTTACTAATACCTAGATCAAGACCGAAATAAAAGGATGAAAGCCCACTTATATTTGCCCAATATCTTGTGTCATGGGCCTACTTCGTTGCACAATGACTTAATGTAACCCAATTCGATCTAAAATTATTATAATGGGATAATTTATTTCGAAATGAAAATAAAAAGTTGTAGTAACATTGACGAATATGTCTATTTGACAAATGTTAATGATACGATAACATAACAATTCCTTCTTAAATCATATCTTCTATACTTTCTATTAAAATCCTATAATGATGATGTCGTTAATAAACTAATTTCTTTGTTAAAAAAATTTAAAAAACAAACGAAAAAAAATCTAAGTTGGTGGGTGATGTCATTATTCTAAATAATTTTGAATTAAAATTAAATATTATTAATTAATTATTATTTTAATTATTAAAATTAAATATTTTTGAATTATTTGTATTAAATATTTTGAATTGAGTACGAGAAGTTATAAAATCTAAGTAGAAGGAAACCAATTCTAAATTTATATTTTAATTTATAGTTTTAAAATAAAATGACAACCAATATTATTTCTTATGATTTGATGTAGATTGTTTAATAGCATTTTAGGTGTTTGATGAAATATTCAATTGACGAGTTTCTTAGTCGGACTCTGTGGTTCCACGGGTCATTAAACTAAATAAATTTAGCATTTGCGTTTACTTAATACCTAAAACGTATTAAACTATTTCATTTTAACAAACTCATGATTTCACGGGTCATTTCACTAGTTACGTTTACTAAGTACTAATACAATGTCATGTATAAACTACCGTAGAAATAATAAAACCATTGGCAAGTTCGTCAAGATGGGTTGTGGCCCAATAACACAAAGTAGTGAAATATTATTAACATATTATCTATTAGACAAAATTTGTCTTATATGTGATAAATAGTACTATTTATATTTTCGCTTTTCACAAATCACAAGCAGGTCATCTCTCCTGTTCAACGTCAGATAGGCTATTACGAAGCAGACGATGTTATCGTACAAACATTGGGGACCTCTGTTATTGTGACGATCGCTCCAAATTCATATGGACGAACACGTCATTCATCGATTTCATTGCGAGGTATTTGACCTCTATATGATACGTTTTGTAAACACTGCATTCTTTTGAAAAGGCATACCATAAATGAATATTTAATTCCAATGTTTTCGACATCTGATGATTTCTACATATAGACAATCACCGTAAATAATAGTTTACAATAGTACTTCCGTTGACAATGCAGTCAAAAAAGATACATGGTGATGATTTTGTGAATGCAACGTTTCCTTGAATAAATCATGCAAGACTCCATGCACATAGCTTGTCTAACATATAAGCAAACAGCGGAAGACTTCTAGGAACATGAGAATAAACATGATAACAAGTGTCAGCATAAAGGTTGGTGAGTTCATAGTTTTAGTGTTTCGCATAATCTGTATATATAAAAGTGGATCACAAGATTTCAATTGTTTCATCCATAAACGTTTATCAATAGATTCTACATAACAGAGCACCCTGGTAACTAAACTTTAACGTTATAATGATAAATACCCCATTCGTTTTAATACACGCAAACCAACGTGTCCTAAACTCAAATAACACACGTCCGTTAAAAGGCTAGCGCTCTAGCTCGGACGGGGATGTCAAGCCCTATGGATCCATATACTGTTATTCGCGCCCACCAGTCCATATCCTATGTACTGGCAGTTACTAGTTACCAAAACTAAGGGATTTTCGGTTCAAACTCAGTGTAGAATTAAGTATGTACTTGTATCCATTGCGTTTAAATATATTGCATGTATTCTCAGCCCAAAATATAGATTGCAAAAGCAATTAAAAAGGGAGCAATGAAACTCACCTTAGCAGCATATAAAGTCGTTAACCAAAATGTGACCGAAACTCAGAATATCAAATAACCGTAGATCTCAACCTAGAGAACATATGTTGGTAAATAAATGTCTATCAAGCTAGGTCAGGTCATAGTGTATCACAATCGTAATGCTCGAGATCGACATACAAAAGTTTATCAAAAGTTATTTCAAAAAGTCAATCTGACTCAATTCAATAGTTGAATGATCATGGCAATCGAACCATTTTAATATTTCACATAGTTTCCCAATTCTTGTAAAATTAACTATAGTTTTTATAAGGCTTTAAAATACGATAAAACAATCAGTATTGACAAGTGTTCAACAAAACGAGACGTACCTTATATAAGGATTCATTTACTCGGTTGGTAATATTCAAAAATCCAATTTATCAATCTCGTAAACAAGTTGTTTAAATCTTAATTGCAGATTCAAAAGCAATTTCAATTAATGTCAATCATAATTCAGTTGATCATATCTTTTAATCCGTTCATCGAAATTATTCGATATCTAAATGAAAAGTTATTGATTTTTCGTCAGCTTTTCAAAAACATGTATATCATATACTTTTTACCAGTAATATATGTATTTAATTCGTGATTCATTATAAACTGTTTAACGACGAAATTTAGCATACAAGCATGCATAAACATATATACTCGAGCACTAGACATGGATACACAATTAATATATAAAAGATAAGATATGAATGTTCACGTATCAATATTGTGATTCAATATTGCAGGAAAGTACGTAGACGCAACAGAGATGATAAACACTAGGTTTGATTTGCCAATAATTCCCACGTACATTACCCATAACCTCCATAGCTATAACCCATAATTTCCTTAGCTCTATCCCGCTTGAAAACCCATTTTGAAAGTGACACGCTCATGACTTCGTCGTAGTATTTTATGTATAATACTACTACTAATAATAATAATTAATAATAATAATATTAATCTTAATAATAATAATAATATTAATAATAATAATAATAATAATAATAATAATAATAATAATAATAATAATAATAACAATAACAATAATAATAATAATATATAATTAAGAGATGAGATCGAGAGAGATTAGCAAATGAAACTGGTACCAGACTTCGCGTTTTATAGCATCTGAATTGTCCAGCCTTCTCATGCGATCGCATGGGACTCAAGGCATATAGCCATGCGATCGCATGGCTCTGTTTTCCAGCCCACATTCTTTTATTTTGTTGTTTGTCGACGTATTAAATAAATATATAATAAATATATATAATTTATATTAATTAATTATATATTATATTATATTCTCGTTCCTAGTTAACTTGTAATTTTTGTTCCGATAAGTCGTACGTTGTCACTCGACTTATGTCCCGATTCCGGTTTTTCGAACGCATCTTCGTACGCTTAGAAAACTAGCACTTTACATTTCGTGACTCGTACCTTTGACAAAATATAGACTTAAATTATCAATAAACTATATCACTCAAAGTGTATCTTAAACTTTCGAGTGTTTTGGTCATTTACTTTTATAAATCATTGTCTCGTTATTTACTAATATAATAGTATTATCAAACGTTTTATAACCAAATTAATATTACATTTTATCATATTATTAAATATATAGTTTCAATATTAATAATCACGTTTTAAAATACACATCGTACATTATTCATATATCTAACTCTAACAGTTAATATTTCTTATTATTGTATGTGTTCAAATTACGTTATTTAAACAAACACACTTAATTAACAAATTCTATTATATTGAAAAACGTTTTCGTACGTTTGAAACAAAATCAATTGAATATTATGCAGTTTAGTTCTCCATTAACTTTTATCTAACTTTCATTATCTAACACTTTACCATTTTTCGAATACCGTTAACAATGAACGATTTCTTAAATCAACGTGGGCTCGTAACAGAGACTTGTAATAATAACATGATCCATAAGGGACTTGTAAATATCTTATAATTCAATTGTTTAGCATAATCTTTTAACATCGTAGTTAAATATATCAATCAGATAATCAAACCAATAAGTTTAATGCACAGTATCGTTTACTTAACACTTTGTTACGTTTCCAAGTTATAGTATATGTATCTATTTACATATAATTGTTCACGAATCGTTGAGAACAATCGAAGGGTAATTGAATAGTTCAAAATTTTAAGATTCAACTTCATAGGCTTTGCTTATCGTGTCGAAAACGTTAAAGATTAAGTTTAAATTTGGTCAGAAATTTCCGGGTCATCACAGTTATGCTAATAGATCGAAAGCCTATTTGTAAAGAAAAGGTCTTTTGGTGGTTACAGAATAGAAATATTCTCATTTCATCTATTAGTGTTTGGGGTGTGTATGGGTGCATCGTTCAATGTCTTAATTCAGAAGGATATGCTAAAGCTATGCAAGGTCCATCTATGGCCGAAGATGATTTTATAGCAGTTCAAGCTATGGAAGATCGAAAGGGTTTATTTTCAAAGTTCACTTGGTTAAAGCTTCAAGGCCTTCAGTACGAATGTGGAAAGGTTGACAACATTATTGCTATCGCAAAGAAATATGGCAAGATGTTATGTGTTGACAAGTCGACCCACAGAAAATCACAATCTTGTTACTCATATGTATTCATGGAGTGTCAAGATCCAGGAGAAATACGTGAGTATCAATTTGCTAGGTTCAAAGACTCAAAAACCTATAAAGTATGGGTGGAAAAGGAAAAAACCCATTTGGTCAATGATGCATTATTCTCAGATTTGGACATCGACAGGTATAATTCAATGATGTTAAGTTTGTTGGATGCTAATGTATCTTTAGATGGTCTGCCGGAAGTTGAGGTCCAAACAGATTCTAACGATCGAGATCCTGAAAATGTAACTCTAAATTCAAATTTAGAACCCAATAGCCTGGATACTTGTGAAAATGGGGGGAAGAAAGTAGATTTTTTACCTTCCTCTTTAAATGAGGAAGAGTTTAATTACAGCCAACATGTATTTGAATGTATTGCAAATCTTTAACAATCTACAAAGTGAAATGTCCCGTTCTTATTGATTAAAAACGTTCCATATTAATTGATTTCGTTGCGAGGTTTTGACCTCTATATGAGACGTTTTTCAAAGACTGCATTCATTTTAAAACAAACCATAACCTTTATTTCATCAATAAAGGTTTAAAAAGCTTTACGTAGATTATCAAATAATGATAATCTAAAATATCCTGTTTACACACGACCATTACATAATGGTTTACAATACAAATATGTTACAACAAAATAAGTTTCTTGAATGCAGTTTTTACACAATATCATACAAGCATGGACTCCAAATCTCGTCCTTATTTAAGTATGCGACAGCGGAAGCTCTTAATAATCACCTGAGAATAAACATGCTTAAAACGTCAACAAAAATGTTGGTGAGTTATAGGTTTAACCTATATATATCAAATCATAATAATAGACCACATGATTTCATATTTCAATACACATCCCATACATAGAGATAAAAAAATCATTCATATGGTGAACACCTGGTAACCGACATTAACAAGATGCATATATAAGAATATCCCCATCATTCCGGGACACCCTTCGGATATGATATAAATTTCGAAGTACTAAAGCATCCGGTACTTTGGATGGGGTTTGTTAGGCCCAATAGATCTATCTTTAGGATTCGCGTCAATTAGGGTGTCTGTTCCCTAATTCTTAGATTACCAGACTTAATAAAAAGGGGCATATTCGATTTCGATAATTCAACCATAGAATGTAGTTTCACGTACTTGTGTCTATTTTGTAAATCATTTATAAAACCTGCATGTATTCTCATCCCAAAAATATTAGATTTTAAAAGTGGGACTATAACTCACTTTCACAGATTTTTACTTCGTAGGGAAGTAAGACTTGGCCACTGGTTGATTCACGAACCTATAACAATATATACATATATATCAAAGTATGTTCAAAATATATTTACAACACTTTTAATATATTTTAATGTTTTAAGTTTATTAAGTCAGCTGTCCTCGTTAGTAACCTACAGCTAGTTGTCCACAGTTAGATGTACAGAAATAAATCGATAAATATTATCTTGAATCAATCCACGACCCAGTGTATACGTATCTCAGTATTGATCACAACTCAAACTATATATATTTTGGAATCAACCTCAACCCTGTATAGCTAACTCCAACATTCACATATAGAGTGTCTATGGTTGTTCCGAAATATATATAGATGTGTCGACATGATAGGTCGAAACATTGTATACGTGTCTATGGTATCTCAAGATTACATAATATACAATACAAGTTGATTAAGTTATGGTTGAAATAGATTTGTTACCAATTTTCACGTAGCTAAAATGAGAAAAATTATCCAATCTTGTTTTACCCATAACTTCTTCATTTTAAATCCGTTTTGAGTGAATCAAATTGCTATGGTTTCATATTGAACTCTATTTTATGAATATAAACAGAGAAAGTATAGGTTTATAGCCGGAAAAATAAGTTACAAGTCGTTTTTGTAAAGGTAGTCATTTCAGTCGAAAGAACGACGTCTAGATGACCATTTCAGAAAACATACTTCCACTTTGAGTTTAACCATAATTTTTGGATATAGTTTCATGTTCATAATAACAATAATTTTCTCAGAATAACAACTTTTAAATCAAAGTTTATCATAGTTTTTAATTAATTAACCCAAAACAGCCCGCGGTGTTACTACGACGACGTAAATCCGGTTTTACGGTGTTTTTCGTGTTTCCAGGTTTTAAATCATTAAGTTAGCATATTATATAGATATAGAACATGTGTTTAGTTGATTTTAAAAGTCAAGTTAGAAGGATTAACTTTTGTTTGCGAACAAGTTTAGAATTAACTAAACTATGTTCTAGTGATTACAAGTTTAAACCTTCGAATAAGATAGCTTTATATGTATGAATCGAATGATGTTATGAACATCATTACTACCTTAAGTTCCTTGGATAAACCTACTGGAAAAGATAAAAATGGATCTAGCTTCAATGGATCCTTGGATGGCTCGAAGTTCTTGAAGCAGAATCATGACACGAAAACAAGTTCAAGTAAGATCATCACTTGAAATAAGATTGTTATAGTTATAGAAATTGAACCAAAGTTTGAATATGATTATTACCTTGTATTAGAATGATAACCTACTGTAATAAACAAAGATTTCTTGAGGTTGGATGATCACCTTACAAGATTGGAAGTGAGCTAGCAAACTTGAAAGTATTCTTGATTTTATGTAACTAGAACTTGTAGAATATATGAAGAACACTTAGAACTTGAAGATAGAACTTGAGAGAGATCAATTAGATGAATAAAATTGAAGAATTAAAGTGTTTGTAGGTGTTTTTGGTCGTTGGTGTATGGATTAGATATAAAGGATATGTAATTTTGTTTTCATGTAAATAAGTCATGAATGATTAATCATATTTTTGTAGTTTTATGAGATATTTCATGCTAGTTGCCAAATGATGGTTCCCACATGTGTTAGGTGACTCACATGGGCTGCTAAGAGCTGATCATTGGATTGTATATACCAATAGTACATATATCTAAAAGCTGTGTATTGTACGAGTACGAATACGGGTGCATACGAGTAGAATTGTTGATGAAACTGAACGAGGATGTAATTGTAAGCATTTTTGTTAAGTAGAAGTATTTTGATAAGTGTATTGAAGTCTTCCAAAAGTGTATAAATACATATTAAAACACTACATGTATATACATTTTAACTGATTCGTAAAGTCATCGTTAGTCGTTACATGTAAGTGTTGTTTTGAAACCTTTAGGTTAACGATCTTGTTAAATGTTGTTAACCCAATGTTTATAATATCAAATGAGATTTTAAATTATTATATTATCATGATATTATCATGTATGAATATCTCTTAATATGATATATATACATTAAACGTCTTTACAACGATAATCGTTACATATATGTCTCGTTTAAAAATCATTAAGTTAGTAGTCTTGTTTTTACATATGTAGTTCATTGTTAATATACTTAATGATATGTTTACTTATCATAGTATCATGTTAACTATATATATATCCATATATATGTCATCATATAGTTTTTACAAGTTTTAACGTTCGTGAATCACCGGTCAACTTGGGTGGTCAATTGTCTATATGAAACATATTTCAATTAATCAAGTCTTAACAAGTTTGATTGTTTAACATGTTGGAAACATTTAATCATGTAAATATCAATCTCAATTAATATATATAAACATGGAAAAGTTCGGGTCACTACAGTACCTACCCGTTAAATAAATTTCGTCCCGAAATTTTAAGCTGTTGAAGGTGTTGACGAATCTTCTAGAAATAGATGCGGGTATTTCTTCTTCATCTGATATTCACGCTCCCAGGTGAACTTGGGTCCTCTACGAGCATTCCATCGAACCTTAACAATTGGTATCTTGTTTTGCTTAAGTCTTTTAACCTCACGATCCATTATTTCGACGGGTTCTTCGATGAATTGAAGTTTTTCGTTGATTTGGATTTCATCTAACGGAATAGTGAGATCTTCTTTAGCAAAACATTTCTTCAAATTCGAGACGTGGAAAGTGTTATGTACAGCCGCGAGTTGTTGAGGTAACTCAAGTCGGTAAGCTACTGGTCCGACACGATCAATAATCTTGAATGGTCCAATATACCTTGGATTTAATTTCCCTCGTTTACCAAATCGAACAACGCCTTTCCAAGGTGCAAATTTAAGCATGACCATCTCTCCAATTTCAAATTCTATATCTTTTCTTTTAATGTCAGCGTAGCTCTTTTGTCGACTTTGGGCGGTTTTCAACCGTTGTTGAATTTGGATGATCTTCTCGGTAGTTTCTTGTATAATCTCCGGACCCGTAATCTGTCTATCCCCCACTTCACTCCAACAAATCAGAGACCTGCACTTTCTACCATAAAGTGCTTTAAACGGCGCCATCTCAATGCTTGAATGGTAGCTGTTGTTGTAGGAAAATTCTGGTAACGGTAGATGTCGATCCCAACTGTTTCTGAAATCAATAACACATGCTCGTAGCATGTCTTCAAGCATTTGTATCGTCCTTTCGCTCTGCCCATCAGTTTGTGGATGATAGGCGGTACTCATGTCTAGACGAGTTCCTAATGCTTGCTGTAATGTCTGCCAGAATCTTGAAATAAATCTGCCATCCCTATCAGAAATAATAGAGATTGGTATTCCATGTCTGGAGACGACTTCCTTCAAATTCAGTCGTGCTAACTTCTCCATCTTGTCATCTTCTCTTATTGGCAGGAAGTGTGCTGATTTGGTGAGATGATCAACTATTACTCAAATAGTATCAAAACCACTTGCAGTCCTTGGCAATTTAGTGATGAAATCCATGCTAATGTTTTCCCATTTCCATTCCGGGATTTCGGGTTGTTGAAGTAGACCTGATGGTTTCTAATGCTCAGCTTTGACCTTAGAACACGTCAAACATTCTCCTACGTATTTAGCAACATCGGCTTTCATACCCGGCCACCAAAAATGTTTCTTGAGATCCTTGTACAACTTCCCCGTTCCAGGATGTATTGAGTATCTGGTTTTATGAGCTTCTCTAAGTACCATTTCTCTCATATCTCCAAATTTTGGTACCCAAATCCTTTCAGCCCTATACCGGGTTCCGTCTTCCCGAATATTAAGATGCTTCTCCGATCCTTTGGGTATTTCATCCTTTAAATTTCCCTCTTTTAAAACTCCTTGTTGCGCCTCCTTTATTTGAGTAGTAAGGTTATTATGAATCATTATATTCATAGATTTTACTCGAATGGGTTCTCTGTCCTTCCTGCTCAAGGCATCGGCTACCACATTTGCCTTCCCCGGGTGGTAACGAATCTCAAAGTCGTAATCATTCAATAATTTAATCCACCTACGCTGCCTCATATTCAGTTGTTTCTGATTAAATATGTGTTGAAGACTTTTGTGGTTGGTATATATAATACTTTTGACCCCATATAAGTAGTGCCTCCAAGTCTTTAATGCAAAAACAACCGCGCCTAATTCCAAATCATGCGTCGTATAATTTTGTTCGTGAATCTTCAATTGTCTAGACGCATAAGCAATCACCTTCGTTCGTTGCATTAATACACAAACGAGACCTTGCTTTGATGCGTCACAATAAATCACAAAATCATCATTCCCTTCAGGCAATGACAATATAGGTGCCATAGTTAGCTTTTTCTTCAATAACTGAAACGCTTTCTCTTGTTCATCATTCCATTCAAATTTCTTCCCTTTATGCGTTAATGCAGTCAAGGGTTTTGCTATTCTGGAAAAGTCTTGGATGAACCTTCTGTAGTAACCAGCTAGTCCTAAAAACTGGCGTATGTATTTCGGAGTTTTCGGGGTTTCCCACTTTTCAACAGTTTCTATCTTTGCCGGATCCTCCTTAATACCTTCTTTGTTCACTATGTGACCGAGGAATTGAACTTCTTCCAACCAAAATGCACACTTTGAAAACTTAGCGTACAATTCTTCCTTCCTCAATACTTCTAACACCTTTCTCAAATGTTCACCGTGTTCTTGGTCATTCTTTGAGTAAATAAGTATGTCATCAATGAAAACAATGACAAACTTGTCAAGGTATGGTCCACACACTCGGTTCATAAGGTCCATGAACACAGCTGGTGCATTAGTTAAACCAAACGGCATGACCATAAACTCGTAATGACCGTAACGTGTTCTGAAAGCAGTCTTTGGAATATCATCTTCTTTCACCCGCATTTGATGATACCCGGAACGTAAGTCAATCTTTGAATAAACAGACGAGCCTTGTAGTTGATCAAATAAGTCGTCGATTCTCGGTAGTGGGTAGCGGTTCTTGATGGTAAGTTTGTTCAACTCTCGGTAGTCGATACACAACCTGAATGTACCATCTTTCTTCTTGACAAACAAAACAGGAGCTCCCCACGGTGATGTGCTTGGTCGAATGAAACCACGCTCTAAAAGTTCTTGTAATTAGCTTTGCAGTTCTTTCATCTCGCTGGGTGCGAGTCTGTAAGGAGCACGAGCTATTGGTGCAGCTCCTGGTACAAGATCTATTTGAAATTCAACGGATCGATGTGGGGGTAATCCCGGTAATTCTTTCGGAAATACATCGGGAAATTCTTTTGCAATGGGAACATCATTGATGCTCTTTTCTTCAGTTTGTACTTTCTCGACGTGTGCTAGAACAGCATAGCAACCTCTTCTTATTAGTTTTTGTGCCTTCAAATTACTAATAATATGTAGCTTCGTGTTGCCCTTTTCTCCGTACACCATTAAGGGTTTTCCTTTTTCTCGTATAATGCGAATTTCATTTTTGTAACAAACGATCTCTGCTTTCACTTCTTTCAACCAGTCCATACCGATTATCACATCAAAACTCCCTAACTCTACTGGTATCAAATCAATCTTAAATGTTTCGCTAACCAGTTTAATTTCTCGATTCCGACATATATTATCTGCTGAAATTAATTTACCATTTGCTAATTCGAGTAAAAATTTACTATCCAAAGGCGTCAATGGACAACTTAATTTAGCACAAAAATCTCTACTCATATAGCTTCTATCCGCACCCGAATCAAATAAAACGTAAGCAAATTTATTGTCAATAAGAAACGTACCCGTAACAAGCTCCGGGTCTTCCTGTGCCTCTGCCGCATTAATATTGAAAACTCTTCCGCGGCCTTATCCATTCGTGTTCTCCTGGTTCGGGCAATTTCTAATAATGTGGCCCGGTTTTCCACATTTATAACAAACTACATTGGCATAACTTGCTCCGACACTACTTGCTCCGCCATTACTCGTTCCGACACCATTTGTTCCTTTCGTTCTATTAACCCCTGGTCCGTAGACCTCACACTTCGCCGCGCTATGACCATTTCTTTTACACTTGTTGCAAAATTTGGTGCAGAACCCCGAGTGATACTTTTCACACCTTTGGCATAGCTGCTTCTGATTGTTGTTGTTGTTGCGGTTATTATTGTTGTTGGGATGATTGTTGTAGTTGATGTTGTTGTTGTTGTTGTTGTTGGGCCGTTTGTTGTAGTTGCGATTGATGTTGCGATTGTTGGGATAATTGTTGCGATTATTGTTGTAATTGCTGTTGTTGTTGTATTGGTGATTCTTATCACCGTTTTCCTCCCACTTTCTTTTGACTTGCTTCACATTGGCCTCTTCAGCAGTCTGTTCTTTAATTCTTTCTTCAATCTGGTTCACTAGTTTGTGAGCCATTCTACATGCCTGTTGTATGGAGGCGGGCTCGTGTGAACTTATATCTTCTTGGATTCTTTCTGGTAATCCTTTCACAAACGCGTCGATCTTCTCTTCCTCATCTTCGAATGCTCCCGGACACAATAGGCAAAATTCTGTGAATCGTCTTTCGTACGTGGTAATATCAAATCCTTGGGTTCGTAACCCTCTAAGTTCTGTCTTGAGCTTATTGACCTCGGTTCTGGGACAGTACTTCTCGTTCATCAAGTGCTTGAATGCTGACCACGGTAGTGCGTACGCATCATCTTGTCCCACTTGCTCTAGATAGGTATTCCACCATGTTAACGCAGAACCTGTGAAGGTATGCGTAGCGTACTTCACTTTGTCCTCTTCAGTACACTTACTTATGGCAAACACTGATTCGACCTTCTCGGTCCACCGTTTCAATCCGATCGGTCCTTCGGTTCCATCAAATTCCAAAGGTTTGCAGGCAGTGAATTCTTTGTAGGTGCATCCTACACGATTTCCTGTACTGCCAGATCCAAGGTTATTGTTGGTATGTAGCGCAGCCTGTACTGCGGCTATGTTTGAAGCTAGAAAAGTACGGAATTCCTCTTCATTCATATTCACGGTGTGTCGAGTAGTCGTTGCCATTTCCTTCAAAATAGTCAAATGGAATAAGTTAATCATACAGAATATTAAGAGTAGTTAATAGTATTTCGTAGCATAATATGAACTCATTTATAAAAGCTTTTTCTTCATATTAGCGTTTTATAAGTTTAAATTCGGGTAGTACCTACCCGTTAAGTTCATACTTAGTAGCTAATATACAATTCAACTACTACAATTCTATATGAAAAACTGATTGTAATAATATTTCGCGTTCAAACTTTTATACAATATTTTACAAACTTACAATACTGCTTATTTTACATAAAGCATGAAATAAAGCACACAATAACTTTGATACAAGATAGTTGTGAAGATAATTCTAGCTAGTACACAAGTCGTTCAGCAAAGGCAATAAAGACACGTAATTCATACGTCCAGAAACAAGTCATGCATTCTGGTTTTACTAGGACTACTTCCCATCCTTGGTCTTGTGGAACATAACCGTTATGGCCGTTGATAAGACAGCGTGTTGTAACGTCATCAAAGGGACGAGGGTTACGTAATGACCAACAGTCTCGTAATAACCTAAAAACCTCATTTCTTACCCCAATTACCGACTCCGTCACTTGTGGGAATGTTTTGTTTAATAGTTGTAGCCCGATGTTCTTGTTCTCACTTTGGTGAGAAGCGAACATTACTAACCCGTAAGCATAACATGCTTCTTTATGTTGCATGTTAGCCGCTTTTTCTAAATCACGAAGTCCTATATTCGGATATACTGAGTCAAAATAATTTCTTAACCCGTTGCGTAAAATAGCATTTGGGTTCCCCGCAATATATGCGTCAAAGTAAACACATCGTAACTTATGGATTTCCCAATGTGATATTCCCCATCTTCCGAACGAAAGCCTTTTATAAACCAAGGCATTCTTGGAACGTTCTTCGAATGTCTTACAAACTGATCTCGCCTTAAATAGTTGTGTCGAGGAATTCTGACCGACTCTAGACAAGATTTCATCAATCATGTCTCCGGGTAGGTCTCTTAAAATATTGGGTTGTCTATCCATTTTGTGTTTTTATACTGTAAAATAGATAAGAGTTAGATTCATAAAAAAAATACTTATTAATACAAGCAATTTTTACATATATCATAAAGCATAAGCACACTATATTACATATATTACACCACACGAATATAACTATCTTATTCCGACTCGCTCGTTTCTTCTTGTTCAGTTTTGGTTCGTTTTGCCAAATTTCTAGGGATATATGATGTTCCCCTAATACAAGCCGTCGTTATCCACATTGGTTTAGAAAAACCTGGTGGTTTAGAGGTTCCCGGGTCATTGTTACAACTTAAGGACTTCGGGGGTTGACGATACATATAAAGTTCATCGGGGTTGGAATTAGATTTATCTATTTTTATGCCCTTTCCCTTATTATTTTCTTTTGCCTTTTTAAATTCAGTTGGGGTAATTTCTATAACATCATCGGAATTCTCGTCGGAATCCGATTCATCGGAGAATTGGTAATCCTCCCAATATTTTGCTTCCTTGGCGGAAACACCATTGACCATAATTAACCTTGGTCGGTTGGTTGAGGATTCTCTTTTACTTAATCGTTTTATTATTTCCCCCACCGGTTCTATTTCTTCTTCCGGTTCCGACTCTTCTTCCGGTTCCTCTTCGGGAACTTGTGAATCAGTCCACGAATCATTCCAATTTACATTTGACTCTTCATTATTATTAGGTGAGTCAATGGGACTTGTTCTAGAGGTAGACATCTATCACATAATATCAAACACGATAAGAGATTAATAAATCACATAATATTCATATGTTAAAAATATATAGTTTCCAACAAAAATGTTAAGCAATCATTTTTAAAGAAAACACGGTCGAAGTCCAGACTCACTAATGCATCCTAACAAACTCGATAAGACACACTAATGCAAATTTTCTAGTTCTCTAAGACCAACGCTCTGATACCAACTGAAATGTCCCGTTCTTATTGATTAAAAACGTTCCATATTAATTGATTTCGTTGCGAGGTTTTGACCTCTATATGAGACGTTTTTCAAAGACTGCATTCATTTTAAAACAAACCATAACCTTTATTTCATCAATAAAGGTTTAAAAAGCTTTACGTAGATTATCAAATAATGATAATCTAAAATATCCTGTTTACACACGACCATTACATAATGGTTTACAATACAAATATGTTACAACAAAAAAAGTTTCTTGAATGCAGTTTTTACACAATATCATACAAGCATGGACTCCAAATCTTGTCCTTATTTAGGTATGCGACAGCGGAAGCTCTTAATAATCACCTGAGAATAAACATGCTTAAAACGTCAACAAAAATGTTGGTGAGTTATAGGTTTAACCTATATATATCAAATCATAATAATAGACCACAAGATTTCATATTTCAATACACATCCCATACATAGAGATAAAAAAATCATTCATATGGTGAACACCTGGTAACCGACATTAACAAGATGCATATATAAGAATATCCCCATCATTCCGGGACACCCTTCGGATATGATATAAATTTCGAAGTACTAAAGCATCCGGTACTTTGGATGGGGTTTGTTAGGCCCAATAGATCTATCTTTAGGATTCGCGTCAATTAGGGTGTCTGTTCCCTAATTCTTAGATTACCAGACTTAATAAAAAGGGGCATATTCGATTTCGATAATTCAACCATAGAATGTAGTTTCACGTACTTGTGTCTATTTTGTAAATCATTTATAAAACCTGCATGTATTCTCATCCCAAAAATATTAGATTTTAAAAGTGGGACTATAACTCACTTTCACAGATTTTTACTTCGTCGGGAAGTAAGACTTGGCCACTGGTTGATTCACGAACCTATAACAATATATACATATATATCAAAGTATGTTCAAAATATATTTACAACACTTTTAATATATTTTGATGTTTTAAGTTTATTAAGTCAGCTGTCCTCGTTAGTAACCTACAACTAGTTGACCACAGTTAGATGTACAGAAATAAATCGATAAATATTATCTTGAATCAATCCACGACCCAGTGTATACGTATCTCAGTATTGATCACAACTCAAACTATATATATTTTGGAATCAACCTCAACCCTGTATAGCTAACTCCAACATTCACATATAGAGTGTATATGGTTGTTCCGAAATATATATAGATGTGTCGACATGATAGGTCGAAACATTGTATACGTGTCTATGGTATCTCAAGATTACATAATATACAATACAAGTTGATTAAGTTATGGTTGGAATAGATTTGTTACCAATTTTCACGTAGCTAAAATGAGAAAAATTATCCAATCTTGTTTTACCCATAACTTCTTCATTTTAAATCCGTTTTGAGTGAATCAAATTACTATGGTTTCATATTGAACTCTATTTTATGAATCTAAACAGAAAAAGTATAGGTTTATAGTCAGAAAAATAAGTTACAAGTCGTTTTTGTAAAGGTAGTCATTTCAGTCGAAAGAACGACGTCTAGATGACCATTTTAGAAAACATACTTTCACTTTGAGTTTAACCATAATTTTTGGATATAGTTTCATGTTCATAATAACAATCATTTTCTCAGAATAACAACTTTTAAATCAAAGTTTATCATAGTTTTTAATTAATTAACCCAAAACAGCCCGCGGTGTTACTACGACGGCGTAAATCCGGTTTTACGGTGTTTTTCGTGTTTCCAGGTTTTAAATCATTAAGTTAGCATATTATATAGATATAGAACATGTGTTTAGTTGATTTTAAAAGTCAAGTTAGAAGGATTAACTTTTGTTTGCGAACAAGTTTAGAATTAACTAAACTATGTTCTAGTGATTACAAGTTTAAACCTTCGAATAAGATAGCTTTATATGTATGAATCGAATGATGTTATGAACATCATTACTACCTTAAGTTCCTTGGATAAACCTACTGGAAAAGAGAAAAATGGATCTAGCTTCAATGGATCCTTGGATGGCTCGAAGTTCTTGAAGCAGAATCATGACACGAAAACAAGTTCAAGTAAGATCATCACTTGAAATAAGATTGTTATAGTTATAGAAATTGAACCAAAGTTTGAATATGATTATTACCTTGTATTAGAATGATAACCTACTGTAAGAAACAAAGATTTCTTAAGGTTGGATGATCACCTTACAAGATTGGAAGTGAGCTAGCAAACTTGAAAGTATTCTTGATTTTATGTAACTAGAACTTGTAGAATATATGAAGAACACTTAGAACTTGAAGATAGAACTTGAGAGAGATCAATTAGATGAAGAAAATTGAAGAATGAAAGTGTTTGTAGGTGTTTTTGGTCGTTGGTGTATGGATTAGATATAAAGGATATGTAATTTTGTTTTCATGTAAATAAGTCATGAATGATTACTCATATTTTTGTAATTTTATGAGATATTTCATGCTAGTTGCCAAATGATGGTTCCCACATGTGTTAGGTGACTCACATGGGCTGCTAAGAGCTGATCATTGGAGTGTATATACCAATAGTACATACATCTAAAAGCTGTGTATTGTACGAGTACGAATACGGGTGCATACGAGTAGAATTGTTGATGAAACTGAACGAGGATGTAATTGTAAGCATTTTTGTTAAGTAGAAGTATTTTGATAAGTGTATTGAAGTCTTCCAAAAGTGTATAAATACATATTAAAACACTACATGTATATACTTTTTAACTGATTCGTTAAGTCATCGTTAGTCGTTACATGTAAGTGTTGTTTTGAAACCTTTAGGTTAACGATCTTGTTAAATGTTGTTAACCCAATGTTTATAATATCAAATGAGATTTTAAATTATTATATTATCATGATATTATCATGTATGAATATCTCTTAATATGATATATATACATTAAACGTCTTTACAACGATAATCGTTACATATATGTCTCGTTTAAAAATCATTAAGTTAGTAGTCTTGTTTTTACATATGTAGTTCATTGTTAATATACTTAATGATATGTTTACTTATCATAGTATCATGTTAACTATATATATATCCATATATATGTCATCATATAGTTTTTACAAGTTTTAACGTTCGTGAATCACCGGTCAACTTGGGTGGTCAATTGTCTATATGAAACATATTTCAATTAATCAAGTCTTAACAAGTTTGATTGTTTAACATGTTGGAAACATTTAATCATGTAAATATCAATCTCAATTAATATATATAAACATGGAAAAGTTCGGGTCACTACACAAAGCGTTCCATCTAACAACCTAAAAGGAGACATAGTGGAGGCTACTTTACAAAAAAGTACAAAAGTACATGAAGTTTCCAATGAAACATCTAACTCGACTGTTCCACAACATGCTTCCCAAGTCAACTCTGATATCCCAAAATATGTTAATTTTCCAGACAACCATAATACCTCGATCACTCCTTGCCCAACTTCACAATGCAAAATTCCCTATTCTAACTTTCTTGATAATTTCAATAAAGTTAAAGAGCTTCAAGCTCAAGAACATGCCCCTGCTTTAAACACTTCCAAAGTAAAATTATCTAAAAGTGAAAAAAAGACTTTATTGAAGACCAAATCGTGTAATCTTGATAAAGAGCCTTTTGACACTGTGGTACAAGCAGAATCAGAGGATGATGGGATAGACGAGTTCCCAGACCCAATTGGTGATCGTAAGCAAAACGTTCAGCCTAAAACCGCTGTGAAACTGGTTAATCCTACTAAAAATGCTATTCATATGAAACAATATAACGATTTTTTTAGTGGAATGAGCCAATATGGTGAACCTCCAACCCCTCCTCATAAAAAACGCCAATGAGGGTGGCGTCTTGGAACACGAGAGGCCTCGGGACTAAGGACCGGGGTCGAATGGTAGGTCGTTTGGCGGCTAAACATCATATTCAATTCTTAGCGATTCAAGAAACAAAGGTTAAAGAAGTTCGAGTTCCGGTAATGAACGAAATTTGGAAGCACAACGTTTATAGAGGCGTTCAAGTGGGTGCTTCAGGAAGATCGGGTGGTTTGTTGTCTATATGGCGAGATGATTTTTTCGAATTGATTGATGTAGTGTTCGATCAAAGATGGATTGCAACTTACTTGAAATTTATTCCTTCAAACATGTCTATTTTAATCATCAACATCTATGCGCCACAAACAGAAGCTCTAAAGTGTCTGCTATGGGATCAACTGTCAGTTTTACTCAGTGAATGGAATGGCCCGGCCTGTATTCTGGGCGACTTTAACTCAACCCGAGTTCCCGAAGAGAGATTACGAGAAACTCAAAACGAATTGAATATGGTAAACTTCAATAACTTCATTCTCAACTGTAGTTTATTTGATCAAAACATTATTAATGAACGGTTTACTTGGGATGGCCCTCTTGGGAAAAAATCACGCATAGATAGGGTTTTGCTTAACGCTGATAGTGTCTCTTATTGGGCCGAAGCATCGTTATATGCGGCTAAAAATGATGCTTCGGATCACAAACCGTTAATTTGGGCAAAAAAGTTAGTGTTTTGGGGGCCGAAACCTTTTAAGTTTATCAATTCGTGGTTCAAGTTGAATGGATTTTACACTAAATGTGAATCTCTTTGGCAATCATTTCAAGTTAATGGCTATGCTGCTTTCATTTTACAGCGAAAATTGATCTTATCAAAAGAACAGCTTAAAGTATGGCATTCTGCGGAGGTCACTGATCGAAGAAGAGAGTTGTCTGATTGTGAAAACAATATTCTTGTGTTAAATTCTTTATTCGAGCAGCGTGATTTATCTATAGAAGAGTATTTTGCTCTTATTATATGCAAAGCACAGAGACGGATTTTGAAAGCAAAGGAAGAATCAAAGAGAAAAATTCAATCGAGAATAAATTGGTTGAAAGTTGGTGACAAAAATACCAAATTTTTCCACTTAATGTGTCGCATAAGATTGCATTCCTCACGTGTTGATAGTATACAAATCAATGGAGTTTGGGAGGACGACCCGAATTTAGTTAAAGATCACGTCTTGAATTATTTTGATAACCTGTTCTCAGTTTCAAATGTTCTGCATAGTGGTCAGGGTATAAACTGGGTCTCTTTGGGCTTAAGTTCTATCACAGCCTACCAGGCCAATTCGCTAGAGGCTGACTTTGATGAAGATGAAATTAAAGAGATCATCCATGCTTTCGACGGTAGCAAAACACCGGGCCCAGACGGTTTTTCTATGAAGTTTTTTAAGAAATGTTGGGAATTTTTAAAAGGCGATATTATGAATACTTTTCTACAATTTCATGCTAATGCGTCTTTTCCAAAAGTATTCAATTCTTCTTTCATCGTTCTCATTCCAAAAAATAATTCTTCTTCGTCCATTGATCAAATGAGGCCTATAAGCCTTATAAATGGTCCGTACAAAATCATCGCAAAGTCTCTAGCTAACCGTCTAAAGAAGGTTGTACCGTTTATCATGAGTGAAAACCAAAACGGGTTTGTTCCTAATAGACTACTTTTAGATGGAGTAATGGTGTTAAACGAAATTTGGCATTCGGCAAAGAAAAACAAAATTCCAATCTTATTTCTAAAGATTGATTTGTCCAAAGCTTATGATAGCATTTCCCATTCATTTCTTTTGCACGTTTTAAAAGTAATGGGGTTCGGTTCAAAGTTCATAATATGGATCAATGCTTGCATATCGAACGTTCACTTTTCGGTACTTGTTAACGGCTCTCCTTCAAGCGAAAAGGTTATGAAACGGGGTTTGCGCCAAGGCGACGCTTTATCTTCTTTTTTGTTCATTATTGTCTCCGTGGTACTTAGTAAGCTTCTCTCAAATGATCTAATTAATGATGAACTAAAAGGGTTTAAAATCAATTCTTCTAAAAAGATCAACCATTCACAATACGCGGACGACACAATTATTTTTTCACATCCGTCTTTGAGAGAAATACTTCACATCAAGCGACTTCTAATGATTTTTTCCCAATAATCCGGTTTAAGCATTAATCCATCAAAGTCGACTTTATATGGGATTAATTGTACTCCTGCTCAGATGACATATTTTTCAAGCATTTTGGGTTGCCCAATCGGTCAGTTTCCATTCTCTTATTTGGGAATTCCGATTGGTATTAAGAGAAGACAAAGCACGTTTTGGGATCCTGTTATTATCAAGTTTAAAAAGAAGTTGGCGGGGTGGAAAGGAAGATGCTTATCATTTGGAGGAAGGCTAGTGCTGGTGAATGCCATGCTCTCTAGTCTCCCGTTACATTACATGGCCTTATATAAAGCTCCAAAGTTGGTGATTAAAAAACTTGAAGCGATGAGAAGGAATTTTTTGTGGGGAGGCGATTGCTCTAAAAAGAAACTTTTTCAAGTTAAGTGGGCTATCGTGTGCACGCCTAAAGAATTGGGAGGTCTTGGTGTTACTCCTCTTCGGGTAAAGAATTTGGCAATGTTAGCAAAATGGTGGTCACGGTTAAACGATAAGAAAAATATTCTTTGGAAAACGATAGTCCTTAACTCATTTGGACCCACTTTTAGGGGGAAACTGATGCACGAAACGGCTTGTTTAAATTTTCGCAATTTATCTCCCGTGTGGAAAGACATGGTAACTCTTGAAGAAAACGAAAATTTGGAATCAATTTTGGGTAATGGAAGGTGGAAGTGGAAGGTGGGAAATGGCAAGTTGATTCAATTTTGGCATGACAGATGGCTCTCCACAGTACCTCTCTTTTCCAAATACCCTTCTCTATTTCACTTATGTTTATTTAAGAATGTATGTGTGAAGTTTTTTCATTCTTATGATCGAGCTGTTAATGGAGGTTGGTTAGTCAATATGGTATTCCCTCTCCAACAGTATGACTCCTCAGAATAAGATTTATTGCTAGCCGAGTTATCTCACATTGCGTTAGTAGATGATAATGAGGATTCAATGTTTTGGACGCCCGCTTTGGATGGGTCTTATTCGGTTTCGGAGGGAGTACGTTTATTAGTAAGTGAATCTATTGAATCAATTCCGGAGTGGGCAAGTTTGATATGGTACATCCCAATACCATCTAAATTTCTCATATTTCAATGGCTTTCTATTCGAAGTTGTATCCCGGTCAAAGCAACTCTCTTCCAAAGAGGTATTATTCAAGAAGGGCAAAACGTATCTTGCTTTTGGTGTTTTAGTTCGGCCGAAACGGTTAATCATTTGCTTTTACATTGTCCATGGGCTACATTGATTTGGTCAGAAATATTCATTTGGTGGAATCTTAGATGGGTCATGCCATCTACATTAGCTTTATTCACTCACGCTTGGAGTACGGGGATGGGTATAAAAGCTGGAAAAATATGGAGGTTAATCGGCCCAGCTACAATTTGGTTCATTTGGCTCGCGAGAAACAACACTTTATTTAATCACGAGTTTACATGTTGGTCTACAATTGTAAAGAAAGTCAAAATCAAGTCGTTCGAATGGGCAACGAATGCAAAGTTATGCTATCCTCATCAATTCTACATTTGGGACTCAAACCCATGGGTTCTACTTTAAGCAAAAGCCGAAATACTAGTCCAGATTCTCTACTGTTTTTGTTTAGGTGTTTCAATTAACATGATATTTTCATGCTTCTGTTCTTTACTTGCTTTCTACTTTAGCCTCTTATCCAATGATATAATGGATCATAAAAGGGCTATTTTTGTAATGGGCCAAGCCATTTATTTGATGGCTAGCCTTGGTTATTTCAATATATTCCTTTGTTTTTTTTTGCAAAAAAAAAAAAAAAAAAAAAAAAACCTAACTTTCATTAAAATAAAAATCAAACCCCCGCTTTATACCTATATTTTAAATTCTAAATTATTATTTATCCTATTACTAAAACCAAAAATACTGAATAATAACACCCACCACGCTTTACCGACTTGTACGATGCGCTCAAACAGTTGGACCCACATGGGCCACTACTGTGCTACAGTAATATATTTTTTTGGTCTCCAACGATAAAAGAAGCAACTTTCGTAAAAGAACCAACCCTTCAATGTTACCAAAAGATGTCGAAAAAAATTCTTTTTTACAAACAAATCAACTAACTTTTTTTTTTCCTTTTCTTCCTCAACGATAAAAGAGACAACTTTCATAAAAGGAACAACCCTTCAATGCTACCAAAAGATGTCGAAAAACATTTTTTTTTACAAAATAGATCAAATAACTTTTTTTAAAATAAAAAAAAAACCGAACGCTAAAAGAAGCAACTTTCACAAAAGGAACAACCCTTCAATGTTAGATGTCGAAAAAAATTCTTTTTTACAAAATAAATCAAGACTTTTTTTTAACTCGCATTCAAAACGGAACCCCCGGCGCGAAGCGAGGGCTCCACAACTTGTTATCCTTCAAAGGTAAACAAAAAATTAACAATATATTTGTGTGCTATGATATCCTCATCAATAAACTTTATTTATTCATTACTTGAAACTCAAATTTAAAAAAATATCATCATGTGAAGATTAATAAGTATTATATTTATTCTTATAAATGTTAAATGCGATAGGTGTATATAGGTGTATAAGTGTATTGTTTCTTTTTTAATTTCAGAAGTATTGTTCCTTATTTTTTATAATGCGATAGGTTTATCAGTAATAATCAAAGATAATCTACAAACATATTTAACACAATAAATGAACTACATAAATTCTCCACCATCATCTTCTAATTTTCATCACAATTACTATTTTTCTTGTTACAAAAGCCTACATTACAATCTTTTATTATAATACCCCGTCAGAATCCCTAACGGCGTATTAACTCTAGTCCCAATGCTTGACTTGACTTCTACATAACAGCAATGTTCAACAGCCGAAGCAACTAATACCTGAGATAAAACATAAATAACGGATCAACATAAAGTTGAGTGAATCTACAGGTTTGAGTAAATAGTTCTTGTATATTTCATAAAACAGTTTTCATAAATCGTTTGTCGAAAATCATTTCTCAAAATCGTTTATCTGAATAAAGCGCTAAGGTTTAATCTCAAAAGTTTGCGTATAGCAAATGCTAAGTAATAAACTGTTTGTAAGATGTCAAGTTTCAACTGCGAGTGACATCAAAAAGTTCTTTTTGTTTAATCTGTTTGTAGATATTATCATGTATAGTTTCAAGTTTGTAAACATCATGTTTAAGTAACATTCATCGTAAGTTAGGCCACGAGATTTCTGAAAATCTTCGTTAAAGTATACACTTGTAATACCCCGTCAGAATCCACTAACGGAATATTATCTCCTGGTCCCACAGTTAGCGGTAACGCCCTCTATATGAGACGTTTCCGAAAAGTATTCACATTAATTATCAAATCAAAGCCATTTATTATAAAACAATGTAACTGGAAAACGTTTGACATAAATAACTAAGGTCTATGAACCCAAAACATCTTGAAATAAAGTAGTTTCAATGCGAATGTTTGTTCTTGAATTGAAAACGATAAATATGCTGGACGCCGTCCAGTTCTAGCAACAAACAGCATAATAACTTCAGATAAGCGGAAGCACTACCTCTAAGTACCTAAGATGAAACATGCAAAACGTTAACGAAAAACGTTGAGTGAAACTACAGGTTTAGGAAATTATTTCGTAAGATAGGCCACAAGATTTTCATAGAAAACATCATAGGAAAAGTATACATTATCATGAGCACTTGATTATAAAGCTTTAACCTTTGCATAGGCCGAGCCCACGTCTTCAGTTTACCCTATCTTGGCGATGCATCGATCAAGTGTACGAGTTACAACAAAATAAGCACCAGTTATGTTGCGGTGAGGTTTGTCAAACCTAATGGTACCGTCCCTGTAAGTCGAGCTTACAAAGTAACTAATATAATCAAGCTAAGGAATTTTTGATCTGAACTCATATGTATAGTCATTTAAGTACTTGTGCCTAATATGTAAAACTTTTTTAAAAAGCATGCATCTCATCCCTGTAAAAACGTAGTAGGGATTGTAGACTCACCTTAGCAAAAGCACTTGTAATTTCTTAGCAAAACGTACGGTTGTCGAACAATCTCGACTGAACAACATAACCTAAATAAGCAAATCATCTTAAGTATACACTTATAGGTCAAAACATGTCAACCCATAGTGTACGCAAAGTCCTAGTGCTCAGACTCACTCAACGAACAAGTAAAAGTCAACTAATCCAAGCAAGTCAACAAAAGTCAACCAAAGTCAACCCTAAAGTCAACTCGGTCGAAGTGGTCAACTAAACTCATACAAACATGATCAATAAGTCAAATCTAGGTCAAGTATCACTTTACAAGTCATAGTTAAGCATATTGCACTTTTGCACCTTAAAGCATGCCTTAGAAATTCGTACGTCGTAGAAAGATCCAACTATAGCTCATAGTACATAAATCATTAAATCATGAACAACTCCAGATCTTAACTACACTTAAAATAAATTTCAAAAAGTCCAGAAAAAGCCTCATACGATAAATAAAAGTCCAATATCAGAAAGGGTCTATTCATAGTTCATTACAGAAATTTCTGCCAGCGCGTCAGTTTTTAAACATTTTTCATAAAATATAGAAAATATATTTTGATGAACGGCCAATTGGAGTCATCTAAAAATATCTTAAAATTTTAGTGATAAAATAATCAGAAACATTTCTTTAGCCAATTTGTACAGTTTCGCAAAAATTACAGACTCATCAGTTTTTGATCATCAACCGGACACATCAAAAAGACGAGCATATATCTCATGGTAGATCACGTTCTCGCAAGTTCGTATACAAATGAAACATGTCAAGGAACACTTAAACTAACATATTACAGAATATAAAAGTCTTAAAAAATTCCTAGTTCACTCTAGAAATTTTTATGTAACTTTGAAAAACGATTCAGCTCACTATAAAAACCAAATCTTCGTTTTGACATAACGGGAGCATTACATAACCTTTTGACGCAAATATTTAGTCTAAATTGCATAAATTTTCACAAGGAATACAGTAGTACACTTTATATAAGCTAAAACACAAAGCATGCAACTCAGAAAATTCGTATTTCATGCAAACCCTAACGAAAACTT
This sequence comes from Rutidosis leptorrhynchoides, assembly GCF_046630445.1. Classification (NCBI taxonomy): domain Eukaryota; kingdom Viridiplantae; phylum Streptophyta; class Magnoliopsida; order Asterales; family Asteraceae; genus Rutidosis; species Rutidosis leptorrhynchoides. The sequence continues at coordinate 48,553,424 of NC_092335.1, read as the reverse complement.
CGATTAAGCACATCTTAAGCATACGATAACGAAATCACGCAAAATCAGAGTCTAAAATTAATAACTTTTCGAGATCTTTCTATTTAAACATATTAAAAGGTCAGATCTCATATCATTAAATCAGATCAACAAGAAACAAATTCGTTTTTTGTACATACAACGTTAATTACGCAATCAAACGATAAATAACAACACTAGACACCATTAATTGAGCACTAGACTTGATTACACTATGTAATTGCATAAAATTCAGATTTATAAAATTAGAGTTACTAGTTATACCTTAAAACACAAATTGATTGATGTTAGGGTGCGTAGAACGATCTAGGGAACAACTTTGATCTTCAAAACTTGATCTAATTTTGAGTGGTGATGGTGTTTGTGGGGTGATTGTGGCCGATGGCTTCCAAGGGGGGAGGGAGAGAGCAAAATCGACTAGCTCAAGAAAATAATGAGGGTTTGTGATCTAATTCTCTATTTATAGTCAAGATTAGGGCCTCAATTCAATTAACTAATGACCCACTAACCAAAATACGTCCACTAAGGGGCGTTTGGGTGAGGGTTCGGCCGAGTGGCCCTATAGGGGTGTTCCTGGGCTCGTTTTGCTTATTTACTTGTACGCGCGTGGTCCATTTCGAATGCCGTTAACCGTACTGGGTCTCCGGAACGTTAACTAATCGTTGAAACAAAATCACCGGATTTAATTCATTAAATAAATAATAAATTAAATTAGTTTTTCTTAAAGTTAATAATTATTGAAAATAATTATTTCGTCGTTTTTCTGAGTTCCGTAAACTAAAAAGCATTCTAGGCGATTAACTTAATCGTAACATTTTCTAGTTATTTCACTTTCCGAAATAAATTCATAAATTAATATAACCTATTAATTCAAGAATCTCTCTATAAGCATGTATTTAATTCTATTAAACACACGAGTCTAAGTAACCACCGTTAAATACTTAACGAACAATTAACGATAGCAAACGGAAAAAGTTGGGTTGTTACATTACCCACCTGTTATGAAAAATTTCGTCCCGAAATTTTAATGCTCATCCGCCGCAGTCGTCTCCTCGGGAAACAGTTTCGGATACTTAAGCCTCATCTGATCTTCAAGTTCCCACGTGAATTCTGGTCCTCTACGGGCATTCCATCTAACCTTAACAAGCGGAATTCTGCTTTGCTTTAGTTGCTTAATCTCGCGATCCATAATCTCAGCAGGTTCTTCAATTAAATTAAGCTTAGGATCAACTTTCACTTCGTCTAAGGGAATTATCAAACTCTCGTCTGATAAACATTTCTTCAAATTGGAAACATGAAACGTATCGTGAATCTCACTGAGTTCTTGCGGCAACTTCAGTCTATACGCTACTGGACCAATTCTTTCGGTAATCTTAAACGGTCCAATATACCTCGAGCTTAACTTCCCTCTTTGCCAAAACGCACTACACCCTTCCAAGGTGATACCTTGAGCATAACTTTGTCTCCAACTTGAAATTCCAAGTCTTTCCTTCTAATGTCGGCATAACTCTTTTGACGATCTCGCGCTATTTTCATTCTCTCTCGTATCTGCACGATCTTCTCAGTCGTTTCATGTACAATCTCAGGACCAGTTAACTGACTATCTCCTAACTCAGTCCAACATATCGGTGATCTACACTTTCTGCCATACAGTACTTCAAAAGGCGCTGCCTTTATACTTGCGTGATAACAGTTGTTGTAAGAAAATTCTACTAATGGTAGATGTCTATCCCATCCAATTCCAAAGTCAATCACACACGCTCTTAACATGTCTTCTAATGTCTGAATGGTTCTCTCACTTTGACCATCAGTCTGTGGGTGATACACTGTACTCATATCTAAACAGGTTCCCATGGCATCTTGCATAGCTTGCCAGAATCTAGATGTAAATCTGCTATCTCTGTCAGAAATAATGGATAGCGGCACTCCATGTCGAGAAACTACTTCCTTTATGTAGATCTGTGCCAACCTCTCCATCTTATTCGTTTCCTTAATCGGTAGAAAATGAGCGGACTTCGTAAGATGATCAACGATAACCCAAATCGTATCATAACCTCCTACCGTTTTAGGCAACTTAGTGATAAAATCCATTGTAATATTCTCCCACTTCCATTGGGGAATCTCTGGCTGTGTCAACAATTCTGACGGTTTCTGATGCTCTGCCTTAACTTTAGCACAAGTTAAGCACTTACCAACATAAATAGCAATATCAACTTTCATATTAGGCCACCAATACAGTGCCTTAAGATCTTGGTACATCTTGTCGGATCCAGGGTGAATAGAATAACTCGTCTTGTGTGCCTCTTCTAGCACTAGTTCCCTTAATCCGCCAAACTTCGGTACCCAAATTCTGTCAATAAAATATTGGGTTTCATCATCTCGAGTAATGAACTTCTTATCAATTCCTCGAAGCGATTCGTTAGTAACGTTCTCTTCCTTCAACGCCTCTAAATGTGCGTCATGTATCTGAGAAGTAAGATTCCTTCAAATAGTCAAGTTCAATGCTATAACTCGAATAGGCTTAACTCTCTCCTTCCTACTCAAAGCATATGCCACTACATTAGCCTTACCAGGGTGATAGCTAATGTCGCAGTCGTAGTCGTTCAATAGTTCAATCCAACGTCTCTGTCTCATATTGAGCTATTTCTGATCGAAAATATGCTGCAAACTCTTGTGGTCCGTAAAAACAGTAAACTTAGTACCATACAAATAGTGTCTCCACATCTTCAACGCAAAGACTACAACACCAAGTTCTAAATCATGAGTCGTGTAGTTCAACTCATGTATCTTCAATTGTCGTGATTTATACGCAATCACTTTCTTACGTTGCATTAACACGCAACCAAAACCTTGTCGTGAAGCGTCGCAGTAAACTACAAAATCCTCGGTTCCTTCGGGTAAAGACAAAATCGGTGCAGTCGTTAACTTCTCTTTTAACAACTGAAATTCAGCTTCATGCAACTCTGTCCATTCATACTTCTTACCCTTGTGAGTCAATGCTGTTAACGGTCGGGCAATAGTAGAAAATCCCTCAATGAATCTTCTATAATATCCAGCGAGACCTAAGAATTGTCGTATCTATATTGGCGACTTAGGAGTCTCCCATTTCTTAACCGTCTCTATCTTCACAGGATCAACTTGAATACCATTGACACCTACGATATGACCCAAAAATTGCACTTCTTGCAGCCAAAAGTCACATTTCAAAAATTTAGTGTACAACTGCTCCTTCCTGGGCATCTCTAGTAACAAACGGAGATGTTGTTCATGTTCCTTCTCACTTTTAGAATATACCAGTATATCATCGATGAACACAATAACAAACTTGTCTAGATATGGCTTAGTGTGACGATCGCTCCAAATCCATATGGACGAACACGTCATTCATCGATTTCATTGCGAGGTATTTGACCTCTATATGATACATTTTGTAAATATTGCATTCTTTTGAAAAGGCACACCATAAATGAATATTTAAATCAAAGGTTTTCGACATCTGATGATTTCTACATATAGACAATCACCGTAATATAATAGTTTACAATAGTACTTCCGTTGACAATGCAGTCAAAAATAAGATACATGGTGATGATTTGGTGAATGCAACATTTTCTTGAATAAAACATGTATGACTCCATGCACATAGCTTGTCTAACATATAAGCAAATAGCGAAAGACTTCTAGGGAACCTGAGAATAAACATGCTAACAAGTGTCAACACAAGGTTGGTGAGTTCATAGTTTTAATGTTTCGCATAATCTGTATATAAAGGTGGATCACAAGATTTCAGTTGTTTCATCCAAAACGTTTATCAAAAGATTCTACAAGATTGAGCACCCTGGTAACTAAACTTAACGTATATATAATTTGTACCCTTTGTATAATCATCTTAATAATACACGCAAACCAACGTGTACGCTTCTCAAATAGCATACGTCCGTTAAAAGGCTAGCGCTCTAGCTCGGACGGGGATATCAAGCCCTATGGATCCATATACAACTACTCGCGCCCACCAGTTCTTATAACTGGCAGTTACTAGTTACCAAAGCTAAGGGATTTTCGGTTCAAACTCAGTGTAGAATTTAGTATGTACTTGTATCCATTGCGTTTAAAATAAAATGCATGTATTCTCAGCCCAAAAATATAGATTGCAAAAGCAATTAAAAGGGGAGCAAATGAAACTCACCTTAGCAGCATATAAAGTCGTTCACCAAAATGTGACCGAAACTCGGATTACCAAATAACCGTAGATCTCAACCTAGAGAACATATGTTGGTCAATAAATGTCTATCAAGCTAGGCCAGGTCATAGTGTATCACAATCCTAATGCTCGAGATTGACATACAAAAGTTATCAAAAGTCATTTCAAAAAGTCAACCTGACCCAATATGATCTTTTAAAATCTATACTATAGTTTGAATGATCATGGTAATCGAAAATAGTTTAACATTTCACATGGTTTCTCAATACTTGAATAATTAGACTATAGTTTTATAAAGCTTTAAAATATGATAAAACAGTCAATTTTGACAATTGTTCAACAAATCGAGACGTGCCTTATATAGAAATTCATTTACTAGATTAGTAATATTTGAAAATCCAAATTATCAATCTTATAAACAAGTTGTTTAAATATCAATTGCAGATTCAAAAGCAATTTCAATTAATGTTAATCATAATTCAGTTGTCCATATCTTTTAATTCGTTCATCGAAATTACGCTATCTCTAAATGAAAAGTTATTGATTTTTCGCCAGCTTTTCAAAACATGCATATCATATACCTTATATCAGTAATATATGTATTAAATTCGTGATCTATCATAAACTATTTAACGACAAAATTAATCGTACTAGCATGCATAATCCTATATACCCGAGCACTAGTCAGGGATACACTATTAATATATAATAGATAAGATATAAATGCTTACGTATCAATATTGTAATTTAATATTGTAGGAAAGTACGTAGACGCGACGGAAATGATAAATGCTAGGTTGACCTTTGACTCATGATCATAACCCCCAAGTAATACCCATAACCTCCATAGCTATAACCCATAATTTCCTTAGCTCTATCCCGCTCGAAAAGCTTGTTTTGAAAATAACTTGCTCATGACCTCGTCGTAGTATTTTATGTATAATAATACTAATAATAATACTAACACTACTAATAATAATAATAAGATTTATAATAATAATAATAATAATAATAATAATAATAATAATAATAATAATAATAATAATAATAATAATAATAATAATAATAATAAATAATAATAATAAATATAGAGAGCATAGATGGAGAGATATATGTGTGTGAGTGTCAACAAACTGTCCAATTTATAGAAGAATTCTGATTTCTGACCCCCATGCGATCGCATGGGTTTTATGCCTATTTCTCATGCGATCGCATGGCCCTCTGATTCAGCTCACAATCATTTGTTGTTTTGTTTGTCGACATATTTAAATATAATATATATAATATATATAATTTAAATAATTAATTATATATTATATTAAATTCATGTGCATAGTTGACTTGTAATTTTCGTTCCGATGACTCGTACGTTGTCACTCGACTTATGTCCCGGTTCCAATTTCTCGAACGCATTTTCGTACGCTTAGAAAACTCGCAATTTACATTTTGTGACTCGTACCTTTGTCAAAATATAATCTTAAATTATCAATAAACTATATCATTCAAAGTGTATCTTAAACTTTCGAGTGTTTTGGTCATTTACTTCTATAAATCATTGTCTCGCTATTTGTTAATATATATATATATATATAATAACAAATCATTTTATGACCAAGTTAATATATATTTTTAACATTCATAAACACGTTTTAAATATACGTCGCAAGTTATTCATACAATTAATATTCCAACTTATCATATATATACAAATAAATATTTAAACCAATAAGTTTAATGTATGGTATCAAACAATTAATACATTGTTACATTTTCAAGTTATAGTATATATATATATATATATATATATATATATATATATATATATATATATATATATATATATATATATATATATATATATATATATATATATATGTATCTATATACATATAATTGTTCGCGAATCGTCAAGAACAACCGAAAGGTATTTGAATATATGAAAGTAGTTCAAAAATTTTGAGATTCAGTTTTACAGACTTTGCTTATCGTGTCGAAAATGTTAATCATACAAAGATTAAGTTTAAATTTGGTCAGAAATTTCCGGGTCATCACAGTACCTACCTGTTAAAGAAATTTCGTCCCGAAATTTGAGTGAGGTCGTCATGACTAACAATAAAAATGTTTTTATGACATATATGTGTTGATAAATAGAGTTTTATCACCGTTGAATAATATGGATAAAACAATCTGATTATTCGAAGCGTATGAGAGAAGTTATCGTAAAAGAGTGAAATGAAGAATAGAGATTCGTCTTAACTCTTGACGTATTAACGAGTGATTTCCGTAATTTAAGGAATAGAAAATCTTCATAATCTAAATAAGATTTGATTCTTCAGAATTTAAGGAAATTAAGATTTCTTTTGATTAAATGCGTAATTTGCCTCGATTGCTATGTTTGATATTTCGCTATAAATTGACCTCTTCCATTTCATTATTTTCATCACTCTTACATCTTCTTCCTCATTTTCTATTTTCAAAAGATTGTGAAAAATGCTTCATCCAGTTCTGATTCTTGATATACTCCTAACTTTCATATCTGTCATTTTTCTTTTTCATCTACCACCGGAGGAATATGCTTAATTCTACTTTGCCCTTGGGGTTATAGTGCTTTTAATTCTCCCGTGTCTTTATGTTGCGATAAACATTGATATACACGGTTTGTAATTTATGTGTTGTTATCGGGCTTTATATTCTCCCTTATATTTCAAAGTTCCTGCTTCCGTCCTCTATAATTATTGTCATCCCCAGTTAGTGCTTTCTTTTATTTGCTGCGATTTATACCCCAATTTTTATTTCGGAGTTTTGTCCCTTCGTTTCTTCTTCTTGTGACTAAGCATTGCTTGTAATGGTCCATAATTCGCAGATATGAATTTCGGAATGAACATTGTTAATGTTCTAAGAAGAAAATGGTAATGGCACGATCTTGATTTGTTAAATTACCAGAATACCCTGGAAAAGACAGAATCATCAAGAAATATTTTCTTGATATTTTAGAGATTAACTAGAACACAAGAGTCGTATGACATGGCACATGATGGAGTTATGATCTGTGAATCATCACGTTCCATTTAGAAACCCAGTATGACTTACTGTAATATAATCACATTGATCAAGTGTCATTATATTATACTAACTCATGCTTCAGCTCCCAACACCACTTCAAAAATATTCGTATTTTAAACTCGAAGGTTTCAGAATTTAGAAACTAACATAGTTTCTTTTATGATGTAACACAGATATCATAAGGAGAAAATTGATTTCCGATAAGAATGATTATGGAATTATCTCCAGAAACATGGAGGATATTTATAATGAAAGATACGACGATATCTTAGAATTTCTAATATCAGAGGATGATGAAGAATATTGTCCGCAAGGGTTTAGATTCGAAAGCAAGGTATTCGTTAATGGCTTCAGCAGATACCGAATCATTTGGATTCTTTGAAGGCAGGTTTCGTCCTTGTGATTTATCCACAGCCTCCTTCATACTTTGCTCAATCCGTTTTCCAGTTCCAAACTTTCTCTTTTTCTGAGCTTTGCCAGCCCACTATCCTTTATCATCAAACTTTTTATTGTTAAGGTCGTTTACAGTTTTTGCTGCTTCGTCAGCATTTTTCAAGATTTCGAGAACTAGTTCGCGGTTTAAGGTGTTTTTCAGAAACTTCACATTCAAAGTCTGTAAGTCTTGGAGGTAGACTTTATATGTACATATATAACTGTTGGCATAAAATTGCTACGAGATTCAAAATACTTATTGCTAATTCCCGATGAGTCATATGGCAATTCTCGTTACAAGATGCGGATGAGTAAATGATAGGGTTCTGATAAATATAACAATTTTTCAGAAAATCCTAGATCATTATGGTTGCTGATAAGTTTATTGCTAATGTGGTGGAATATGAAAGGTTCTCCAGTAACAATGATGAAGGTGTAATCGTTATAATAAGGCTTATTTGAATGAACAATTGAGGGTTATTTGCCGAAGTAGTGACAAAACTGTCTATTTTGAAAAGGGATTGAAAGTTATTTTAGCTAACACATGACAAAGGATCTGATACGGATATGTGTTAAACTATGACTTTAGTTTCGAGAGTTTTTCAGGTACAAGACCGCGGTTAACATGTGGTTGGATCATCATCTCGATGATTTATTATTTGAAGTGTCTTCAGGAATTTCGAGGGATTTGAACATAGATTGTAATTGTTAATATTCTTATGATGTTCTAGGATTTTGAATGATACAAATACTTTTCTGGGTTCTATGAATAAAAATGATGTTCTAGCATAGTTTTAAAGTCAAAGTATAACTTCGAAAGATGTAGGAATCTAAGAATGATGTCTTTTGTTAAATCTTGACTTGGATTTTGATTTGTCAAAATCAAAATATGTAATCAATTTGGATGAGGATGGTTGTTTTGATTTTTATAAAAGAATATCTATTGTTGTGAAAGTAGTGAGTATAGTTGATGATTTGTTGAATCAGAATCGAAGAATGTAACATATTAATTGTGAATATTTATATATCCCTCGGGTATTACCTACCCGTTAAAATATTCTCACCATTAACAGTTTGTACAAAATAATTTTCTTAATTACAATCTTTATGAAAATATACCTATATATATAGTTTCCTTAGATGTAATCATGGATTTAATGAGTTAACATAATATTAATCTCATCTGGTTTTCGACTAAGACTAGAATATATAATCTCTAAAACTTTTAGAAACTACATATTCTCTGCAGAATATTTCTTTGATGAAGTTATGAATCAATACTTCATCGTTTGTTGTTGTTGGTATTTCTTGGTATCTATGGTGCGTATGACGTTGATGTTCGAGGTACAGATTGTGATGTTGAGGTGTGGGATGTGGATGTTGTTGTTGGTGGTGGTAATGATACTGTTGGTGTTGATGATGGTGGTACTGTTGATGCCGGTGATGCTGCTGGTGCTTGTAACCCTTGCACCATATTCTCTAAAGTCACTACCTGAGCGCGAAGCTCGTTGACTTTTTCTATTACACCGGGATGATTGTCGGTTCGGACGAGCGGGCGAATAAGATTTAGAATGTGAGATAGTATATAATCATGACTAGATACTCCGGAAATGAGAGAGAAAATGGTATTACGAACAGGTTTGCCGGTAAGTGCTTCAGGTTCTTCGCCAAGAGGGCAATGTGGTGGATGGAAGGGATCGCCTTCTTCTTGTCTCCAATGACTAAGTAAGCTACGAACCCATCCCTAATTCATCCAGAATAGATGATGGCTGATTGGTTGATCCATTCCGGTTACACTGTCTTCGGAATTCAGGTGAATATCCATATCGAAATAGCTGTCAGAGTTTAAGGAATTTGAACTAGATGCGGGATCCATCTTGTATAATTAGAGAATTGATTTTTGATATGAATTAGATTATAGAACTTAGATTGATATTCTTCAATACATAATTTACATATATATAATACCAAAATCCCATAAATTACGGAGAAATTTTCGGAAGATGTCGGGAAAAGTTTACAGTAACAGATAGTCTAAGATATGAGTTTTTGTCTATACACTATTTATGCAATAAATGCAGGAAAACGTGTCTAGACTTAAGAATGATAAGCATGTAATTTTCGACAAAAAATGATAAGCAAAACTTTTAACATGCAGACACGGTCGAAGTCCAGACTTACTAATGCATCCTAACAACTATTAGTTAGACACACTCATGCAAGACCTGGTTCACTAGGACCAACGCTCTGATACCAACTGTGACGATCGCTCCAAATCCATATGGACGAACACGTCATTCATCGATTTCATTGTGAGGTATTTGACCTCTATATGATACATTTTGTAAATATTGCATTCTTTTGAAAAGGCACACCATAAATGAATATTTAAATCAAAGGTTTTCGACATCTGATGATTTCTACATATAGACAATCACCGTAATATAATAGTTTACAATAGTACTTCCGTTGACAATGCAGTCAAAAATAAGATACACGGTGATGATTTGGTGAATGCAACATTTTCTTGAATAAAACATGTATGACTCCATGCACATAGCTTGTCTAACATATAAGCAAATAGCGAAAGACTTCTAGGGAACCTGAGAATAAACATGCTAACAAGTGTCAACACAAGGTTGGTGAGTTCATAGTTTTAATGTTTCGCATAATCTGTATATAAAGGTGGATCACAAGATTTCAGTTGTTTCATCCAAAACGTTTATCAAAAGATTCTACAAGATTGAGCACCCTGGTAACTAAACTTAACGTATATATAATTTGTACCCTTTGTATAATCATCTTAATAATACACGCAAACCAACGTGTACGCTTCTCAAATAGCATACGTCCGTTAAAAGGCTAGCGCTCTAGCTCGGACGGGGATATCAAGCCCTATGGATCCATATACAACTACTCGCGCCCACCAGTTCTTATAACTGGCAGTTACTAGTTACCAAAGCTAAGGGATTTTCGGTTCAAACTCAGTGTAGAATTTAGTATGTACTTGTATCCATTGCGTTTAAAATAAAATGCATGTATTCTCAGCCCAAAAATATAGATTGCAAAAGCAATTAAAAGGGGAGCAAATGAAACTCACCTTAGCAGCATATAAAGTCGTTCACCAAAATGTGACCGAAACTCGAATTACCAAATAACCGTAGATCTCAACCTAGAGAACATATGTTGGTCAATAAATGTCTATCAAGCTAGGCCAGGTCATAGTGTATCACAATCCTAATGCTCGAGATTGACATACAAAAGTTATCAAAAGTCATTTCAAAAAGTCAACCTGACCCAATATGATCTTTTAAAATCTATACTATAGTTTGAATGATCATGGTAATCGAAAATAGTTTAACATTTCACATGGTTTCTCAATACTTGAATAATTAGACTATAGTTTTATAAAGCTTTAAAATATGATAAAACAGTCAATTTTGACAATTGTTCAACAAATCGAGACGTGCCTTATATAGAAATTCATTTACTAGATTAGTAATATTTGAAAATCCAAATTATCAATCTTATAAACAAGTTGTTTAAATATCAATTGCAGATTCAAAAGCAATTTCAATTAATGTTAATCATAATTCAGTTGTCCATATCTTTTAATTCGTTCATCGAAATTACGCTATCTCTAAATGAAAAGTTATTGATTTTTCGCCAGCTTTTCAAAACATGCATATCATATACCTTATATCAGTAATATATGTATTAAATTCGTGATCTATCATAAACTATTTAACGACAAAATTAATCGTACTAGCATGCATAATCCTATATACCCGAGCACTAGTCAGGGATACACTATTAATATATAATAGATAAGATATAAATGCTTACGTATCAATATTGTAATTTAATATTGTAGGAAAGTACGTAGACGCGACGGAAATGATAAATGCTAGGTTGACCTTTGACTCATGATCATAACCCCCAAGTAATACCCATAACCTCCATAGCTATAACCCATAATTTCCTTAGCTCTATCCCGCTAGAAAAGCTTGTTTTGAAAATAACTTGCTCATGACCTCGTCGTAGTATTTTATGTATAATAATACTAATAATAATACTAACACTACTAATAATAATAATAAGATTTATAATAATAATAATAATAATAATAATAATAATAATAATAATAATAATAATAATAATAATAATAATAATAATAATAAATAATAATAATAAATATAGAGAGCATAGATGGAGAGATATATGTGTGTGAGTGTCAACAAACTGTCCAATTTATAGAAGAATTCTGATTTCTGACCCCCATGCGATCGCATGGGTTTTATGCCTATTTCTCATGCGATCGCATGGCCCTCTGATCCAGCTCACAATCATTTGTTGTTTTGTTTGTCGACATATTTAAATATAATATATATAATATATATAATTTAAATAATTAATTATATATTATATTAAATTCATGTGCATAGTTGACTTGTAATTTTCGTTCCGATGACTCGTACGTTGTCACTCGACTTATGTCCCGGTTCCAATTTCTCGAACGCATTTTCGTACGCTTAGAAAACTCGCAATTTACATTTTGTGACTCGTACCTTTGTCAAAATATAATCTTAAATTATCAATAAACTATATCATTCAAAGTGTATCTTAAACTTTCGAGTGTTTTGGTCATTTACTTCTATAAATCATTGTCTCGCTATTTGTTAATATATATATATATATAATAACAAATCATTTTATGACCAAGTTAATATATATTTTCAACATTCATAAACACGTTTTAAATATACGTCGCAAGTTATTCATACAATTAATATTCCAACTTATCATATATATACAAATAAATATTTAAACCAATAAGTTTAATGTATGGTATCAAACAATTAATACATTGTTACATTTTCAAGTTATAGTATATATATATATATATATATATATATATATATATATATATATATGTATCTATATACATATAATTGTTCGCGAATCGTCAAGAACAACCGAAAGGTATTTGAATATATGAAAGTAGTTCAAAAATTTTGAGATTCAGTTTTACAGACTTTGCTTATCGTGTCGAAAATGTTAATCATACAAAGATTAAGTTTAAATTTGGTCAGAAATTTCCGGGTCATCACACTTAGACACACGGTTCATGAGATCCATGAACACAGTTTGTGCGTTCGTCAATCCAAATGGCATTACGGTAAATTCATGATGACCATAGCGTGTCCTAAATGCGGTCTTCGGTATATCTGTCTCTTTCACTCTCATCTGATGATAACCTGATCTCAGATCGATCTTAGAGTAACATGCTGATCCTTGCAATTGATCAAACAAATCATTAATCCTCGGCAACGGATATCTATTCTTGATAGTTAACTTATTCAACTCCCTGTAATCAATACAGAGTCTCATAGATCCATCCTTCTTCTTCACAAACAGTACTGGAGCTCCCCATGGCGAAGAACTCGGTCGAATGAATCCTTTGTCTAAAAGCTCTTGCAGTTGACTAGATGTGATGACCCGAAAAATTTCGACTAATTTAAACCAATTCTCTATACAATTTATTATTTTGACACGTTAAATAAAGTCTGTTAGATTGAGTCTCAAAATTTTAGAACTGTTTCATATATACAATTACCTTTGATTACTCTCGACGATTCATGAACAATTATATGTATGTATATATATATATATATATATATATATATATATATATATATATATATATATATATATATATATATATATATATATATATATATATATATATATATGTACAAGTAAAAATGACTTTCCTACAGTAAAACCCTATCTGCTACAGTAAAAATTACTTTGCTACAGTAAAATACTATTTGCTACAGTAAAACACTATTTGCTACAGTGAACCGTATTTTGCTACAGTGCTATAGTGAAAACGACTTTGCTACAGTGATTTGCTACAGTAAACACTATTTTGCTACAGTAAAATACTATTTGTTACAGTAAAACACTATTTGCTACAGTACTATTGCTACAGTAAAATACTATTTGATGTCGACGAACTAGCAAACATAAACAGAAAAGGCGACCATGCGATCGCATGGCAAAAATACTGAAAACTCATGCGATCGCATGAGCTACAGTAAATCGAAAAGTACTATAAAAGGTCCGTTTTGCTCGACGAATATTTCATAAATTTTCTTCTGTAATTTATTTTTATTTATATTATAATTATAATTTTAAATTTAAGTTTAATAATAATAAGGTATATACGAGAGTGTTTTAATTCGGGTTTCAAACCGCTTTAAGCTAAAGAAGTATTGGGTATTGTTCGGGGTATTGTTCTTGAATCCAAGGCCAACCATACAGTCGTCTACCATCATTACGTCTACGCAATTTACCTATAATATTGAATCGCAATATTGAACTGTGAGTTATAGTCTCCCTTTTTAAATGCTTTAAATATTTTTGGGCTGAGAATACATGCAATTTATTTTAAACGCAATATGACACAAGTACATACTAAATTCTACACTGAGTTAAACCGAAAATCCCTTAGCTTTGGTAACTAGTAGCTGCCAGTACATAGGATATGGACTGGTGGGCGCGAATAATTGTATATGGATCCATAGGGCTTGACATCCCCGTCCGAGCTAGAGCGCTAGCCTTTTAACGGACGTATGTTATTTGAGTTTAAGACACGTTGGTTTGCGTGTATTAAAACGAATGGGGTAATTATCACTATAGCATTAAGTTTAGTTACCAGGGTGCTCTGTTACGTAGAATCTATTGATAAACTTTTGATGAAATCTTGTGGTCTATCTTTATATATGTTTATAACTCGAGAAATTAAACCTATAACTCACCAGCATTCGTGTTGACTTTTTAGCATGTTTTATTCTCAGGTCCTTCGAATGCTTCCGCTGTGATGTGCTTGTTGCCTGCATGGAGTCTCTCATGCTTTGTACAAAGTTTATTGCATTCAAAATAAAACTGCGTTGTGTAATAAATAATTGGACTGTGATGTCAACCTGTAAATTAAAGACTTATGTATTTCGGGGTTTTGCTTATACCTAAGCACTCGCCCACATGTTTATAACTTTCTATGGTTAGAAAGTCACTTATTTTAATGAATACAATATTTTATCAAAACGTATCATATAGAGGTCAAAACCTCACTGTGGAATCAATGATTAACGTGCCGCGTCAATAGCGATTTTGACGGGTCGTTACACTAGAAAATTCTTGCAATTCTGGTGGTGCAAGTCTATACGGTGACGCGCTACTGGTGCTGCTCCGGGAATTAAGTCAATCTGGAACTCTACATCTCTATGCGGTGGTAAACCGGGTAACTCATCTGGAAATACGTCGGGAAATTCTCTAACAATGGGCACCTTTTTGAGTTTTTTGCCTTCAGATTCAGTTTTGCTCACGTGAACCAGCATAGCAAGACAACCCTTTCTCATGTGTTTTTGCTCCTTCAAACAGTTAATAAAATGTAACGGCGTATTACTTCACTCTCCATAAACCATTAGAGGTTCACCTTCGATAACAGGTATGCTAATTTCCTTCTGATGACAAACGATGTCGGCTCTATTCTCGGCTAACCAATCCATTCCAACCACAAGGTCGAAACTTCCTAACTTAATCGGTATCACATCTATCGTAAATGACATTCTAGCCAAAGTCAAAGTACAATCATGGTAAACCTTATCAGCACTCATTAGATTACCATTCCCTAGTTCTGTAGAGTATAAGTTTTCTAATGACGATACAGGATTCTTAAGATTATGGCAAAAATATCTAGACACAAAGCTTCTATCAGCTCCGGAATCGAAAAGTACATAAACATGTTGATTATCGAGAAGAAACGTACCCGTGACTAGCTTAGGATCATCACGAGCTTCATTAGAGTTAATGTTGAAAGCCCTTCCTCTAGCAGGTTCAGCAGTCTTACTAGCAGTTGGGCAATCCTTCCTGAAATGACCTTCCTTTGCGCACCCATAACACATATTCGTTCCAACTTTACACTCAGCAGCCACATGTCCATTCTTCTTACACTTATCACACCTCCTCGTAGAATCTCCCGGGTGATGCCTATTACACTTAGCACACAACGAAAACCTTCCCTTATAACCAGAACAAGCATTCGGAGTTGCAGTGTTGCCTTTAGCAGTATCTTGTTTCTTAAAGGGTTGCTGATTGAAATTCTTCCCCGAGTTGTTAGTATTGTTGTTCCATTTCCTCTTGTTATCATAAGTTTTAGTCTCAGCCGAGGTAGGAGTCTTTCCTCGCTGTTCAACTTGGTCTATCAACTCACTAGCCATCTCAACAGCCTCTTGTATAGTTCTCGGCTTCGAAGTAGCCACACTGCTCTGAATATTCTCGGTCAAACCCTTGGCATAAAGAGTGATCTTGCGGCGTTCGGGAGTAACCATATGCGGACACATGAGAGCAAGCTCAAAGAATCTCTTATTGTAACTGGACAGATTTGTACCTACTAGCATCAGGTTTTGGAGTTCCCGCTCCATCTTAACAGTTTTAGTGTAGGGACAATACTCTTCGATCATAGTCGTTTCAAATCCTCCCATGGAGTCTCAAAATCCTGATCCATACCTACGAAATTTGCATAAGTATTCCACCATGTCAAAGCGCCATCAGATAGCTTACATGATGCAAACTTCATTCTATCCGCATCTCTACAACCGCTGATACGGAAATCTGACTCAAGCTTCTCAAACCAACGAGTCAAACCAACCGGACCTTCGGTGCCATTAAACAAGTGTGGTTCACAACTCAAGAAGGTCTTATACGTACACCCTGCTTGTCCATTGTTCTGAGTATTGGTTGCATCCTGGTTTCGCTGATTGGTAGCATTCACATTGTTGCTGTTGGTTCCATTATGGAGTTCTGCCATGGCCTTGGTCAATCCTTCGAAGATCCACCGACGAACATCAGCTTGGGAAACTGGCTTGGGCGGCATTATCTTTCTGGTCAAGATAACACATTCGGTTAGCGTCAATGAAATCGACATATACAAATTATACTAGCAAGGGAACGATGCATAGTAGATAATATTAAATCATAGCGATTCTAGTAGAACTAATAATAAGTAATAGCGATACATAGCGTGTAGTAGTAGCAGTAGTAAGGACAATGTACACTAGTAGCATTATCACCAATTAACATTAGTAGTAGCAACACTAAGCATGATCAATCATTAATAAATCCAACACTTAATGTAATAACAATCTCGTTCAAACATCATTCATAACCAACAAAAGTAACATATCCTCTCATGTCATAAGCAAAACCACATAAGTAAAACCGCATCTAGCAATGTATGTGTTAATATCAAATAATAAACAGTAATATTCAAATAGTATTCAATAGCGTGGAACAAGTCTAAACGAGCGATTTGTATTTGCGTTTTTGAAGTTCCTTCAACAAATACTCGACCATCTTCTCCAAATTCTCGACTCGCAACATGAGGTCACTAGGGTTGTTGTCATTAGCAGTAGCTATGGAGGTACTAGGCTTAGAAGTAGATGTAGAAGCATAATAGGGATGGTGACGTTGACACATCTTAAGCGACAGACTGTCATATCGAAAACTCTTACAAAATGGGTTATTGCCTCGAGCATGAAATGTCCCGTTCTTATTGATTAAAAACGTTCCATATTAATTGATTTCGTTGCGAGGTTTTGACCTCTATATGAGACGTTTTTCAAAGACTGCATTCATTTTAAAACAAACCATAACCTTTATTTCATCAATAAAGGTTTAAAAAGCTTTACGTAGATTATCAAATAATGATAATCTAAAATATCCTGTTTACACACGACCATTACATAATGGTTTACAATACAAATATGTTACAACAAAATAAGTTTTTTGAATGCAGTTTTTACACAATATCATACAAACATGGACTCCAAATCTCGTCCTTATTTAAGTATGCGACAGCGGAAGCTCTTAATAATCACCTGAGAATAAACATGCTTAAAAACGTCAACAAAAATGTTGGTGAGTTATAGGTTTAACCTATATATATCAAATCATAATAATAGACCACAAGATTTCATATTTCAATACACATCCCATACATAGAGATAAAAGTCATTCATATGGTGAACACCTGGTAACCGACATTAACAAGATGCATATATATAAGAATATCCCCATCATTCCGGGACACCCTTCGGATATGATATAAATTTCAAAGTACTAAAGCATCCGGTACTTTGGATGGGGTTTGTTAGGCCCAATAGATCTATCTTTAGGATTCGCGTCAATTAGGGTGTCTGTTCCCTAATTCTTAGATTACCAGACTTAATAAAAAGGGGCATATTCGATTTCGATAATTCAACCATAGAATGTAGTTTCACGTACTTGTGTCTATTTTGTAAATCATTTATAAAACCTGCATGTATTCTCATCCCAAAAATATTAGATTTTAAAAGTGGGACTATAACTCACTTTCACAGATTTTTACTTCGTCGGGAAGTAAGACTTGGCCACTGGTTGATTCACGAACCTATAACAATATATACATATATATCAAAGTATGTTCAAAATATATTTACAACACTTTTAATATATTTTGATGTTTTAAGTTTATTAAGTCAGCTGTCCTCGTTAGTAACCTATAACTAGTTGTCCACAGTTAGATATACAGAAATAAATCGATAAATATTATCTTGAATCAATCCACGACCCAGTGTATACGTATCTCAGTATTGATCACAACTCAAACTATACATATTTTGGAATCAACCTCAACCCTGTATAGCTAACTCCAACATTCACATATATAGTGTCTATGGTTGTTCCGAAATATATATAGATGTGTCGACCTGATAGGTCGAAACATTGTATACGTGTCTATGGTATCTCAAGATTACATAATATACAATACAAGTTGATTAAGTTATGGTTGGAATATATTTGTTACCAATTTTCACGTAGCTAAAATGAGAAAAATTATCCAATCTTGTTTTACCCATAACTTCTTCATTTTAAATCCGTTTTGAGTGAATCAAATTGCTATGGTTTCATATTGAACTCTATTTTATGAATATAAACAGAAAAAGTATAGGTTTATAGTCGGAAAAATAAGTTACAAGTCGTTTTTGTAAAGGTAGTCATTTCAGTCGAAAGAACGACGTCTAGATGACCATTTTAGAAAACATACTTCCACTTTGAGTTTAACCATAATTTTTGGATATAGTTTCATGTTCATAATAAAAATCATTTTCTCAGAATAACAACTTTTAAATCAAAGTTTATCATAGTTTTTAATTAACTAACCGCGGTGTTACTACGACGGCGTAAATCCGGTTTTACGGTGTTTTTCGTGTTTCCAGGTTTTAAATCATTAAGTTAGCATATCATATAGATATAGAACATGTGTTTAGTTTATTTTAAAAGTCAATTTAGAAGGATTAACTTTTGTTTGCGAACAAGTTTAGAATTAACTAAACTATGTTCTAGTGATTACAAGTTTAAAACTTCGAATAAGATAGCTTTATATGTATGAATCGAATGATGTTATGAACATCATTACTACCTTAAGTTCCTTGGATAAACCTACTGGAAAAGAGAAAAATGGATCTAGCTTCAATGGATCCTTGGATGGCTCGAAGTTCTTGAAGCAGAATCATGACACGAAAACAAGTTCAAGTAAGATCATCACTTAAAATAAGATTGTTATAGTTATAGAAATTGAACCAAAGTTTGAATATGATTATTACCTTGTATTAGAATGATAACCTACTGTAAGAAACAAAGATTTCTTGAGGTTAGATGATCACCTTACAAGATTGGAAGTGAGCTAGCAAACTTGAAAGTATTCTTGATTTTATGAAACTAGAACTTTTGGAATTTATGAAGAACACTTAGAACTTGAAGATAGAACTTGAGAGAGATCAATTAGATGAAGAAAATTGAAGAATGAAAGTGTTTGTAGGTGTTTTTGGTCGTTGGTGTATGGATTAGATATAAAGGATATGTTATTTTGTTTTCATGTAAATAAGTCATGAATGATTACTCATATTTTTGTAATTTTATGAGATATTTCATGCTAGTTGCCAAATGATGGTTCCCACATGTGTTAGGTGACTCACATGGGCTGCTAAGAGCTGATAATTGGAGTGTATATACCAATAGTACATACATCTAAAAGCTGTGTATTGTACGAGTACGAATACGGGTGCATACGAGTAGAATTGTTGATGAAACTGAACGAGGATGTAATTGTAAGCATTTTTGTTAAGTAGAAGTATTTTGATAAGTGTATTGAAGTCTTTCAAAAGTGTATAAATACATATTAAAACACTACATGTATATACATTTTAACTGAGTCGTTAAGTCATCGTTAGTCGTTACATGTAAGTGTTGTTTTGAAACTCTTAGGTTAACGATCTTGTTAAATGTTGTTAACCCAATGTTTATAATATCAAATGAGATTTTAAATTATTATATTATCATGATATTATCATGTATGAATATCTCTTAATATGATATATATACATTAAATGTCTTTACAGCGATAATCGTTACATATATGTCTCGTTTAAAAATCATTAAGTTAGTAGTCTTGTTTTTACATATGTAGTTCATTGTTAATATACTTAATGATATGTTTACTTATCATAGTATCATGTTAACTATATATATATCCATATATATGCCATCATATAGTTTTTACAAGTTTTAACGTTCGTGAATCACCGGTCAACTTGGGTGGTCAATTGTCTATATGAAACATATTTCAATTAATCAAGTCTTAACAAGTTTGATTGCTTAACATGTTGGAAACATTTAATCATGTAAATATCAATCTCAATTAATATATATAAACATGGAAAAGTTCGGGTCACTACAGTACCTACCCGTTAAATAAATTTCGTCCCGAAATTTTAAGCTGTTGAAGGTGTTGATGAATCTTCTGGAAATAGATGCGGGTATTTCTTCTTCATCTGATCTTCACACTCCCAGGTGAACTCGGGTCCTCTACGAGCATTCCATCGAACCTTAACAATTGGTATCTTGTTTTGCTTAAGTCTCTTAACCTCACGATCCATTATTTCGACGGGTTCTTCGATGAATTGAAGTTTTTCGTTGATTTGGATTTCATCTAACGGAATAGTGAGATCTTCTTTAGCAAAACATTTCTTCAAATTCGAGACGTGGAAAGTGTTATGTACAGCCGCGAGTTGTTGAGGTAACTCAAGTCGGTAAGCTACTGGTCCGACACGATCAATAATCTTGAATGGTCCAATATACCTTGGATTTAATTTCCCTCGTTTACCAAATCGAACAACGCCTTTCCAAGGTGCAACTTTAAGCATGACCATCTCTCCAATTTCAAATTCTATATCTTTACTTTTAATGTCAGCGTAGCTCTTTTGTCGACTTTGGGCAGTTTTCAACCGTTGTTGAATTTGGATGATCTTCTCGGTAGTTTCTTGTATAATCTCCGGACCCGTAATCTGTCTATCCCCCACCTCATTCCAACAAATCGGAGACCTGCACTTTCTACCATAAAGTGCTTCAAACGGCGCCATCTCAATGCTTGAATGGTAGTTGTTGTTGTAGGAAAATTCTGCTAACGGTAGATGTTGATCCCAACTGTTTTTGAAATCAATAACACATGCTCGTAGCATGTCTTCAAGCGTTTGTATCGTCCTTTCGCTCTGCCCATCAGTTTGTGGATGATAGGAAGTACTCATGTCTAGACGAGTTCCTAATGCTTGCTGTAATGTCTGCCAGAATCTTGAAATAAATCTGCCATCCCTATCAGAGATAATAGAGATTGGTATTCCATGTCTGGAGATGACTTCCTTCAAATACAGTCGTGCTAACTTCTCCATCTTGTCATCTTCTCTTATTGGTAGGAAGTGTGCGGATTTGGTGAGACGATCAACTATTACCCAAATAGTATCAAAACCACTTGCAGTCCTTGGCCATTTAGTGATGAAATCCATGGTAATGTTTTCCCATTTCCATTCCGGGATTTCGGGTTGTTGAAGTAGACCTGATGGTTTCTGATGCTCAGCTTTGACCTTAGAACACGTCAAACATTCTCCTACGTATTTAGCAACATCGGCTTTCATACCCGGCCACCAAAAATGTTTCTTGAGATCCTTGTACATCTTCCCCGTTCCAGGATGTATTGAGTATCTGGTTTTATGAGCTTCTCTAAGTACCATTTCTCTCATATCTCCAAATTTTGGTACCCAAATCCTTTCAGCCCTATACCGGGTTCCGTCTTCCCGAATATTAAGATGCTTCTCCGATCCTTTGGGTATTTCATCCTTTAAATTTCCCTCTTTTAAAACTCCTTGTTGCGCCTCCTTTATTTGAGTAGTAAGGTTATTATGAATCATTATATTCATAGATTTTACTCGAATGGGTTCTCTGTCCTTCCTGCTCAAGGCATCGGCTACCACATTTGCCTTCCCCGGGTGGTAACGAATCTCAAAGTCGTAATCATTCAATAATTCAATCCACCTACGCTGCCTCATATTCAGTTGTTTCTGATTAAATATGTGTTGAAGACTTTTGTGGTCGGTATATATAATACTTTTGACCCCATATAAGTAGTGCCTCCAAGTCTTTAATGCAAAAACAACCGCGCCTAATTCCAAATCATGCGTCGTATAATTTTGTTCGTGAATCTTCAATTGTCTAGACGCATAAGCAATCACCTTCGTTCGTTGCATTAATACACAACCGAGACCTTGCTTTGATGCATCACAATAAATCACAAAATCATCATTCCCTTCAGGCAATGACAATATAGGTGCCGTAGTTAGCTTTTTCTTCAATAACTGAAACGCTTTCTCTTGTTCATCATTCCATTCAAATTTCTTCCCTTTATGCGTTAATGCAGTCAAGGGTTTTGCTATTCTGGAAAAGTCTTGGATGAACCTTCTGTAGTAACCAGCTAGTCCTAAAAACTGGCGTATGTGTTTCGGAGTTTTCGGGGTTTCCCACTTTTCAACAGTTTCTATCTTTGCCGGATCCACCTTAATACCTTCTTTGTTCACTATGTGACCGAGGAATTGAACTTCTTCCAACCAAAATGCACACTTTGAAAACTTAGCGTACAATTCTTCCTTTCTCAATACTTCTAACACCTTTCTCAAATGTTCACCGTGTTCTTGGTCATTCTTTGAGTAAATAAGTATGTCATCAATGAAAACAATGACAAACTTGTCAAGGTATGGTCCACACACTCGGTTCATAAGGTCCATGAACACAGCTGGTGCATTAGTTAAACCAAACGGCATGACCATAAACTCATAATGACCATAACGTGTTCTGAAAGCAGTCTTTGGAATATCATCTTCTTTCACCCGCATTTGATGATACCCGGAACGTAAGTCAATCTTTGAATAAACAGACGAGCCTTGTAGTTGATCAAATAAGTCGTCGATTCTCGGTAGTGGGTAGCGGTTCTTGATGGTAAGTTTGTTCAACTCTCGGTAGTCGATACATAACCTGAATGTACCATCTTTCTTCTTAACAAACAAAACAGGAGCTCCCCACGGTGATGTGCTTGGTCGAATGAAACCACGCTCTAAAATTTCTTGTAATTGGCTTTGCAGTTCTTTCATCTCGCTGGGTGCGAGTCTGTAAGGAGCACGAGCTATTGGTGCAGCTCCTGGTACAAGATCTATTTGAAATTCAACGAATCGATGTGGGGGTAATCCCGGTAATTCTTTCGGAAATACATCGGGAAATTCTTTTGCAATGGGAACATCATTGATGCTCTTTTCTTCAGTTTGTACTTTCTCGACGTGTGCTAGAACAGCATAGCAACCTTTTCTTATTAGTTTTTGTGCCTTCAAATTACTAATAAGATGTAGCTTCGTGTTGCCCTTTTCTCCGTACACCATTAAGGGTTTTCCTTTTTCTCGTATAATGCGAATTGCATTTTTGTAACAAACGATCTCTGCTTTCACTTCTTTCAACCAGTCCATACCGATTATCACATCAAAACTCCCTAACTCTACTGGTATTAAATCAATCTTAAATGTTTCGCTAACCAGTTTAATTTCTCGATTCCGACATATATTATCTGCTGAAATTAATTTACCATTTGCTAATTCGAGTAAAAATTTACTATCCAAAGGCGTCAATGGGCAACTTAATTTAGCACAAAAATCTCTACTCATATAGCTTCTATCCGCACCCGAATCAAATAAAACGTAAGCAGATTTATTGTCAATAAGAAACGTACCCGTAACAAGCTCCGGGTCTTCCTGTGCCTCTGCCGCATTAATATTGAAAACTCTTCCGCGGCCTTGTCCATTCGTGTTCTCCTGGTTCGGGCAATTTCTAATAATGTGGCCCGGTTTTCCACATTTATAACAAACTACATTGGCATAACTTGCTCCGACACTACTTGCTCCGCCATTACTCGTTCCGACACCATTTGTTCCTTTCGTTCTATTAACCCCTGGTCCGTAGACCTCACACTTCGCCGCGCTATGACCATTTCTTTTACACTTGTTGCAAAATTTGGTGCAGAATCCCGAGTGATACTTTTCACACCTTTGGCATAGCTGCTTCTGATTGTTGTTGTTGTTGTTGTTGTTGTTGTTGGGCCGTTTGTTGTAGTTGCGACTGATGTTGCGATTGTTGGGATAATTGTTGCGATTGCTGTTGTTGTTGTATTGGTGATTCTTATCACCATTTTCCTCCCACTTTCTTTTGACTTGCTTCACATTGGCTTCTTCAGCAGTCTGTTCTTTAATTCTTTCTTCAATCTGGTTCACTAGTTTGTGAGCCATTCTACATGCCTGTTGTATGGAGGCGGGCTCGTGTGAACTTATATCTTCTTGGATTCTTTCCGGTAATCCTTTCACAAACGCGTCGATCTTCTCTTCCTCATCTTCGAATGCTCCCGGACACAATAGGCACAATTCTGTGAATCGTCTTTCGTACGTGGTAATATCAAATCCTTGGGTTCGTAACCCTCTAAGTTCTGTCTTGAGCTTATTGACCTCGGTTCTGGGACGGTACTTCTCGTTCATCAAGTGCTTGAATGCTGACCACGGTAGTGCGTACGCATCGTCTTGTCCCACTTGCTCTAGATAGGTATTCCACCATGTTAACGCAGAACCTGTGAAGGTATGCGTAGCGTACTTTACTTTGTCCTCTTCAGTACACTTACTTATGGCAAACACTGATTCGACCTTCTCGGTCCACCGTTTCAATCCGATCGGTCCTTCGGTTCCATCAAATTCCAAAGGTTTGCAGGCAGTGAATTCTTTGTACGTGCATCCTACACGATTTCCTGTACTGCTAGATCCAAGGTTATTGTTGGTATGTAGCGCAGCCTGTACTGCGGCTATGTTTGAAGCTAGAAAAGTACGGAATTCCTCTTCATTCATATTCACTGTGTGTCGAGTAGTCGGTGCCATTTCCTTCAAAATAGTCAAATGGAACAAGTTAATCATACAGAATATTAAGAGTAGTTAATAGTATTTCGTAGCATAATATGAACTCATTTATAAAAGCTTTTTCTTCATATTAGCGTTTTATAAGTTTAAATTCGGGTAGTACCTACCCGTTAAGTTCATACTTAGTAGCTAATATACAATTCAACTACTACAATTCTATATGAAAAACTGATTATAATAATATTTCGCGTTCAAACTTTTATACAATATTTTACAAACTTACAATACCGCTTATTTTACATAAAGCATGAAATATAGCACACAATAACTTTGATACAAGATAGTTGTGAAGATAATTCTAGCTAGTACACAAGTCGTTCAGCAAAGGCAATAAAGACACGTAATTCATACGTCCAGAAACAAGTCATGCATTCTGGTTTTACTAGGACTACTTCCCATCCTTGGTCTTGTGCAACATAACCGTTATGGCCGTTGATAAGACAGCGTGTTGTAACGTCGTCAAAGGGACGAGGGTTACGTAATGTCCAACAGTCCCGTAACAATCTAAAAACCTCATTTCTTACCCCAATTACCGACTCCGTCACTTGTGGAAACGTTTTGTTTAATAGATGTAGCCCGATGTTCTTGTTCTCACTTTGGTGAGAAGCGAACATTACTAATCCGTAAGCATAACATGCTTCTTTATGTTGCATGTTAGCCGCTTTTTCTAAATCACGAAGTCCAATATTCGGATATATTGAGTCAAAATAATTTCTTAACCCGTTGCGTAAAATAGCATTTGGGTTCCCCGCAATATATGCGTCAAAGTAAACACATCGTAACTTATGGGTTTCCCAATGTGATATCCCCCATCTTTCAAACGAAAGTCTCTTATAAACCAAGACATTCTTGGAACGTTCTTCGAATGTCTTACAAACTGATCTCGCCTTAAATAGTTGTGCTGAGGAATTCTGACCGACTCTAGACAAGATTTCATCAATCATGTCTCCGGGTAGGTCTCTTAAAATATTGGGTTGTCTATCCATTTTGTGTTTTTATACTGTAAAATAGACAAGAGTTAGATTCATAAAAAAAAATACTTATTAATACAAGCAATTTTTACACATCATAAAGCATAAGCACACTATATTACATATATTACACCACACGAATACAACTATCTTATTCCGACTCGCTTGTTTCTTCTTCTTCGGTTTTGGTTCGTTTTGCCAAGTTTCTAGGAATATATGATGTTCCCCTAATACGAGCCGTAATTTTCCACATTGGTTTAGAAAAACCTGGTGGTTTAGAGGTTCCCGGGTCATTGTTACAACTTAAGGACTTCGGGGGTTGACGATACATATAAAGTTCATCGGGGTTGGAATTAGATTTCTCTATTTTTATGCCCTTTCCCTTATTATTTTCTTTTGCCTTTTTAAATTCAGTTGGGGTAATTTCTATGACATCATCGGAATTCTCGTCGGAATCCGATTCATCGGAGAATTGGTAATCCTCCCAATATTTTGCTTCCTTGGCGGAAACACCATTGACCATAATTAACCTTGGTCGGTTGGTTGAGGATTTTCTTTTACTTAACCGTTTTATTATTTCCCCCACCGGTTCTATTTCTTTATCCGGTTCCGATTCTTCTTCCGGTTCCGATTCTTCTTCCGGTTCCGACTCTTCTTCCGGTTCCTCTTCGAGAACTTGTGAATCAGTCCACGAATCATTCCAATTTACATTTGACTCTTCATTATTATTAGGTGAGTCAATGGGACTTGTTCTAGAGGTAGACATCTATCACATAATATCAAACGCATTAAGAGATTAATATATCACATAATATTCACATGTTAAAAATATATAGTTTTCAACAAAATTTGTTAAGCAATCATTTTTCAAGTAAACACGGTCGAAGTCCAGACTCACTAATGCATCCTAACAAACTCGATAAGACACACTAATGCAAAATTCTGGTTCTCTAAGACCAACGCTCGGATACCAACTGAAATGTCCCGTTCTTATTGATTAAAAACGTTCCATATTAATTGATTTCGTTGCGAGGTTTTGACCTCTATATGAGACGTTTTTCAAAGACTGCATTCATTTTAAAACAAACCATAACCTTTATTTCATCAATAAAGGTTTAAAAAGCTTTACGTAGATTATCAAATAATGATAATCTAAAATATCCTGTTTACACACGACCATTACATAATGGTTTACAATACAAATATGTTACAACAAAATAAGTTTCTTGAATGCAGTTTTTACACAATATCATACAAACATGGACTCCAAATCTCGTCCTTATTTAAGTATGCGACAGCGGAAGCTCTTAATAATCACCTGAGAATAAACATGCTTAAAAACGTCAACAAAAATGTTGGTGAGTTATAGGTTTAACCTATATATATCAAATCATAATAATAGACCACAAGATTTCATATTTCAATACACATCCCATACATAGAGATAAAAGTCATTCATATGGTGAACACCTGGTAATCGACATTAACAAGATGCATATATATAAGAATATCCCCATCATTCCGGGACACCCTTCGGATATGATATAAATTTCGAAGTACTAAAGCATCCGGTACTTTGGATGGGGTTTGTTAGGCCCAATAGATCTATCTTTAGGATTCGCGTCAATTAGGGTGTCTGTTCCCTAATTCTTAGATTACCAGACTTAATAAAAAGGGGCATATTCGATTTCGATAATTCAACCATAGAATGTAGTTTCACGTACTTGTGTCTATTTTGTAAATCATTTATAAAACCTGCATGTATTCTCATCCCAAAAATATTAGATTTTAAAAGTGGGACTATAACTCACTTTCACAGATTTTTACTTCGTCGGGAAGTAAGACTTGGCCACTGGTTGATTCACGAACCTATAACAATATATACATATATATCAAAGTATGTTCAAAATATATTTACAACACTTTTAATATATTTTGATGTTTTAAGTTTATTAAGTCAGCTGTCCTCGTTAGTAACCTATAACTAGTTGTCCACAGTTAGATATACAGAAATAAATCGATAAATATTATCTTGAATCAATCCACGACCCAGTGTATACGTATCTCAGTATTGATCACAACTCAAACTATACATATTTTGGAATCAACCTCAACCCTGTATAGCTAACTCCAACATTCACATATATAGTGTCTATGGTTGTTCCGAAATATATATAGATGTGTCGACATGATAGGTCGAAACATTGTATACGTGTCTATGGTATCTCAAGATTACATAATATACAATACAAGTTGATTAAGTTATGGTTGGAATATATTTGTTACCAATTTTCACGTAGCTAAAATGAGAAAAATTATCCAATCTTGTTTTACCCATAACTTCTTCATTTTAAATCCGTTTTGAGTGAATCAAATTGCTATGGTTTCATATTGAACTCTATTTTATGAATCTAAACAGAAAAAGTATAGGTTTATAGTCGGAAAAATAAGTTACAAGTCGTTTTTGTAAAGGTAGTCATTTCAGTCGAAAGAACGACGTCTAGATGACCATTTTAGAAAACATACTTCCACTTTGAGTTTAACCATAATTTTTGGATATAGTTTCATGTTCATAATAAAAATCATTTTCTCAGAATAACAACTTTTAAATCAAAGTTTATCATAGTTTTTAGTTAACTAACCCAAAACAGCCCGCGGTGTTACTACGACGGCGTAAATCCGGTTTTACGGTGTTTTTCGTGTTTCCAGGTTTTAAATCATTAAGTTAGCATATCATATAGATATAGAACATGTGTTTAGTTTATTTTAAAAGTCAAGTTAGAAGGATTAACTTTTGTTTGCGAACAAGTTTAGAATTAACTAAACTATGTTCTAGTGATTACAAGTTTAAACCTTCGAATAAGATAGCTTTATATGTATGAATCGAATGATGTTATGAACATCATTACTACCTTAAGTTCCTTGGATAAACCTACTGGAAAAGAGAAAAATGGATCTAGCTTCAATGGATCCTTGGATGGCTCGAAGTTCTTGAAGCAGAATCATGACACGAAAACAAGTTCAAGTAAGATCATCACTTAAAATAAGATTGTTATAGTTATAGAAATTGAACCAAAGTTTGAATATGATTATTACCTTGTATTAGAATGATAACCTACTGTAAGAAACAAAGATTTCTTGAGGTTAGATGATCACCTTACAAGATTGGAAGTGAGCTAGCAAACTTGAAAGTATTCTTGATTTTATGAAACTAGAACTTTTGGAATTTATGAAGAACACTTAGAACTTGAAGATAGAACTTGAGAGAGATCAATTAGATGAAGAAAATTGAAGAATGAAAGTGTTTGTAGGTGTTTTTGGTCGTTGGTGTATGGATTAGATATAAAGGATATGTTATTTTGTTTTCATGTAAATAAGTCATGAATGATTACTCATATTTTTGTAATTTTATGAGATATTTCATGCTAGTTGCCAAATGATGGTTCCCACATGTGTTAGGTGACTCACATGGGCTGCTAAGAGCTGATCATTGGAGTGTATATACCAATAGTACATACATCTAAAAGCTGTGTATTGTACGAGTACGAATACGGGTGCATACGAGTAGAATTGTTGATGAAACTGAACGAGGATGTAATTGTAAGCATTTTTGTTAAGTAGAAGTATTTTGATAAGTGTATTGAAGTCTTTCAAAAGTGTATAAATACATATTAAAACACTACATGTATATACATTTTAACTGAGTCGTTAAGTCATCGTTAGTCGTTACATGTAAGTGTTGTTTTGAAACTTTTAGGTTAACGATCTTGTTAAATGTTGTTAACCCAATGTTTATAATATCAAATGAGATTTTAAATTATTATATTATCATGATATTATCATGTATGAATATCTCTTAATATGATATATATACATTAAATGTCTTTACAACGATAATCGTTACATATATGTCTCGTTTAAAAATCATTAAGTTAGTAGTCTTGTTTTTACATATGTAGTTCATTGTTAATATACTTAATGATATGTTTACTTATCATAGTATCATGTTAACTATATATATATCCATATATATGTCATCATATAGTTTTTACAAGTTTTAACGTTCGTGAATCACCGGTCAACTTGGGTGGTCAATTGTCTATATGAAACATATTTCAATTAATCAAGTCTTAACAAGTTTGATTGCTTAACATGTTGGAAACATTTAATCATGTAAATATCAATCTCAATTAATATATATAAACATGGAAAAGTTCGGGTCACTACAGAGCAGGTCCTTTCGGTATCCTACGGTGGTCTCTCGGTCCATAGGGGTTAACATAGTCTGGTTTAACAAAAGGTGACTGGGGTGAATCATGTAAGTCAGGTTTGGATTCGGATTCGGGTTCCGAGTCTTCCTTGGGATCCTCTTCCGGTTCCTTTCCCTTGGGCTCATCCTCGTGCTCGGTTTCCATCTCGGGTTCTGACTCGGTATCAACTACAAACTCGAATATCTTATTTCCTTGCGCTTGCACGGTTTCCTCGGATTCTGTGTCGGAGTCGGTACGAATAATAGGATTGGAAGAAGTCATCTAGCACTCAAATAAAACAAAAAGTTAGTTCATCTAGTAATCATGTCATTATAGAAATCAAGTAAGATAATAACTAACGTAACTAGGGTTCATGTAACTTAGCGAGTCTAAGGTTACAGTCTAAACTCATTAGACGTCCTAACGTTCGACTCTCTAATGCAGCCTAGTCCTAGGTAACTAATCTGCTCTGATACCAAATGTAATACCCCGTCAGAATCCACTAACGGAATATTATCTCCTGGTCCCACAGTTAGCGGTCACGCCCTCTATATGAGACGTTTCCAAAAAGTATTCACATTAATTATCAAATCAAAGCTATTTATTATAAAACAATGTAACTAGAAAACGTTTGACATAAATAACTAAGGTCTATGAACCCAAAAACATCTTGAAATAAAGTAGTTTAAATGCGAATGTTTGTTCTTGAATTGTAAATGGTAAATATGCTGGACGTCGTCCAGTTCTAGCAGCAAACATCATAATAACTTCAGATAAGCAGAAGCACTACCTCTAAGTACCTGAGATGAAACATGCAAAACGTCAACGAAAAACGTTGAGTGAAACTACAGGTTTAGGAAATCATTTGGTAAGTTAGGCCACAAGATTTTCTTAGAAAATATCATAGGAAAAGTATACATTATCATGAGCACTTGATTATAAAGCTTTAACCTTTGTGTAGGCCGAGCCCACGTCTTCAGTTTACCCTATCTTAGCGATACACCGATCAAGTGTACGAGTTACAATAAAATAAGCACCAGTTATGTTGCGGTGAGGTTTGTCAAACCTAACGGTACCGTCCCTATAAGTCGAGCTTACAAAGTAACTAATATAATCAAGCTAAGGGATTTTTGATCTGAACTCATATGTATAGTCATTTAAGTACTTGTGCCTAATATGTAAAACATTTGTAAAAAGCATGCATCTCATCCCTGTAAAAACGTAGTAGGGACTGTAGACTCACCTTAGCAAAAGCACTTGTAATTTCTTAGCAAAACGTACGGTTGTCGAACGATCTCGACTGAACAACGTAATCTAAATAAGTAAATCATCTTAAGTATACACTTATAGGTCAAAACATGTCAACCCATAGTGTACGCAAAGTCCTAGTGCTCAGACTGACTCAACGAACAAGTAAAAGTCAACTAATCCAAGCAAGTCAACCAAAGTCAACCCTATAGTCAACTCGGTCAAAGTGGTCAACTAAAGTCAAACATCTCAGTAGGTCATACAAACATGATCAATAAGTCAAACCTAGGTCAAGTATCACTTTACAAGTCATAGTTAAGCATATTGCACTTTTGCACCTTAAAGCATGCCTTAGAAATTCGTACGTCGTAGAAAGATCCAACTATATATAGCTCATAGCACATAAATCATTAAATCATGAACAACTTCAGATCTTAACTACACTTAAAATCAATTCCAATAAGTCCGGCCAAATCCTCATACGATAAATAAAAGTCCAATATCAGAAAGGGTCTATTCATAGTTCATTACAGAAATTTCTGACCGCGCGTCAGTTTTTAGACATTTTTCATAAAATACAAAAAGTAGATTTTGATGAACGGCCAATTGGAGTCATCTCAAAACATCTCAAAATTTTAGTGATAAAATAATCAGAAAGATTTATTTAGCCAATTTTTACAGTTTCGTAAATCTTTACAGACTCATCAGTTCTTGATCATCAACCGGACACATAAAAAAGACGAGCATAAATCTCATGGCAAATCACGTTCTCGCAAGTTGTATACAAATGAAACATGTCAAGGAATACCTAAAATAACATATTCCAGAATATCAAAGTCTCAAACAATTCCTAGTTCACTATAGCAATTTTTATGTAACTTTGAAAAACAATTCAGCTCACTTTAAAAACCAAATCTTCGTTTTGACATAACGGGAGCATTACATAACCTTTTGACGCAAATATTTAGTCTAAATTGCATAAATTTTCACAAGGAATACAGTAGTACACTTTATATAAGCTAAAACACTAATCATGCAACTCCGAAAATTCGTATTTCATGCAAACCCTAACGAAAACTTCGATTAAGCACTTCTTAAGCATACGATAACGAAATCACCCAAAATCGGAGTCTAAAATTAATAACTTTTCGATATATTTCTATTTAAACATATTAAAAGGTCAAATCTCATATCAATTAAATCGGATCAACAAGAAACAAATTCGTTTTTCGTACATACAACATTAATTACGCAATCAAACGATAAATAACAACACTAGACACCATTAATTGAGCACTAGACTTGATTACACTCTGTAATTGCATAAAATTCAGATTTATAAAATTGGGTTACTAGTTATACCTTAAAACATAAATTGATTGATGCTAGGGTGCGTAGAACGATCTAGGGAACAACTTTGATCTTCAAAACTTGATCTAATTTTGAGTGGTGATGGTGTTTGTGGGGTGATGGTGGCCGATGGCTTCCAAGGGGGGAGGGAGAGAGCAAAATCGACTAGCTCAAGAAAATAATGAGGGTTTGTGATCTAATTTTCTATTTATAGTCTAGATTAGGGCCTCAATTCAATTAACTAATGACCCACTAACCAAAATAAGTCCACTAAGGGGGGTTTGGGTGAGGGTTCGGCCGAGTGGCCCTATAGGGGTGTTCCTGGGCTCGTTTTGCTTATTTACTTGTACGCGCGTGGTCTGTTTCGAATGCCGTTAACCGTACCGGGTCTCCAGAACGTTAAGTAGTCGTTGAAACAAAATCACCGGATTTAATTTGTGACGCCCCGTACAAAACCATCGTGTACGGTTCGTCTATCAACAGGATTATTACATGGTCAAACACTATATGCTATTTGAAAACCGATTTGCATTCATAAAAGATAACGTTTTTACAAAAGATAGCATGCATCCTATGAATAGGAGCATAAACATAATTATTTGACCCTAAGGTCGTTACAAAGCCATTGTTTGAAATTAACATAAACTACGAATGCAACAGAAAAGTTCCATGAATGAGACATCTCTAGTAATGCAGCGGATAACTAATACAGCAGGTCCTTAACAGCAATTCAATAACAGCATGACATCAAGTCTAACAGCGGAAGCAATAAACCTCTAGGCACCTGAGAAATACACGCTTAAAAAGTCAACACGAATGTTGGTGAGCTATAGTTTAAGTTGTAATAGTAACGTAAGATAGGCCACGAGATTTCAGTGCTGCAAACAGCGTATCAAAACGGTATGAAAAGTATATGTATAACCGTGGGCACCCGGTAACTAGACTTAACGTTTATAACCCCCTGAAAGTACACTTGGTGAGTGCGTATGTTCACGAAGTATTAAACACTCGTTAAATGCTAGCGCGACTAGCCCGAGTGGGGATGTCAAACCCTATGGATCCATATCTAAGATTCGCGTTCACCGGTTCAAAAACCAATGACTAAACGTTACCGTCCTAAGGGGAATGTTTATGCCGTTGTATAACCCACACACATATAAAGTTTAAGTACTCG
Source organism: Rutidosis leptorrhynchoides (assembly GCF_046630445.1). NCBI lineage: Eukaryota > Viridiplantae > Streptophyta > Magnoliopsida > Asterales > Asteraceae > Rutidosis > Rutidosis leptorrhynchoides. The sequence goes on along the minus strand of NC_092335.1, from coordinate 48,519,285 downwards.
TGCCTAGTATGTAAAAAGTAAAAGCGCATGTATTCTCAGTCCCAAAAATAGTAACAGTGATAAAAAGGGATGCTATAACTCACAGTGATAAAAGCGGTAAAGTCGATAATGAAAGTACGCAAGTAGTAAGTCGGTCCGAAAGGTCGTCAACCTAAATTAAAAGTTACTAGGTCAGTAGGTTGTTGTCATAACCCGACCTTAACCATAAGGACAATTACAATAACATATGATTTCATCGCGAGGTATTGACCTCTATATGCGACATTTTTTAAAAACTACATTCGTTTTTACAATACAAACCATAGCTTTTATTACAAATACAAGGTTTAAACAACTTAAAAATGATTATCGTTTAGCGATAATCTTAGACTTACAAACTTTACATGTGATAATAACAATACGACTTCCAACATATTTTACATTACAAATCCTCCGATATGCAGTTTTATTATTGACACAAATATGCATACTCAAGATCTTGCTTAAATTCAACATGTTGCAGCGGAAGCTTTTAGTTATCATCTGAGAATAAACATGCTTAAAACGTCAACATAAAGTTGGTGAGATATAGGTTTAATGCCGGCAGCGTTATAAATATAGACCACAAGATTTCATATATAAACGTTTTAATAAAAATATTCTAAGTTGTTGAGCACTTGATAACCATACTTAACATTTAATCAACGTCTCATATTCCCTTTATTATGAAATCTTACTACACCGTACCAAGTGTAGTCACCGAAACGAAGTACTGTGCAACCGTTGAATACTGGTCGTCCAGTCCGGTTGGGGTTGTCAGGCCCGATAGATCTATCAACAGGATTCACGTTTACAATACCTCATGTAAATAATAGTTACCAAGTTACAGGGAAGTATGCCAGTGGTACAACTCAACGTAGAATCTATATTTTTAATCACTTGTGTCCATAACGTAAATCATAAAATGCATGTATTCTCATTCCGAAATCTTTAGAGTTTAAAAGTGGGACTATGTACTCACTTTTGCCTTGAAGGTATTTATCACGACTTGGTCTCCGATTGATATCACGAACCTAACCATATATATAATATATCAACATATTTTCTTTTTAAGTAATCGTTACTATATATATATATATATATATATATATATATATATATATATATATATATATATATATATATATATACTTTAATACTTTTAATATTTTCTTAGTCCGTAGTTAGCAGTCCGATGTTAGTGGTCCACAATTAGTTACTTAAATAAAATAAATAAAGACCCCATCGTATTCGTATTGATCAGAATTAATCTCGACCCATGGTACCATGTTGTCAAGTGACGTGTTGCGTACATAAAGTACCGTGTTGTCAAATGACGTGTTGCGTACAATCATGAGGTCTTATGATTAATCTTCTCGTGTTGTTTACGGGTGGTCCTGAAATATATAAAATCAAATCATAAGTAAATATATATGAAATATCATATTAATTAGAAATATATGATTAATTTAATTTTTCTCCAAATATTTTCGTAGCTAAACTAGCTTCGGATACACGATCTTGTTTTAGTCGTAGTTTCTTCATTACAACTCCATTTTTGTTTGTTCAACTTGCCACTTCCTTGGATCGAGTAAATTTTTAAGAATATGAACTGAAAATACCTTAGGTTGTATTTGAAATCACAGGTTATAGGTCAAACTTTGGTGAAACTTATGAAAGTGATCATTTTCCATCATAAAAACAACATTTAATGATCATTTTTCTAAAATTACTTACACTTTGAGTTAAACCATGAAATTTTTATGTGTTAACATATTTATAAGAAATATCATTTTTCCAGAACATGAACTTCCAATTCAAAGCTTAAGATGGTTTTTAATTATCCAACCCAAAACAGCCCCCGGTTGCACTCCGACGACGTAGATTCAGTTTTTAAGATGTTCTTTGTAAAACCAAGTTATATCTTGTTAAGTTAGCATATCATTATGATATATTATAGGTCTTGAAGTGTTTTAAAAGTTAAGTTAGAAGGATCTATTTATTTTGCAAACAAGTTTGAAATCATTCAAACTATGTTCTTGTTGTTAAAATTTTACAACACAAAATAAGATAGCTATATAAATATGAATCGAATAAGGTTATGAACAAGGTTACTACCTCAAGTTACTTGGACAAAGTTACTATAAAAGATGAGAAAAATCCTAGAACCAAAAGAGTGGTGGAGTTGGATCAAAAGGTTAGAAGTAAACTTGTATTTTTGGAAGGATTATTGAAGTATTCTTGTAAGGAATTTATTATGATGATTAAGGCTTGTTTTTGAAGCTAGATCTTCATGGTTATTTGCTGAGATTGTGAAGAACACTTAAGGTTCCTAAGAGTGTGTTTTTGGTTAGAGAAAATGTCTAGTAAAAATGAAATTGGAATGGAGTATAAATGGTGGTGAAAAGATGTATAAATTTGTAATATTGTGCAAAAGTCTTGTAATATGCCAAATTGATTAATCATGCATGCTAAGATCCAAAATTGGCTGAATCATGGCTGCTAATAAAGTGATTGAGATTAGTATATACTAATAGTAAATACGTATAGGAGCTGGGTATGATACGAGTACATATACTCTAGGTATACATGTAGAAATTTTGAGGAAACGGAACGAGAATTCAAATATAGCTATCTTTTGTAAATATACTTATATTGTTTTATGTATATAAGCCCTTTAAAAGTGATTAAATACATATTTATACGATACTTGTATAAGTATTATAGGTTAAAGGTATATATGTCAAATAACGTTACGTATAGTTATCATTTTGAAAACTTAAGTTAGTAGTCTCAAAGTATACTTATAACTTATTGTTATTAGTACACAATAAGATGTTAAACCATTCTTAGATCATGTTAAATATATATAAATACATATATATACACAAACGTATAATTATCGTTTGTTATATAGTTCGTGATATCATCGGTCAAATTGGACGGTCAAACGTTGTGTAAAACTCTTTTTAAAAACATAAATCTCAACAATTTAGATTACTTATCATGTTGGTAAGGTTTAATTTATGTAAATATTAATCTCATAGGTATAAAATGATCGGAAAAATCCGGGTCGTTACAGTACCTACCCGTTAAATAAATTTCGTCCCGAAATTTTAAAATTGTACCTATTTTGCGTTCTCGGGAAACAAATGTGGGTACTTTCGTTTCATCTGATCCTCTCGTTCCCAAGTAAACTCGGGACCCCTTCGAGCATTCCAACGAACCTTAACGATCGGTATGTTGCTCTGCTTGAGTTGTTTAACTTCACGGTCCATGATTTTGACTGGTTCTTCTATGAATTGTAGTTTCTCGTCGACTTGGATTTCTTCAAGAGGAATGGTGAGATCTTCCTTTGCAAGACATTTCTTAAGGTTTGATACGTGAAATGTATTATGTACTCCGGCGAGTTGTTGCGGTAACTCGAATCGATAAGCTACCGGTCCAATGCGTTCGATGATCTTGAACGGGCCTACATACCCTGGGTTCAGTTTACCCCTTTTACCGAAACGTATTACACCTTTCCAAGGTGACACCTTTAACATAACCATGTCACCGATCTGAAACTCTAATGGTTTCCTTCGGACATCGGCGTAGCTCTTTTAGCAGCTACGGGCGGTTTTCAATCTCTCCTTGATTTGTAATATCTTCTCAGTCGTTTCGTGTATGATCTCGGGACCAGTTAATTGTCGATCTCCTAATTCATTCCAACAGATAGGGGATCTACACTTCCTTCCATACAGTGCTTCGAATGGTGCAGCTTTAATGCTCGCATGATAACTGTTATTATACGAGAATTCTGCTAATGGTAGATATTTATCCCATCCGTTTCCAAAATCGATCACACATGCCCTGAGCATGTCTTCAAGAGTCTGAATTGTTCTTTCACTTTGCCCGTCAGTTTGTGGATGATATGCGGTGCTCATATCCAAACGAGTTCCCAGGGCCTCCTGTAGTGATTGCCAAAACTTTGATGTAAATCTACTATCACGATCGGATATAATGGAAATAGGTATTCCATGCCTTGAAACAATTTCCTTTATGTATAATCGTAATAGTTTCTCCATTCTATCCGTTTCCTTTATAGGCAAGAAATGTGCAGATTTGGTGAGACGATCAACTATTACCCAAATGGTGTCATAACCCCAGGCAGTCTTAGGTAACTTTGTGATGAAATCCATGGTAATACCATCCCATTTCCATTCTGGGATTTCTGGTTGTTGAAGTAACCCTGACGGCTTCTGGTGTTCTGCTTTGACTTTGGAACAAGTTAAACATTCCCTAACATATGTTGCAACATCTGTCTTTAAATTAGGCAGTCTTCCCGTATAACGAGTTGTTTCCCATACTTCTTCATTATTTCATTTCCTATGTTTTCATTAGTAAGAGCTTCTCGTTGAGCCTCTTTGATTTGTGAGTTGAGATTCATGCGAATTTTTATGTTCATTGCTCGTACTCGAATTGGTTCCCGTTCTTTTCTGCTTAGAGCGTCGGCCACTACATTCGCTTTCCCGGGATGATAGCGAATCTCACAATCATAGTCGTTTATCAGCTCGACCCACCTACGTTGCCTCATGTTCAGCTGTTTCTGATCAAAAATATGTTGAAGGCTTTTATGATCAGTAAACACAGTGCATTTAACCCCATATAAATAGTGTCTCCATATCTTCAATGCAAACACTACTGCTCCCAATTCTAAATCATGCGTCGTATAATTCCGCTCGTGAATCTTCAATTGTCGAGATGCGTATGCTATAACTTTCTTCCGTTGCATAAGGACGTAACCAAAACCTTGTCGCGAAGCGTCACAATATATCTCAAAATCATCGTTCCCTTCAGGTAACGATAAAATAGGTGCTGTAGTCAACTTCTTCTTCAGTAATTGAAATGCACTTTCCTGCTCAGAAGTCCATTCGTACTTCTTCCCTTTTTGCGTTAACGCTGTTAATGGTTTAGCTATTCGGGAAAAATCTTGAATAAACCTTCTATAATAACCAGCTAAACCCAAAAATTGGCGTATCTGCGTTGGTGTCTTAGGAGTCTCCCATTTTTCAATGGCCTCAATTTTAGCTGGATCAACCTGAATTCCTTTGCTACTAACAACGTGGCCAAGAAATTGCACTTCTTTCAACCAAAATGCACACTTAGAAAATTTGGCGTATAACTGTTCTTTTCTTAACAATCCTAATACCAACCTTAAATGCTGCTCATGCTCTTGCTCACTCTTGGAATAGATAAGAATATCGTCAATGAAAACGATAACAAACTTATCTAAATACGGACTACAAACTCGATTCATGAGGTCCATGAATACAGCTGGCGCATTAGTCAACCCAAACAGCATAACCAAAAATTCGTAATGACCATAACGTGTCCGAAAAGCAGTTTTCGGAATATCTTCTTCTTTGACACGTAATTGATGATAGCCCGATCTTAAGTCGATTTTCGAGTACACACATGATCCTTGCAGTTGATCAAATAAGTCATCAATTCTCGGTAGTGGATACCGATTCTTGATAGTTAACTTATTTAATTCACGATAATCTATACACATCCTAAAAGATCCATCTTTCTTCTTGACGAATAAAATCGGAGCTCCCCACGGTGAAGTACTTGGTCGTATGAATCCACGGTCCAGTAATTCTTTTAACTGACTCTGAAGTTCTTTTAACTCAGATGGTGCAAGTCTATATGGAGCACGAGCCACTGGTGCAGCTCCTGGTACGAGATCTATTTGAAATTCTACAGATCTAAATGGAGGTAATCCCGACAACTCTTCCGGAAAGACTTCAGGAAAATCTCTTGCCACAGGCACGCCATTGATGCTCTTCACTTTTCCTTCATTTCGACTTAATCAACATGTGCTAAGATAGCATAACACCCTTTCTTCAAGCACTTTTGAGCTTTCAAACAACTAATGAGTTTTAGCTTTGAGTTACCCTTCTCTCCATAAATCATTACTGGCGTTTTATCCTTACGAGGAATGCGAATTGCCTTCTTGGCACACACAACTTCAGCTCCTATTTTGGACATCCAGTCCATGCCGACTATTACATCAAAACTTCCTAATTCTACGGGTGTCAAATCAATCTTAAATATTTCTCCGGCTAAATTTATTTTACAATTACGGCAAATTTTATCGGCTTTAATTAGTTTACCATTAGCTAACTCAATCATGTACTTAGCATCTAGAGGTAATGATGAACAATTCAATTTAGCGTAAAAGTCTCTACTCACGTAACTTCTATCGGCACCAGTATCAAATATAATAGATGCGGATAAGTTATTAATGGTAAACGTACCCGTAACAAGCTCCGGGTCTTCAAACGCCTCTCTAGCATTAATAACAAATGCTCTTCCACATGCAGATCCATTATTCTTCTCTGGATTCGGACACTGGCTCTTATAATAACCTTGTTTCCCACACCCATAACAGGTAACAATAGCCAAGGCAGTTCTATTTGCATTAGTGGCAGGAGTCTTGGTGCCATTTGTATTTGTAACAGGAATCCGACAATCTTCAGCAAGATGACCCCTTCGATTACAATTTTCGCACACCATATTACAATAACCAGAGTGATGTTTGTGGCATCTGTTACATAAAGGATTTCATCCTTTGTAACCAGAGTTCGAACCGCTACCCGCACCTTGCGTGGTTTCTTGTTTCTTGTTGGATTGTTGATGATTACCTTCCCACTTTCTTTTGTTTCCCGATGTCTTGACATCGGTGTTCTTATCTAGAATAATCTGGTCCATCAACTCATTCGCCATGGTGATAGCTTCATGAATAGTCTTGGGTTTGGATGCTGTAACATTTGCCTTGACCTTTTTAGGCAAACCGTCTTTGTACAGTTCATTCTTCTGTTCTTCGGTTGGTACTAATTCGGGACATAGCAAAGCTAATCCCATGAATCGCTGATTGTAGTTGGTGAGTTCAGTACCAATAACTTTCAGGCTTCGTAATTCAGCTTCCAACTTCCTAACCTCGTTCCTTGGACAATACTCGTTGATTAGCATTGTTTTGAATTCTTCCCAGGGAGTATCATAAGCTACATCTCTTCCTACGGCCTTCACATAGTTTTTCCACCACGTGAGTGCACTATCTTGTAAGGTGCACGATGCATACTTGGTCATGTCCTTCTCAATACAACCACTGATTTTAAACACAGACTCAATCTTTTCGATCCACCGGGTTAAACCGACCGGTCCTTCTGTTCCACTGAATGATGAGGGCTTGCAACCTTGAAAAGTTTTGTAAGTGCATCCCACACGAGGATTTGGGTTAACTGCAGCACCTCTTGCAGCCTCGACCCATAACATTCTGTCATTCACTCTCTGATTGATGAGTTCCTGGATTTCTTGTTCCGTCATTCGGTTCAATCGCGCCATAATCTTCAATAAAAATGGAAAAAAAATAATTATTCACATGGAATATTATAGATGTAGTATGTATTTACAGGACATCGTAGCTTATTAATAATATGAACCAGTTATTATTATAAAAGCCTTTTCTTCTTATTATCGTTTTATAATTATACCTAGGGTAGTACCTACCCGTTAAAGTTCATATTTAATAGCTTAGTACGAAAATCAATTACTATCACCCAAATAATACTCAACCATGGAAAATTATTGCATTTCACACTTCACTATTTTACATATGCTTATCTTACATCAAACATTAAGCAAACCACACTAGTAATATTATACAAAACATTATATGATCCCATGGTTTAAAACAACAGCGCATCATTTAACCCAAAGCGTTTGTGTTCAAAGAAATTGCTTAAAGGTTATCCTGGTTGTCTCCCTGCATTTTGGCTGAGGAACTGAAGAACTGGATGTCGGGATAGAACTAATAGGAATAGCGGGAATAGGTGTGGAAGTATCTGGTGGAGTTGGTGCCACAACATCCTCTCTAGACTCTGGATTTGGATTTTCCATTACAGTAGCCTTTCGTTTCTTTCTTCGTTTGAACTTGTCTTTCGTAATTTCCTGTATTTCTTCCTCCTCAGGATCACTTTCCGGTTCCTCTTCAATTGATTCATCCGGAACTTGTGAGTCTTCCCCAAAGGTGTCATTTTCATCATCGGATAGGTTAATGACTGGAACACCATCTGAAGATTCTGGTTCGGAGTCGCTGAATGTGATAACAAGTTCTAAGCTAGACTTCTATCACATAACAACTAGCATGTTAGTATCACATAATATTTACATATTAATTTTTTTAACCAACAGGGATAAGCAATAGTTTTCTAAATCAAACACGGTCAAAGTCCAGACTCTAATGCATCCTAACAAACTCGATAAGACACACTAATGCAAATTTTCTGGTTCTCTAAGACCAACGCTCTGATACCACATATCATAACCCGACCTTAACCATAAGGACGATTACAATAACATATGATTTCATCGCGAGGTATTGACCTCTATATGCGACATTTTTTAAAAACTGCATTCGTTTTTACAATACAAACCATAGCTTTTATTACAAATACAAGGTTTAAACAACTTAATAGTGATTATCATTTAGCGATAATCTTAGACTTACAAACTTTACATGTGATAATAACAATACGACTTCCAACATATTTCACATTACAAATCCTCCGATATGCAGTTTTATTTTTGACATAAATATGCATACTCAAGATCTTGCTTAAATTCAACATGTTGCAGCGGAAGCTTTTAGTTATCACCTGAGAATAAACATGCTTAAAACGTCAACATAAAGTTGGTGAGATATAGGTTTAATGCCGGCAGCGTTATAAATATAGACCACAAGATTTCATATATAAACGTTTTAATAAAAATATTCTAAGTTGTTGAGCACTTGATAACCATACTTAACATTTAATCAACGTCGCATATTCCCTTTATTATGAAATCTTACTACACCGTACCAAGTGTAGTCACCGAAACGAAGTACTGTGCAACCGTTGAATACTGGTCATCCAGTCCGGTTGGGGTTGTCAGGCCCGATAGATCTATCAACAGGATTCGCGTTTACAATACCTCATGTAAATAATAGTTACCAAGTTACAGGAAAGTATGCCAGTGGTACAACTCAACGTAGAATATATATTTTTAATCACTTGTGTCCATAACGTAAATCATAAAATGCATGTATTCTCATCCCGAAATCTTTAGAGTTTAAAAGTGGGAGTATATACTCACTTTTGCCTTGAAGGTATTTATCACGACTTGGTCTCCGATAGATATCACGAACCTAACCATATATATAATATATCAACATATTTTCTTTTTAAGTAATCGTTACATATATATATATATATATATATATATATATATATATATATATATATATATATATATATATATATATATATATATATATATATATATATATATATATATATATATATATATATATATATACTTTTAATACTCTTAATATTTTCTTAGTCCGTAGTTAGCAGTCCGATGTTAGTGGTCCACAATTAGTTGCTTAAATAAAATAAATAAAGACCCCATCGTATTCGTATTGATCAGAATTAATCTCGACCCATGGTACCATGTTGTCAAGTGACGTGTTGCGTACATAAAGTACCGTGTTGTCAAATGACGTGTTGCGTACAATCATGAGGTCTTATGATTAATCTTCTCGTGTTGTTTACGGGTGGTCCTGAAATATATAAAATCAAATCATAAGTAAATATATATGAAATATCATATTAATTAGAAATATATGATTAATTTAATTTTTCTCCAAATATTTTCGTAGCTAAACTAGCTTCGGATACCCGATCTTGTTTTAGTCGTAGTTTCTTCATTACAACTCCGTTTTTGTTGGTTCAACTTGCCACTTTCTTGGATCGAGTCAATTTTTAAGAATATGAACTGAAAATACCTTAGGTTGTATTCGAAATCACAGGTTATAGGTCAAACTTTGGTGAAACTTATGAAAGTGATCATTTTCCATCATAAAAACAACATTTAATGATCATTTTTCTAAAAATACTTACACTTTGAGTTAAACCATGAAATTTTTATGCGTTAACATATTCATAAGAAATATCATTTTTCCAGAACATGAACTTCCAATTCAAAGCTTAAGATGGTTTTTAATTATCCAACCCAAAACAGCCCCCGGTTGCACTCCGACGACGTAGATTCAGTTTTTAAGATGTTCTTTGTAAAACCAAGTTATATCTTGTTAAGTTAGCATATCATTATGATATATTATAGGTCTTGAAGTGTTTTAAAAGTTAAGTTAGAAGGATCTATTTAGTTTGCAAACAAGTTTGAAATCATTCAAACTATGTTCTTGTTGTTAAAATTTTACAACACAAAATAAGATAGCTATATAAATATGAATCGAATAAGGTTATGAACAAGGTTACTACCTCAAGTTACTTGGACAAAGTTACTGTAAAAGATGAGAAAAATCCTAGAACCAAAAGAGTGGTGGAGTTGGATCAAAAGGTTGGAAGTAAACTTGTATTTTTGGAAGGATTATTGAAGTTTTCTTGTAAGGAATTTATTATGATGATTAAGGCTTGTTTTTGAAGCTAGATCTTCATGGTTATTTTCTGAGATTGTGAAGAACACTTAAGGTTCCTAAGAGTGTGTTTTTGGTTAGAGAAAATGTGTAGTAAAAATGAAATTGGAATGGAGTATAAATGGTGGTGAAAAGATGTATAAATTTGTAATATTGTGCAAAAGTCTTGTAATATGCCAAATTGATTAATCATGCATGCTAAGATCTAAAATTGGCTGACTCATGGCTGCTAATAAAGTGATTGTGATGTGTATATACTAATAGTAAATACGTATAGGAGCTGGGTATGATACGAGTACATATACTCTAGGTATACATGTAGAAATTTTGAGGAAACGGAACGAGAATTCAAATATAGCTATCTTTTGTAAATATACTTATATTGTTTTATGTATATAAGCCCTTTAAAAGTGATTAAATACATATTTATACGATACTTGTATAAGTATTATAGGTTAAAGGTATATATGTCAAATAACGTTACGTATAGTTATCATTTTGAAAACTTAAGTTAGTAGTCTCAAAGTTGAAGGTATTTCGTATGCCCGAGAGACATATTAAATTAATGTGGCTAATATGTTTTGATCCAAGTCGGGTCATACCCAATAACAAGCTTACCGACACCTTAATCGCATTTTGATCTTAACGATTGGATCGTTGATTAAATTACGCAACACTTGAAATTTAAGAAAAGTGGTTTTCTTAAATAATATAACTTGATGTGTATATAAATTATGGAATAATTTATATAATAAGAATTTAATTATTTATAGGTTAAATAATTAATAAAGTTATGTTACATTTTATAAAATTGGTTTTATAAAATAAAGTAAACATAACTTATAATATGGAATTCATAAAAATAAGTTTTATAAATAAGTATACATAATTTTATAAAATGCAAGTTTATAAAGTATGTTTTATAAAATCTAATTTTATAAATACAACTTTATAAAATGTGCAAGTATAAAAATATGTCTAGTTTATAAAATCATTTAATAATAATGTGGGTGGCTTTGGAAGTGAAGCAAGCATGCTTTGACAAGCCATTTGAGTGGTGGATTGCATATTCAAGGTGCATATGTACCAAGGCTTTTGCAAGACCAACACAGACATTGAAACACATCAATTAGACTTCAAAAAAACTGCACCATTCAGTCCAAAATACAGCCTGCTGGCCGTGGGGTTTTGGTGCACATTAGGAGTTCATTATTTAGTTTTTGGAAGCTAAATTCAAGTGAAAACAAATCCTAACTAAAGCACAAGGTGTTGGTGATAAGTTTGGGGTATATCTACTTGAGGTTTCATCCATTTGAGGCTCCATTCATCATCATCATCTTCATAACTCTCTACCTAGCTTGGAGAAGGTATAACTTCTTATTCTTGCTTGTAGTTTGTAAGTATGTTTCACAACTTGATCCTAATTGGGATTTAACTTCAATTGGTTAAAGTATAACAAGTTCTAAAATGGTATTACTTCATGCTTCCGCTTAATTTGATCTTTAAATGTTTCAAGTATGTTTATGAACTTGTTAAATCCCAACAATGGTATCAGAGCCGAAGTTGTTGAAATATGCTTCGAGATGGTTATTAAACCCACTATAATTTTGCATTCAATGACATGCATGAAGTAGAATGTAAAATTTTCGGTTTTGGGTGGTTTGTCATTTTGGCCAAAATCACTTGTGATTCTGCATTCTGTACTGCCAATCACTTGTGATTCTGTACTGCCAATCACTTATGATTCTGTACTGCCAATCACTTGTGATTATGTATTGCCTATCTCTTATGTAGTTAAAGTTCACAATCTAAGCCTTGACCTTGTGTTTGGTTGCATGCATGGTTGATTGATATTTATTCAATTGGTTTGTAATAATATTTATTCATTTGGCATGTAATAATTCATTTGGTTATGTAATTTATTTTATATTTGGTATGTAAAATAGATTAGGTTGTAATTTCATTTTTTAGACAAAATGTATTAGGATATATTTTGTAAAATGATGAAAAATGATGAAGACTTGAAGAACACATGAAGAAGCATTTGGATGCAAGGTTAAGTGGGAGATTTGAAATCTCCTACTTTGTGTAATTACCCCTTACCCGGTGGCATTTTGTTTTCGGCTAAACAAAATGCTTACCAAAAGGCTTGATTGTGAACATGTTATTTTGCATGCTTGGTTGTTTATTGTATGATTGTGGATTGTATGTATGCTACAAGTTAATCACACAAGTTAACAACAAACTAAAATGACAATTTAATTGGTTAAATTCAAATGGCAAAAGACGTTAATAAATGGTTATTAAGAATTAGAAACAGATTGCACATATAAAATGGTTTATATCAAGTAATTGGTTAAAATTACTAGACTTGAAAATGGATTTCAAATAAACCATACACTAAATGCATGTTGGTGTATGGCATATATGTTTTCTTAAACTAGAATAAAGAAAGTCGAAAATCCCTTTAAAACTAAAACAAGGTAAACAAGTTTAACGCCATCCTTTTGTGGAAACACTTAAAAATATTAGGGAACTCTTAATGGGATAAAGGTCACCTAACCGTTATGAGCAAACTAATATGATTGAGGTGAATTTCGCACACTTGTGGGATAAAGGTCACCTAACCACTAGTATGTTGAATTTACACGTTAGCACAAGTAGGACGACTTGATTTGGGAATCATGAACTTAGGGTCACCGAAGCATGATAAACAAATAGGCGTTGATGGGATAATATGCCATGCAAAAGGATTGCATGATCCCATAACTTAGAAGTTGCAAAAGGATTGCAATTGTCATATAATGACTACCTAGCTGAATCAAATAACGGGATAAAGGTCACCTAACCGAAATTTGATTTACCGTTGGATTCTAATATTTAATAAGTCAATTAATATTTAAAGGGTATTGTTTATTAAATTTAAAACGATACTTAAATGAACTTTGTTAAATTTTGTAGATGGCCGCCAATAACAACAACATGCAAAACGCACCCATTAACTTGAACAACCTATCGTTAAGGTCCCTCCTCGGGAAAGACAAACTCAACCATACGAACTTTATGGATTGGTTCCGCAATCTTAGGATTGTCCTCAAACTTGAGGATAAGGCGTATGTGTTGGAAGACCCCATTCCCGATCAACCCGACGAGGATGATACGGAAGGCATGGCTTATTGGGATAAGTATTGCGCCGATTCGGTGCAAGTCGCCTGCCTAATCTTGGGACTATGATACCCGAACTCCAAAAGGATTTCGAGCATCATACTGTATACGACATGATCACGCAATTGAAGGAGATGTTCCTTCAACAAGCACGTGTCGAGCACTTCGAGACCGTTCGAGCGCTTCATGCATGTCGTATGGACGACTCCCAATCCGTTTCATCTTATGTCCTTAAGATGAAAAGCCTCATTGATCGCGCAAACCGTCTTAATCTCAACATATCTAATGAGCTAGCCACGGATCTTATCCTAAACTCCTTGTCAAAGAGGTTTGACCAATTTGTAATTAATTACAATATGAATGGGATGGATAAGACCATTGGCGAACTTCATGGCATGCTTAGGACGGCAGAAACTAGCATGGGTAAGAGGGCTTCACCCTTGCTAATGATCAATGATGGTGGGTCCAAAGGTAATAACACCTCTAAGCCAAAGGCGGCTAAGAGGAAAGGACCCGCCCATCAAGGCAAGGGAAAGGGGAGGATGGTTACCCCAATCAAAAACAAGAACAAGAAGCAAAAGGTTGCCGGACAAGCAAACCCCAAGGAAGACCCGTGCTTCGGTTGCGGTGAAATGGGTCACTGGAAACGCAACTGCCCGGTCTACCTTAAGGAGTTGAAGGAGAAGAGGGATGCGGGGCAAACCTCAGGTAATATATATATATGGTATATATAGAGCTTAGTATTACTTCTTCTAATACATGGGTATTAGACACTGGATGTGGAACTCACATTTGCAATTTTTTGCAGGGGTTCAAAAGAAGTAGCAAGCAAGTGGGAACATCAAGTCTCTTTATGGGTAATGGAGCCAAAGTGCAAGTGAAGGCTCAAGGAGACTTTGTATTAAAGCTTCCAAGTGGTTTGGAACTTATTTTGAACAATGTTTTGTATGCACCGGATTTATGTCGAAACATTATTTCAGTTTTCCATTTAAAACAATGTGGTTTTTATCTTAATTTTGTTAATGATGATATCCACGTTTATTTAGATAATGTATTCTATTTTAAGGCTTCGCCTTCAAATGGAATTTATGAATTGGTTCATAATGATACATCATCTAGTAGCTCAATATACCATACTAGCACCAAGAAACTCAAAAGGGATTTGAGTGATTCTTACTTATAGCATTGTCGCCTTGGTCACATAAACAAGAATCGAATGCGTACACTTCAAAAGAATGGACTTTTGAAATCAAATGAGATGGACTCGTTTGATGTATGTGAATCTTGTTTACAAGGCAAAATGACTAAATCACCTTTCAAAGGGACCTATGAAAGGGCTAAAGATTTATTGGGATTAATACATTCAGATGTATGTGGACCCTTTAAACCCATGACTAGGAATGGTGAAAGATACTTTGTTACTTTCATTGATGACTTTAGTCGTTTCGGATATGTCTACTTATTAAGACACAAGGACAAAACCTTTGAAGCATTCAAAGAATATCAAAACGAAGTACAAAATCAACTCAACAAGACAATAAAGGTACTTCGTACCGATAGAGGAGGTGAATACCTAAGTGATGCTTTCCAAGATCATCTTAGAAGTTGTGGGATTATCTCACAACTTACTCCACCAGGGACACCACAGCTTAATGGTGTATCCGAAAGGAGGAACCGAACCCTAATGGATATGGTTCGATCTATGATGGCTAGAAGCTCGTTACCTCTATCATTCTGGGGTTATTGTCTATGCTCCGCGGCTCGTATTCTAAATATGGCCCCAACCAAGAAAGTGGAACGAACTCCTCATGAGATGTGGTTTGGAAAACCTCCATCTCTATCATACTTAAAGGTATGGGGATGTGAAGCTTATCCTAAGCGTTACGTCCCTAATAAGTTGAATGCTCGATCCACGAAGTGTATCTTCATAGGATATCCCAAGGATGATATGGGATATTATTTCTATGATCCATCCGAGCAGAATGTATTTGTTGCTCGAAAGGCTGAATTCCTTGAAACTAAGTTCCTAATGGAAGGTAATAGTGAAAGAAAGGTAGATCTTGAGGAGGTTCAAGATGAATTGGATGATACACAATTGGTTGACACTAGCACTCAACATGAAAATGTTGAGAATGATCAAATGGATGATCAAAATACACAAGACGTTCACAGATCTGGTAGGATTAGTAATCCTCCTGAGAGATATGGGTTTCTCATGTATGGTTACTATGTGGTTGATTTGGATGAACTAACCAACTACCTAGATGCCTTATTAAGGATTGATAAAGATAAATGGCAGGAAGCCATGAACGCTGAGATGCAATCCATGTATGACAACCAAGTTTGGGAACTTGTTGCGCAACCTCCTGGCTCTAGGCTAGTTGATTGCAAATGGCTTTTCAAAATGAAAACCGACATACATGGAAACCTGGATACATATAAAGCTAGACTTGTAGCAAAAGGTTTCACTCAAACTCAAGGGGTTGACTATGATGAAACTTTTTCGCATGTGGCAATGCTAAAGTCTATTAGGATATTACTTGCCATTGCAGCTCATTATGATTATGAAATATGGCAGATGGATGTCAAGACCGCTTTCCTAAATGGACATCTTGAGGAAGATGTCTATATGGTTCAGCCTGAAGGTTTTGTGGATCCGAAATATCCTAATAAGGTATGCAAGTTAAAGAAATCAATCTACGGATTGAAACAAGCATCCAGAATGTGGAATCATTGTTTTAATGAGGAGGCCAAGAAATTTGGCTTCATTAAAAATGGTGATGAAGCTTGTGTATACAAGAAGGCTAGTGGGAGCACTATCATGTTCCTTGTACTATATGTGGATGATATATTGTTATTTGGAAATGATATTTCAGCAATGCAAGGTGTTAAAACTTGGTTAAGTAAATGCTTCTCCATTAAGGATCTTGGAGAAGCACAATATGTTTTGGGGATAGGGATCTACAGAGATAGATCCAAGAAATTGATAGGTTTGAATCAAAGTGCATACATTGAAAAGGTCTTGAAAAGGTTCAAGATGGAGAATTCTAAGAAAGGTCTGGTACCTATTCAAAGAGGAACGATCCTCAGTTCATCTCAGTGCCCCACCACGAAAGATGAACAAGAAAGGATGAAGAAATTCCCATATGCGTCAGCTATTGGGTAAATCATGTATGCGATGATATGCACTAGACCGGATGTGTCATGCGCTCTTAGTTTGACAAGTAGATACCAGAATAACCCAAACAGTCATTGGATTGCGGTTAAAAGTATATTGAAATACCTTAGAAGGACTAAGGATATATTTCTAATATATGGGTCTGGTGAGGAGGAACTCGCAGTAAAGGGTTAAATGGATGCGAGTTTCCAAACTGATCGAGATGATTCTCGTTCACAATCCGGTTATGTCTTCACGTTAAATAGAGGTGCTGTCTCTTGGAAGAGTTCAAAACAGGATGTTGTTGCATTATCCACTACAGAGTCGGAGTACATTGCCGCCTCATTGGCAGCTCAGGAAGCTGCATGGATGAAGAAATTCATCGACGACTTAGGAGTAGTCCCCTCCATTCAGGACCCTCTTGAGATCTTTTGTGACAACGAGGGTATGATTGCTCAAATCAAAGAACCTCGTGCTCATCAAAAGACACGTCACATTGAGCGGAGATTCAACTACATAAGGGATGAAGTTGAAAAGGGAAAGATATGTATTCGCAAAGTTCACACAGATCTTAATATAGCGGATCCTCTCACGAAGCTCTTACATGGAGCAAAGCACGCAGGACATGTTTGTGCATTAGGGCTTCGGTATTCTAGTGATTGGTCATGATCTGTCTTTAGTATTGTAGCGGAACGAAATTGTTCAAACTCATTAATATAATTATGGTATTAATTTATTTTGAGTTATGTTCTTATTTTGCATATTTTATCCATGAATAAGTAATTTTTCTAAATTCCGTAGTCGATCACATTTGTGGGAGCAAATGTGAGGTTTAGACTATTATGAACTCGGATTGGTATACATTCACGGGATGAATGTGGTGCAAGGTTGCAACCAAGGTTCATAGATATTTGTGGGATACAAATATTGGAAGACCCGCCCTCAAGACTTACTAAATGGAGCCTTTGTGGTTGATCACATGTAATCTTGAGTAAAGGCAAATATCATTGTATCCTCTGACCTGAGATACATATTGGGTTCGGATATTTACCAAGTATTGTACCTTGATTCTTTCCTTCGCTATTCTGAAATAAGGTAGTTCACAAGGAAGAGCTCAGGCATAATGCGAGGTACATATTTAGGACGTATGTAGTCAAGATGGAATTTGTCCCTCTTATTCGTTGAGAGTCAGATGTCTAAGGCCTGATAAAGTTAAATCTAAAAGAGAGTGATCGCTCTGTGTCTCTTGGATTTAACATGACATCTAGGACGAAAGGATAAAATATGAAAGATTCACCTATTCATATTCGAGATGGGAACTCGAAAGGGATGATGTTATTGAATGGCATAAAGTCATAACATATTGGGGGTGATGGACGGTCGTTAGGTGGTATCCATCACTTGCATTAATTTCTTATGTTTCTTGTGCAAGTGGGAGATTGAAGGTATTTCGTATGCCTGAGAGACATATTAAATTAATGTGGCTAATATGTTTTGATCCAAGTCGGGTCATACCCAATAACAAGCTTACCGACACCTTAATCGCATTTTGATCTTAACGATTGGATCGTTGATTAAATTACACAACACTTGAAATTTAAGAAAAGTGGTTTTCTTAAATAATATAACTTGATGTGTATATAAATTATGGAATAATTTATATAATAAGAATTTAATTATTTATAGGTTAAATAATTAATAAAGTTATGTTACATTTTATAAAATTGGTTTTATAAAATAAAGTAAACATAACTTATAATATGGAATTCATAAAAATAAGTTTTATAAATAAGTATACATAATTTTATAAAATGCAAGTTTATAAAGTGTGTTTTATAAAATCTAATTTTATAAATACAACTTTATAAAATGTGCAAGTATAAAAATATGTCTAGTTTATAAAATCATTTAATAATAATGTGGGTGGCTTTGGAAGTGAAGCAAGCATGCTTTGACTAGCCATTTGAGTGGTGGATTGCATATTCAAGGTGCATATGTACCAAGGCTTTTGCAAGACCAACACAGACATTGAAACACATCAATTAGACTTCAAAAAAACTGCACCATTCAGTCCAAAATACAGCCTGCTGGCCGTGGGGTTTTGGTGCACATAAGGAGTTCATTATTTAGTTTTTGGAAGCTAAATTCAAGTGAAAACAAATCCTAACTAAAGTACAAGGTGTTGGTGATAAGTTTGGGGTATATCTACTTGAGGTTTCATCCATTTGAGGCTCCATTCATCATCATCATCATCTTCATAACTCTCTACCTAGCTTGGAGAAGGTATAACTTCTTATTCTTGCTTGTAGTTTGTAGGTATGTTTCACAACTTGATCCTAATTGGGATTTAACTTCAATTGGTTAAAGTATAACAAGTTCTAAAATGGTATTACTTCATGCTTCCGCTTAATTTGATCTTTAAATGTTTCAAGTATGTTTATGAACTTGTTAAATCCCAACAAAAGTATACTTATAACTTATTGTTATTAGTACACAATAAGATGTTAAACCATTCTTAGATCATGTTAAATATATATAAATACATATATATACACAAACGTATAATTATCGTTTGTTATATAGTTCGTGATATCATCGGTCAAATTGGACGGTCAAACGTTGTGTAAAACTCTTTTTAAAAACATAAATCTCAATAATTTAGATTACTTATCATGTTGGTAAGGTTTAATTTATGTAAATATTAATCTCATAGGTATAAAATGATCGGAAAAATCCGGGTCGTTACAGTACCTACCCGTTAAATAAATTTCGTCCCGAAATTTTAAAATTGTACCTATTTTGCGTTCTCGGGAAACAAATGTGGGTACTTTCGTGACATCTTATCCTCTCGTTCCCAAGTAAATAACTATTGGGCTTTAGCAATTAAATAAATAAAATTAAGCATCCAAGGGCCCAAGTAATTATTATTATAAGATAATAATTAATATTTTGCTGCCCAAATATTCCGGTTCCGACAAAAGTCAAACGTGCGCGCAGTCCGCGGTTTATCCGTAACGGCAAGTAACACTAACGGTTATAAAGCATCCAATGGACAAGTTAAGCATCCTACGTACTCTAAGGCACGTTTTAACATATAATTGGAAGTAAACCACGTATATCAAGTTTCCAGAGTATAAAGTAACACAGTACGCACAGATACGCAGTTTCCCTAAAATACCAGGCACAAAAGCAAGTCGAAAAAGTCGGGTCGTTACATAATTCATTAAATAAATAATAAATAAATTAGTTTTTCTTAAAGTTAATAATTATTGAAAATAGTTATTTTGTCGTTATTCTGAGTTCCGTAAACTAAAAAGCATTCTAGGCGATTAACTTAATCGTAACATTTTCTAGTTATTTCACTTTTCGAAATAAATTCATAAATTAATATAACCTATTAATTCAAGAATCTCTCTATAAGCATGTATTTAATTCTATTAAACACACGAGTCTAAGTAACCACCGTTAAATACTTAACGGACAATTAACGATAGCAAACAGAAAAAGTCGGGTTGTTACAACACTTATCATGAGCACTTGATTATAAATCTTTAACCTGTGCGGATAGCTAGGCTACACGTCTTCCTTTTACCCTATCTGAGCATACACCGATCAAGTGTACAAGTAACAACTATATAAACACCAGTTATGTTGCGGTGAGGTTTGTCAAACCTTACGGTACCGTCCCTATAAGTCGAGCTTACATAAAGTAACTAATATAATCAAGCTAAGGGATTTTTGATCTGAACTCATATGTATATTCTGGTAAGTTACTCGTGCCTAATATATAAAATAGTTGTAAAAAAAGTTTAAGAAATAGTTTCAAAAGCAGCATTAATCTCATCCCAAAAATGTTGCTGAAAAAGGGACTGTAGACTCACCTTAGCAAAAGCACCTGAAATATCTTAGCAAAACGTACTGTAGTCGAATAATCTCGACCAACAACGCAACCTAGTCAAATAGGACATCTTAAGTATACACATATAGGTCACAGTATGTCAACGTACCCATAGTGTACGCAAAGTCCTAATGCTCATACTGACTTTACAACAAGTAAAAGTCAACTAATCCAAGCAAGTCACCAAAAGTCAACCAAAGTCAACTCAAAAGTCAACTCAAAAGTCAACTCGGTCAAAGTGGTCAACTAAAGTCAAACATCTCAATAGGTCATGCAAACATGGTCAACATGTCAAACCTAGGTCAAATATCACTTTACAGCTCATAGTTAAGCAAATTGCACATTCGCAGTTTAACGCATGCCTTTAAAATAAATACATCGTAGAAAGATACAACTATAACTCATAGCACAATATTCATAAAATCATGGCAAACTCCATATCACAACTAGACTCAAAATTGATTCCAAAAAGTCTAACCCGACCCTCATACGATGTCAAAAAGTTGGATATCAGAAGAGGTCTAGTTATGGTTTACTAAATCAGTTTCAGCACGCGCATCAGTTTTGAAACATTTCTCAAAAAATATAGAAAATAGATTTTGATGAACGGCCAATTGGAGTTATCTCAAAAACATCCCAAAACTTTAGTGATAAAATAATCAAAGACATCTCTTTAGCCAATTTGTACATATTATCAAATCTTTACAGACTCTTCAGTTTCAATCAACAAACAGACATGTCATTTGACCAAGCCTATATCTCATGGAAAAACACGTTTTTAGAAGTTAGCATACAAATGAAATACATCAAATAACATATAAACAAACATATTCTAGAAGATCAAAGCCTCAATCAATTTCTAGTTCATTCTACATAATTTTATTGAAAACAGATTCAGCTCACTTAATAACACGAATCTTCGTTTTGACATAACGAAAGCATTACAAAAGCTTTTGACGCAAATCTTTAGTCTAACATGCATGATTTTTCACAAGGAATACAATGGTACATATTTCAATAGCAAATTACAAAGCACATAAGTCATAAAATTCGCACATCATGCGAAACCCTAACGAAAACTTCGATTAATCATATATTGAGCATACGGTAACGAAATCATGCGAAATCAAAGTCCAAACTTATTAATTTTTCAAGATATATCCATCTAGATATAATACAAAGTCAGTACATAAAATAATTTGATCAGATCCGTAGCAAACAAATTCGTGATTCATAGCAACGACAACAATCGAGCAATTTAACGACTAACGACAACTCTAATCGCATGTAATTGAGCACTAAACATCAATACACTATGTAATTGACATAAAAACTGATCTAATAAAATTAGGGTTAGTTTTTATACCTTAAAACACAAATCAATTGGTACTAGCGTATAGAGGACGATCAAAGGAAGCACTTTCGTGTTGAATTTTCAAGCAAACAAGTAATTTTTGAAGGTAATTGATGAGGATGAAGATGTCAAAATGTAGAGGGTGTTGGGAGCTGATCTTGGTCATGGTTTTAGGGAGAGAGAAGAATAGAAGCCTTTTGTTTGATTAAATTAGGTTTAGGGATAAGTTAGGGCCTAATTTCCATGGACTCAAATAACAACTAGCCCAAAATAAATCAAAGAAGGCCCTCCCCTTGTAAAGTTCGACCAAGGGCTGTAAAAAGGGAGTTATTGGGCTCACCAATGTTGCTAGATAAATTCCCTAAGTGTACCCACTAAGTGTCGTTAACCGAAAACGCAAACCGGATCGATAAACGTTAATTTCTCGCGTTCTTAATCTATATAAATTCTAATAAATTGGAAGTATGTTTAAAACATAATAATTATATATAATAATCATTAAAATTAAATTATATTATGCTTTAGCTTGCTAGTACGCTAAGTGTGATTCGTTTCTCGTTGCCGTTAACCGTACCGGGTTCCCGGAACGTTAACCGGTCGTTAAAACTCATCCCACCAAGTTTAATTCATTAAATATATAATAAATTAAATATGTTTTTCATAAAGTCAATAATTATTAAAAATAATTATTTTATCATTTTTCTGAGTTCTATAAACTGAAAAGCTTTATAGGCGATTTTCTTAATCGTAACGTCTTCTAGTTATTTCGCTACCCGAAATAAGTTCATAAATTAATATAACATATTAATTCAAGTAATCTACTAGGTTCAAGTATGCATTTAATACTGTTAAATACACAAAGTCTAAGTAATCACCGTTAAATATTTAACGGACAAGTAACGATAGTAAATAGAAAAAGTCGGGTTGTTACATTTATTAAGACATGTATTTTACATAAATATGTAACGTATTTAATCCTGTAAAGAGATCCTATACATGAATAATAATTATATTTATAATTATTATAATAATAATTAGTAATAATAAAGTTTGCTTAAGAATTAAATATTTATATTTTTGATAATAATTATTAGTAATAACAAATTACTATAATTTTTTAAAAAAAATTAAAATACAATTATTCTATGAAGGTTGTTCATTATGCTTCAAAGCTTGTACATATGAGGTGTTTTGTAAAATATTGTACAACTTGTTGTAAAGATTGTATATATGTGAGGCGTTTTTTGGTACTTAATGTTTCAAAGTTTTAGAGAGAGAAACAAATGGGGAAATACAACTGCATTCGAATACTCATCGAAAGGGGAAGATGACGGTAAGGAAGGCTGGACGAAACAACGAGGGGCATGCAGAGGGAACTATTACAGTGATCGTTCGACGAGAGTTAACCAATCATCACTTACATCGTTCATATTCTACAATTTTCCGGAAACGTGGGGCGTATCAGATTTGTGGAAGGCTTTCAACAAATGGGGGCCGGTGAAAGACGTTTACATTGCGAGAAAAAGACTACTAAATGGCCATCGGTTTGGATTTGTCTGGTATTGAAATGCCCCGTTCATATCAATTATAAACGTTACATAATAATTAGATTCATTGCGAGGTATTTGACCTCTATATGATACATTTTACAAACATTGCATTCGTTTTTAAAAGACAAACTTTCATTTCAATGAACATTGACAGGCATGCATACCATTTCATAATATATCCAAACTATAAATGACTTAATAATAATCTTGTTGAACTCAACGACTCGAATGTAACGTCTTTTGAAATATGTCATGATTGACTCCAAGTAATATCTCTAAAATGAGCAAATGCACAGCGAAAGATTTCTTTAATACCTGAGAATAAACATGTTTTAAAAGTGTTAACCAAAAGGTTGGTGAGTTCATAGGTTTATCATAAACAATAAAAATTCATAATTTTGATAGACCACAAGATTTAAATGTGCATGGTACAAATGAGCCCGAATCCTACACCCACCTGTAATGTACATGCGATTTCCTTTAAATACAGTACACATATCTCGTGTACGAAATCATTTTTCAAAATACTTAATAACCGTACACATATCTCGTGTACAAAATATCATACACATAACATGTGTATAAAAATCATTCTCTCAATATATAACATTCACTTTGCTTTCTTTGCTTGGTAACCGACCTTAACATTTAATGCGCATCATAAATATCCTCAAAATAAACAGAACTTTCAGTCTGTAATAAATATATAAACCTCGAAGTACTAAACACCACGCCCACTAGCTCTTCCGTCTAGTGAACATTCTGGGTGGGGGTGTTAAAACTGGTAGCTACCTTTAGAATTCGCGTGAATTAGGGGCCACACCCGTTTCCTAATTCTTAGGTTACCAAGCTATAATAATCAAGGAAAAATATTCACATCAATTAATGGCAATTATAACGTCCAACTAATTCAATAATAATCAACAGAACTTCTGTCTGTATAATTATTCATTCGAGGAATGTTTTGCTTGTGTCTATCTCGTCAAACATTTATAAAAGCATCTCATGTATTCTCAGTCCAAAAATATAGATTTCAAAGGCATTTAATAAAACAGTTATAAAAACAGCGCATGTATTCTCAGTCCAAAAAATATAAAGAGTAAAAGGGAATCAAATGAACTCACGATACAATATTTTGTAGTAAAAATATTCATACGACGAAACTGAACAATGCAGGGTTGGCCTTGGATTCAGGAACCTTTGAAGACATGCTTAAAAAGAATACGCCACTACCGGGGCTCGAACTCGAGACCTCCCACTAACCCGAATCAACACTCAACCACTCGTCTTATCTCTATCTTTCTAAATTTATACGAACACAATATTATTTAACCCATGTTAATCTGTTTCTTTCTTCTTCTTCTTCTTTACACCACACTGGATCGACCAAGTACCCAAACAACTCATATCAGCTAATTTCCTAATTAGATTTATTGAATTAAAACAGAAAGAATCAATTGTTATTGAATTGATTAAACAGAAAAAAATGCAGTAGCATAATATAAAGAACACGTCTGAACCCGTTTTGAAACTCAAAATCAATTTCGAATATAGAGGCTGTTATAGACCACGATTACTTCATGAAAAAGGTTTCAATTCGTTATTAGAAACTATCTGAATCGTTAATTTAACTTAAAACATAAAAACGAACTCGAATTTCCCCATGAACAAATTGTTTGACTTTTGAATTTATAATTTTGACTCTAAAATTAGAGTTTGATATAAAGAATTTGGATATGAAACTTTACAGGTAGTTCGATTGAGAGCTTTATAACCTAACTGCAATAAAGGATCTTGAAATTAAACTCAAATTCGATGTTTTTGAAAAATTTGTCAAGAACAGAGGTTATCGTGACTGTTCTTTAAATTTTAATTTGATTCTTCTGATTTAAATCGAATTACACTTGCTGAGTATTATATAAAGGTTAATAGATATTATCTCAGCTAATGTGACTCGATTAACATTTGTTTTCTAGTTCGATTGGCTCCACAGAAAATATTCTTTCAGGAAAATAAAATAAAAAAATATAAAAGTCGATTGTGATCTTTAACAAATTGGTACGATCGATTTTTATATATAACGATTTAGGAGACATAAACAAAATCTAAAATAGTCTGATTGCTACGTTAAACCGATCCCAATTATTTATCTGATTATATATAATGGATATTAGTAAATAATTAAATAGATTAATAATAATAACATTAATAATAATAATAATAATTTTATAAACAATAATAATAATAATTAATAATAACATTAACAACTATGATAATAATAATAATCAATCGTTAATAATATTAATGATATATTGTATTATTTATATGATAATATTAATAATGACTTTAATAATAATGGTAATTATAATTATAAAAGTAATAATATTAATAATGATAATAATAATATTAATCATAATAACCATTAATATTTAAATTACAACTAAATAATAATTTTAATCATTCTTATAGTAATATTTATTTTTTTAAGTATTTATTTTGATAATCATAATCTTAAAATTTTAATATTTAACATTTGTTAATATCACTAATAATGATATTAATAATAATGAAAGTAGTAATAATATAATTTATCATTATTATTATATTTTTAACTTGTAGTTACATTTAATATATTTATATTACAATTTATTACTTATGTAATATTTACTAATTATATTTAATGTATAATTGAACATTTATACACTATATCTATATTACATAATTATATATAGAAATCACATATTTTATATATAAATTCATTTTAATATCAACTTAATTATTCTGTATATTATCTTACAAATTTAATTTTAATGTTTAAATTATATTTTTTAATTTCAAATTATAATATAACCTTTCATTTATATATATACATATTTATTTACAAACAATTGTTCGTGAATCGTCAGGAATAGTCAAAGGTCAAATGATTTCATAAAATAGTTCAAAAATTTTGAGATTCAATTTAATAGAGTTTGCTTATCGTGTCGAACTCATAACAAGATTTAGTTTAAATTTGGTCGGAAATTTTCGGGTCGTCACAGTACCTACCCATTAAAGAAATTTTGTCCCGAAATTTGATTGGGGTTGTCATGGCTGACAATAAGTATGTTTTCATGACACATACGAGTTGATAAATGGAGTTTTATCATCAGTGAGTAATAGGAATAAAACAATTTGATTTTGTGAAGAGTACGAGTGAAGTTATCACAAAAGAGTGAAATGAGTAATTGTAGGTTCGTCTTAACTGGTGACGTAGTCATGGTTGATTTCCGGAATTCAAGGGATTTAGAGGAAATCTTCGTAATAAGATTTGATTCTTTGGTAATTAAGGAAATTAGGATCCGCTTTGGTTAAATGCGATAATCTGTCTTGATTACTCTGTCTGATATTTCACTATAAATCCACCCATTTCGTTTCCTTATTTCCATAACTCATACCTTCTATTCTTTCTCCCTCAATTCATACTTTAAAGCATTCGTCAATATGCTCCATCCAGTTTTGATTCTCGATATACTCCTAACTTATATATCTGTCATTCTTCTTTTTCATCCGCCGTCAGAAGAATCTATTTACTTCTACTATACCCTTGGGTTTATAGTGTTTTTGGTTCTCCCGTGTCTTTATATTGCTATATGCATTGATATACATGGTTTGTAATTTCTGGGTTGGTGTTGGGTTTTATATCTTCCTTTATATTTCGAAGTCCCTGTTTCTGTCTTCTATAATCATTGTCATCCACAGTTAATGCTCTCTTCTATTTGCTGCGATTTATACTCCCATTTCTATTCCGGAGCTTCATTCTTTTGCTTTCTCTTCGCAAGTAATGGTCCAGAATTCGTAGGTATGAAATTCGGGATGAACATAGCTAATGTTCTAAGAAAGAAACTGTGATGGCTCGATCTGACTTGTCAAACTACCAGAAGTCATGAGAAAAAAATAGAACTATTAAGAAAATATGTTCTTGATATGTTCAGAGATTATGTAGAATGTAAGAGTCGTGTAAAATGGCACATGATGACGGTATGGTCTGTGAATCATCATGTTTCATTAGAAACTTAGCATGACTTACTGTAATATAATCACGTTGATCATGTGTCATTATATTTGATAATGCTAAAAACGAACATATATTTCATAGCATTATTCCTCAAGAAAGACAAGCTTTTAGTTGCAATTGTCCTATTTACAAGTGATATTCGTTTAAATAATAAAAGGTGAAGACAAAAGACAGATTCGACGAATTGAAGACGCAAATGACCAAAAAGATCAAAAGTACAAAATACAATCAAAGAGGTTCCAATTATTGATGAGAAACGTCTCAAAATTACAAAAGTACAAGATTTAAAACGCAAAGTACACGATATAAAATAGTACGCAAGGACGTTCGAAAATCCGGAACCGGGACCAGATATAAATATAATATAATATATAATTAATTATATAAATTATATATATATTATATTTATATATTAAAACCGTCGGCAGACTAGGATTCAAACTTGTGTGAGCTGGATTTACGAACTCCGCAACTCGCAGAGTTTGTAGTGCAAAAAGGCCGCAACTCGCGGAGATGTCCTGGACAAAAATGCAAAAATGCCTATAAAAGCTCGCGCATTCTGAACGTTTTATATAACCTTTTCTTCTCCTCATTCATACGTAATATATATATATATATATATATATATATATATATATATATATATATATATATATATATATATATATATATATATATATATATATATATATATATTATAATTTTAATTTTAATTTTAATTTTAAATCCTAATAATAAGGGTATGTTAGCGAATATTGTAAGGGTGTAAGTCAAAATTCTGTCCGTGTAATGCTACGCTATATTTAATCATTGTAAGTTATGTTCAACCTTTTTACATTAATGTCTCGTAGCTAAGTTATTATTATGCTTATTTAATACCGAAGTAATCATGATGTTGGGCTAATTACTAAAATTGGGTAATTGGATTTTGTATCATAATTGGGGTTTGGACAAAAGAACGACACTTGTGGAAATTAGACTATGGGCTATTAATGGGCTTTATATTTGTTTAACTAAATGATAGTTTGTTAATTTTAATATAAAGATTTGCAATTGGACATACCTATAAATAACCATATACACTCGATCGGACACGATGGGCGGGATATTTATATGTACGAATAATCGTTCATTTAACCGGACACGGGAATGGATTAATAGTCTATGGAATTATTAAAACAGAGGTGAAATTATGTACAAGGACACTTGGCATAATTGATAACAAAGTATTAAAACCTTGGGTTACACGCAGTCGATAACCTGGTGTAATTATTAAACAAAGTATTAAAACCTCGTTACAGTTTAAGTCCCCAATTAGTTGGAATATTTGACTTCGGGTATAAGGATAATTTGACGAGGATACTCGCACTTTATATTTATGACTGATGGACTGTTATGGACAAAAACCAGACGGACATATTAAATAATCCAGGACAATTAACCCATGGGCATAAAACTAAAATCAACACGTCAAACATCATGATTACGGAAGTTTAAATAAGCATAATTCTTTTATTTCATATTTAATTTCCTTTATTTTATATTTAATTGCACTTTTAATTATCGCACTTTTATTTATTGTTATTGTATTTAATTGCACTTTTAATTATCGTACTTTTTAATTATCGCAATTTATTTTATCGTACTTTTATGTATCGTAATTTCATTATCGTTATTTACTTTACGCTTTAAATTAAGTTATATTTATTTTTAACATTTTACATTAGGTTTTAACTGCGACTAAGTTTTAAAATCGACAAACCGGTCATTAAATGGTAAACCCCCCCCCCCTTTATAATAATAATATTACTTATATATATATATATATATATATATATATATATATATATATATATATATATATATATATATATATATATATATATATATATATATATATATATATATATTTGTATTTTTATAAATTAAAACTAATATAGCGTTAAGCTTTGTTTAAAAGATTCCCTGTGGAACGAACCGGACTTACTAAAAACTACACTACTGTACGATTAGGTACACTGCCTATAAGTGTTGTAGCAAGGTTTAAGTATATCCATTCTATAAATAAATAAATATCTTGTGTAAAATTGTATCGTATTTAATAGTTTTTCCTAGTAAAATATAAGCTATTTCATACACACCTCGTGAAATGTCCCGTTCTTATTGATTAAAAACGTTCCATATTAATTGATTTCGTTGCGAGGTTTTGACCTCTATATGAGACATTTTTTAAAGACTGCATTCATTTTTAAAATAAACCATAACCTTTATTTCATAAATAAAGGTTTAAAAAGCTTTACGTAGATTATCAAATAATGATAATCTAAAATATCCTGTTTACACACGACCATTACATAATGGTTTACAATACAAATATGTTACATCGAAATCAGTTTCTTGAATGCAGTTTTTACACAATATCATACAAACATGGACTCCAAATCTTGTCCTTATTTTAGTATGCAACAGCGAAAGCTCTTAGTATTCACTTGAGAATAAACATGCTTTAAACGTCAACAAAAATATTGGTGAGTTATAGGTTTAACCTATATATATATATATATATATATATATATATATATATATATATATATATATATATATATATATATATATATATATATATATATATATATATATATATCAAATCGTAACAATAGACCACAAGATTTCATATTTCAATACACATCCCATACATAGAGATAAAAATCATTCATATGGTGAACACCTGGTAACCGACATTAACAAGATGCATATATAAGAATATCCCCATCATTCCGGGACACCCTTCGGATATGATATAAATTTCGAAGTACTAAAGCATCCGGTACTTTGGATGGGGTTTGTTAGGCCCAATAGATCTATCTTTAGGATTCGCATCAATTAGGGTGTCTGTTCCCTAATTCTTAGATTACCAGACTTAATAAAAATGGGCATATTCGATTTCAATAATTCAACCATAGAATGTAGCTTCACGTACTTGTTTCTATTTTGTAAATCATTTATAAAACCTGCATGTATTCTCATCTCAAAAATATTAGATTTTAAAAGTAGGACTATAACTCACTTTCACAGATTTTTACTTCGTCGGGAAGTAAGACTTGGCCACTGGTTGATTCACGAACCTATAACAATATATACATATATATCAAAGTATGTTCAAAATATATTTACAACACTTTTAATATATTTTGATGTTTTAAGTTTATTAAGTCAGCTGTCCTCGTTAGTAACCTACAACTAGTTGTCCACAGTTAGATGTACAGAAATAAATTGATAAATATTATCTTGAATCAATCCACGACCCAGTGTATACGTATCTCAGTATTGATCACAACTCAAACTATATATATTTTGGAATCAACCTCAACCCTGTATAGCTAACTCCAACATTCACATATAGAGTGTCTATGGTTGTTCCGAAATATATATAGATGTGTCGACATGATAGGTCGAAACATTGTATACGTGTTTATGGTATCTCAAGATTACATAATATACAATACAAGTTGATTAAGTTATGGTTGGAATAGATTTGTTACCAATTTTCACGTAGCTAAAATGAGAAAAATTATCCAATCTTGTTTTACCCATAACTTCTTCATTTTAAATCCGTTTTGAGTGAATCAAATTGCTATGGTTTCATATTGAACTATATTTTATGAATCTAAACAGAAAAAGTATAGGTTTATAGTCGGAAAAATAAGTTACAAGTCGTTTTTGTAAAGGTAGTCATTTCAGTCGAAAGAACGACGTCTGGATGACCATTTTAGAAAACATACTTCCACTTTGAGTTTAACCATAATTTTTGGATATAGTTTCATGTTCATAATAAAAATCATTTTCTCAGAATAACAACTTTAAAATCAAAGTTTATCATAGTTTTTAATTAACTAACCTAAAACAGCCTGCGGTGTTACTACGACGGCGTAAATCCGGTTTTACGGTGTTTTTCGCGTTTTCAGGTTTTAAATCATTAAGTTAGCATATCATATAGATATATAACATGTGTTTAGTTGATTTTAAAAGTCAAGTTAGAAGGATTAACTTTTATTTGCGAACAAGTTTAGAATTAACTAAACTATGTTCTAGTGATTACAAGTTTAAACCTTCGAATAAGATAGCTTTATATGTATGAATCGAATGATGTTATGAACATCATTACTACCTCAAGTTCCTTGGATAAACCTACTGGAAATGAGAAAAATAGATCTAGCTTCAAAGGATCCTTGGATGGCTTGAAAGTTCTTGAAGCAGAATCATGACACGAAAACAATTTCAAGTAAGATTTCCACTCGAAATAAGATTGTTATAGTTATAGAAATTGAATTAAAGTTTGAATATGATTATTACCTTGTATTAGAAAGATAACCTACTGTAAGTAACAAAGGTTTCTTGATCTTGGATGATTACTTGGAATGGATTTAGAAAACTTGGAAGTAAACTTGCAATCTTGGAAGTATTCTTGATTTTATGAAACTAGAACTTTTGGAATTTATGAAGAACACTTAGAACTTGAAGATAGAACTTGAGAGAGATCAATTAGATGAAGAAAATTGAAGAATGAAAGTATTTGTAGGTGTTTTTGGTCGTTGGTGTATGGATTAGATATAAAGGATATGTAATTTTGTTTTCATGTAAATAAGTCATGAATGATTACTCATATTTTTGTAATTTTATGAGATATTTCATGCTAGTTGTCAAATGATGGTTCCCACATGTGTTAGGTGACTCACATGGGCTGTTAAGAGCTGATCATTGGAGTGTATATACCAATACTACATACATCTAAAAGCTGTGAATTGTACGAGTACGAATACGGGTGCATACGAGTAGAATTGTTGATGAAACTGAACGAGGATGTAATTGTAAGCATTTTTGTTAAGTAGAAGTATTTTGATAAGTGTCTTGAAGTCTTTCAAAATTGTATGAATACATATTAAAATACTACATGTATATACATTTTAACTGAGTCGTTAAGTCATCGTTAGTCGTTACATGTAAATGTTGTTTTGAAACCTTTAGGTTAACGATCTTGTTGAATGTTGTTAACCTATTGTTTATTATAACAAATGAGATGTTAAATTGTTATATTATCATGATATTATGATATATAATATATCTTAGTATGATGTATATACAGTTAAATGTCGTTACAACGATAATCGTTACATATATGTTTCGTTTCGAAATCATTAAGTTAGTAGTCTTATTTTTACATATGTATTTCATTGTTAATACACTTAATAATATATTTACTTATCATTTAATTATATCATTTAACATAATTAACCAAGTGTATCAATATCTTAATATGATTCATATGTACCTAGTAAGACGTTGTTATAACGATAATCGTTATATATATCGTTTTCGAGTTTCTTAAATTAATAGTCTCATTTTTATGTATATAACTCATTGTTAAAATACCTAATGAGATACATACTTATAATAAAATCATGTTAACTATATATATAACCATATATATGTCATCGTATAGTTTTTACTAGTTTTAACGTTCGTGAATCACCGGTCAACTTGGGTGGTCAATTGTCTATATGAAACCTATTTCAGTTAATCAAGTCTTAACAAGTTTGATTGCTTAACATGTTGGAAACACTTAATAATGTAAATAACAATTTCATTTAATATATATATATATATATATATATATATATATATATATATATATATATATATATATATATATATACATGGAAAAGTTCGGGTCACTACAGTACCTACCCGTTAAATAAATTTCGTCCCGAAATTTTAAGCAGTTGGAGGTGTTGACGTATCTTCTGGAAATAAATACGGGTATTTCTTCTTCATCTGATCTTCTCGTTCCCAGGTGAACTTGGGTCCTCTACGAGCATTCCATCGAACCTTAACAATTGGTATCTTGTTTTCCTTAAGTCTTTTAACCTCACGATCCATTATTTCGACGGGTTCTTCGATAAATTGAAGTTTTTCGTTGATTTGGATTTGATCTAACGGAATAGTGAGATCTTCTTTAGCAAAAAATTTCTTCAAATTCGAGACGTAGAAAGTGTTATGTACAGCCGCGAGTTGTTGAGGTAACTCAAGTCGGTAAGCTACTGGTCCGACACGATCAATAATCTTGAATGGTCCAATATACCTTGGATTTAATTTCCCTCGTTTACCAAATCGAACAACGCCTTTCCAAGGTGCAACTTTAAGCATGACCATCTCTCCAATTTCAAATTCTATATCTTTTCTTTTAATGTCAGCATA
Organism: Rutidosis leptorrhynchoides; assembly: GCF_046630445.1. Taxonomy (NCBI): domain Eukaryota; kingdom Viridiplantae; phylum Streptophyta; class Magnoliopsida; order Asterales; family Asteraceae; genus Rutidosis; species Rutidosis leptorrhynchoides. Next base: position 48,485,306 of record NC_092335.1, on the reverse strand, counting down.
GCTCTTTTGTCGACTTTGGGCGGTTTTCAACCGTTGTTGAATTTGGATGACCTTCTCGGTAGTTTCTTATATTATCTCCGGACCCGTAATCTGTCTATCCCCCACTTCACTCTAACAAATCGGAGACCTGCACTTTCTACCATAAAGTGCTTCAAACGGTGCCATCTCAATGCTTGAATGGTAGCTGTTGTTGTAGGAAAATTCTACTAACGGTAGATGTCGATCCCAACTGTTTCCGAAATCAATAACACATGCTCGTAGCATGTCTTCAAGCGTTTGTATCGTCCTTTCGCTCTGCCCATCAGTTTGTGGATGTTAGGCAGTACTCATGTCTAGACGAGTTCCTAATGCTTGCTGTAATGTCTGCCAGAATCTTGAAATAAATCTGCCATCCCTATCAGAGATAATAGAGATTGGTATTCCATGTCTGGAGATGACTTCCTTCAAATACAGTCGTGCTAACTTCTCCATCTTGTCATCTTCTCTTATTGGCAGGAAGTGTGCTGATTTGGTGAGATGATCAACTATTACCCAAATAGTATCAAAACCACTTGCAGTCCTTGGCAATTTAGTGATGAAATCCATGGTAATGTTTTCCCATTTCCATTCCGGAATTTCGGGTTGTTGAAGTAGACCTGATGGTTTCTGATGCTCAGCTTTGACCTTAGAACACGTCAAACATTCTCCTACGTATTTAGCAACATCGGCTTTCATACCCGGCCACCAAAAATCTTTCTTGAGATCCTTGTACATCTTCCCCGTTCCAGGATGTATTGAGTATCTGGTTTTATGAGCTTCTCTAAGTACCATTTCTCTCATATCTCCAAATTTTGGTACCCAAATCCTTTCAGCCCTATACCGGGTTCCGTCTTCTCGAATATTAAGATGCTTCTCCGATCCTTTGGGTATTTCATCCTTTAAATTTCCCTCTTTTAAAACTCCTTGTTGCGCCTCCTTTATTTGAGTAGTAAGGTTATTGTGAATCATTATATTCATAGATTTTACTCGAATGGGTTCTCTGTCCTTCCTGCTCAAGGCGTCGGCTATCACATTTGCCTTCCCCGGGTGGTAATGAATCTCAAAGTCGTAATCATTCAATAATTCAATCCACCTACGCTGCCTCATATTCAGTTGTTTCTGATTAAATATGTGTTGAAGACTTTTGTGGTCGGTATATATAATACTTTTGACCCCATATAAGTAGTGCCTCCAAGTCTTTAATGCAAAAACAACCGCGCCTAATTCCAAATCATGCGTCGTATAATTTTGCTCGTGAATCTTCAATTGTCTAGACGCATAAGCAATCACCTTCGTTCGTTGCATTAATACACAACCGAGACCTTGCTTTGATGCGTCACAATAAATCACAAAATCATCATTCCCTTCAGGCAATGAAAATATAGGTGCCGTAGTTAGCTTTTTCTTCAATAACTGAAACGCTTTCTCTTATTTATCCTTCCATTCAAATTTCTTCCCTTTATGCGTTAATACAGTCAAGGGTTTTGCTATTATGGAAAAGTCTTGGATGAACCTTCTGTAGTAACCAGCTAGTCCTAAAAATTGGCGTATGTGTTTTGGAGTTTTCGGGGTTTCCCACTTTTCAACAGTTTCTATCTTTGCCGGATCCACCTTAATACCTTTTTTGTTCACTATGTGACAGAGGAATTGAACTTCTTCCAACCAAAATGCACACTTTGAAAATTTAGCGTACATTTCTTCCTTCCTCAATACTTCTAACACCTTTCTCAAATGTTCACCGTGTTCTTGGTCATTCTTTGAGTAAATAAGTATGTCATCAATGAAAATAATGACAAACTTGTCAAGGTATGGTCCACACACTCGGTTCATAAGGTCCATGAACACAGCTGGTGCATTAGTTAAACCAAACGGCATGACCATAAACTTGTAATGATCGTAACGTGTTCTGAAAGCAGTCTTTGGAATATCATCTTCTTTCACCCTCATTTGATGATACCCGAAACGTAAGTCAATCTTTGAATAAACAGACGAGCCTTGTAGTTGATCAAATAAGTCGTCAATTCTCAGTAGTGGGTAGCGGTTCTTGATGGTAAGTTTGTTCAACTCTCGGTAGTCGATACACAACCTGAATGTACCATCTTTCTTCTTGACAAACAAAATAGGAGCTCCCCACGGTGATGTGCTTGGTCGAATGAAACCACGCTCTAAAAGTTCTTGTAATTGGCTTTGTAGTTCTTTCATCTCGCTGGGTGCGAGTCTGTAAGGAGCACGAGCTATTGGTGCAGCTCCTAGTACAAGATCTATTTGAAATTCAACGGATCAATGTGAGGGTAATCCCGGTAATTCTTTCGGAAATACATCGGGAAATTCTTTTGCAACGGGAACATCATTGATGCTCTTTTCTTCAGTTTGTACTTTCTCGACGTGTGCTAGAACAGCATAGCAACCTTTTCTTATTAGTTTTTGTGCCTTCAAATTACTAATAAGATGTAGCTCCGTGTTGCCCTTTTCTCCGTACACCATTAAGGGTTTTCCTTTTTCTCGTATAATGCGAATTGAATTTTTGTAACAAACGATCTCTGCTTTCACTTCTTTCAACCAGTCCATACCGATTATCACATCAAGACTCCCTAACTCTACTGGTATCAAGTCAATCTTAAATGTTTCGCTAACCAGTTTAATTTCTCGATTCCGACATATATTATCTGCTAAAAGTAATTTACCATTTGCTAATTCGAGTAAAAATTTACTATCCAATGGCGTCAACGGACAACTTAATTTAGCACAAAAATCTCTACTCATATAGCTTCTATCCGCACCCGAATCAAATAAAACGTAAGCAGATTTATTGTCAATAAGAAACGTACCCGTAACAAGCTTCGGGTCTTCCCGTGCCTCTGCCGCATTAATATTGAAAACTCTTCCGCGGCCTTGTCCATTCATGTTCTCCTGGTTCGGGCAATTTCTAATAATGTGGCCCGGTTTTCCACATTTATAACAAACTACATTGGCATAACTTGCTCCGACACTACTTGCTCCGCCATTACTCGTTCCGACACCATTTGTTCCTTTCGTTTTGTTAACCCCTGGTCCGTAGACCTCACACTTCGCCGCGCTATGACCATTTCTTTTACACTTGTTGCAAAATTTGGTGCAGAACCCCGAGTGATACTTTTCACACCTTTGGCATAGCTGCTTCTGATTGTTGTTGTTGTTACGATTATTATTGTTGTTGGGACGATTGTTGTAGTTGCTGTTGTTGTTGTTGTTGTTGTTGTTGTTGTTGTTGTTGTTGTTGTTGTTGTTGTTGTTGTTGTTGTTGTTGTTGTTGTTGTTGTTGTTGTTGTTGTTGTTGGGCCATTTGTTGTAGTTGCGATTGATGTTGCGATTGTTGGGATAATTGTTGCGATTATTATTGTAATTGTTGTTGTTGTTGTATTGGTGATTCTTATCACCGTTTTCCTCCCACTTTTCTTTTGACTTGCTTCACATTGGCCTCTTCAGCCGTCTGTTCTTTAATTCTTTCCTCAATCTGGTTCAGTAGTTTATGAGCCATTCTACATGCCTGTTATATGGAGGCGGGCTCGTGTGAACTTATATCTTCTTGGATTCTTTCCGGTAATCCTTTCACAAACGCGTCGATCTTCTCTTCCTCATCTTCGAACGCTCCCGGACACAATAGGCACAATTCTGTGAAACGTCTTTCGTACGTGGTAATATCAAATCCTTGGGTTCGTAACCCTCTAAGTTCTATCTTGAGCTTGTTGACCTCGGTTCTGGGACGGTACTTCTCGTTCATCAAGTGCTTGAATGCTGACCACGGTAGTGCGTAAGCATCATCTTGTCCCACTTGCTCTAGATAAGTATTCCACCATGTTAACGCAGAACCTGTGAAGGTATGCGTAGCATACTTCACTTTGTCCTCTTCAGTACACTTACTTATGGAAAACACCAATTCAACCTTCTCGTTCCACCGTTTCAATCCGATCGGTCCTTCGATTCCATCAAATTCCAAAGGTTTGCAGGCAGTGAATTCTTTGTAGGTGCATCCTACACGATTTCCTGTACTGCTAGATCCAAGGTTATTGTTGGTATGTAGCGCAGCCTGTACTGCGGCTATGTTTGAAGCTATAAAAGTACGGAATTCCTCTTCATTCATATTCACGGTGTGTCGAGTAGTCGGTGCCATTTCCTTCAAAATAGTCAAATGGAACAAGTTAATCATACAGAATATTAAGAGTAGTTAATAGTATTTCGTAGCATAATATGAACTCATTTAAAAAAGCTTTTTCTTCATATTAGCGTTTTATAAGTTTAAATTAGGGTAGTACCTACCCGTTAAGTTCATACTTAGTAGCTAATATACAATTCAACTACTACAATTCTATATGAAAAACTGATTGTAATAATATTTCGCGTTCAAACTTTTGTACAATATTTTACAAACTTACAATACCGCTTATTTTACATAAAGCATGAAATATAGCACACAATAACTTTGATACAAGATAGTTGTGAAGATAATTCTAGCTAGTACACAAGTCGTTCAGCAAAGGCAATAAAGACACGTAATTCATACGTCCAGAAACAAGTCATGCATTCTGGTTTTACTAGGACTACTTCCCATCCTTGGTCTTGTGGAACATAACCATTATGGCCGTTGATAAGACAGCGTGTTGTAACGTCGTCAAAGGGACGAGGGTTACGTAATGACCAACAGTCTCATAATAACCTAAAAACCTCATTTCTTACCCCAATTACCGACTCCGTCACTTGTGGGAACGTTTTGTTTAATAGCTGTAGCCCGATGTTCTTTTTCTCACTTTGGTGAGAAGCGAACATTACTAACCCGTAAGCATAGCATGCTTCTTTATGTTGTATGTTAGCCAATTTTTCTAAATCATGAAGTCCTATATTCGGATACATTGAGTCAAAATAATTTCTTAACCCGTTGCGTAAAATAGCATTTGGGTTCCCCTCAATATATGCGTCAAAGTAAACACATCGTAACTTATGGGTTTCCCAATGTGATATCCCCCATCTTTCAAACGAAAGTCTCTTATAAACCAAGACATTCATGGAACATTCTTCGAATGTCTTACAAACTGATCTCGCCTTAAATAGTTGTGCCGAGGAATTCTGACCGACTCTAGACAAGATTTCATCAATCATGTCTCCGGGTAGGTCTCTTAAAATATTGGGTTGTCTATCCATTTTGTGTTTTTAAACTGTAAAATAGACAAGAGTTAGATTCATAAAAAAATACTTATTAATACAAGCAATTTTTACATATATCATAAAGCATAAGCACACTATATTACATATATTACACCACACGAATACAACTATCTTATTCCGACTCGCTCGTTTCTTCTTCTTCGGTTTTGGTTCGTTTTGCCAAGTTTCTAGGGATATATGATGTTCCCCTAATACTAGCTGTCGTTTTCCACAACGGTTTAGAAAAACCTGGTGGTTTAGAGGTTCCCGGGTCATTGTTACAACTTAAGGACTTCGGGGGTTGACGATACATATAAAGTTCATCGGGGTTGGAATTAGATTTCTCTATTTTTATGCCCTTTCCCTAATTATTTTCTTTTGCTTTTTAAATTCAGTTGGGGTAATTTCTATAACATCATCGAAATTCTCGTCGGAATCCGATTCATCGGAGAATTGGTAATCCTCCCAATATTTTGCTTCCTTGGCCGAAACACCATTGACCATAATTAACCTTGGTCGGTTGGTTGAGGATTTTCTTTTACTTAACCGTTTTATTATTTCCCCCACCGGTTCTATTTCCTCCTCCGGTTCCTCCTCTTCCGGTTCTGATTCTTCTTCCGGTTCTGATTCTTCTTCCGGTTCCTCTTCGGGAACTTGTGAATCAGTCCAATATATATTCGACTCTTCGTTATTATTAGGTGAGTCAATGGGATTTGTGCTAGAGGTAGACATCTATCACACAATATCAAACATGTTAAGAGATTAATATATCACATAATATATACATGTTAATAATATATAGTTTCCAACAAAAATGTTAAGCAATCATTTTTAAAGAAAACACGGTCGAAGTCTAGACTCACTAATGCATCCTAACAAACTCGATAAGACACACTAATGCAAATTTTCTGGTTCTCTAAGACCAACGCTCGGATACCAACTGAAATGTCCCGTTCTTATTGATTAAAAACGTTCCATATTAATTGATTTCGTTGCGAGGTTTTGACCTCTATATGAGACGTTTTTCAAAGACTGCATTCATTCTTAAAACAAACCATAACCTTTATTTCATAAATAAAGGTTTAAAAAGCTTTACGTAGATTATCAAATAATGATAATCTAAAATATCCTGTTTACACACGACCATTACATAATGGTTTACAATACAAATATGTTACATCGAAATCAGTTTCTTGAATGCAGTTTTTACACAATATCATACAAACATGGACTCCAAATCTTGTCCTTATTTTAGTATGCAACAGCGGAAGCTCTTAGTATTCACCTGAGAATAAACATGCTTTAAACGTCAACAAAAATGTTGGTGAGTTATAGGTTTAACCTATATATATATATATATCAAATCGTAACAATAGACCACAAGATTTCATATTTCAATACACATCCCATACATAGAGATAAAAATCATTCATATGATGAACACCTGGTAACCGACATTAACAAGATGCATATATAAGAATATCCCCATCATTCCGGGACACCCTTCGGATATGATATAAATTTCGAAGTACTAAAGCATCCGGTACTTTGGATGGGGTTTGTTAGGCCCAATAGATCTCTCTTTAGGATTCGCGTCAATTAGGGTGTCTGTTCCCTAATTCTTAGATTACCAGACTTAATAAAAAGGGGCATATTCGATTTCAATAATTCAACCATAGAATGTAGTTTCACGTACTTGTGTCTATTTTGTAAATCATTTATAAAACCTGCATGTATTCTCATCCCAAAAATATTAGATTTTAAAAGTGGGATTATAACTCACTTTCACAGATTTTTACTTCGTCGGGAAGTAAGACTTGGCCACTGGTTGATTCACGAACCTATAACAATATATACATATATATCAAAGTATGTTCAAAATATATTTACAACACTTTTAATATATTTTGATGTTTTAAGTTTATTAAGTCAGCTGTCCTCGTTAGTAACCTACAACTAGTTGTCCACAGTTAGATGTACAGAAATAAATTGATAAATATTATCTTGAATCAATCCACGACCCAGTGTATACGTATCTCAGTATTGATCACAACTCAAACTATATATATTTTGGAATCAACCTCAACCCTGTATAGCTAACTCCAACATTCATATATAGAGTGTCTATGGTTGTTCCGAAATATATATAGATGTATCGACATGATAGGTCGAAACATTGTATACGTGTCTATAGTATCTCAAGATTACATAATATACAATACAAGTTGATTAAGTTATGGTTGGAATAGATTTGTTACCAATTTTCACGTAGCTAAAATGAGAAAAATTATCCAATCTTGTTTTACCCATAACTTCTTCATTTTAAATCTGTTTTGAGTGAATCAAATTGCTATGGTTTCATATTGAACTATATTTTATGAATCTAAACAGAAAAAGTATTGGTTTATAGTCGGAAAAATAAGTTACAAGTCGTTTTTGTAAAGGTAGTCATTTCAGTCGAAAGAACGACGTCTAGATGACCATTTTAGAAAACGTACTTCCACTTTGAGTTTAACCATAATTTTTGGATATAGTTTCATGTTCATAATAAAAATCATTTTCTCAGAATAACAACTTTTAAATCAAAGTTTATCATAGTTTTTAATTAACTAACCCAAAACAGCCTGCGGTGTTACAACGACGGCGTAAATCCGGTTTTACGGTGTTTTTCGCGTTTCCAGGTTTTAAATCATTAAGTTAGCATATCATATAGATATAGAACATGTGTTTAGTTTATTTTAAAAGTCAAGTTAGAAGGATTAACTTTTATTTGCGAACAAGTTTAGAATTAACTAAACTATGTTCTAGTGATTACAAGTTTAAACCTTCGAATAAGATAGCTTTATATGTATGAATAGAATGATGTTATGAACATCATTACTACCTCAAGTTCCTTGGATAAACCTACTGGAAATGAGAAAAATAGATCTAGCTTCAAAGGATCCTTGGATGGCTTGAAAGTTCTTGAAGCAGAATCATGACACGAAAACAATTTCAAGTAAGATTTCCACTCGAAATAAGATTCTTATAGTTATAGAAATTGAATTAAAGTTTGAATATGATTATTACCTTGTATTAGAAAGATAACCTACTGTAAGTAACAAAGGTTTCTTGATCTTGGATGATTACTTGGAATGGATTTAGAAAACTTGGAAGTAAACTTGCAATCTTGGAAGTATTCTTGATTTTATGAAACTAGAACTTTTGGAATTTATGAAGAACACTTAGAACTTGAAGATAGAACTTGAGAGAGATCAATTAGATGAATAAAATTGAAGAATGAAAGTGTTTGTAGGTGTTTTTGGTCGTTGGTGTATGGATTAGATATAAAGGATATGTAATTTTGTTTTCATGTAAAAGTCATGAATGATTACTCATATTTTTGTAATTTTATGAGATATTTCATGCTAGTTGTCAAATGATGGTTCCCACATATGTTAGGTGACTCACATGGACTGCTAATAGCTGATCATTGGAGTGTATATACCAATACTACATACATCTAAAAGCTGTGTATTGTACGAGTACGAATACGGGTGCATACGAGTAGAATTGTTGATGAAACTGAACGAGGATGTAATTGTAAGCATTTTTGTTAAGTAAAAGTATTTTGATAAGTGTCTTGAAGTCTTTCAAAAGTGTATGAATACATATTAAAACACTACATGCATATACATTTTAACTGAGTCATTAAGTCATCGTTAGTCGTTACATGTAAATGTTGTTTTGAAACCTTTAGGTTAACGATCTTGTTGAATGTTGTTAACCCATTATTTATTATAACAAATGAGATGTTAAATTGTTATATTATCATGATATTATGATATATATTTTATATCTTAGTATGATGTATATACATTTAAATGTCGTTACAACGATAATCGTTACATATATGTTTCGTTTCGAAATCATTAAGTTAGTAGTCTTATTTTTACATATGTATTTCATTGTTAATACACTTAATAATATATTTACTTATCATTTAACATAATTAACCAAGTGTATCATGTCAAGACCCGTCCTAATCCATCCGGAAAACGTCCATATCGATTATAAACGATTCACAACAGTTGATTACATCACGAGGTACTTGACCTCTATATGATACATTTTACAAATATTGCAATCGTTTTTGAAAAGACAATCTTTCATTACTTTGAAAGTTGACGGCGGGCATACCATTTCATAATATATCTAACTATAATTAACTTAATAATAATCTTGATGAACGCAACGACTCGAATGCAACGTCTTTTAAAATATGTCATGTATGACTCCAAGTAATATCTCTAAGATGAGCAAATGCGCAGCGGAAGATTTCTTTCATACCTGAGAATAAACATGCTTTAAAGTGTCAACCAAAAGGTTGGTGAGTTCATTAGTTTAACATAAATAATCATTTCATAATTTTAATAGACCACAAGATTTCATATATTATAAAACGTGCAGAAGTCCCATTCCAACTGCATAAAAAATATCTTTCATATGAAGAACACCTGGTGAGGATTCAAAATATAATAGTAACCATCTGTGCCGGTCTTTCACCCCACGGCTGAATACATGTGCCTTCAAAATATAGAATCTCTGTGCCGGTCTTTACACCCCACGGCTGAACACATGTTTATAAAATATAGGCCAACCGGTGCCAAAATGTCATAAATAATAAACCATCCACCCGGCTCGGGAGTTCATACGCTCTAACGGAAACCGGGGACTAATGAGTGTCATAATAATCAACCCCAATCCCAGATAATTCTTTTATAGAATACAGTTAAGGTACTTGTGTCTATTGCGTCAAACATTTATAAAAGCGCATGTATTCTCAGTCCCAAAAATGTAAAGAGTAAAAAGGGAATCAAATGAAACTCATCATATTGTATTTTGTAGTAAAAATACATATAATGACATTGAACAACTGATCAATGCAGGGTTGTCCTCGGATTCACGAACCTATACCAATTGTATCTCTATTAACACGTATCATCGTTGTCAAACAGATTTATATTTTATGGTCTTAAATTATATATCTTATATATATTTAAAATAGTTAATATTTATATAGGTTTATATATACATAGACATATGTTTAATTTTATATTAAAAATAAATAATTTGTTATATGTAAATATTTATATAAATATTTCCAATATTTAATATTATAGGAGATATTATGATAGTTGTAATAATTATACTTTTATATAGAAAATATTTATTTGTTATAATAATTTTGTTGTTATGAAGTTAATAATGATAATATTAATAACTAAAAGTTGTCATGTCTTTATAATGATAATACCTACAATTGTAATAACCAAAATAATAACCATAGTAATGCTAATAATAATAATAATATTAATAAGAATAATAATAATACTAATAATAATATTAATAATAAAAATTTGAGAACTACCTTATGAGCTTGTCCTAATAAAAATGCCATGAACCGGGTTCGAACCCAAGACTTCTCGACAACTCGACACGCACCTAACCGTTGCTCTGCTGCTTACTATCTGTTTTAAATCCCCACTTAATTTTATATAACTCGCCTGAATCTATTTAAATTTCTTCTCCTACTAAAAAATAAATTTATTTATGCCACAACCCAGTTCGAACTCACGACCCCTTCGTTAAACACACATGACCTATACCACTGCTCCACTTATTGTTTTCTGTTTTTAATACTGATTTAAAACAATATAACCCGTAATTGTTTTCTGTTTCCTCTTCTTTTTCATATCAACATCGTGTCATCTTTCTCATCACATAATTATTGTATACAACAAAAGAGGAACACCATATGGTGACAGCAGGAAATCGAAAATAAAAAAAAAAGAAAATCATTCAGCTAGTCCGATTGAAACTTGGGCCACATAATTCGGATTTCTGGCTTTGGCCCAGATTGTGATATTAGTCCAACAACACAAGTAGGTTTCTTGGCCCAATTTGGTTAAAACAAATAAGAGTAGGTGTGTATGTATCTGTTGGTGGTTCCCACAAAGATTAATGGTGACAGAAAAGGAGTACGCATGTGTTGATGCTCCATTAGATCATTATCATATATTTCTTTTTATTACTTTAATCAGGTATTAAAGTCTTAAGCATGATATTATTGGCACATCATCCTTTCTTCACAGGGTCTTCATCTATTATCATCCTTTTCTTATTTCTTCGTCCGAAAACAAATATAGTAATAAGAGGTGTTGTCACGAAGTAGAAAGAAAGAAAAAGAAAAAAAATAGGTTTTGCAGCGGTTATGGCAAGAGTTTGAAGGTGGGATTCGTAGGGTTGTTAAATAAGGAGGTAACAGTAGCCGTTTAAATAATAACTCGATGGTTTGGGTTTTGGGTATGTTCAAACTTGAGTAAACAGAAAAACGTACGTAGCAGCAGTATTCTGTGATTGGTTGTTATGGTTTGTACATGATTGATACAAAGACAAGGTGTTAGATGGTTGTTGATAAGGGTTGTGGTGATGGCGTTTTATTAGAACAACACAGGTAGTTTGATCGTGCGTTATAAGGGGTGACATGGGATGGTAGCTCATTGATGGTGGAGGTTTATGTTGAAGTTCAAGAGAGAGAGAAGAGAGAGATGGAGGAAGGTGGTGATCGAGTGGTATTCTTTGTATCTGATTAATTTAATAAAAGAAACGGGTTTTGCAGTTAATTGTATTTGATATGTGATAGTGATAAATCGTGACATATTATATGTCAACTGGATTGAATCCCTTATAGTACTAGAGTTCGATAGAATATAACCAGGAGGAAGAATACAAAGAAAAGAAAATAAAAGCAGAAAAGACCTCAAACTGATTTTGACCCCTTCTGTTATAAAAATCGTGATTGGTACTGAATTTGCTATTGGAATCAAACAAAAGTAGTAAGAAAGATACGCATAACAAACTTTGTAGACAAGAAGTACATATATGTTAAATCAAGGATTTAAATAAATAAATAAATAGATAAAGATTGTCAATGAATCTGTTATGAATCTGTTTCACACTCTTAGTCGTTCATTAAAGGTATAACAATGATAGTGAAGTGTAACAACTAATTTCATTTTTATTTACCTAACTAATTCGTAATTTTTGATAATTAATAATTATATGTATTTTAATATTATTAATAATACAATTAATAATAATAATATTACTAATATTAATTATATTATTGATAAAAATACTAATAATAGAGTAATAATAATAAGTCATAATAATGATAATTTTAGGGAAATTGATAATAATAATATTATTAATGATATTAAAATAATAATAACATAATAACTTATACTTTTTCCATGATAACAATATTCATAATACAATTATTAATATTAACAGTTATATTGAAAATAAGGTAATTAATATAACTTTTTATATTTTAACTTGTAATTAAATTTAATATGTAGAATTTATATTTGATTTAATTGTATTTTATTAATTCAAAATATTATATATAACTTATATATATATATTTATATACTTAATTACACATAATTATTCGTGAATCCTCGGGCATGGTCAAAGGTAATTGATTACATGAATATAGATTTCAAAACATTCGAGACTCAACATTATAGATTTTGCTTATCGTGTCAGAAATATATAAAGATTAAAGTTTAAATTTGGTCGGAAATTCCCGGGTCATCACAGTACCTACCCGTTAAAGAAATTTCATCCCGAAATTTGAGTGAGGTCGTCATGGCTAACAATAAAAATGTTTTCATGACGAATATGAGTTGATGATTAGAGTTTTATCACTATTGAATAATATAGAATAAACGATTTGATTACTCGAAGCGTACGAATGAAGCTATCGCTAAATAATGAAATGAGTAAATGAAGGTTCGACTTAACCGGTGACGTGGTCACGGTTGATTTCCGGAATTTAAAGGATTTTAGAAGAAAATCTTCGAAGTCTAACTAAGATTTGATTCTTCGGTAGTTAAGGAAATTAGATCTTCTTTGGTTAAATGAGATAATCTGTTTTGATTGCTCTGTCAGATATTTCACTATAAATTCACCCCCTTTGTTTCGTTACAACTCATACCTTCTATTCTTTCTCCTTAATTTATACTTTAAAACATTCATCAATATGCTCCATCCCATTCTGATCCTTAATATCCTCTTAACTTTCATATCTGTCATTCTTCTTTTTCATCTGCCACCGAAAGAATCTATTTACTTCTACTATACCCTTGGGTTTATAGTGATTTTAGTTCTCCTGTGTCCTTATGTTGCTATATGCATCGATATACACGGTTTGTAATTTCTGGGTTGTTGGGTTTTATATCTTCCCTTATATTTCGATGTCCCTGTTTCTGTCTTCTATAATCATTGTCATCCACAGTTAATGCTCTCTTCTATTTGCTGCGATTTATACTCCAATTTCTAGTTTCGGAGCTTTGTCCTTTCATTTTCTCTTCTCGTCCGCGAGTCAAGCGAATAATAGTCCAGAATTTGTAGGTATGAAGTTTTGGATGAACATAGTTAATGTTCTGAGAAGAAACTCGTAATGGCACGATCTTGATTTGTCAAATTACCAGAATGTCTGAGAATAGAACTATCAAGAATATATTTTCTTGATATGTTAGGAGGTGAAGTAGAATGAACGAGTCGTGTAACATGGCACATGATGATGGTATGATCTACTGTGAACCATCACCACGTTTCATTAGAAACTCAGCATGACTTACTGTAATATAATCACGTTGATCAAGTGTCATTATATTATATTAACCCATGCTTCAATTCCCAACATTACTTCAATAACATTCATATTTTAAGCTCAAAAGTTTACAGGATATAGAAACTAACAGTTTCTATATGATGTAACACTGATAGCACGATGAGATTAATGATTTCAGATAAGAACAGTTATGAAAATATCTTCAGAAATATGGAGAATATTTATAATGAAAGATACGATGATATCTTGGAATTTCTAATATCGAAGGATGGTGAAGAAAATTTATCTGTAAGGGTTTAGATTCGGAAGCAAGGTATTCGCTAAAGATTTCATCAGAAACAGAATCATCAGATTCTTTAAATACAGAGTGTGTTCCTTGTATTTGCCCTTGGTCTCTTTCGTGGTTAGCTTAATCCGTTTTCCAGTTCCAATTTTTCTGAGCTTTTCCAACATACTATTCTTTATCATTAAACTTCTGACGATTAAGGTCGTTTACGATTGTCTACAGTTTCTGCTACTTCATTCAGCTTTTTCAACATTCAGAGTATTGATTTGTAAACTGAGTGATGTTCAGAATTTCAGAATAAAAGACCACAGTTCTAAAAGATAAATGTTATACATATAACTGTTGATGTAGATATGATGTGCGTTTTCAAGGTACTGATTGCTGACTCCCGATAATTGGTATGGTAGTTCTTGTTACAAGATGCAGATGAGTATATGATAAGGTTTCAATGAATAAATATAATGATTTATCAGAGAGATTTAAACCAAGAAGCAACGAGGTTGCTGGTACGTCTGCTGGTAATAAGGTAGAATATGAAAGGTTTCCCGGTAACAATAAAAGAGTTTGCATATATATCAAAGTTATAATAAAGTTGTTTCGAATGAAAAGTTGAAGTTGTCTTGCTGGAGCTGTGACAAAATTGGCTATTTTGAAAAAGAACTGCAGAGTTATTTTGAGTAATAATAACACCAAAGGAATTGGCACAGCTACATGTTAAACGTTTACTCAGTTTTCGAGAGTTTTCAGGTGCATAACTAGATGCATCGATCTTTTCTTCTATAGATAAAGTGTCATTGGTTCATCCTCTCGATTGAGGTGTTTTCAAGAATCATGGAAGGTTTGAACGCAGAATGTAATCGTGAAGATACAAATGATGTTTAAGACGAAATCAAGTGGAAAACTTGAAGAATTGTTTAGTTTCATATGTTATAGTCAACATTTTAATTCATTTTAATTGTCCAATGTTATTAGTCCACAGTCGATAGTCCACAGTTGACAGTCCAATAATTCATATATAGTTTGATATATAATATTCGAATTAATTAATATGTATCGTGACCCATGTATATGTCTCAGACTCGATCACAACTCAAAGTATATATATTATTATAGAATCAACCTCAACCATGTATAGAGAACTCGATCATTACTGCATATAGAGTGTCTATGGTTATTCCAAATAATATATATATATATATATATATATATATATATATATATATATATATATATATATATATATATATATGCGTCGATATGATATGTCAAAACCTTGTATACGTGTCCCAATTATTTAAAGTGCGTAAAATAAATACAGAATTTAAATGACGATAAATAAAGTTGCGAGAATGTAAATTGCGATAATTAAATTGCGATAAATAAAATGTAATCAGTTAGCTAGGAACAATTAGCTAGGAACAGTTAGCGTGGATTCTTAACAAAATTTTTTTATAGTTAATTTTTTTGTTTCTAACAAATTTTATTTTGTCAAATGTTTTCTTCATTATGCCACCTGTTGGATTCTGATAAATCAAAATCCAAATATGAAATTGGATGAATATGGTTATTTTGTGGTGAACGGATTTGTATATCGGTGGATGTAAGTAGGATAGTAAATGACTGTTGAATCAGCTTCGAAGAATGTACAGTGTAATTTATTAATGTGAAATCTGAATATTCCTCGGGAATTACCTACCCGTTAAAATATTTTCATCATTAACAGTTTGTACAAAAGAATTTTTAATTACAATCTTTATGAAACAATATATATACATATATATTTTCTTCAGATGTAATCATGGATTTAATGAGTCAATGTGATATTAAACTCATTAGATATATGGCTAGAACTAATGTACATAATCTCTAAAACATTAGAGATTACATAATCGCCATGAAGGATGAAGATAGTTTATGTAGAACGATTCGTAGAATGATGATTATGCTTGAGGTATAGATTTCGAGGTTGAGACGTGTAATGATGTTGTTGTTATTGGTACTAGTTTATGCTGCTGGTGCTGCTGATGGTGGTACTGTTGCTGTTGGTGCTACAAGTGTTGTTGGTGCTGAGGTTGGTGATAATGTTGGTGTAGTAAGTATAGCTTGTAGATCACGCACCATTCTTGTCAGGGTTTCTATCCTACCCTCTATCATTTCTATCCATCCACTCATCTGATTCGATAGATCTTGATTATCTATTCGAAGTTCCCTAACTTCTTCTAATATTCCCCTTCGATTGGTATTCAGAATTAGACATTGAATATTTTCTGAGATTGCAGTAATGCGACCTTCGAGGTGGAAAATTTTGGCAAGAAGGGTGAAAACAGTGTTGCGCATAGGTTCATCGGTGAGTACATCATTTTCTCCGATGTTAGGAGGTAAGTTTGGTTCGCAGTAGGGCTAGCCTTCTTCATTTTTCCATCGAGTGAGTAAGTCTCGGACCCACCCCATCTCCTCCAGAAAGAAAAATAACTAAATGATTGAGGCACTTCTGGTTCATTGACTTCGGAGTCTGCTTCAATATACATCTCGAAATCGCTTCCGGAACTAATGGAATCCAAGCTAGGTGTAGGATCCATCTCTCACGATCAGTTAAAGGGTTTTGATATGAAATGATTTTCGAATATCAAATGGTATTCTAATTATGTATGGAATATCTCTACGTACTTCCAAAGATCCCGTGAATTACGGAGAAAATTAAAAAAACGTGTCAGCTAAAGTCTACAGTGACAGATACGCTAAGATATGGATTAGTAGATATGCTAAGATATGAATTTTTGTCTATACACTATTCATGCAATCATTGCAGTAAGATGTGTCTAGACTAAGGATGATAATCAGATGATTTCCGACTAGAAATGATAAGCAAAACTTTTAACATGCAGACACGGTCGAAGTCCAGACTCACTAATGCATCCTAATGACTATCAGTTAGACACACTAATGCAAGACCTGGTTCGCTAAGACCACTGCTCTGATACCAACTGTTAAGACCCGTCCTAATCCATCCGGACAACGTCCATATCGATTATAAACGATTCACAACAGTTGATTACATCACGAGGTACTTAACCTCTATATGATACATTTTACAAATATTGCATTCGTTTTTGAAAAGACAATCTTTCATTACTTCGAAAGTTGACGGCGGGCATACCATTTCATAATATATCTAACTATAATTAACTTAATAATAATCTTGATGAACGCAACGACTCGAATGCAACGTCTTTTAAAATATGTCATGTATGACTCCAAGTAATATCTCTAAGATGAGCAAATGCGCAGCGGAAGATTTCTTTCATACCTGAGAATAAACATGCTTTAAAGTGTCAACCAAAAGGTTGGTGAGTTCATTAGTTTAACATAAATAATCATTTCATAATTTTAATAGACCACAAGATTTCATATATTATAAAACGTGCAGAAGTCCCATTCCAACTGCACAAAAAATATCTTTCATATGAAGAACACCTGGTGAGGATTCAAAATATAATAGTAACCATCTGTGCCGGTCTTTCACCCCACGGCTGAATACATGTGCCTTCAAAATATAGAACCTCTGTTCCGGTCTTTACACCCCACGGCTGAACACATGTTTATAAAATATAGGCCAACCAGTGCCAAAATGTCATAAATAATAAACCATCCACCCGGCTCGGGAGTTCATACGCTCTAACGGAAACCGGGGACTAATGCGTGTCATAATAATCAACCCCAATCCCAGATAATTCTTTTATAGAATACAGTTAAGGTACTTGTGTCTATTACGTCAAACATTTATAAAAGCGCATGTATTCTCAGTCCCAAAAATGTAAAGAGTAAAAAGGGAATCAAATGAAACTCACCATATTGTATTTTGTAGTAAAAATACATATAATGACATTGAACAACTGATCAATGCAGGGTTGGCCTCGGATTCACGAACCTATACCAATTGTATCTCTATTAACACATATCATCGTTGTCAAACAGATTTATATTTTATGGTCTTAAATTATATATCTTATATATATTTAAAATAGTTAATATTCATATAGGTTTATATATACATAGACATATGTTTAATTTTATATTAAAAATAAATAATTTGTTATATGTAAATATTTATATAAATATTTCCAATATTTAATATTATAGGAGATATTATGATAGTTGTAATAATTATACTTTTATATAGAAAATATTTATTTGTTATAATAATTTTGTTGTTATGAAGTTAATAATGATAATATTAATAACTAAAAGTTTTCATGCCTTTATAATGATAATACCTACAATTGTAATAACCAAAATAATAACCATAGTAATGCTAATAATAATAATAATATTAATAAGAATAATAATAATACTAATAATAATAATAATAATAATAATAATAATAACCATAGTAATGTTTAAATTTCTTCTCCTACTAAAAAATAAATTTATTTATGCCACAGCCCAGTTCGAACTCACGACCCCTTCGTTAAACACACATGACCTATACCACTGCTCCACTTATTGTTTTCTGTTTTTAATACTGATTTAAAACAATATAACCCGTAATTGTTTTCTGTTTCCTCTTCTTTTTCATATCAACATCGTGTCATCTTTCTCATCACATAATTATTGTATACAACAAAAGAGGAACACCATATGGTGACAGCAGGAAATCGAAAATAAAAAAAAAATAATAAATCATTCAGCTAGTCCGATTGAAACTTGGGCCACATAATTCGGATTTCTGGCTTTAGCCCAGATTGTGATATTAGTCCAACAACACAAGTAGGTTTCTTGGCCCAATTTGGTTAAAACAAATAAGAGTAGGTGTGTATGTATCTGTTGGCGGTTCCCACAAAGATTAGTGGCGACAGAAAAGGAGTACGCATGTGTTGATGCTCCATTAGATAATTATCATATATTTCTTTTTATTACTTTAATCAGGTATTAAAGTCTTAAGCATGATATTATTGGCACATCATCCTTTCTTCACAGGGTCTTCATCTATTATCATCCTTTTCTTATTTCTTCATCCGAAAACAAATATAGTAATAAGAGGTGTTGTCACGAAGTAGAAAGAAAGAAAAAGAAAAAAAATAGGTTTTACAGCGGTTATGGCGAGAGTTTGAAGGTGGGATTCGTAGGGTTGTTAAATAAGGAGGTAACAGTAGCCGTTTAAATAATAACTCGATGGTTTGGGTTTTGGGTATGTTCAAACTTGAGTAAACAGAAAAACGTACGTAGCAGCAGTATTCTGTGATTGGTTGTTATGGTTTGTACATGATTGATACAAAGACAAGGTGTTAGATGGTTGTTGATAAGGGTTGTGGTGATGGCGTTTTATTAGAACAACACAGGTAGTTTGATCGTGCGTTATAAGGGGTGACATGGGATGGTAGCTCATTGATGGTGGAGGTTTATGTTGAAGTTCAAGAGAGAGAGAAGAGAGAGATGGAGGAAGGTGGTGATCGAGTGGTATTCTTTGTATCTGATTAATTTAATAAAAGAAATGGGTTTTGCAGTTAATTGTATTTGATATGTGATAGTGATAAATCATGACATATTATATGTCAACTGGATTGAATCCCTTATAGTACTAGAGGTCGATAGAATATAACCAGGAGGAAGAATACAAAGAAAAGAAAATAAAAGCAGAAAAGACCTCAAACTGATTTTGACCCCTTCTGTTATAAAAATCGTGATTGGTACTGAATTTGCTATTGGAATCAAACAAAAGTAGTAAGAAAGATACGCACAACAAACTTTGTAGACAAAAAGTACATATATGTTAAATCAAGGATTTAAATAAATAAATAAATAGATAAAGATTGTCAATGAATCTGTTATGAATCTGTTTCACACTCTTAGTCGTTCATTAAAGGTATAACAATGTTAGTGAAGTGTAACAACTAATTTCATTTTTATTTACCTATCTAATTCGTAATTTTTGATAATTAATAATTATATGTATTTTAATATTATTAATAATACAATTAATAATAATAATATTACTAATATTAATTATATTATTGATAAAAATACTAATAATAGAGTAATAATAATAAGTCATAATAATGATAATTTTAGGGAAATTGATAATAATATTATTATTAATGATATTAAAATAATAATAACATAATAACTTATACTTTTTCCATGATAACAATATTCATAATACAATTATTAATATTAACAGTTATATTGAAAATAAGGTAATTAATATAACTTTTTATATTTTAACTTGTAATTAAATTTAATATGTAGAATTTATATTTGATTTAATTGTATTTTATTAATTCAAAATATTATATATAACTTATATATATATATTTATATACTTAATTACACATAATTATTCGTGGATCCTCGGGCATGGTCAAAGGTAATTGATTACATGAATATAGATTTCAAAACATTCGAGACTCAACATTATAGATTTTGTTATCGTGTCGGAAATATATAAAGATTAAAGTTTAAATTTGGTCGGAAATTCCCGGGTCATCACATATCAATATCTTAATATGATTCATATGTACCTAGTAAGACGTTGTTATAACGATAATCATTATATATATCGTTTTCGAGTTTCTTAAATTAATAGTCTCATTTTTATGTATATAACTCATTGTTAAAATACCTAATGAGATACATACTTATAATAAAATCATGTTAACTATATATATAACCATATATATGTCATCGTATAGTTTTTACAAGTTTTAACGTTCGTGAATCACCGGTCAACTTGGGTGGTCAATTGTCTATATGAAACCTATTTCAATTAATCAAGTCTTAACAAGTTTGATTGCTTAACATGTTGGAAACACTTAATCATGTAAATAACAATTTCATTTAATATATATATAAACATGGAAAAGTTCGGGTCACTACACCTCGCATAGCATCAAGTATTTTTGGCGCCACTGCCGGGGAACGCCGAAGCGAAACGCCACATAAAAAAAAAATTTCTTATTAAGTTTTAATTAGTTTTTGTAAAATATATACTTTTAAAAAATATATATATATATATAAAATCAAAAATCGAAAAAGAAAAAAAATATTTATAAATTTATTTTTAAAATTTTTATTTATAAAATTATAAGTATCTTTATTTTTATTTTAGTTTTTAAAATATAAGTTTTATTAAATTTATATAAATATATTAACTAAATTAAAAAAATAATAAATAATTATGTTGAACCTGTCGAAACTTGACCTGTCTCTTTTGAACCTGCAATCTCCGCGACTTGCCGAGATATTGAACCGGGCCAACCGCGACTCGCGGAGCCGCCCTGGCAGGCCAAACCCGAAACCTAATTTCGCATTTAATACAGAGTAATTAATTATTATTATTATTTAAACCCTAATTAGTTTTATTATTATTATAATTTAGTTTAAGTTTTTAATTAATATTAATTAGTTGAAGTTATAATTTAATTAGTATAATTAATTATAATTAGTTTTAATATATATATAAATTAATATTTTTATAAATAAAAATAAATAAATAATATTTTTATAAAAATAAATAATTTTATCAAATTTAAGCTTATTTTTATTTTTGTATCTTTTTATCATTTAATCGTAATATTTGTATTTTTATTTGTTCGTAGCTAGTTGTAAGTTCTAGTATTTTGCCGTAGATTATTTTCACTTCTAGATTTTTAGGCTTTGCCGTAAAATCCCTTAAGTGCTTTTTTCTTTAGAATAAGATTTAGGTGCTCTAGAATTTTGCGACACCATTTTTAAATTTTAGTACCTTTTTAAGATATTGCCATTTGGAATATAGTTTTACTTGTAAGCTTTAATATTTTTAGACGCCACTTTTATTTTTTTAGTTTTTAGTTCCTTTTTAAGTTTCAAAGCGCTACTTTCTTATTTTTATTTTTCGACGCCTTTTACCTATGTATCAATTATCACTCCAATTAGTAATCTCAATTTGCAATTTTAATTTTAAGTTAGTGATAGTAATAAGGTTGGGTTAGTAGAGTGTTTTAAAGTTTTTTAGTCATTTTTTTTCTTTTTCGACGCCTTTTATTTTTCAACCCTTTTCTTTTTCGACCTTTTTCGACGCGCTCTTTTTCTTTTTTATTTCTCGCCATTCTAGTTTTTAGGACATATATTTTTATTGTATTTCTTATCTAAATTTCTTTAAATTATGAAAATTTATTTTAAGTGGTTAAATTGATAGACATCAAAATTTTCTGGTTCGTAGTAATAGTTGGATTTGTACGTGGACCGGGTTATTGGAGCCAAACAGTACTCAATTATATTGAGACCAAGAGAATCCTGCCCCTCTGCTGCATCTTTTGGCTATTCGAAACGTGGGCAAAATTAGAAAAGTCTATTAATTGGATAACTTATATAATTTTTCTTTCCTTTTAAAAACTAATAGGATATTCAGTGAATGCACCGAGCAAGACGTTCACCACCTTTTGTACGTTCACCACCTTTTGTACATTCACCACCTGTAACTCGATCAAGACATCTAGCAAATATTGTCGCCGTTGATTTTTCTTTAGAATCGTCATCCAGTCGACCAAGTACTCCAATTCAAATTTCCGATAATCCATTTTTTGAACCCGACCTCACAATTGAGAATTCGGAGAATATTCAGGGACAATTCATAGATCCTGAACCATTATTTTTTCCTCCGGAACCACCAATTATTCAAACAGAGATTGTTGAGGAACGAACCATTAAATCAGAATCCTCTAGTGATTCAGGTTCAACAAATTCAATTATGGAGAATCTGGAACCTTTAAGTATGGAAGACCAAATGCGAGCTAAACGCACTGGCCAAGGTCACGCAATTACTCATCCTGACATTAATGCGCCAGATTATGAAATCAAAGGACAAATTCTACACATGGTGACTAATCAATGCCAATTTAGTGGTGCGCCGAAGGAAGATCCAAATGAACATCTTCGTACCTTTAATAGGATCTGCACACTATTTAAAATAAGAGAAGTTGAGGATGAACAGATATATCTCATGTTATTTCCCTGGACTTTAAAGGGAGAAGCCAAAGATTGGTTGGAATCGTTACCTGAAGGGGCGATTGATACATGGGACGTTTTAGTTGAAAAATTTCTTAAACAATTCTTTCCGGCATCTAAAGCCGTGAGACTTCAAGGAGAAATTATTACGTTCACATAGAAACCGAATGAAACTCTATATGAGGCATGGACCAGATTTGGAAAGTTATTGAGAGGATGTCCGCAACATGGTTTAGACACCTGTCAAATAGTACAAATATTCTACAAAGGATGCGACATCACTACAAGGAAAGACATCGACATAGCAGCTGGTGGTTCTATTATGAAGAAAACCGAAACTGATGCTTACAAAATTATTGATAACACTGCTTCCCACTCACATGAGTGGCACCAAGAAAAAGATATCGTTAGATCATCTAAAGCAGCTAGAGCCGATTCTAGCCATGACTTAGATTCCATTTCTGCAAAGATAGATGCTGTCGAGAGACGAATAGAAAAGATGACTAAGGATATACACTCAATACGAATTAGTTGTGAGCAGTGTGGAGGACCACATTTGACAAAAGATTGTCTCAGTATTGAAATAACAATGGAACAAAGAGAGAATATTTCATACATAAACCAAAGGCCTGGAAATAATTATCAGAATAATTATCAACCGCCAAGACCAATTTACAATCAAAACCAAAATTATAATCGAAATGTTCCATACAACAACCAACAAGGTCCAAGTAATCAACAAGTATCCAATAATACTTACAATCAGCAAAGACCTAATTTTCAAAACAAACCACCACAAACCGATGATAAAAAGCCGAATTTAGAAGATATGATGACGAAGCTAGTTGAAACTCAAACGCAGTTTTTCACATCTCAAAAACAAACCAATGAACAAAATGCTCAAGCATTTAGAAATCAACAAGCTTCTATTCAAAATCTGGAACAAGAAGTAAGTAACCTAGCAAGGTTAATAGGTGAAAGAAAACCGGAAAGTTTACCTAGTGATACAAATGCTAACCCCCGAAATGAAACAGCTAAAGCTATTACCACAAGAAGTGGTATTACACTTAAACCACCTGAAATACCTGTAATTTCTGATGAAGCTATTCCTAATCCACAAGAACTACAACCTGAACAAGATAAGGAAAAAGAACCGGTAGTTGAAAAGGTTAATGAAGATAACACAGTTAAGGATAAACCTTATGTTAAACCATACCAACCACCACTTCCTTACCCGAGTAAAATGAAAAAAAGAGAAACTTGAAGTCGAGCAATCCAAATTTTTGGATATGTTTAAATAAATAAATGTCAATCTTCCATTCATTGATGTAATTTCAGGAATGCCTAGATATGCTAAATTTATGAAAGATCTAATCTCAAATAGAAAGAAAATGGAAGAACTCTCTGCCGTTACTATGAATGCTAATTGTTCAGCAGTGCTGTTGAATAAGATACCAGAAAAATTATCTGATCCAGGAAGTTTCACAATTCCATGTTTTCTGGGTAGTCTTAGTTCAATAGAAGCATTGGCAGACTTAGGTGCTAGTATAAATTTAATGTCGTATTCACTATACGCCAAACTAGACCTTGGAGAATTGAAACCAACAAGAATAAGCATACAACTAGCCGATCGATCAATAAAATATCCTAGAGGGATAATGGAGAACATGCTAGTTAAAGTTGGTACTTTAGTATTTCCAGTAGATTTTGTTGTTCTGGACATGGAAGAAGATTCTCAAGTTCCTCTCATATTAGGAAGACCATTCTTAAACACGGCTAAAGCAATGATAGACGTGTTTGGTAAGAAACTGACCCTAAGTATAGAGGACGAGAGTGTTACCTTTTCAGTTGATAGAGCAATGCAACAACCGCAATCTGCAGATGATACATGTTATTATATTCAAACTATAGAATCACATGCAGAATTGTTAGAAGAATTTCCAGAATTACAAGGAATAGGATAATGTTCTTTAGGAGAAGGGACTGAACCAATTGATGAAACTGAAATGTTAGCTACACTAATGGCTAATGGATATGAACCAACAACAGAAAAAATTCAAATGCTAAAATAAGAAGACAGATATCGATATAATCATCGATAGAAGAACCACCGACATTAGAGTTAAAGCCACTTCCAAACCATTTGGAATACGCTTATTTACATGGTGAATCTGAATTACCTGTAATAATATCGTCTTCTCTTACTAAAAATGAGAAATCGCAACTCATTTTTGTGTTGAAAGCTCATAAACCAGCCATTGCATGGAAGATTCATGATATAAAAGGAATAAGTCCTTCGTATTGCACACATAAAATCCTTATGGAAGAAGGTCATAAAACGTATATGCAACGCCAATGAAGACTAAATCCGAATATGCAAGATGTAGTTAAGAAAGAAATTATTAAACTGCTTGATGCGGGTTTAATTTATCCAATTTCTGATAGTCCATGGGTAAGCCCAGTTCAATGCGTACCTAAGAAGGGTGGCATGACTGTTATCACAAATGAGAAAAATGAGCTTATTCCTACTAGGACTGTAACAGGATGGCGTGTTTGTATTGATTATAGAAAATTAAATGACGCCACCAGAAAAGATCACTTTCCCTTACCTTTTATTGATCAAATGTTGGAAAGATTAGCCGGAAATAGTTACTATTGTTTTCTTGATGGTTTTTCCGGATATTTTCAAATTCCAATAGCACCCGAGGACCAAGAGAAAACCACATTCACGTGCCCTTATGGTACTTTTGCTTACAAACGCATGCCATTTGGACTTTGCAACGCCCCTGCAACCTTTCAAAGGTGCATGATGGCAATTTTTCACGACATGATAGAAGAATGCATGGAAGTTTTCATGGATGACTTTTCAGTCTTCGGTGATACTTTTGAAACATGTCTAGCTAATCTTGAACGAATGCTTATTAGATGCGAACAATCAAATCTAGTACTTAATTGGGAGAAATGCCATTTCATGGTTAAAGAAGGCATCGTTCTTGGTCATAAAATTTCAAAGGAAGGAATTGAAGTGGATAGAGCTAAAGTAGATGTAATTGCTAAACTTCCACATCCCACCAATGTTAGAGGAGTTAGGAGTTTTCTAGGGCATGTCGGTTTTTACCGACGTTTCATTAAAGATTTTTCTAAAATTGCCACTCCTATGAATAAACTCCTAGAAAAGGATGCTCCATTCATCTTTTCAGATGAATGTATCAAATCTTTTAATATTCTTAAAGAGAAACTCACAAATGCGCCGATCATGATAACTCCAAATTGGAATCTACCATTCGAACTAATGTGCGACGCAAGTGATTTTGCAATGGAAGCCGTTTTAGGACAAAGGATTGAAAAATGATTTCAACCTATATATTATGCTAGTAAGATGTTACAAGGAGCACAAACAAATTACACAACTACTGAAAAAGAACTCCTTGCTATTGTCTTTGCTTTTGACAAATTTCGTTCATATCTCGTTCTAGCAAAAACGGTGGTCTATACCGACCATTCTGCTCTTAGATACCTATTTTCGAAACAAGATGCTAAACCAAGATTAATCCGTTGGATCTTACTCTTACAAGAGTTTGATATTGAAATCCGAGATAAAAGAGGAGCAGAAAATCTCGCCGCTGATCATCTTTCTCGTCTTGAAAATCCTGAATTAGAAGTTCTAAATGAATCGGCCATACAAGACAACTTTCCTGATGAATATCTATTGAAGATAGATTATAATGAAATACCATGGTTTGCAGACTATGCAAACTACTTAGTATGTGGATTCCATGAAAAAGGATTATCGTACCAAAAACGAAAGAAATTCTTCAGTGATATAAAACACTATTTCTGGGAAGATCCACATTTGTTTAAAAGTTGTCCAGATGGAATAATACGCCGATGTGTATTCGGAGATGAAGCTAGTAAAATTTTAAACCATTGTCACACAGAACCAACAGGAGGGCATTATGGGCCTCAACTAACAGCAAGAAAAGTTTATGATGCTAGATTCTATTGGCCTACAATTTACAAATACGCACACCTTCTTTGCAAATCCTGTGATGCTTGTCAAAGGGCCGGAAAAATAAGTCAACGTGATGAAATGCCACAAAATGTCATTCAAGTATGTGAAGTATTTGACATTTGGGGTATTGACTTTATGGGTCCATTTCCAAAATCTCATAATAATCTCTACATTCTCGTTGCCATTGATTATGTATCTAAATGGGCGGAAGCACAAGCTCTCCCAACTAACGATGCACGAGTTGTAGTCAACTTTTTAAAACGTCTTTTTGCAAAGTTCGGAACACCGAAAGCTTTAATAAGTGATCGGGGAACTCATTTTTGTAATAATCAACTTGAGAAAGTTCTCAAAAGATATGGAGTAACTCATAAAATCTCCACCGCTTATCATCCACAGACGAGTGGACAAGTTGAAAATACCAACCGAGCTTTAAAACGTATTCTAGAAAAAACCGTAGGATCAAATCCGAAGGAATGGTCCATTAAGTTGGAGGATGCACTCTGGGCTTTTAGAACAGCTTACAAAACTCCAATTGGAACCACACCTTTCAGACTCGTTTATGGAAAAGCATGTCATCTTCCAGTAGAAATTGAACACAAAGCATTTTGGGCTTTGAAGACATGTAATCTTGATTTACATGAAGCCGGACGTCTACGATTAAGTCAACTAAATGAATTAGAAGAATTAAGACAAGAAGCATACGAAAATTCATTAATCTATAAGGAAAGAACAAAGAAATGGCATGATAAAAGAATCAGAAGTTCAAAAGAATTTAAAGAAGGAGACAGAGTTCTTCTTTTCAATTCACGATTCAAGCTATTTCCTGAAAAATTGAAATCAAGATGGTCTGGACCATTTATAGTCAAAAGAGTTTTCCCATACGGAACAGTAGAGTTAATAAATTCAAATGGGATTGAATTTAAGGTTAATGGTCACAGAGTTTAACATTACATAGATAGTCCGATGGAAGTTGACAACGAAGTTAATCACAATTTCAATACCACAGCTAACTAAGTGTAGGGAGAATCAAGTCTTTAAAGGATAATATGTATTTCTGTTAGAGTTAGATTTTCTATTTTCGTGTAGTTCTCGAAAATGGAACCCGAATGGTCTTTCCCTAGCAGACCCTAAAGAACTAGTCTTCTCCCCCCATTCTGAATTTTTATTTTTTTTAGGTTTTTCGAAATGAAGACTTCCTGTGAACTAAACCATGGTCTAATGCTACACGCTTTGATTACTAAACGTAATAATGACACACTTCCGAGTGAACTGGTATCAGTAATCAGAGAAAAATTGGACGGAGTAAGAAAAGAATCCAGATGCGAAGATAATAAGTTACAATTTGGTAAAGGAAAATCAAAATCCGCAGCGAAAAGAAGAGCACGACACCTTGAAAAATGTCACAAATGCGGAAAATGGTCACACGAAGGTAAATGTTCAAATAATCAAACCTATTCAAACACCGAATTTGTTACTTTATGCAGAGATGGACCGTTCATATGTTTAGAAGAAAAAACATTAAATGCTCGAGGTTACGCCTATGTAGCCATGGAAAATCAATTAGTCCGACTATCTTATGAGTGGGCTAGAGCATATCACTAAGAAATCTATTTCACAGGTAAGTTTGTACAGTTTTTATTTTTATTTTTAACCTTTTGATAATAAACGCTAATTTGTTCGCTATAAAGTATTAAATTGGTATTCAATAAAATTAGGTCTTGCGACCGAAATTATTAATATCATACAAAAATTTATTACATCACTGCAAAATTTATCATTTATTCTTAAGGTATAAATATCTTTAATCAATCAACCCAAAATATTTCAAAAATTTGTCATGAGTTAAATTAGGTCAATGAACCGAAATTACTTTATCGAAAAGAGGGGCGTATATTTTTGATAATATTTGATTGATTAAAGTGGAATAAAAGCCAAAAAGATTTTTAATTTTATTTTTACCATGTTTTTAAAATTAATATATAAATCTTAAATTGATATTGTAAACTTTTTAAATCAATATATTTAAAATTGTAAATATTTTAAAAATTAATATTTTTAATATAAGTTTGTATGTATAAAAACAAAATTAAATTTAAGTTTGGTGTGAATTTTTAATATGAATTTTTAAATTTTATGCATTTTAAATTTAAGTTTGGTGTGAATTTAAAAACAAAAATTTACTTTATTTCGTAAGTTGAAAATATGATTTTTAAAATTCGTCGTAAGTTGAAGACTAGGTCTTTGAACCGAAATTGCTTTACCCGAGGGAGGGACGAGAACTTTTATTATCATTATTTTTAATCTTATTGAATTAAAGTATGCCAAAAACATTAAAAAAAAACCCAAAAATCTTTACTTTTAAAACCGCGCTTTGAATTGACAAATTTTAAAATTTTGTCGAGGGACAGACTAGGACATCGTTCCAAAAAGCCCTCATCCTAAAAAGAAACAAATTTTTAAAATTTTATAAATTTATGTTTTAGAAATTATAACTTTTTTATATAAAAAAAACGCCAATATCTTTGGAAACTTTGGTAAAATTTAATCATTTCTATGCTAATCACCATCAATAATTTAAATTGTTACTGATTTCTTGCAAATGAGGGCATTGCAAGATCTTAAGTGTGGGAAGGGGTTAAATTCTTTCGGATTTTTAAAATTTTTACTTTATACACTTGGTTATCATTAAAAATACTAGTAACACAGTAGTTGTATTAGAATCTAGTGCTCTCTGATAACAAAGAACAACCCTAGTCTTATATACTGACGACCCAATTCTAGTAAAAAAATTTAAAATTTTCAATTAAATGAACTCATAATCATGTTTATACATATTTATGAACGATAAAACTAGGTGTTAACACCGAAATTATTGTTACCTCGGAAAGGACATAAATTGAGAAACAACCCAAAAATGTTAGAATTCATTTAAGAATGGAATAGAGAAAAATAAAAAGGCAAAAAAAGGAAAATAAAAGCCAAGTGTGGGAAATTTTTGCCAAGTTATTCAAAATATATATCACATATTTTTGTACAAATAATTGAAAATACTTTTGTTTTGGACGATAATTAACTGTTTTACCCGATAAAAGAAAAGAAGAGATGGATCTACACGATGAATCAATTCCATCATTAAAAGGAAGTAAAGCCTTCCGAAAAAGACACGCGCTTCTTGATTTAGGTCAAGAAGTTGTCGTTCAGACCAGCTGTAGGTTGACGAAAAATCTAGAAAAGTCATCACTAAAATCAGCAGGAAATCCACGGACCTCAGCATCAAACAGGGTCGCCAAGTGGTCAGATTTATCCTAACCATGAGAAGGATTTATCTCGTACAATGGGGGCACCGTGCAAATTAGCTTGATAAGACTAATGAATCAGATCCCCAGAAAGGATAATCTCCTTAAAGATCAAAAATCAGCTTTTAAGACTGATATTACTCAATCCTAGAGATTGACCTTAAAGATTGAGAATTACAAACTCATGGAATTCGATGATATCTAAACTCGAGCTTGAACGAGAAAATATTTTGATCAAAATTACAAACCGATTTGTTTTCTGAAAACCCATTTTCAATGCGTTCATTACCATTGAACGTAAAATCTTAGGAATTCACCTGGAATTCATTAGGTCACCTGAACCAAATCAGGTGTCAACCGTAAGAACGGTGGTTGCATAGCATGGTCAAAGACAGGACCTTGTGCCAGACCAAAAAATTATAAGGGTGAGCTTTACTATTGCTCCTACCAAGGATAGTAATTGCATCCGACACATTATAGACCATAATTAAAAGCATGTCAGGGGACATTGCCTTAACAGTTGCTTGTTCAACGCTTTCCTTTACAACCGGACGGTAGTTTACCGAAAGGTAATATACGGAGCAAGTATACTAGACGTGTTGCTTTCCTAATACAAGGTTAGCAAGTGGGTGACACAAAACCACAAGTTTTGAGCTAAAATTTTCAAATCTGAAACCCACCAAACCCACAAAAATATTTTGCAAACACCGGTGAAGGGTTATTCTGGAAAACTTATCTAGGGTAAAAACTAGATTTAATTTTCAAAAGATCAAATGTTTTCATAAAGATCCAATTTCCTTAATGGATCTAAATTTTTATAGTCATGTGGGACTGTAAACCACATCGTTACTACCATTGTTTATACCGCCGTATAGAAATCACTGATGTACAAAGTGTGAAGAATAAAGAAGTGATTCTAGTATATTTCAAGACTATTGCTTGAGGACAAGCAACACTCAAGTGTGGGAATATTAAGGGGTTAAATTCTTTCAGATTTTTATAATTTTTACTTTATACACTTGGTTATCATTAAAAATACTAGTAACACAGTAGTTGTATTAGAATCTAGTGCTCTCTGATAACATAGAACAGCCCTAGTCTTATATACTGACTACCCAATTCTAGTAAAAAATTTTAAAATTTTCAATTAAATGAACTCAAAATCATGTTTATACATATTTATGAACGATAAAACTAGGTGTTAACACCGAAATTATTGTTACCTCGGAAAGGACATAAATTGAGAAACAACCCAAAAATGTTAGAATTCATTTAAGAATGGAATAGAGGAAAATAAAAAGGCAAAGAAAGGAAAATAAAAGCCAAGTGTGGGAAATTTTTACCAAGTTATTCAAAATATATATCACATATTTTTGTACAAATAATTGAAAATACTTTTGTTTTGGACGATAATTAACTGTTTTACCAGATAAAAGAAAAGAAGAGATGGATCTACACGATGAATCAATTCCATCATTAAAAGGAAGTAAAGTCTTCCGAAAAATACACGCGCTTCTTGATTTAGGTCAAGTAGTTGTCGTTCAGACCAGCTGTAGGTTGACGAAAAATCTAGAAAAGTCATCACTAAAATCAGCAGGAAATCCACGGACCTCAGCATCAAACAGGGTCGCCAAGTGGTCAGATTTATCCTAACCATGAGAAGGATTTATCTCGTACAATGGGGGGCACCATGCAAATTAGCTTGATAAGACTAATGAATCAGATCCCCAGAAAGGATAATCTCCTTAAAGATCAAAAATCAGCTTTTAAGACTGATATTACTCAATCCTAAAGATTGACCTTAAAGATTGAGAATTACAAACTCATGGAATTCGATGATATCTAAACTCGAGCTTGAACGAGAAAATATTTTGATCAAAATTACAAACCGATTTGTTTTCTGAAAACCCATTTTCAATGCGTTCATTACCATTGAACGTAAAATCCTAGGAATTCACCTGGAATTCATTAGGTCACCTGAACCAAATCGGGTGTCAACCGTAAGAACGGTGGTTGCATAGCATGGTCAAAGACAGGACCTTGTGCCAGACCGAAAAATTATAAGGGTGAGCTTTACTATTGCTCCTACCAAGGATAGTAATTGCGTCCGACATGTTATATACCATAATTAAAAGCATGTCAGGGGACATTGCCTTAACAGTTGCTTGTTCAACGCTTTCCTTTACAACCGGACGATAGTTTACCGAAAGGTAATATACGGAGCAAGTATACTAGACGTGTTGCTTTCCTAATACAAGGTTAGCAAGTGGGTGACACAAAACCACAAGTTTTGAGCTAAAATTTTCAAATCTGAAACCCACCAAACCCACAAAAATATTTTGCAAACACCGGTGAAGGGTTATTCTGGAAAACTTATCTAGGGTAAAAACTAGATTTAATTTTCAAAAGATCAAATGTTTTCATAAAGATCCAATTTCCTTAATGGATCTAAATTTTTATAGTCATGTGGGACTGTAAACCACATCGTTACTACCATTGTTTATACCGCCGTATAGAAATCACTGATGTACAAAGTGTGAAGAATAAAGAAGTGATTCTAGTATATTTCAAGACTATATTGCTTGAGGACAAGCAACACTCAAGTGTGGGAATATTAAGGGGTTAAATTCTTTCAGATTTTTATAATTTTTACTTTATACACTTGGTTATCATTAAAAATACTAGTAACACAGTAGTTGTATTAGAATCTAGTGCTCTCTGATAACATAGAACAGCCCTAGTCTTATATACTGACTACCCAATTCTAGTAAAAAATTTTAAAATTTTCAATTAAATGAACTCAAAATCATGTTTATACATATTTATGAACGATAAAACTAGGTGTTAACACCGAAATTATTGTTACCTCGGAAAGGACATAAATTGAGAAACAACCCAAAAATGTTAGAATTCATTTAAGAATGGAATAGAGGAAAATAAAAAGGCAAAGAAAGGAAAATAAAAGCCAAGTGTGGGAAATTTTTACCAAGTTATTCAAAATATATATCACATATTTTTGTACAAATAATTGAAAATACTTTTGTTTTGGACGATAATTAACTGTTTTACCCGATAAAAGAAAAGAAGAGATGGATCTACACGATGAATCAATTCCATCATTAAAAGGAAGTAAAGTCTTCCGAAAAAGACACGCGCTTCTTGATTTAGGTCAAGTAGTTGTCGTTCAGACCCGCTGTAGGTTGACGAAAAATCTAGAAAAGTCATCACTAAAATCAGCAGGAAATCCACGGACCTCAGCATCAAACAGGGTCGCCAAGTGGTCAGATTTATCCTAACCATGAGAAGGATTTATCTCGTACAATGGGGGGCACCATGCAAATTAGCTTGATAAGACTAATGAATCAGATCCCCAGAAAGGATAATCTCCTTAAAGATCAAAAATCAGCTTTTAAGACTGATATTACTCAATCCTAAAGATTGACCTTAAAGATTGAGAATTACAAACTCATGGAATTCGATGATATCTAAACTCGAGCTTGAACGAGAAAATATTTTGATCAAAATTACAAACCGATTTGTTTTCTAAAAACCCATTTTCAATGCGTTCATTACCATTGAACGTAAAATCCTAGGAATTCACCTGGAATTCATTAGGTCACCTGAACCAAATCGGGTGTCAACCGTAAGAACGGTGGTTGCATAGCATGGTCAAAGACAGGACCTTGTGCCAGACCAAAAAATTATAAGGGTGAGCTTTACTATTGCTCCTACCAAGGATAGTAATTGCGTCCGACATGTTATATACCATAATTAAAAGCATGTCAGGGGACATTGCCTTAACAGTTGCTTGTTCAACGCTTTCCTTTACAACCGGACGATAGTTTTCCGAAAGGTAATATACGGAGCAAGTATACTAGACGTGTTGCTTTCCTAATACAAGGTTAGCAAGTGGGTGACACAAAACCACAAGTTTTGAGCTAAAATTTTCAAATCTGAAACCCATCAAACCCACAAAAATATTTTGCAAACACCAGTGAAGGGTTATTCCAGAAAACTTATCTAGGGTAAAAACTAGATTTAATTTTCAAAAGATCAAATGTTTTCATAAAGATCCAATTTCCTTAATGGATCTAAATTTTTATAGTCATGTGGGACTGTAAACCACATCGTTACTACCATTGTTTATACCGCCGTATAGAAATCACTGATGTACAAAGTGTGAAGAATAAAGAAGTGATTCTAGTATATTTCAAGACTATATTGCTTGAGGACAAGCAACACTCAAGTGTGGGAGTATTTGATAATGCTAAAAACGAACATATATTTCATAGCATTATTCCTCAAGAAAGACAAGCTTTTAGTTGCAATTGTCCTATTTACAAGTGATATTCGTTTAAATAATAAAAGGTGAAGACAAAAGACAGATTCGACGAATTGAAGACGCAAACGACCAAAAAGCTCAAAAGTACAAAATACAATCAAAGAGGTTCCAATTATTGATGAGAAACGTCTCAAAATTACAAAAGTACAAGATTTAAAACGCAAAGTACACGATATAAAATAGTACGCAAGGACGTTCGAAAATCCGAAACCGGGACCAGAGTCAACTCTCAACGCTTGACGCAACGGACTAAAAATTACAAGTTAACTATGTATATAAATATAATATAATATATAATTAATTATATAAATTATATATATATATATATATATATATATATATATTATATTTATATATTAAAACCGTCGGCAGACTAGGATCCAAACTTGTGTGAGCTGGATTTACGAACTCCGCGACTCGCGGAGTTTGTAGTGCAAAAAGGCCGCAACTCGCGGAGAGGTCCTGGACAAAAATGCCTATAAAAGCTCGCGCATTCTGAACGTTTTATATATCTTTTTCTTCTCCTCATTCATACGTAATATATATATATATATATTATAATTTTAATTTTAATTTTAATTTTAAATCCTAATAATAAGGGTATGTTAGCGAATATTGTAAGGATGTAAGTCGAAATTCTGTCCGTGTAACGCTACGCTATTTTTAATCATTGTAAGTTATGTTCAACCTTTTTACATTAATGTCTCGTAGCTAAGTTGTTATTATGCTTATTTAATACAGAAGTAATCATGATGTTGGGCTAATTACTAAAATTGGGTAATTGGGTTTTGTACCATAATTGGGGTTTGGACAAAAGAACGACACTTGTGGATATTAGACTATGGGCTATTAATGGGCTTTATATTTGTTTAACTAAATGATAGTTTGTTAATTTTAATATAAAGATTTGCAATTGGACATACCTATAAATAACCATATACACTCGATCGGACACGATGGGCGGGATATTTATATGTACAAATAATCGTTCATTTAACCGGACACGGGAATGGATTAATAGTCTATGGAATTATTAAAATAGGGGTGAAATTATGTACAAGGACACTTGGCATAATTGATAACAAAGTATTAAAACCTTGGGTTACACGCAGTCGATAACCTGGTGTAATTATTAAACAAAGTATTAAAACCTCGTTACAATTTAAGTCCCCAATTAGTTGGAATATTTGACTTCGGGTATAAGGATAATTTGACGAGGATACTCGCACTTTATATTTATGACTGATGGACTGTTATGGACAAAAATCAGACGGACATATTAAATAATCCAGGACAAAGGACAATTAATCCATGGGCATAAAACTAAAATCAACATGTCAAACATCATGATTACGGAAGTTTAAATAAGCATAATTCTTTTATTTCATATTTAATTTCCTTTATTTTATATTTAATTGCACTTTTAATTATCGCACTTTTATTTATTGTTATTGTATTTAATTGCACTTTTAATTATCGTACTTTTTAATTATCGCAATTTATTTTATCGTACTTTTATTTATCGCAATTTCATTATCGTTATTTACTTTACGCTTTAAATTAAGTTATATTTATTTTTAACATTTTACATTAGGTTTTAACTGCAACTAAGTTTTAAAATCGACAAACCGGTCATTAAACGGTAAAAACCCCCCTCTATAATAATAATATTACTTATATAAATATTTGTATTTTTATAAATTAAAACTAATATAGCGTTAAGCTTTGTTTAAAAGATTCCCTGTGGAACGAACCGGACTTACTAAAAATTACACTACTGTACGATTAGGTACACTGCCTATAAGTGTTGTAGCAAGGTTTAAGTATATCCATTCTATAAATAAATAAATATCTTGTGTAAAATTGTATCGTATTTAATAGTTTTTCCTAGTAAAATATAAGCTATTTCATATACACCTCGCATAGCATCAATATTATATTAACTCATGCTTCAGTTCCTAACACTACTTCAAAACATTCATAATTTAAACTCGAAGGTTTACAGAATATAGAAACTAAACAGTTTCCTTTCTGATGTAACACTGATATCGCGAAGAGATAAATGATTTCAGATAAGAATAGTTATAAAAATATCTTCAGAAATATCGAGAATATTTATAATGAAAGATACGTTGATATCTTAGAATTTTTAATATCGATAGATGATGAAGAAGATTTGTCCGTAAAGGTTTAGAGTCAGGAGCAAGGTTGATGTGCGTAGGGGTGTATACGAAATAGTTATATTTTTATTGGTAAATACTATTAAATACGATACAATTTTACACAAGTTATTTATTTATTTA
Source organism: Rutidosis leptorrhynchoides (assembly GCF_046630445.1). NCBI lineage: Eukaryota > Viridiplantae > Streptophyta > Magnoliopsida > Asterales > Asteraceae > Rutidosis > Rutidosis leptorrhynchoides. The sequence goes on along the minus strand of NC_092335.1, from coordinate 48,448,206 downwards.
TAGAGTGGATATACCCAAACCTTGCTACAACACTTATAGGCAGTGTACCTAATCGTACACTAGTGTAGTTTTTAGTAAGTCCGGTTCGTTCCACATGGATCTAGCCAAGTTTAATGCTATATTTTTAAAACTAAATTTGTATATAAATATATATATAAATATAAGTAGTATTATTATTATAAAAGGGGGATTTTACCGTTTAATGATCAGTTTGTCGATTTTAAAACTTTAGTTGCAGTTAAAACCTAATGTAAAATATTACAAATAAATATAACTTAATTTAAAGCGTAAAGTAAATGACAATAATTAAAGTGCAATAAATTAAAGTGCGATAAATAAAATTACAATAATTAAAATTACAATAATTAAAGTACGATAATTAAAAGTGCAATTAAATAAAATAACAGTAAATAAAAGTGCGATGAAATATGAAATAAAGGAATTATGCTTATTTAAACTTCCATAATCATGATGTTTGACGTGTTGATTTTAATTTATTATCATGGGTTGATTGTCCTTTGTCCTGAATTATTCAATATGTCCATCTGGTTTTTGTCCATAACAGTCCATCAGTCATAAATATAAAGTGCGAGTGTCCTCGTCAAATTATCCTTATATCCGAAGTCAAATATTCCAACTAATTGGGGACTTAAACTATAATTACACAAATTTTCCTTGTATGTAATTCACCCCTATTTTAATAAGTCCATTAACTATTAATCCATTCCCATGTCCGGTTAAATGAACGATTATTAGTACTTATAAATATCCCGCCCATCGTGTTCGATCGAGTGTATGTGGTTATTTATAGGTACGTCCAATTGTAATTTTTATATTAAATTAATGAACTATCATTCAATTAAACAAATATAAAAATCATTAATAGCCCATAGTCTAATTTCCACAAGTGTCGTTCTTTTGTCCAAACTCCAATTATGGTACAAAGCCCAATTACCCAATCTTAATATTTAGCCCAACATCATGATTATTTCGGCTTAAATAAGAATAATAATAACTTAGCTACGAGACATTAATTTAAAAAGGTTGAACATAACTTACAATGATTAATAATAGCGTAGCGTTACACGGACAGAATTTCGACTTACACACTTACAACATTCGCTAACATACCCTTATTATTATTAAATTAAAATTAAAATTAAAATTATAATATATATATATATATATATATATATGTATATATATATATATATATATATATATATATATATATATATATATATATATATATATATATATATATATATTACGTGAGAGATAGAGAGGATAGAAAAAGATGTAAAACACTCGACCAAAAACTGCGAAATTTATAGATGTGGCTAGCCTTTTAGGCTCATGCGATCGCATGAAATATGGGCATCCTGGCCATGCGATCGCATGGCCAGCTGGATCAGCTCACATGTTCTTGTTTTCTAGTTTGCCGACGTTTTTAATATATAATATAATATATATATATATATAATTTTAAGAATTAATTATATATTATATTATATTCATGTGCATAGTTGACTTGTAATTTTTAGTCCGTTGCGTCGAGCGTTGAGAGTTGACTCTGGTCCCTGTTCCCGGATTTTTGAATGTCCTTTCGTACTATTTAATATCTTGTACTTTGCGTTTTGCAGCTCGTACTCTTGTAACTTTTAGACGTTTCTCATCAATAATTTGAACCACTTTGATTGTACTTTATACTTTTTAGCTTTTTGGTCATTTGCATCTTCAATTCGTCGAATCTGTCTTTTGTCTTCACCTTTTATTATTTAAACGAATATCACTTGTAAATAGAACAATTGCAACTAAAAGTTTGTCTTTCTTGAGGGATAATGCTATGAAATATATGTTCGTTTTTAGCATTATCAAATATTCCCACACTTGAGCGTTGCTTGTCCTCAAGCAATATAGTCTTGAAATAAAAATACTAGAATCACTTCTTTATTCTTCACACTTTGTACATCAGTGATTTTATACGGCGGTATGAACAATGGTAGTAACGATGTGGTTTACAGTCCCACATGACTATGAAAATTTAGATCCTTTAAGGAAATTGGATCTTTATGAAAACATTTGATCTTTCAAAAATAAAATCTAGCTTTTACTTTAGATAAGTTTTCCAGAATAACCCTTCACCGGTGTTTGCAAAATGTTTTTGTGGGTTTCAGATTTGAAAATTTTAGCTCAAAACTTATGGTTTTGTGTCACCCACTTGCTAACCTTGTATTAGAAAAGAAACACGTCCAGTATACTTGCTCTGTATATTACCTTTCGGTAAACTACCGTCCGGTTGTAAAGGAAAGCGTTGAACAAGCAACTGTTAAGGCAATGTCCCGTGACATGCTTTTGATTATAGTCTATATCGTGTCGGATGCAATTACTATCCTTTGTAGGAGCAATAGTAAAGATCACCCTATAGTTTTTCGATCTGGCATAAAGTCCTGTCTTTGACCATGCTATGCAACCACCGTTCTTACGGTTGACACCCGATTTGGTTCAGGTGACCTAATGAATTCCAGGTGAATTCCTTGGATTTTACGTTCAATGGTAATGAACGCATTGAAAATAAGGGTTTTTCAGAAAACAAATCGGTTTGTAATTTTGATCAAAATATTTTCTCGTTCAAGCTCGATTTTAGATATCATCGAATTCCATGAGTTTGTAATTCTCAATCTTTAAAAGTCAATCTCAAGGATTGAGTAATATCAGTCTTAAAAGCTGATTTTTGATCTTTAAGGAGATTATCCTTTCTGGGGATCTGATTCATTAGTCTTATAAGCTAATTTGCACGGTGCCCCCCATTGTACGAGATAGATCCTCTCATGGTTAGGATAAGTCTGACCACTTGGTGACCCTGTTTGATGCTAAGGTCCGTGAATTTCCAGCTGATTTTCGAGAAAACTTTTCAAGATTTTTCGTAGACTCTACAACTGGTCTGGACGACAACTTCATGACCTAAATCAAGAAGCGCGTGTCTTTATCGAAAGACTTTACTTCCTTTTAATGATGGAATTGATTCATCGTGTAGATCCATCTTTCTTTCAAATATATTACAATTTACCGGGTAAAACAGTTAATTTTGTCCAAAACAAAAGTATCTTCAATTATTTGTACAAAAATATGTGACATATGTTCTAAATAACTTGGTAAATTTTTCCTACACTTGGCTTTTATTTTGCTTTCTTTGCATTTTTATTTTCCTCTATTCCATTTTAAATGAATTCTAACATTTTGGGTTGTTTCTCAATTTATGTCTTTTACGAAGTAACAATAATTTCGGTGTTAACACCTAGTTTTATCGTTCATAAATATGTATAAACATGATTTTGAGTTCATTTAATTGAAAATTTTGAAAATTTTTACTAGAATTGGGTAGTCAGTATATAAGACTAGGGCTGTTCTTTATTATCAGAGAGCACTAGATTCTAATACAACTACTGCGTTACTAGTATTTTTAATGGTAACCAAGTGTATAAGTCAAAAATTTTAAAAATCCGAAAGAATTTAACCCCTTCCCACACTTAAGATCTTGCAATGCCCTCATTTGCAAGAAATCAGTACAATTTAATTTATTGAGGGTGATTAGCGTAGAAAAATGATTAAATTTTACCAAAGTTTCCAAACATATTGGCGTTTGTCACTTTAAAGCGTTGTTTTAAAAGCAAAGATTTTTGGGTTTTTTAGTGTTTTTGGCATACTTTAATTCAATAAGATTAAAAATAATGACAATAAAATTTCTCGTCCCTCCCTTGGGTAAAGCAATTTCGATTCAACGACCTAGTTTTCAACTCACGACGAATTTTTAGAAATCACATTTTTAACTTAATGAAATAAAGTAAATTTTTGTTTTTAAATTCACACCAGACTTAAATTTAAAATGCATAAAATTAAAAATTCATATAAATATCATTAATATTTTTATACATTAATTTTACAAACTTATATTGAAAATATTAATTTTTCAAATATTTACAAACTTAAATATATTGATTTTAAAAAGTTTACAATATTAATTTAATATTTATATATTAATTTTAAAAACAAGGTAAAAATTAAAATTAAAAAATCTTTTTAGTCTTTTATCCCACTTTAATCAATCAAATATTATCAAAAATATACGCCCCTCTTTTCGGTAAAGTAATTTCAGTTCCATAACCTAGTTTTACTCCTGACGAATTTTTGAAATATTTTGGGTTGATTGATTAAAGACAGGGAAAAGTATATGAAAATGCATTGAACTTTCACCAAATTCCTATTGTATGCATCGAACTTTTAGATCTTCTATTGTATGCATTCAACTTTTAAATATGTACTATTGTATGCAACTTATGACTTATACAACATGTATCAAGTTACTAACATTAATTTTTTGACACAGTTGGTCCCTCCACAAACGAATGTTAGTTATCTCCGTTAAAAATCTCTAAACAATTTTCCACATATTACATCGATATTAATATGTATATAATATAATCTTCATCTTCCCCAATTTGTTAATCTAAAACCAACACCATAGTTCAAGAAATTGCATTTTTCTTGAATCATCATTTTCCCTAATTTTTGTTAAATCATCATCAACTCAACTCAATTTCAGAAACCATCAATTTCTAGCACACACACTATAAAAACACATTCAATTTCAGACACAAACATTATAACAAATTCGTTTGTTATAAAAACACATTCAATTTCAGAAACCATTGATTTCTAAGATTTCAAAATCGTCCTCTAAAAATTCATCCTTTAAATTGATCTTCGATGTTGAACCACAACTTGATTTGAAGAAGTATGGCGAAGAAGAAACAAAAGCAGATCCAAGAATTGATTTGAGAATCGATTTGAAGATGTACAGCTCCAGATCTGGGAATCGATTTGAAGAAGTACAACTCCAGATCTGGTGAATCTTCCATTTTATGAAAAATGATTTTGATTTCTTCGATATGATTTGAACGATTTTGGTTTGATGTTTACCTTTTTATTTTTATTTTTGATTTTCTGCTCTTCTTCTATATTTTTGGAGCTTCTATAACGGACTAATACAGTAAAGAATATTGATTTTAATGAGTGAAATAAAATAGAGATGGAGATGGGGCAATTTTATAACACCCCGCCAAAATATCATCTGACGGCGTGTTAATTCCGGTCCCACAGTTAATAGTTACGCCCTCTATATGAGACGTTTAAAGCAATCGCATTTAATTTTATTTAAAATAATAACTTTCAAAAACAAAAGTCAGAAATCCCAAAATAGAAACACTGTTGTGATCGTAACCACAAGCCAACAGTATTTAAACAGTTATAAAAGTTTTAAATGCGAAAGTAAATAATGTTCTTTAAAATCAAATGCTGACTCCACGGCCAGACATGCAGCAAACACAGCGGAAGCATACCTCTTAAGGACCTGAGAATAACAACACGCAAAAATAGGTCAACAAATAATGTTGGTGAATCTACAGGTTTAAAGTAACGTAACAATGTCTGAAAAACAATTATCAGAAAAATAGTTTAATTTCATTGACCACAAGATTCTATCGCAAGCATAAACCGAGCACCTGAATACTAGCAAAGACCCGAGTATAGCCACTATACCCACCTTACCTCGTAAAATATTATACATTGTTCAGATGTATTAAATGTTCAAAGTAAATGCACCACTGCTTTTATAGGGGGTGAGGTTGTCAACCTAACGGATCCGTCCATCTAAATTGTGCCTACCAAATGGTATTAAAAGTATTCAAGCTAGAGGCTTTTTGAACAAACTCAATATGCATATGTGTAGTACTCATGTCAATATAAAGCATTTAAAAATGTAAATATAACAGCGTGTATTCTCATCCCTGAAAACATGTAAAAAGCGGGATTGTAGACTCACCTTTGAATAAGCTCGGAATGAAAGACAAATGACTTGTACGGTTTAGACCCGAGTAATGTAACCTAAGTATACGTATGTAGGTTGGTCAATATATGTATCTTATATAAGTGTGGTTTCATAGTGTACGTTGTCTTATTGCTCGACTCGACGCGATTCACAGTAAAAGTCAACTATATCATGCAAGTCAAACAAAGTCAACCGAAGTCAAACCGAAGTCAAACTTGGTCAAAGTAGTCAAATAAAGTCAAAATCAGTAGGTTCATGTCAAATATTGGTCAACATGTCAAAACTAAGTCATACAATACGTTTTAGGTCATGAATAATCATTTTCACAATTTCAGTTTATCGTCATGCACCAAATTTACGAACACGTAGCACACTTAGCACAATATCTCATAGTACAAAATTCAAGTAAATATGAAAAACTTCAAATCATAATTAGACTCAAAATAGATTCCAAAAAGTCCAGCCAGGGACTCATACGACAATTAAAAGTCAGGAATCAGAAAGGATACATTTGGGGTTTGCCAAGTCAGTTTCTGACCGCGCACTGATTTCATTTCGGCTATAACCGGAGTTAGAAACATGAAATTGATACAAGACTAGTGGCCATAGTTCAAGGACCAATCAAAGTAACACATATCAAAAATCTAGCCACTTTTGTTTAGCAAATTTGTACAGTTTATTCGTGCAAGTTGATCATTTAGTTTTTAGTTCAAATCAGAATTCACATAAAGTATGGCTCTATTGTGCCCAATGCATAAGGTTTCAGAGATTAACATAAACTAACAATAAGTCACATATCATATTAAGTTTCATTTTCCAGAAGTATACATGCTCATCAATATACAAAATTCAAAAAGTACAAAACCGTGTCCAATTTACAGATTCGATTCCCATTTCGTTAGTCACATTCGCATACGATTATCCGAAGATCTAGATACAATTAGCCTATGATATATATATGAAAGATGAATTAATTTTTGTCTATTTTTCAAATATGCAAAGCTTCAATCACAGAAGTTAACACATTTTATCATACAAGGTTATTTTCATGAAAGTGCTGTATAAAACTTCATTTACACTAATTCTAGCATATCTCGGGCTATACATAAGCAAACGACATGATATCCTAGTCTAACTTGAGTGTTTTTAAATTATATTTCCAGTGGTATAATTCTCACATTCCAATTCGTTTTCTATCAATACCAGATTTCTGATCAAGCAACAATAACACAACGATAATTCAAATCGACATAACTTAATCATACGGAAACGAAATCAAGCGAATCCAAAGCCTAAACTCAATAATTTTTTGCTAGGAATCTGATTATAACATAATAATTAACATTTGAAAAACTTAATTTTTCTGATCAAACAAATACAAATTCGTTTTTAAACCCTAGCGCATCAAACAATCAAATTAACGATTACAATTAACACGTACGCGTATAGACTTGAGCAATTGATAACATAACTATGAAACTTTATAAAAATCAGATTTTTAAGAATTAGGGTTCATGCAATTATACCTTTGATCGCTAAATTAAATACACCAACGCGTAGAGGAGATCGAGAATTGCAACTTTCGTGTTCAAGGTTTTATCAAAAGATCAAAAATTGAAGGTGATGATGATGGTGATGTTGGGCGACGATGGGGAGGAGCCAGGGAGAGATCGACTGCAGTTTTTTGTGTAAGGGTTTACTAATTTTAGGTTAATACTTCTATTTATACTAACCCTAGTTTCACAAATTAGCACATAAGCCCCTAAACTTACAAAAATTGAAACATAAGGGGTGAGGGGGAGGGGCCGGCCGAATGGGGCCCACCATGGGTTCCCGGGTTCTCGTTTTGCAATTCTGTGTATTCGTGGTCCGTTTTAAGTGTCGTTTTGTCGTACCGAAGGCCCGAAACGCTAATCTGATCGTTAAACGCATCCAATCGCTTAATTTATTAAAAACCCAATAAATTAAATATTTTAAAAAGTTAATAATTAATAAAATTAATTATTAAAATAAGCCCGAGCGTTTCGTTGCTCAAAAAGCTATTATCAAAATCGTATCGTTTTTATCGTATTTCATTATTCGAAATATTTATTTGAATTAATATCAACCCATATCAATTATTAAAACCCTCCAAAGGTCAAGTACGCATTTAATACATGTAACCACATAAAAGTTAAATAATCACCGTTAAATAAACTAACGGAAGGTTAACGAAAGTAACGGAAAAATCAGGGTTGTTACATTACCCACCTGTTATTGAAAATTTCATCCCGAAATTTTAGTGATCGTCCACTGAAGTGGTTTCCTCAGGAAACAATTGCGGATACTTCAGCCTCATCTGGTCTTCACGCTCCCACGTGAACTCTGGTCCTCTTCTCGCGTTCCACCGAACTTTAACGATAGGAATTCTGCTTTGCTTCAACTGCTTGACCTCACGGCCCAAGATTTCAACAGGTTCCTCAATGAAATGATGTTTGTCGTCGATACGTAGTTCCTCTAGAGGAATAATCAAATTATCATCGGCTAAACACTTCTTTAGATTGGATACATGGAAAACGTCATGAATACCGCTGAGTGTTTGTGGCAGTTCCAATCTGTAAGCTACTGGTCCAACTCTTTCAATTATCTCAAACGGTCCAACATAGCGAGACTCAGTTTACCTCGTTTCCCAAATCGTACAACACCCTTCCAAGGTGATACTTTAAGCATAACTTTGTCTCCAACTTGGAACTCTATGTCCTTCCGTCTAACATCAACATAACTCTTTTGTCGACTTCGAGTCATTCTTAATCGTTCCTGAATCTGTAGAACTTTCTCATTTGTATCCTGAATAATCTCAGGACCTGTCAACTGACTATCTCCCAACTCGCTCCAACAAACGGGAGATCGACACTTCCTTCCATACAATGCTTCAAATGGTGCAGCTTTAATACTCGCATGGTAGCTGTTATTTTATGAGAACTCAGCTAGTGGTAAATACTTATCCCATCCGTTTCCGAAATCAATGACACACGCTCTCAACATGTCCTCAAAAGTCTGAATAGTTCGTTCGCTCTGGCCATCCGTCTGGGGGTGATATGCTGTACTCATATCTAAACGAGTCCCTATTGCTTTCTGTAATGATTGCCAAAATCTGGAAGTAAATCTGCTGTCGCGGTCGAATATAATAGATATAGGCACTCCATGCCTAGAGACGACTTCCTTAATGTAGATCTGAGCCAATTCTCCATCTTATCAGTTTCCCTTATCGATAAGAAGTGTGCAGACTTAGTGAGACAATCCACGATAACCCAAATAGTATCGTGACCTCCCGCCGTTCTCGGCAGTTTCGTAATGAAGTTCATGGAAATTCCTTCCCACTTCCACTGGGGAATCTCTTGTTGAATCAGTAATCCTGATGGCTTCTGATGCTTAGCCTTGACTTTAGCGCAAGTCAAGCACTTCCCGACATAAGTGGCAATTTCAGCTTTCAAGTTCGGGCCTTCAAATCTTGGTACATTTTATCTGATCCCGGATGAATTGAGTATCTCGACTTGTGTGCTTCCTCCAACACCAGTTCTCTCAATCCACCAAACTTTGGTACTCAAATTCGGTTAGCAAAGTACCATGTTCCATCCTCCTTGATGTCAAACTTCTTATCCATCCCTTTGAGAAATTCAACATCAACATTCTCTTGTTTCATGGCTTTTTGTTATGCTTCGCGGATTTGTGATGTGAGATTCGTACGGACAACTATGTTAAGCGCTTTAACCCTAAGAGGTTTCTCTCGCTCCTTTCTGCTCAAGGCATCTACCACAACATTCGCCTTGCCCGGATGGTATTGAAGTTCGCAGTTATAATCATTAAGTAGTTCCATCCAACGTCGTTGTCTCATGTTGAGTTGCTTCTGATCGAATATGTGCTGTAAACTCTTATGGTCAGTGAAGATAGTGAACTTGGTTCCAAACAGGTAGTGTCTCCACATTTTAAGTGCAAAGACAACAGCTCCTAACTCAAGGTCGTGCGTAGTGTAGTTCTGCTAGTGAATCTTTAACTGACGCGATCCATAAGCAATAACTTTGTTTCGTTGCATAAGCACGCAACCCATTCCTTGACGTGAGGCATCACAGTAAACAACAAAATCTTCACTTCCTTCGGGTAGAGACAATACTGGTGCAGTTGTTAACATCTCTTTCAACAACTGAAATGCAGTCTCTTGCGGTTCTGACCACTCAAACTTCTTGCCCTTATGAGTTAATGCAGTTAATGGTCGGTCGATCTTAGAGAATCCTTCAATGAATCTCCGGTAGTAACCAGCTAGACCCAAAAATTGCCTAATCTGCGTTGGTGTCTTTGGAGTTTCCCAATTCTTAACCTACTCAATCTTTGCTGGATCGACCTGTATTCCATTGGCCCCCACAATATGGCCAAGAAATTGTACTTCTGGTAATCAAAAGTCACACTTAGAAAACTTTGCATACAACTGCTCTTCTCTAAGCATAGTCAATATTGAACGTAGATGCTGCTCGTGCTCTTCTCTGTTCTTGGAGTACACCAATATATCATCAATGAACACAATGACGAATTTATCTAGGTATGGCTTACACACACGGTTCATGAGGTCCATGAACACTGCTGGTGCGTTCGTCAAATCAAACGACATTACTGTAAACTCATAATGTCCATAACGTGTCCTAAACGCTATCTTCGGGACATCAGCTTCTTTGACTCTCAATTGATGATACCCAGATCTCAAATCAATCTTTGAATAGCAGCTGGATCCCTACAACTGATCAAATAAGACATCAATCCTCGGTAGCGGATACCGATTCTTGATTGTCAGCTTGTTCAATTCTCTGTAGTCGATACACAACCTCATCGACCCATCCTTCTTCTTAACAAACAGGACCGGAGCTCCCCAAGGCGAAGAACTCGGTCTAATAAATCCCTTGTCTAACAACTCTTCCAATTGACTAGACAACTCTTGAAGTTCTGGGGGTGCAAGTCTGTACGGTGCGCGAGCCACTGGTGCCGCTTCTGGCACTAAGTCTATCTGAAACTCAATTTCTAGATGCGGTGGGAGACCAGGTAATTCCTCCGGAAAAACTTCAAGAAATTCCTTAACTATAGGAACGTCTTCGGGTCTCCTTTCTTCTGGTACAATTTGGCTTACATGAGCCAAGAACGCGATACATCCCTTTCTCACATACTTCTGGACTTTCAAGCAATTAATGAGATGTAATTGTGAGCCATTCTTCTCACCATAAATCATCATAGGTTCACCGTCAGCAATAGGAATACGAATAGCCTTTAGGTCACAGACCACCTTGGCTTTGTTATCAGCTAACCAGTCCATTCCAACCACAAGGTCAAAACTTCCCAGTTTAATAGGTATCACATTAATGCTAAAAGGCTTACTTTCTAACGTCAAAGTACAATTACGATAATTCTTATCAGCTCTCATCAAGTTACCATTCCCTAGTTCTATGGAATACACGTTATCTAGGGGAGAAACAGGATTCTTAACATTGTGACAAATATCCTTTGATATGAAACTTCTATCAGTGCCAGTATCAAACAAAACATAAATAAGTTGATCATCAAGTGAAAACGTACCCGTGACTAGCTTTGGATCATCACGAGCTTCCGCAGAATTAATGTTGAACACCCTTCCTCGAGCATTCCCATTATTGTTCTTAGGACAGTCCTTCTTGAAATGACCCGGCTGTCCACAACCATAACAGTTCTTACCACCATTAGCATTGTTCGCGTTGCTTGCAGTGCTGTTGTTGTTCTTGTTGCCGTTGAGATTAACCTTGCAATCTTTTGACAAATGACCAAACTTCTTACACTTGGTGCAATCCAGCACTTTGCATTCCCCACGATGGTGCTTTCCGCATCTTCAACACAAGGGTAGTTTTCCCTTATAATTCGTGTTGGACGAAGATCCCTTCTCAAAGTTACGGGGCATCTCTTGCTTCCCACCTCGATTCTGTGCGAGACTCCCAACAATGTTCTCACTTCGTTTTCTTTTTCCATTAACTTCATTCCCTGTAACAGGCACCTCTTTTCCTTCCGATCGGCTAACTTGCTTCATCCTGTTTATCGCCATATTGATGACTCCGAGTATTGTCTTTGGTTGATGGGAAAGGACAAAACCAAACACTTCCATCGGCAATCCCGACATGTACCTCTCGATTGCTCTTTCCGTTAATGAGACCAAATGTGGGCAAAGCAACGATAGTTCCCGGAATCGGGTAGTGTAACTAGCAATGTCGTTTCCAATGACCCTTAGGTTCAGAAGTTCATTTTCCCATCTTATCCGCTCTAGTCGAGGACAGTATTTCTCAATCGTGCAATCAAAACCTGCAGCTATAAGAGCTTCCGTCACACACTGGTTAACGAGTTCTTCCAATTGAGCCTCGAGCATTTCCGTAGTAAACATGGTCTCCTTCTACACAAATGATACATCGAGGTAAGATCAATGAAAAACAGAGTTACTAAAAATATACTAGCAACGAGTGTTGAAGACTAGTAATTAATAGTACGAAAAGATTCGCTAGTAGTGAGAAGTAGTGTAAGTAGTCATAGTAGTGTTAGTAGTGTTAGTAGTAACACTAGTGGTAGTAGTAGTGGTACTAGTGTTATGTAGTGATATTGGTGATAGTAACACTAAGTAGTAACATTAATGGCAATAGTAGTAGTATAACATAACACAAGTATTATGATCATACAAGTTACTAAATACAAAATATTACTGCATGCAATAAAAGATAATAGTTACCAATAGCATAATCCACCATTAATATAAGTATAATCCAAGAGTGATAAACCAAATTCCAAAGTAGTAAACCAAACAATAAACATAATGTGCTAATACCCCGGTTTATAACACCCGGTAAGTCTTATATAATCAATTAAAGAAGGTATGGCGGATGAAAAAGGAAAAGAAGCTCATGGTCAACGACCCTTCACTTCCTCTTCTGTCGGGTACGGAAGGCAGGTCCATCATTCCTCGGCCTATTACGTTCCGCCTCTAACGCAGCAACCCTGGCAGTTAAGGCTGCTATCAATCTCGCCATCTCAACGAACCTTGCTTCAGCTTCGTACGTATAAGTATTTATACCTGTGACTCTTTCCTCCATCCTCTCTAGATCATCGGGGTGCGGATATGTTCTAGCAATATCGCTCAATGCGTTAACACGATCAACAATATCCCTGTTACGGTTAGTATGAACCAAATCCAACTCATAAAGGTTCACGGGATGGTTAGATATCCGATGCGGAGCAGGTACTGGTGCTGGGGCTGGAGCATTCACCTCAGCCACACTGGAGTCGCTGTCACTGCTTCCTGAATCCTGTGACATCTAACTCATAGTACAAGAACACAAACAAAACAGATTAGTCAAGTAAATAACGTTAGTCACAAAGTACTCATGTAATGACTAAGTCCCGGTCGTAGTCTAGACTCATCAAGGCATCCTAATGACCAAATTAGACACACTAATGCAAGTTCTAGTTTCCCTACGAACCATTAGCTCTGATACCAACTATAACACCCCGCCAAAATACCATCTGACGGCGTGTTAATTCCGGTCCCACAGTTAACAGTTACGCCCTCTATATGAGACGTTTAAAGCAATCGCATTTAAATTATTTAAAATAATAACTTTCAAAAACAAAAGTCAGAAACCCCAAAATAGAAACACTGTTGTAATCGTAACCACAAGCCAACAGTATTTAAACAGTTATAAAAGTTTTAAATGCGAAAGTAAATAATGTTCTTTAAAATCAAATGATGACTCCACGGCCAGACATGCAGCAAACACAGCGGAAGCATACCTCTTAAGACCTGAGAATAACAACACGCAAAAACAGGTCAACAAATAATGTCGGTGAATCTACATGTTTAAAGTAACGTAACAATGTCTGAAAAACAGTTATCAGAAAAATAGTTTAATTTCATTGACCACAAGATTCTATCGCAAGCATAAACCGAGCACCTGAATATTAGCAAAGACCCGAGTATAGCCATTATACCCACCTTACCTAGTAAAATGTTATACATTGTTCAGATGTATTAAATGTTCAAAGTAAATGCACCACTGCTTTTATAGTGGGTGAGGTTGTCAACCTAACAGATCCGTCCATCTAAATTGTGCCTACCAAATGGTATTAAAAGTATTCAAGCTAGAGGCTTTTTGAACAAACTCAATATGCATATGTGTAGTACTCATGTCAATATAAAGCATTTGAAAATGTAAATATAACAGCGTGTATTCTCATCCCTGAAAACATGTAAAAAGTGGGACTGTAGACTCACCTTTGAATAAGCTCGGAATGAAAGACAAATGACTTGTACGGTTTAGACCCGAGTAATGTAACCTAAGTATACGTATGTAGGTTGGTCAATATATGTATCTTATATAAGTGTGGTTTCATAGTGTACGTTGTCTTATTGCTCGACTCGACGCGATTTAAAGTAAAAGTCAACTATATCATGCAAGTCAAACAAAGTCAACCGAAGTCAAACCGAAAGTCAAACTTGGTCAAAGTAGTCAACTAAAGTAAACATCAGTAGGTTCATGTCAAATATTGTTCAACATGTCAAAACTAAGTCATACAATACGTTTTAGGTGATGAATAATCATTTTCACAATTTCAGTTTATCGTCATGCACCAAATTTACGAACACGTAGCACACTTAGCACAATATCTCATAGTACAAAATTCAAGTAAATATGACAAACTCCAGATCAGAATTAGACTCAAAATTGATTCCAAAAAGTCCAGCCAGGGACTCATACGACAATTAAAAGTCAGGAATCAGAAGGGATACATTTGGGGTTTGCCAAGTCAGTTTATGACCGCGCACTGATTTCATTTCGGCTATAACCGGAGTTAGAAACATGAAATTGATACAAGACTAGTCGCCATAGTTCAAGGACAAATCAAAGTAACACATATCTTAAATCTAGCCACTTTTTTTTAGCCAATTTGTACAGTTTATTCGTGCAAGTTGATCATTCAGTTTTCAGTTCAAAATCAGAATTCACATAAAGTATGGCTCTATTGTGCCCAATGCATAAGGTTTTAGAGATTGACATAAACTAAAAATAAGTCAAATATCATATTAAGTTTCATTTTCCAGAAGTATACATGCTCAATCAATATACAAAATTCACAAAGTACAAAATCGTGTTCAATTTACAGATTCGATTCCCATTTCGTTAGTCACATTCGCATACGATTATCCGAAGATCTAGATACAATTAGCCTATGATATCTACATGAAAGATGAAGTACTTTTTGTCTATTTTTCAAATATGCAAAGCTTCAATCACAGAAGTTAACACATTTTATCATACAAGGTTATTTTCATGCAAGTGATGTATAAAACTTCGTTTACACTAATTCTAGCATATCTCGGGCTATACATAAGCAAACGACATGATATCCTAGTCTAACTTGAGTGTTTTTAAATTATATTTCCAGTGGTATAAGTCTCACATTTCAATTCATTATCTATCAATACCAGATTTCTGATCAAGCAACAATAACACAACGATAATTCAAATCGACATAACTTAATCATACGGAAACGAAATCAAGCGAATCCAAAGCCTAAACTCAATAATTTTTTGCAAGGAATCTGATTATAACATAATAATTAAAATTTGAAAAACTTAATTTTTCTGATCAAGCAAATACAAATTCGTTTTTAAACCTTAGCGCATCAAACAATCAAATTAACGATTACAATTAACACGTACGCGTATAGACTTGAGCAATTGACAACATAGCTATAAAAATTTATAAAAATCAGATTTTTAAGAATTAGGGTTCATGCAATTATACCTTTGATCGCTAAATTAAATACACCAACGCGTAGAGGAGATCGAGAATTGCAACTTTCGTGTTCAAGGTTTTATCAAAAGATCAAAAATTGAAGGTGATGATGATGGTGATGTTGGGCGACGATGGGGAGGAGCTAGGGAGAGATCGACTGCAGTTTTTTGTGTAAGGGTTTACTAATTTTAGGTTAATACTTCTATTTATACTAACCCTAGTTTCACAAATTAGCACATAAGCCCCTAAACTTACAAAAATTGAAACATAAGGGGGTGAGGGGGAGGGGTCGGCTGAATGGGGCCCACCATGGGTTCCCGGGTTCTCGTTTTGCAATTCTGTGTATTCGTGGTCCGTTTTAAGTGTCGTTTTGTCGTACCGAAGGCCCGAAACGCTAATCCGATCGTTAAACGCAACCAATCGCTTAATTTATTAAAAACCCAATAAATTAAATATTTTAAAAAGTTAATAATTAATAAAATTAATTATTAAAATAAACCCGAGCGTTTCGTTGCTCAAAAAGCTATTATCAAAATCGTATCGTTTTTATCGTATTTCATTATTCAAAATATTTATTTGAATTAATATCAACTCATATCAATTATTAAAACCCTCCAAAGGTCAAGTACGCATTTAATACATGTAACCACATAAAAGTTAAATAATCGCCGTTAAATAAACTAACGGAAGGTTAACGAAAGTAACGGAAAAATCAGGGTTGTTACAAATTTTCTTATTTATTCAATGATACTGATTTGGAGATTACAAAGAAATTACTTGCTGGAAATGTTAAAAGTACTACCATAATTTAAATGCATTAACTAAATAGCAGAAACCTAAATCTTTGGTTCACTACTCCATATTCCCCACGTTTAGTTTCCAACATGCAAGTGGGTATCCACCTTCATATCTTTATTTGTATAATGAAGTATTAAAGATGGATTGTGATTTGTTTTTTAGGATTTTGATAAGATGGATAGTGATTTGTATTTTAGGATTTTGATTATTAGAATTTAAATCATGAATTTTTAAATTAGGGTTCTTATTTTTTTTCAATGATAAGATGAATGGAAGATGATGAGGGACCAATGTAATTAGGATTTACAAACATGAGGGACTAATAATATAAATATCTAATAGAAGGTTACCTATTATAGCAGGTTAAATACATACAATAGGAAAATTCAGAAAGTTAAATGCATACAAAAGGAGATTTGAAAGTTGGATGCATAAAATAAAAATTTGGTGAAAGTTCAATGCATTTTCATATACTTTTCCCTTAAAGATATTTATACCTTAAGAATAAACGGTAAATTTCGCAGTGATGTAATAAATTTTTGTATGATATCAATAATTTTGGTTACGCATACCTAATTTTATTGAATACCAATTTAATACTTTATAACGAACGATTCAGCGTTTATTATCAAAAGGTTAAAAGCAATAAATAAAAAAATAAAAACTGTACATACTTACCTGTGAGAAAGAATTCTTAGAGACCTGCTTTAACTGACTCATAGGAGAGTCGTGTGATTTGGTTCTCCATAGATACGTAAGCGTAACCTCGATTCTTCAATATCTTTTCTTCTAAACATATGAACGGTCCTTCTCTGCATAGAGTAACAAATTCGGTATTTGAATATGTTTGATTATTTGAATATTTACCTTCGTGTGACCATTTTTCAAATTTATAACATCTTTCAAGGTGTCGTGCTCTTCTTTTTGTTGCGGATTTTGATTTTCCTTTACCAAAATGTATCTTATGATGATCTTTCCTGAGTTCTTTTCTTACTCCGTCCATTTTTTCTCTTATGAATGATACCAGTTCACTCGGAAGTGTGTCATTATTACGTTTAGTAATCATAGCGTGTAGCATTAGACCATGGTTCAGATCAAAGGAATTCTTCATCTCGTAAAACCTAAAAAAAATAAAAATTCAGAATGGAGGGGGAAGACTAGTTCTTTAGGGTCTGCTAGGGAAAGACCATTTGGATTCCATTCTCGAAAACTACACGAAAACAGAATATCTAACTCTAACATAAATATATATTACCCTAAAAAGATTCGAACCTTCCTACACTTAGTTAGCTGTGGTATCGAAATTGTGATTTACTTCATCTTCAACTTCCATTATATTATCTATGTAATGTTTAAATCTGTGACCATTAACTTTAAATTCAATCCCATTTGAATTTATTAACTCTATTATTCCATATGGGAAAACTCTTTTGATTATGAATGGTCCAGACCATCTTGATTTCAATTTTCCAGGAAATAGCTTGAATCGTGAATTGAAAAGAAGAACTATGTCTCCTTCTTTAAATTCTTTTGAACTTCTGATTCTTTTATCATGCCATTTCTTCGTTCTTTCCTTATAGATTAACGAATTTTCGTATGCTTAATGTCTTAATTCTTCTAATTCGTTTAGTTGACTTAACCGTAGACGTCCGGCTTCATGTAAATCAAGATTACATGTCTTCAACGCCCAAAATGCTTTGTGTTCAATTTCTACTGGAAGATGACATGCTTTTCCGTAAACGAGTTTAAAAGGTGTGGTTCCAATTGGAGTTTTGTAGGCTGTTCTAAAAGCCCAAAGTGCATCCTCCAATTTCATGGACCATTCCTTCGGATTTGATCCTACGGTTTTCTCTAGAATACGTTTTAATGCTCAGTTGGTATTTTCAACTTGTCCACTTGTTTGTGGATGATAAGCGGTTGAGATTTTATGAGTTACTCCATATCTTTTAAGAACTTTTTCAAGTTGATTATTACAAAAATGAGTACCCCGATCACTTATTAAAGCTTTCGGTGTTCCGAACCTTGCAAAAAGACGTTTTAAGAAGTTGACTACAACTCGTGCATCGTTAGTCGGGAGAGCTTGTGCTTCCGCCCATTTAGATACATAATCAATGGCTACGAGAATGTATAGATTATTATGAGATTTTGAAAATGGACCCATAAAGTCAATACCCCAAACGTCAAATACTTCACATACTTGAATGACATTTTGTGGCATTTCATCACGTTGACTTATTTTTTCGGCCTTTTGACAAGCATCGCAGGATTTACAAAGAAGATGTGCGTCTTTGAAAATTGTAGGCCAATAGAATCCAGCGTCGTAGACTTTTCTTGCTGTGAGTTGAGGCCCATAATGTCATCCTGTTGGTCCTGTGTGACAATGGTTTAAGATTTGACTGGCTTCATCCCCGAATACACATCGGCGTATTATTCCATCGGGACAACTTTTAAACAAATGTGGATCTTTCCAGAAATAGTGTTTTATATCACTAAAGAATTTCTTTCGTTTTTGGTACGATAACCCTTTTTCAAGGAATCCACATACTAACTAGTTTGCATAGTCTGCAAACCATGGAATTTCATTATAATCTATCTTCAATAGATATTCATCAGAAAAGTTATCTTGTATGGCCGATTCATTTAGAACTTCTAATTCAGGATTTTCAAGACGAGAAAGATGATCAGCGGTGAGATTTTCTGCTCCCTTTTTGTCTCGGATTTCAATATCAAACTCTTGTAAGAGTAAGATCCAATGGATTAATCGTGGTTTGGCATCTTGTTTCGAAAATAGGTATCTTAGAGCAGAATGGTCGGTATAGACCAGCGTTTTAGCTAGAACGAGATATGAACGAAATTTGTCAAAAGCAAAGACAATAGCAAGGAGTTCTTTTTCAGTAGTTGTGTAATTCGTTTATGCTCCTTGTAACGTCTTACTAGCGTAATAAATAGGTTGAAATCGTTTTTCAATCCTTTGTCCTAAAACGGCTCCCATTGCAAAATCACTTGCATCGCACATAAGTTCAAATGGTAGATTCCAATTTGGAGTTATCATGATCGGCGCATTAGTGAGTTTTTATTTAAGAATATTAAAAGATTTGATGCATTCATTCGAAAAGATGAATGGAGCATCCTTTTCTAGGAGTTTATTCATAGGAGTGACAATTTTAGAAAAATATTTTATGAAACGTCGGTAAAAATCGGCATGCCCTAGAAAACTCCTAACTCCTCTAACATTGGTGGGATGTGGAAGTTTAGCAATTACATCTACTTTAGCTCTATCCACTTCAATTCCTTCCTTTGAAATTTTATGACCAAGAAC
Source organism: Rutidosis leptorrhynchoides (assembly GCF_046630445.1). Classification (NCBI taxonomy): domain Eukaryota; kingdom Viridiplantae; phylum Streptophyta; class Magnoliopsida; order Asterales; family Asteraceae; genus Rutidosis; species Rutidosis leptorrhynchoides. The sequence goes on along the minus strand of NC_092335.1, from coordinate 48,428,374 downwards.
GATGCCTTCTCTAACCATGAAATGGCATTTCTCCCAATTAAGAACTAGATTTGATTGCTCGCATCTAATAAGCATTCGTTCAAGATTAACTATACATGTTTTAAAAGTATCACCGAAGACTGAAAAGTCATCCATGAAAACTTCCATGCATTCTTCTATCATGTCGTGAACAATCGCCATCATGCACCTTTGAAAGGTTGCAGGGGCGTTGCAAAGTCCAAATGGCATGCGTTTATAAGCAAAAGTACCATAAGGGCACGTGAATGTGGTTTTCTCTTGGTCCTCGGGTGCTATTGGAATTTGAAAATATCCGAAAAAACCATCAAGAAAACAATAGTAACTATTTCCGGCTAATCTTTCTAACATTTGATCAATGAATGGTAAGGGAAAGTGATCTTTTCTGGTGGCGTCATTTAATTTTCTATAATCAATACAAACACGCCATCCTGTTACAGTCCTAGTAGGAATAAGCTCATTTTTTTCATTTGTGATGACAGTCATGCCACCCTTCTTAGGTACGCATTGAACTGGGCTTACCCATGGACTATCAGAGATTGGATAAATTAAACCTGCATCAAGCAGTTTAATAATTTCTTTCTTAACAACATCTTGCATATTAGGATTTAGTCTTCGTTGGCGTTGCACATACGTTTTATGACCTTCTTCCATAAGGATTTTATGTGTGCAATACGAAGGACTTATACCTTTAATATCATGAATCTTTCATGCAATAGCTGGTTTATGAGCTTTTAGCACAGAAATGAGTTGAGATTTTTCATTTTCAGTAAGAGAAGACGATATTATTACAGGTAATTCAGATTCACCATGTAAATAAGCATATTCCAAATGGTTTAGAAGTGGCTTTAACTCTAATATCGGTGGTTCTTCTATCGATGATTTGTATCGATATCTGTCTTCTTCTTTTAGCATTTGAAGTTCTTCTGTTGTTGGTTCATATTCATTAGCCATAAGTGTAGCTAACATTTCAGCTTCATTAATTGGTTCAGTTCCTTCTCCTAAACAACATTCTCCTGTTCCTTGAAATTCTTGAAATTCTTTTAACAATTCTGTATGTGAATCTATAGTTTGAATATAATAACATGTATCATCTGCAGATTGCGGTTGTTGCATGGCTCTATCAACTGAAAAGGTAACACTCTCGTCCTCTATACTTATGGTCAGTTTCTTACTGAACACGTCTATTATTGCTTTAGCCGTGTTTAAGAATGGTCTTCCTAATATGAGAGGAACTCGAGAATCTTCTTCCATGTCCAGAATAACAAAATCTACGGGAAATACTAAAGTACCAACTTTAACTAGCATGTTCTCCATTATCCCTCTAGGATATTTTACTGATCGATCTGCTAGTTGTATGCTTATTCGTGTTAGTTTCAATTCTCCGAGGTCTAGTTTAGCGTATAGTGAATTCGGCATTAGATTTATACTAGCACCTAAGTCTGCCAATGCTTCTATTGAACTAAGACTACCCAGAAAACATGGAATTGTGAAACTTCATGGATCTGATAATTTTTCTGGTATCTTATTCAACCACACTGCAGAACAATTAGCATTCATAGTAACAGCCAATAGTTCTTTCATTTTCTTTCTATTTGTGATTAGATCTTTCAAGAATTTGGCATATCTTGGCATTCCTGAAATTACATCAATGAAAGGAAGATTAACATTTATTTGTTTAAACATATCCAAGAATTTGGATTGCTCGGCTTCAAGTCTTTCTTTTCTTATTTTACTCGGGTAAGGAAGTGGTGGTTGATATGGTTTAACATAAGGTTTACCCTTAACTGTGTTATCTTCATTAACCTTTTCAACTACCGGTTCTGTTTCCTTATCTTGATCAGATTGTGGTTCTTGTGTAGTAGGAATAGAGTCATCAGAAATTACAGGTATTTCAGGTTGTTTAAGTGTAATACCACTTCTTGTGGTAATGGCTTTAATTGTTTCATTCCGGGGGTTAGCATTTGTATCACTAGGTAGACTTCCCAGTTTTCTTTCACCTATTAACCTTGCTATGTTACTTACTTCTTGTTCCAGATTTTAAATAGAAGCTTGTTGATTTCAAAATGCTTGAGCATTTTGTTCATTAGTTTGTTTCTGAGATGTGAAAAACTGAGTTTGAGATTCAACTAGCTTTGACATCAAATCTTCTAAATTTGGCTTTTTATCATCGGTTTGTGGTGGTTTATTTTGAAAAATAGGTCTTTGCTGATTGTAAGTATTGTTAGATACTTGTTGATTGCTAGGACCTTGTTGATTGTTGTATGGAACATTTCGGTTATAGTTCTGATTTTGATTTTAGATTGGTCTTGGCGGTTGATAATTATTCTGATAATTATTTCCAGGCCTTTGGTTCATGTATGAAACATTCTCTCTTTGTTCCATTGTTTGTTCAATACTGAGACAATCTTTTGTCAAATGTGGTCCTCCACACTGCTCACAACTAATTCGTATTGAGTGAATATCTTTAGTCATCTTTTTTATTCGTCTCTCGACAGCATCTATCTTTGCAGAAATGGAATCAAAGTCATGGCTAGAATCGGCTCTAGCTGCTTTAGATGATCTAACGATATCTTTTTCTTGGTGCCACTCATGTGAGTAGGAAGCAGTGTTATCAATAATTTTGTAAGCTTCAGTTGCAGTTTTCTTCATAATGGAACCACCAGCGGCTATATCGATGTCTTTTCTTGTAGTGATGTAGCATCCTTGGTAGAATATTTGTACTATTTGATAAGTGTCTAAACCATGTTGCGGACATCCTCTCAATAACTTTCCAAATCTTGTCCATGCCTCATATAGAGTCTCATTTGGCTTTTTGCGTGAACGTAACAATTTCTCCTTGAAGTCTTACGGCTTTAGATGCCGGAAAGAATTGTTTAAGAAATTTTTCAACTAAAACGTCCCATGTATCAATCGCCCCTTCAGGTAACGTTTCTAACCAATCTTTGGCTTCTCCCTTTAAAGTCCAGGGAAATAACATGAGATAGATCTGTTCATCCTCCACTTCTCTGATTTTAAATAGAGTACAGATCCTATTAAAGGTACGAAGATGTTCGTTTGGATCTTCCTTCGGCGCACCACTAAATTGGCATTGATTAGTTACCATGTGTAGGATTTGTCCTTTGATTTCATAATCTGGCGCATTAATGTCTGGTTGAGTAATTACGTGACCTTGGCCAGTGCGTTTAGCTCTCACTCGGTCTTCCATACTTAGAGGTTCCAGATTTTCCATGATTGAATTTGTTGAATCTGAATCACTAAGGGATTCTGATTTAATGGTTTCTTCCTCGACAATCTCTGTTTGAATGATTTGTGGTTCCGGAGGAAAGATTAATGGTTCAGGATCTCTGAATTGTCCCTGAATATCCTCCGAATTCTCAATTGTGAGGTCGGGTTCAAAAAATGGATTATCGAAAATTTGAATTGGAGTACTTGGTCGACTAGATGACGATTCTAAAGAAAAATCAACGGCGACAATATTGGCTAGATGTCTTGATCGAGTTACAGGTGGTGAACGTATAAAAGGTGGTGAACGTTTTGCTCGGTGCATTCACTGAATATCCTATTAGTTATAAAAGATAAAAATTATATAAGTTATCAAATTAATAGACTTTTTTTATTTTGCCCACATTTCGAATAGTCAATAGATGCAGCAGGTAGCCAGGACCCTTTAAATCGGAAGCCCACAACTCGCAACTAACAAATCCAACTATTACTACGAACCAGAAAATTTTGGATGTCTATAAATTTAACCGCTTAAAATAATTTTTCGTCGAAATTTAAAGAAATTTTAGAGAAGAAATAAAAAATTCTATATCCTAAAAACTAGAGCGTCGAGAAATAAGAAAGAAAAAGTTCGAAAAACGTCGAAAAATAAAAGGTCGAAAAATAATAAAAAGAACGTAGCGTGTCGAAACTTAAAAGTCTAAAATCTAAGAATTAAAAGTTGCGTCTAAAAGTATGAAAGCTTAAAAGAAATTCTATATCCAAAACGACAATAACTTAAAAAGTACTAAAATCTATAAAATATTAAGGCGATAAGCGACGTCGTAAAATTTTAAAGCACCTAAATCTTAGTCTAAAGAAAAAGCACTTAAGGAATTTTACGGCAAATCCTAAAAATCTAGAAATATAAATAACTATGGCAAAATACTAAGTTATGAACTAATTACGAATGAAAAAGATAAAATTAAGCTTTAACGAATAAAAATATACAAAATATAAAAATAGGCTTAAAGTTATAAAAATACAATTTTTTTATAAAAATATTATTTTTATATTATTTATTTTATAAAAGTAATAAGTTTATATATTTAATAAAAATAATTTTAACTTAAAATACAAATTAATTAAAAACTAAAACTAAATTATTATAATAATTAACCCTAATTAGGGTTTAATAATAATAATAATAATTAATACTCCGTAATAATTACTGTACCAGGTTCAGATCAGACGTGTCAGGATAGGTCATGCGGTCGCATGGATTTTAGCCTACCGGTTCATGCGGTCGCATGGCCCAAATATTCAGATCAGAAATTGGGCTGCTACAGTATCGGGCTCGTACACTTTTTTACTTTTTTTTCTGTGTTTAATTTTATATAAAATATTTATATTTATATAAAATAAATTAAAAACTTATAATTTAAAAACTAAAAAAGAAATACTTTATAATTTAAACAAACTCTTAAAAATATCTATATTTCATTTTTCTTTTTATATTTTTGTATTTTTAAAATTTAAAACGTATTTTTACAAAAAGAAATTAAAACTTAATAAAAATCTTTTTTTATAGCGTTTCGCTTTCGGCGTTGTTAGTCCCCGGCAGCGGCGCCAAAAATACTTGATGTGCGTAGGGGTGTATACGAAATAGTTATATTTTTATTGGAAAATACTATTAAATATGCTATAATTGTACACAAGTTATTTATTTATTTATAGAGTGGATATACCTAAACCTTGCTACAACACTTATAGGCAGTGTACCTAATCGTACAGTAGTGTAGTTTTTTGTAAGTTCGGTTCGTTCCACAGGGATCTAGCCAAGTTTAACGCTATATTTTTAAAACTAAATTTCTATATAAATATATATATAAATATAAGTAGTATTATTATTATAAAAGGGAGATTTTACCGTTTAATGACCGGTTTGTCAATTTTAAAACTTTAGTCGCAGTTAAAACATAATGTGAAATATTAAAAATAAATATAACTTAATTTAAAGCGTAAAGTGAATGACAATAATTAAAGTGCGATAAATTAAAGTGCGATAAATAAAATGAAAATAAATAAAATTACAATAATTAAAGTACGATAATTAAAAGTGCAATTAAATAAAATAACAGTAAATAAAAGTGCGATGAAATATGAAATAAAGGAATTATGCTTATTTAAACTTCCATAATCATGATGTTTGGCGTGTTGATTTTAATTTATTACCATGGGTTAATTGTCCTTTTTCCTGAATTATTCAATATGTCCATCTGGTTTTTGTCCATAACAGTCTATCAGTGATAAATATAAAGTGCGAGTGTCCTCGTCAAATTATCCTTATATTCGAAGTCAAATTTTTCAACTAATTGGGGACTTAAACTATAATTACACCAATTTTCCTTGTATGTAATTCACCCCTGTTTTAATAAGTCCATTAACTATTAATCCATTCCCGTGTCCGGTTAAATGAACGATTATTAGTACTTATAAATATCCCGCCCATCGTGTCCGATCGAGTGTATGTGGTTATTTATAGGTACGTCCAATTGTAATTTTTATATTAAATTAACGAACTATCATTCAATTAAACAAATATAAAAATCATTAATAGCCCATAGTCTAATTTTCACAAGTGTCGTTCTTTTGTCCAAACCCCAATTATGGTACAAAGCCCAATTACCCAATCTTAATATTTAGCCCAACATCATGATTATTTCGGCTTAAATAATGAAACGACCCGACCCAATCCATAGGGACGAATACAATAACATATGATTACATCGCGAGGCATTTGACCTCTATATGATACCTTTTATAAACATTGCATTCTTTTGAAAAGATATACCATAAATGAATATTTAAAATTCAATGTTTTCGACATCTGATGATTTCTACATATAGACAATCACCGTAAATAACAGTTTACAAGAATACTTTCGTTGACAATGCAGTTAAAATAAATACACGGTGATGATTTTGTGAATGCAATGCTTCCTCGAATAAAACATGTATGACTCCATGCACATGGTTTCTCTAACATATATTCAAACAGCGGAAGACTTCTAGGAACCTGAGAATAAACATGCTTTAAACGTCAACATAAAGTTGGTGAGATATAGGTTTAATGCTAGCAGCGTTATAAATATAGATCACAAGATTTCATATACATAAACGTTTTAATAAAAATATTCTAAGTGGTTGAGCACTTGATAACCATACTTAACATTTAATCAACGTCGCATATTCCCTTTATTATGAAATCTCACTACACTGTACCAAGTGTAGTCACCAAAACGAAGTACTGTGCAACCGTTGAATACTGGTCGTCCAGTCCGGTTGGGGTTGTCAGGCCTGATAGATCTATCAACAGGATTCGCATTTACAATACCACATGTAAATAGTAGTTACCAAGCTACAGGGAAGTATGCCAGTGGTACAACTCAACGTAGAATATATTTTTTTATCACTTGTGTCCTTAACATAAATCATAAAATGCATGTATTCTCATCCCGAAATATTTAGAGTTTAAAAGTGGGACTATATACTCACTTTTGCCTTGAAGGTATTTAACTCGACTTGGTCTCCGATAGATATCACGAACCTAACCATATATATATAATATATCAACATATTTTCTTTTCAAGTAATCGTTACATATATATATATATATATATATATATATATATATATATATATATATATATATATATATATATATACTTATAATACTTTTAATATTTTCTTAGTCCGTAGTTAGCAGTCCGATGTTAGTGGTCCACAATTAGTTGCTCAATAAAATAAATAAAGACCCCATCGTATTCGTATTGATCAGAATTAATCTCGACCCATGGTACCATGTTGTCAAATGACGTGTTGCGTACATAAAGTACCGTGTTGTCAAATGACGTGTTGCGTACAATCATGAGGTCTTATGATTAATCTTCTCGTGTTGTTTACGGGTGGTCCTGAAATATATAAAATAAAATCATAAGTAATTATATATAAAATATCATATTAATTAGAAAAGATATGATTAATTTACTTTATCTCCAAATATTTTCGTAGCTAAACTAGCTTCGGATACCCAATCTTGTTTTAGTCGTAGTTTCTTCATTACAACTCCGTTTTTGTTGGTTCAACTTGAAACTTCCTTGGATCGAGTCAAGTTTTAAGAATATGAACTGAAAATACCTTAGTTTGTATTCGAAATCACAAGTTATAGGTCAAACTTTGGTAAAACTTATGAAAGTGATCATTTTCCATCATAAAACAACATTTAATGATCATTTTTTCTAAAAATACTTACACTTTGAGTTAAACCATGAAATTTTTATGTGTTAACATATTCATAATAAATATCATTTTTAAAGAACATGAACTTCCAATTCAAAGTTCAAGATGGTTTTTAATTATCCAACCCAAAACAGCCCCCGGTTGCACTCCGACGACGTAGATTCAGTTTTTAAGGTGTTCTTTGTAAAACCAAGTTATATCTTGTTAAGTTAGCATATCATTATGATATATTATAGGTCTTGAAGTGTTTTAAAAGTTAAGTTAGAAGGATCTATTTAGTTTGCAAACAAGTTTGAAATCATTCAAACTATGTTCTTGTTGTTAAAATTTTACAACATAAAATAAGATAGCTATATAATTATGAATCGAACAAGATTATGAACAAGGTTACTACCTCAAGTTACTTGGACAAAGTTACTGTAAGAGATAAGAAAAAAATCTTGGAATCAAAGAGTGGTGGAGTTAGATCAAAAGGTTGGAAGTATACTTCTTCAAATGGGTGGTTATTTTGATATGTTCTTGAAAGAGTTTTCTTATGGTGTTTAAGGCTTGTAATTAAAGCTAAATGATGGGGAAAATGCTTGAAGATGATCAAGTATGAAGTTAGGAGTATTTTGAGAGAGAAATGAGGGTGTAGGTATGAGAAAATGGAGTGAAGAAATGGTGTTCATTCATAAAAACGTTTTTAGTTTATAAAGAAAGAAAAGGATTCCTAATTTTGTTTTCTTACTAATAATTCATGCTACTTGACAAATCCTAGTTACCTCATATCTAGGGCAGTAATAATGTTGATTAGGATGTTGATTTGATGTGTATATACCAATTGTAAATACATATAGAAGCTGGGTATGATACGGGTACATATACCCTAGATATACGTATAGAAATCTTGAGGAAACGGAATGAGAATTCAAATATAGCTATCTTTTGTGAACATACTTATATTGTTTTATGTATTTAAGTCCTTAAAAAGTGATTAAATACATTATATATACGATACATGTATAAGCATTATAGGTTATAAGTATATATATCAAAGAATGTTACGTATAGTTATCGTTTTGAAAACTTAAGTTAGTAGTTTCAAAATATACTTATAACTCATTGTCATTAGTACACAATGAGATGTTAAACCATCCTTAGATCATGTTAAATATATATATAAATACATATATATACACAAACGTATAATTATCGTATGTTATATAGTTCGTGATATCATCGGTCAAATTGGACTGTCAAACGTTGTGTAAAACTCTTTTCGAAAACACAAGTCTCAACAATTTGGATTGCTTATCATGTTGGTAAGGTTTAATTTATGTAAATATTAATCTCATAAGTATAAAATGATTGGAAAAATCCGGGTCGTTACAGTACCTACCCGTTAAATAAATTTCGTCCCGAAATTTGAATGGGATGGTCATGGCTGACAATAAGTATGTTTTCATGACGTATACGAGTTGGAAATTAGAGTTTTATTATCATCAAGTAATATTGATGAAGCAATTTGATTTTTGTGAAGAGTACGAGTGAGGCTATCACCAAAGGGTGAAATGAGTAGGTATAGATTCGTCATATCTTTTGACGTAGATAGGATTGATTTCCAAGTTCAAGAGATTTGGAGTAAAATCTTCATAATGAGATTTGATTCTTCGATAATCAAGGAAATTAGAATTCGCTTTAAATGCGATCATCTATTTTGATTGCTCTGTCGGATCTTTTACTATAAATCCACCTCCCTTCATTTCCTTACAACTCATACCTTCTATTCTTCCTCCCTCAATTCATACTTTAAAATATTTATCAGTATGCTTCATCCAGTACTGATCCTGGATATACTCTTAACTTTCATCTCTGTCATTCTTCTTTTTCATCTACCTCCGGAGGATTTTATTTATTTCTACTATTACCCTGGGGTTATAGTATTGTTAATTCTCCCGTGCCTTTACGTTGCAATACGTATTGATATACACGGTTTGTAATTTATTTGTTGTTGTCGAGCTTTATATTTTCTTTTATATTCAACAGTTCCATACTTCTGTTTCCTCTTCCCGACTTCGAGTCAAGCGAATAATGGTCCGGAATTCATAGGTATGGATTTTGAAATAAACATAGTTAATGTTCTAAAAAGGAAATAGTAATTGAACGATCTTGATTTGGTAAGTTACCAGAATGTTCGAAAAGATAGAATTATCAAGGAGATATGTTCTTAATATGTTTGGAGATTGGGTAGAATGTAAGAGTTGTGTAACATGGCACATGATGACGTTATGATCTGTGAATCATTATGTTCCATTTAGAAACTCAGCATGAATTACTGTAATATAATCACGTTGATCAAGTGTCATTATATTATACTAATTCATGCTTCAGTTTCCAACACTACTTCAAAACATTCATATTTTAAACTCGAATTTTTCAGAATTTAGAAACTAACACAGTTTCTTTTATGTTGTAACGCAAATATTGTGAAGAGATAAATGATTTTTGATGAGGATAGTTGGGAATATATCTTCAGGAATATCGGAGATATTTATAATGAAAAATACGATGATATCTTAGAATATCTAAGATCAGGGAATGACGTGGAAAATCTGTCTGTGAAGGTTTAGAATAAGGAGTAAGGTTCTTACTAACGGTTTCAGCAGACACTGAATCATTTGAATCCTTTGAAGGTAGATTTCGTCATTGTGATTTGTCCACGACCTCCTTTATACTTTGCTCAATCCGTTTTCCAGTACCAAATTTTTCGTTCGAGCTTTTCCAATCTATTATTTGTCAAACTTCTGACCGTAATTGTTGTCTACTGTCTTTACCACTTTATCAGTCTTTTCCAAAACTTAATAGCACTAATTCGTAGACTGGAGCATTTTTCAGAAACTTCACATTTGAAATATGTAATTCTTGGGGATAGACGTTGTATATATATATAACTGCCAAAATAGAAATGCTGCGAGATTTCAAAATAACAATTGTTGATTCCGCCAAAGGGGTAACGAGTTACTGGTACATCTGCTGATAATGTCGTGGAATATAAAAGGTTCCCTGGTAACAAAAGGGTAATCGTATGTATTACAGGTTATAATAAGGCTACTTCGAATGGAAAGTCGAGGTTGACTTGCTGAAACTGTGATAAAATTTGCTATTTTGAAAAGGAATCGCAAAGTTATTTTTGCTAATAAATGCTAAAAGATTTAACGCGGATACGTGTTAAATTATGTCCTTGGTTTCGAGAGCTTTTCAGGTGCAAGACTGCGGGTAATGTGTGGTTGGATCATCATCTCGATTGTCCATTATTTGAAGTGTCTTCAAGAATTTTGAAGGGTTTGATCATAGATTGTAATTGTTAATATACATATGATGTTTTAGGACTTTGAATGATACAAATATTTTTCTGGGTTCCAAGAATCGAATGATGTTCTAGCATAGTTTTGAAGTCAAAGTATAGTTTTGAAAGATGTAAGAGTCCTAAGAGCGATGTCTTCTGTTAAGTCTTGACTTGAATTTCGTTTTGTCGTAATCAAATTTGGATGAGAATGGTTGTTTTGATTTCTATGAAAGAATGTATATTATTGTGAATGTAGTGAGTATAGTTGATGATTGTTGAATCAGAGTCGAAGAATATAATCATATTAATTGTGAATTTATATATCTCTCGGGTATTACCTACCCGTTAAAAAAAATTTCACAAGTAATGTTTTGTACCAGAGAATTTTATTACAATCTTTATGAAAATATATGTACATATGTATCTTCTTCAGATGTAATCATGAATTTAATAAGTCAATATAATATTAGACTCATTTGATTTTCGGTTTGAGCTAGAATAAGTAATCTCTAAAACGATTAGGAACCACATATTCTTCACAGAATATTAATGAAGTTATGGATCAATACTTCATTATTTATTCTTATATATATTTCCTTAGTGAATCATGCTGATACTCATTGAACTCTTGCTAACTTCGCAAGATATGGATGTTGTTTCCCAGTAAGCTTCGAGTACATTGAAGATGATAGTGTAAAATCAAACATATTATTGAATAATACACTTGGTTTATTGTAAAACGAAATTCATTGAATTGAAACAGGGATTGTAGTTAACGATGATTAAGTTGCTGACGAATGACGTACATCATTGCATATTTGTAGTATGAATTTAAACGAGTAGTATCTACCCTTTTTCAATTCATACTTAATAGCTTAGTACGAAAAGATTTATTTTGGTTTTCGAATTCATATATATAAAATATTTATATAAATTCTTCAGAAGAATGAGTTAATACTTCATAACTCGTTGATGCAATATACGCATTATTGATGATGTCCAAGGTGATTCTTGAACTGGTGGAGCTTGTGATGTTAAAGTTGCTGATGATTCTAACGATGTTGACAGCACTGACTGTGTTGGTGATGCTAAGGGTACTGCTGATGCTGTTGGTAAAACAAGTCTAGCTTGTACCTTACGCATCATTCTTGTCGGGGTTTCTAATCTTCCTTTTATCATTTCTGTCCACTCATCTGATTTATGGTTAAGGCAGAAATAGGTAATCTCTATGTCTTTAGAGATTACATAATTACCATAGAATGTTTCTCCGATGAAGTTATGAATCAATACTTCATCGTTTGTTGTTGTTGGTACATCTTGGTATCTATGGTGTGTGTGACGTTGATATCCGAGGTACGGATGGTGATATTGAGGTGTGTGATGCGGATGTGATTGTTGGTGGTGGTAATGATCCTGTTGATATTGATGATGGTGATAACGTTGATGCTGGTGATGCTACTGGTGCTTAGGGTATTGAGGCTTGCGATGTTGATGTTATTGACGGTACTGGTTATGCTGCTGATGCTGCTGATGGTGTTTGTAACCTTCGTACCGTATTCTCCAAAGCCACTACCCGAGCGCGAAGCTCGTTGACTTCTTCTATTACACCGGGGTGATTGTCGGTTCAGATGAGCGGATAAATAAAATCTAGAATTTGATGTAGTATATAATCGTGATGAGATACTCTGGAAATGAGAGAGAAAATGGTTTCTCGAACAGGTTCGCCGGTAAGTGCTTCAGGTTCATCGTCAAGAGGGCAATTTGGTGGATGGAAGGGATCACCTTCTTCTTGTCTCCAATGATTGAGGAGGCTACGAACCCATCCCCAATCCATCTAAAATAGATGATGACTGATTGGTTGATCCATTCCGGTCACACTGCTTTCGGAGCTTGAGTGGTATTCCATATCGGAATCCGAGGGACTTCAACTAGTGACGAGTTCCATTTCGTATGATTGAATAAAGGATTTTTCGATATGAAATGATTTTTCGGCTATCGGGTGGTATTCTAATTATATAGAATATCCACATATATAGAACAAAAGATCTCATAGATTACGGAGGGATTTACGGAATATGTCAGACAAAGTTTACAGGAACAGATACGCGTAGATATGAATTAGCAAATATGCTAAGATATGAATTTTGTCTATACACCATTCATGCAATGAATGCAGTAAGACGCGTTTAGACTTAAGATGATAAGCAGGTAATTTCCTACAGATGATAAGTAGATGATTTTCGACACAAAATGATAAGCAAAATTTTGACATGCAGACACGGTCGAAGTCCAGACTCACTAATGCAAACTAACGACTTATCAGTTAGACACATTAATGCAGACCTGGTTCGCTAAGACCACCGCTCTGATACCACATGAAACGACCCGACCCAATCCATAAGGACGAATACAATAACATATGATTACATCGCGAGGCATTTGACCTCTATATGATACGTTTTATAAACATTGCATTCTTTTGAAAAGATATACCATAAATGAATATTTAAAATTCAATGTTTTCGACATCTGATGATTTCTACATATAGACAATCACCGTAAATAACAGTTTACAAGAATACTTCCGTTGACAATGCAGTCAAAATAAATACACGGTGATGATTTTGTGAATGCAATGCTTCCTCGAATAAAACATGTATGACTCCATGCACATGGTTTCTCTAACATATATTCAAACAGCGGAAGACTTCTAGGAACCTGAGAATAAACATGCTTTAAACGTCAACATAAAGTTGGTGAGATATAGGTTTAATGCTAGCAGAGTTATAAATATAGACCACAAGATTTCATATACATAAATGTTTTAATAAAAATATTCTAAGTGGTTGAGCACTTGATAACCATACTTAACATTTAATCAACGTCGCATATTCCCTTTATTATGAAATCTCACTACGCTGTACCAAGTGTAGTCACCGAAACGAAGTACTGTGCAACCGTTGAATACTGGTCGTCCAGTCCGGTTGGGGTTGTCAGGCCCGATAGATCTATCAACAGGATTCGCGTTTACAATACCACATGTAAATAGTAGTTACCAAGCTACAGGGAAGTATGCCAGTGGTACAACTCAATGTAGAATATATTTTCTTATCACTTGTGTCCATAATGTAAATAATAAAATGCATGTATTCTCATCCCGAAATATTTAGAGTTTAAAAGTGGGACTATATACTCACTTTTGCCTTGAAGGTATTTAACTCGACTTGGTCTCCGATAGATATCACGAACCAAACCATATATATATAATATATCAACATATTTTCTTTTCAAGTAATCGTTACATATATATATATATATATATATATATATATATATATATATATATATATATATATATATATATATATACTTATAATACTTTTAATATTTTCTTAGTCCGTAGTTAGCAGTCCGATGTTAGTGGTCCATAATTAGTTGCTCAATAAAATAAATAAAGACCCCATCGTATTCGTATTGATCAGAATTAATCTCGACCCATGGTACCATGTTGTCAAATGACGTGTTGCGTACATAAAGTACCGTGTTGTCAAATGACGTGTTGCGTACAATCATGAGGTCTTATGATTAATCTTCTCGTGTTGTTTATGGGAGGTCCTGAAATATATAAAATCAAATCATAAGTAATTATATATAAAATATCATATTAATTAGAAAAGATATGATTAATTTACTTTATCTCCAAATATTTTCGTAGCTAAACTAGCTTCGGATACCCAATCTTGTTTTAGTCGTAGTTTCTTCATTACAACTCCGTTTTTTGTTGGTTCAACTTGACACTTCCTTGGACCGAGTCAAATTTTAAGAATATGAACTGAAAATACCTTAGTTTGTATTCGAAATCACAAGTTATAGGTCAAACTTTGGTAAAACTTATGAAAGTGATCATTTTCCATCATAAAAACAACATTTAATGATCATTTTTCTAAAAATACTTACACTTTGAGTTAAACCATGAAATTTTTATGTGTTAACATATTCATAAGAAATATCATTTTTCCAGAACATGAACTTCCAATTCAAAGTTCAAGATGGTTTTTAATTATCCAACCCAAAACAGCCCCCGGTTGCACTCCGACGACGTAGATTCAGTTTTTAAGGTGTTCTTTGTAAAACCAAGTTATATATTGTTAAGTTAGCATATCATTATGATATATTACAGGTCTTGAAGTGTTTTAAAAGTTAAGTTAGAAGGATCTATTTAGTTTGCAAACAAGTTTGAAATCATTCAAACTATGTTCTTGTTGTTAAAATTTTACAACATAAAATAAGATAGCTATATAATTATGAATCGAACAAGATTATGAACAAGGTTACTACCTCAAGTTACTTGGACAAAGTTACTGTAAGAGATAAGAAAAAAATCTTGGAATCAAAGAGTGGTGGAGTTAGATCAAAAGGTTGGAAGTATACTTCTTCAAATGGGTGGTTATTTTGATATGTTCTTGAAAGAGTTTTCTTATGGTGTTTAAGGCTTGTAATTGAAGCTAAATGATGGGGAAAATGCTTGGAGATGATCAAGTATGAAGTTAGGAGTATTTTGAGAGAGAAATGAGGGTGTAGGTATGATAAAATGGAGTGAAGAAATGGTGTTCATTCATAAAAACGTTTTTAGTTTATAAAGAAAGAAAAGGATTCCTAATTTTGTTTTCTTACTAATAATTCATGCTACTTGACAAATCCTAGTTACCTCATATCTAGGGCAGTAATAATGTTGATTAGGATGTTGATTTGATGTGTATATACCAATAGTAAATACATATAGAAGCTGGGTATGATACTGGTACATATACCCTAGATATACGTATAGAAATCTTGAGGAAACGGAATGAGAATTCAAATATAGCTATCTTTTGTGAACATACTTATATTGTTTTATGTATTTAAGTCCTTAAAAAGTGATTAAATACATTATATATACGATACATGTATAAGCATTATAGGTTATAAGTATATATATCAAAGAATGTTACGTATAGTTATCGTTTTGAAAACTTAAGTTAGTAGTTTCAAAATATACTTATAACTCATTGTCATTAGTACACAATGAGATGTTAAACCATCCTTAGATCATGTTAAATATATATATAAATACATATATATATACATAAACGTATAATTATCGTATGTTATATAGTTCGTGATATCATCGGTCAAATTGGACTGTCAAACGTTGTGTAAAACTCTTTTCAAAAACACAAGTCTCAACAATTTGAATTGCTTATCATGTTGGTAAGGTTTAATTTATGTAAATATTAATCTCATAAGTATAAAACGATTGGAAAAATCCGGGTCGTTACAAATAAGCATAATAATAACTTAGCTACGAGACATTAATTTAAAAAGGTTGAACATAACTTACAATGATTAATAATTGTGTAGCATTACACGGACAGAATTTCGACTTACACACTTACAACATTCGCTAACATACCCTTATTATTATTAAATTAAAATTAAAATTAAAATTAATATATATATATATATATATATATATATATATATATATATATATATATATATATATATATATATATATATTACGTGAGAGATAGAGAGGATAGAAAAAGATGTAAAACATTCGACCAAAAACTGCAAAATTTATAGATGTGGCCAGCCTTTTAGGCTCATGCGATCGCATGACATATGGGCATTCTGGCCATGCGATCGCATGGCCAGCTGGATCAGCTCACATGTTCTTGTTTTCTAGTTTGCCGACGTTTTTAATATATAATATAATATATATATATATATATATATATATATATATATATATATATATATATATATATATATATATATATATATATATATATATATATATATATATATATATATATAATTTTAAGAATTAATTATATATTATATTATATTCATGTGCATAGTTGACTTGTAATTTTTAGTCCGTTGCGTTGAGCGTTGAGAGTTGACTCTGGTCCCGATTACGGATTTTTGAACGTCCTTTCGTACTATTTAATATCTTGTACTTTGCGTTTTGCAGCTCATACTCTTGTAACTTTTAGACATTTCTCATCAATAATTTGAACCACTTTGATTGTACTTTGTACTTTTTAGCTTTTTGGTCATTTGCGTCTTCAATTCGTCGAATCTGTCTTTTGTCTTCACCTTTTATTATTTAAACGAATATCACTTGTAAATAGAATAATTGCAACTAAAAGCTTGTCTTTCTTGAGGGATAATGCTATGAAATATATGTTCGTTTTTAGCATTATCAAAGGTATTCGTTAATAACCTCAGTAGATACTGAATCATTTGGATTCTTTGAAGGCGGGTTTAGTCTTTGTGATTTGTCCTCCTTCATGGTTTGCTTAATCCGTTTTCCAGTTCTAACATTTCTGAGCTTTGCCAACATACTATTCTTTATCATCAACTTTCGACTGTTAAGGTCGTTTATAGTTTTTGGTTGCTTCATTCAACTTTTTCAAAGTTCAGAGTATTGATTCGTAGACTGGGTACTTTTCAGAATTGAAGATCATAAATCCAGGAGATAGAAGTTATATATATATATATATATATATATATATATATATATATATATATATATATATATATATATATATATATAATTGTTGTCGTAGAATCGCTGAGAAATTCAAGATTATCGATTGATGCCTCTCAGTATTTGGTATGGTAATTATCGTTACAAGATGCCGATGAGTTCATGATAAGACTTCAATAGATAAATATAGTGATTTGTCGAAGAGATTTAAGCCAAGGAGCAACGAGGTTGCTGGTACATCTGCTGGTAATATGGTGGAATATAAAAGGTTCCCCAGTAATAATAAAAGAGCATGCATATATATCAAGATTATAATAAGGTTGTTTCGAACGAAAAGTCGAAGTTGACTTGCTGGAGCTGTGACAAAACTGGCTATCTCGAACAGGAGTTGCAAAGTAATTTTCGGTAATAATAACGCTAAAGGACTTAGCACAACTACGTGTTACACGTTTACTCAGTTTCTGAGAGTTTTTCAGGTGCATAACTATATGCATAAATCTTTCCTTCCGTAGATGAAGTGCGGTTGGTTCATCCTCTCGATTGAGGTGTTTTCAAGAATCATGAAAGGTTTGAACGCAGATTGTAATCGTCAAGAAACAAATGAGGTTTAAGATGAAATCAAGTGGCAAACTTGAAGAAAATGTTTAGTTTCATATGTTATAATCAATATTTTAATTCATTTTAATTATCCAATGTTAGTAGTCCACAGTTAGTAGTCCACAGTTAGTAGTTCAATAATTCATATATAGTTTAATATATAATATTCGAATTAATTAATACATATCGTGACCCATTGTATACTTGTCTCAGACTCGATCACAACCCATGGTATATATATTATTTTAGAATCAACCTCGACCCATTATATGCTAACTCGAGCATTACCGCATATAGTGTCTTATGGGTTATTCAAAATAATATATATAGATGATGTCAATATGATATGTCAAAACATTGTATACGTGTCCCGATTTATCCGACGATATTTAAAGTGCGTAAAATAAATAACAGAAATTAAATGACGATAAATAAAATTGCGAGAATTAAAATTGCGATAAATAAATTGCGATAAATAAATGTAATAAGGAATTAATAGTTAGCTAGGAACAGTTAGCTAGGATTTTGTTAGCGTGGATTCTTAATAAAATTTCTCATAGTTAATTTGTTTGTTTCTAACAAATTTTATTTTGTCCAATGTTTTCTTCATTATACCACTTGTTGGATTCTGATAGGTCAAAATCCAAATATGAAATTGAATGAAAATGGTTATTCTGCGTTGAACGGATACGTATATCTGTGGATGTAAGTAGGATAGTAAATGACTGTTGAATCAGATTGGAAGAATGTACAGTGTAACTTATTAATGTGAAATCTAAATATTTCTCGGGTATTACCTACCCGTTAAAATATTCTCATCATTACCAGTTTGTACAAAAAAAATTTCAATTACAATCTTTATGAAAATATATATACATATATATTTTTTTCAGATGTAATCATGAATTTAATGAGTTAATGTGATATTATTCTCATTTGGTTTTTGGTTGAAACTAGAATGAATAATCTCTAAAACTTTAGAGATTACATAATCGCCGCCTAATATTTCTTCAATGAAGTTATAAATCAATACTTCATCGTTGATTTTTATTAGTACTCCTTGGTATCTATGGTGCGTACGACGTTGATGCTCGTAGGACATATTGTTAAGTTAAGGTTTACGGTGCGGATGTGGTTGTTGGTGGTATTAATGTTGATGTTGGTGGTGTTGTCAATGTTTCTTGTGATGCTTGCAAATTGTGCATCACATTCTCCAAAGTCACTACTCGAGCGCGAAGCTCGTTGACTTCTTCTTACTCCGGGATAATTGGCGGTTGGAACAAGCGGATGAATAAGGTTGAGAATTTCGGATATCATATAATCATTGCGAGATATCCTAGAAATGAGGGTGAATATGGTGTTTCGGACATGTTCGCCGGTAAGTTCTTCAGGTTCTTCACCAAGAGGTGAATTCGGTTGGTGGAAAGGATCGCCTTCTTCTCGTCTCCATTGATTAAGTCGACTACGAACCCATCCCCAATTCATCCAGAATTGATGATGGATGATTGGTTGATTCATTCCGGTGACGCTGCTTTTGGAGCTTAGGTGAACATCCATGTCGGAATAGCTGTCGGATTCTGAAGAACTTGAACTAGTGGCGAGTTCCATTTCGTACAATTGAGTAAAGGGTTTTTCGGTATGAAATGATTTTCGGATATTGGATGATATTCTAATTACATAGAATATCTATATATAGAACAAGAGATGTCGTAAATTACGGAGAAATTTACAGAATATGTCAGGCAAAGCTTACAGTAACAGATACGCTAAGATATGAATTTTTGTATGTACACTATTCATGCAATCCAGGCAGTAAGATATGTCTAGATTAAGAATGATAAGCAAGTGATTCCCTAAGAATGATAAGCAGGTAATTTCTGACAAGAAATGATAAGCAAAACTTTTTGACATGCAGACATGCAGACATGGTCGAAGTCCAGACTCACTAATGTATCCTAACGACTATCTGTTAGACACACTAATGCAAGACCTGGTTCGCTAAGACCACCGCTCTGATATCAACTGAAATGCCCCGTTCATATCTATTATAAAAGTTACATAATAATTGGATTCATTGCGAGGTATTTGACCTCTATATGATACATTTTACAAACATTGCATTCGTTTTTACAAGACAAACTTTCATTTCAACGAACGTTGACAGGCATTCATACCATTTCATAATATATCCAAACTATAAATGACTTAATAATAATCTTGTTGAACTCAACGACTCGAATGCAACGTCTTTTGAAATATGTCATGATTGACTCCAAGTAATATCTCTAAAATGAGCAAATGCACAGCGGAAGATTTCTTTAATACCTGAGAATAAACATGTTTTAAAAGTGTCAACCAAAAGGTTGGTGAGTTCATAGGTTTATCATAAACAATAAAAATTCATAATTTTGATAGACCACAAGATTTAAATGTGCATGGTACAAATGGGCTCCGAATCCTACACCCACCTGTAATGTACATGCGATTTCCTTTAAATACAATACACATATCTCGTGTACGAAATCATTTTTCAAAATGCTTAATAACCGTACACATATCTCGTGTACAAAATATCATACACATAACCTGTGTATAAAAATCATTCTCTAGATATATAACATTCACTTTCCTTTCTTTGCTTGGTAACCGACCTTAACATTTAATGCGCATCATAAATATTCCCAAAATAAACAGAACTTTCAGTCTGTAATAAATATATAAATCTCGAAGTACTAAACACCACGCTCACTAGCTCTTCCGTGTAATGAACATTCTGGGTAGGGGTGTTAAACCCGGTAGCTACCTTTAGGATTCGCGTGAATTAGGGGCCATACCCGTTTCCTAATTCTTAGGTTACCAAGCTATAATAATCAAGGGGAAATATTCACATCAATTAGTGGCAATTATGACGTCCAACTAATTCAATAATAATCAACAGAACTTCTGTCTGTATAATAATTCATTCGAGGAATGTTTTGCTTGTGTCTATCTCGTCAAACATTTATAAAAGCATCTCATGTATTCTCAGTCCAAAAATATAGATTTCAAAGGCATTTAATAAAACAGTTGTAAAAACAGCGCATGTATTGTCAGTCCCAAAAATATAAAGAGTAAAAGAGAATCAAATGAACTCACAATACAATATATTGTAGTAAAAATATTCATACGACGAAACTGAACAATGCAGAGTTGGCCTTGGATTCACGAACCTTTGAAGACATGCTTAAAAAGAATACGCCACTGCCAGGGCTCGAACCTGAGACCTCCCGCTAACCCGAATCAACACTCAACCACTCGTCTTATTTCTATCTTTCTGAATTTATAAGAACACAATATTATTTAATCCATGTTAATCTGTTTCTTTCTTCTTCTTCTTTACACCACACTGGATCGACCAAGTACCCAAACAACTCATATCAACTAATTTCCTAATTAGATTTATGACTTGAATTAAAACAGAAAGAATCAATTGTTGTTGAATTGATTAAACAGAAAAAAAATGCAGTAGCAGAATATAAAGAACACGTCTTAACCCGTTTTGAAACTCAAAATCAATTTCGAATATAGAGGATGTTATAAACCACGATTACTTCATGAAAAAGGTTTCAATTCATTATTAGAAACTATCTGAATCGTTAATTTAACTTAAAACGTAAAAACGAACTCGAATTTCCCCATGAACAAATTGTTTGACTTTTGAATTTATAATTTTGACTCCAAAATTAGAGTTTGATATAAAGAATTTGGATATGAAACTTTACATGTAGTTCGATTGAGAGCTTTATAACCTAACTGCAATAAAGGATCTTGAAATTAAACTCAAATTCGATGTTTTTGAAAAATTTGTCAAGAACAGAGGTTATCATGACTGTTCTTTAAATTTTAATTTGATTCTTCTGATTTAAATCGAATTACACTTGCTGAGTATTATATAGAGGTTAATAGATATTATCTCAGCTAATGTGACTCAATTAACATTTGTTTTCTAGTTCGATTGGCTCCACAGAAAATATTCTTTCAGGAAAATAAAATAAAAAAATATAAAATTCGATTGTGATCTTTAACAAATTGGTACGATCGATTTTTATATATAACGATTTAGGAGACATAAACAAAATCCAAAACAGTCTAATTGCTACGTTAAACCGATCCCAATTATTTATCTGATTATATATAATGGATATTAGTAAATAATTAAATAGATTAATAGTAATAATAATATTAATAATAATAATAATTTTATAAACAATAATAATAATAATTAATAATAACATTAACAACTATGATAATAATAATCAATCATTAACAATATTAATGATAAATTGTATTATTTATATGATAAATTAATAATGACTTTAATAATAATGGTAATTATAATTATAAAAGTAATAATAATAATAATAATAATAATAATAATAATAATAATAATAATAATAATAATAATCATAATCATAATAATAATAATCATAATAGCCAATCATAATAATAATAATAATAAAATAATAATAATAATAATAATAATAATAATAATAATAATAATAATAATAATAATAATAATAATAATAATAATAATAATAATAATAATAATAATAATAATAATAATATTATTATTAATCATAATAGCCAATAATATTTAACTAAATAATAATTTTAATCATTCTTATAGTAATATATATTTTTAAGTATTTATTTTGATAATCATAATCTTAAAATTTTAATATTTAACATTTGTTAATATCACTAATAATGATATTAATAATATGAAATTAGTAATAATATAATTTGTCATTACTATTATATTTTTAACTTGTAGTTACATTTAATATATTTATATTATAATTTATTACTTATGTAATATTTACTAATTATATTTAATGTATAATTGAACATTTATACACTATATCTATATTACATAATTATATATAGAATCATATATTTTATATATAAATTCATTTTAATATCAACTTAATTATTCTGTATATTATCTTACAAATTTAATTTTAATGTTTAAATTATATTTTTTAATTTCAAATTATAATATAACCTTTCATTTATATATATACATATTTATTTACAAACAATTGTTCGTGAATCATCGGGAATAGTCAAAGGTCAAATGATTTCATAAAATAGTTCAAAAATTTTGAGAATCAATTTAATAGACTTTGCTTATCGTGTCGAACTCATAATAAGATTAAGTTTAAATTTGGTCGGAAATTTCCGGGTCGTCACAGGTATGAAGGTGTCAAAAACGTGGAATCTATGTTGGCTAAACTCAATTGAATGCAATTATTAGGTTAGGGTTTAAGGGCGTACAAGGCTAGAGAAAGGAATGATAAATCAACGAGTAATAAGTATGGTTTTAACAACAATGAGCACAGAAGTAAAGCGAATGTGATGAAGGAGGAAGTAGTATGGAGGATGAACATATCCAAGGAAAACAATAAAAACCCTAGAATATGGAAAGAGATACCCAAGGCGGGTGTAAGCACCAATTGTAACCCTAATGAAGAATCGAATCCCACACCCGCTGATGCATATCCTATGGGTATGAACCATCAAAACAACAATCATACTGCTAACGAAGGTAGATCTGAAACAACGAATTGCAAAACCTGTGATAACAACAAAAGGCAAAATGAGGAAACTGATGTTGACAACTTGTATCGTTCATTTACAATCGAAGATAACGGTGATAACAACAGCCTACTCTCCTTTTTGCTAGTCGGAGAGGCAGTTAATTACGGGATCCTACAAAAATTCAAACGCTTATGTGAAGTTGAAGGTCTTAGTGATGTTAATATCAAATACATAGGTGGACTCTAGGTTATTATGATTTTCGATAATGAAACGGCGTGTAACAATATTATGGAGAACGAACATCATGGCATCAAACGATGGATTCAAAATTTGAGGAGGTGGGATAATTCATATATTTACCCGGGTAGATTAACGTGGATTGAAGTTTACGGTGTTCCTGTCCCAGTGTGGAATGAAAACACCTTTTCAAAAATTGGAAGTTTATGGGGTTTTGTTGTTGAGCTAGAAAACTGTCACTTTGAAGGTACCCAAAACCTAACGGTTGGAAGGATTCTACTTTTCAACCTGAACCAATTAATGATTCCGTTCTAATCCATCATGGTAATGTTGATTTTTTTGTTCATGCTTTTGAAGATATTCACAGTATTATCCATATGGATTTAGAAGATGTTAAGTCAGACGAAGATGAGAATAAGTCCATGAATTCATGTGGTTCTGATAATATAGTGGAAGATGATTCTTTCTCCTCTGATGATGAGGCTCAACCAGAAAAACAACCGATCAAATTTTCGACATCTTCACCGGAAAACAATGTCGGTTCGATGAGGGTAGAAACTGAAGGGTCTTTTTCTCATGTCACGAAAAAGCTACGAATTCCAATAACCCTAATAATGAGGGCATTTATGGAAAAGATACCTCGAGCACACATGTTCAAGATACACGTGATACGAGTGATAATCAGGTGGACCCCAGCTCAACAGCGAATTCGGGAAGTCATGCTGCTAAATCCAATGGTTTGAGGGACATTGGGCCCCTGCCCACTGGGCCTGCAACATCAAATAATGGTGACCAAGCTAAAGATAAATTCATGGAAGGCATTGCTAATGGGCTTAAATTGTTTAGGCCCCAACCTTGCGGGCTACCAAATAACTTATGGGATAAAGAAATCAATGGGAGCCCAGATCAAATAACAAATTTTTGTTAAAGGGTTTAAATCATCTGTTTTGTGTGACAATCAAAACTAAGAATCGTATTACCTCAAATCCATCAAACTGTAGCAGAAACAAGAACAATATTGGGTTCACCTGGCATAAATTTCGTAAGTGGCAAGCATCTTCTCGTATAAACTATGCCAAAAAGATTGCTAGGGAAAAGAAAAAGGCATTGATTAGTGGTATAAGTGGTTCGAAACGCCCTCACTCACCCACGATTGAAGAACTCCTACACTCCAAATCAAAGAAAGTGCATCACATTGAGGCTTCCAACCATGACGATTAAGAAGCTAGTGTCAATCTATATGACTTCGCTAGGCTTCTTGGGTTCAACGTAGTGCAAGAATCCTAAATTTCATTCGCTTCATGTTCGTGAGATCTTAGTATTTTCCAATGAAGATATTATCTATGAACATTCGCGGTTTCAATCAAGATGGTAAACAAGGGTGGTTCAAGCAATTAATTCACGATGCGAAACCCATAATCGCTGCAGTTCAGGAAACTAAACGCAAAAACTTCAGTGACCTGTGGATCGAAAACGTTTGGGGTTCTCAATGTGTTAAATATGCGGTCAAAGAAAGTGTTGGTAGATCTGGGGGGCTTTTGATGATTTGGGATGCAAGCATATTTCATGTGGATCGGGCGGTGGAGGGTGAATTCTTCATAGGCATTAAAAGGTAAGCTTTCTAAATTTGACTCGGAAATTGTGATTTTCAATGCCTATGGACCCCATAGTGATATGAAAAAGAAGAGATTTTGGGATAGTTTAAATGAGCTCTTATCTTATGATAACGCTGCGTGGTTTTTTTGTGGGGAATTTAACGAGGTTAAGAATATAAACGAAAGAGAAAACACAAACTTCATTTCACGACGTACATCTAGATTTAACAGTTTCATCAATGATAATGGGTTGATCGAAATTCCCCTATCGGGCCGTAAATTTACAAGAATTAGTGATGAAGGGTTGCAATTTAGTATATTAGTTCATTTCCTTGTCTCCGATAATTTTGCTTTTCTATGGAATGACTTATCTGTTACCGCCCTAGATAGGAAACTGTTGGATCATACTCCTATTCTACTTAAAAATGGGCAGTTTGACTCTGGGCCCAAGCCTACGAGGGTGTTTGATTCTTGGTTAGACACTGATGGGGCTGCACAAATAATTAGCGATGCTTCAAAACTCCCGATTGCCCCCTGCAGGCCGGACACTACTTTCAGACTTAAACTGAAAAATGTTAAATCCAAGCTTAAAAACTGGAGCAGTCTTTCATTCGGTAAGTTGGATTCAAAAATTAAACATTTAAACGAGCTGTGTAACTTTTGGGATGTCGAAGCAAAAAAGAGAGTCCTTACGGATACCGAAATACATGAGTGGTTAAATAATAGAAACAGTTGGATTGAAAAGGATCATGTGAAACGTAACATGTTAAAACAAAAAGCCCGTATCAAATGGGCGGTCGAGGGAGATGAAAACTCGAAATATTTCCACTCGATAATTAAAAGAAAATGCAACAAAAATAATATTCGAGGATTACACATCAACGGATCGTGGCAAGAAAACCTGGATGACATAAAATATGAAGTTTTTAGACATTTCAAATCCTTTTATGAAGATCCGAACGTGAGTGGTTTTGATTTTGATGATTTTGAGACTTCGAAAATATCACAGGAAGATGCATCTTCATTAGAACTACCTTTTATTGAAGAAGAGTTATGGCTAGCTATTAAAGATTGTGGAGTTACGAAAGTGCCTGGGCCTGATTGTTTTAACTTTTATTTTTATCATAAATTTTGGGACTTGATCAAAGAGTATCTATGAAGGCAATTCAATGGTTTTGGAGTAGCGGTGATATCACGTTAGGGTGTAATGCTTCGTTAATCACTTTAATCCTGTAACGACCCGTCAAAATCGCTATTGCCGCAGTATGTTATTCACTGGTTTCATTGCTAGGTATTGACCTCTATATGATACGTTTTGTAAACATTGCATTCTTTTGAAAAGACACACCGTAAATGAATATCTAAATCCAAGGTTTTTGACATCTGATGATTTCTACATATAGACAATCACCGTAAATAATAGTTTACAATAATACATCCATTGACAATGCAGTCAAAATAAGATACATGGTGATGATTTTGTGAATGCAAAGTTTTCTCTAATAAAGCATGTATGACTCCATGCACCTAGCTTGTATAATGTATAAGCAAACAGTGGAAGACTTCTAGGGACCTGAGAATAAACATGCTAAAAGTGTCAACACAAAGGTTGGTGAGTTCATAGTTTTAATATTGCGCATAATCTGTATATAAAGGTGGATCACAAGATTTCAGTTGTTTCATCCAAAACGTTTATCAAAATATTCTACGAAATTGAGCACCCTGGTAACTAAACTTAACGTATATATAATAAGTACCCCTGTTTTAACATATATGCAACCAACATGTACAATACACGTAAACCAACGTGTACTAAACTCAAATAGCATATGTCCGCTTTATAGTTCAGGCTAGGGTCTCTATACCTGGAATGGACGGGGATGTCAAGCCCTATGGATCCATATACAACTATTCGCGCCCACCAGTTCTTATAACCGACAGCTACTAGTTACCAAAGTTAAGGAATTTTCGGTTCAAACTCGGTGTAGAATTTAGTATGTACTTGTATCCATTGCGTTTAAAATAAAGTGCATGTATTCTCAGCCCAAAAATATAGATTTCAAAAGCAATTAAAAAGGGAGCAAATGAAACTCACCTGACAACTTCAGAAATAAATCACAGAGATGTGACCGAAAATCGGAATGCAAGTAATCGTAGACCTCAACCTAGAGAACATATGTTGGTCAATAGGTGTCTAATAAGCTAGGTCTGTCCATAGGGTAAGAATAGTCCTATTGCTCAAGTCCGACTCATAAATTTAGCAAAATTTAGCAAAAGTCAACAAAAGTCAACGCAAGTCAAAGTAAGTCAAATGTAAGTCAAACGCAAGTCAAACACAGTCAACATGGTTAACACAAGTCAACAACCGCATAAAATTACACAAGTTAGTCAAATAGTCAAACATAGGTCAAACTTAAGTTATTCATTTTTACGTAGAAAAATTTATATTATTTAAATATATGTATTTTTTAGTATTTTGCAGCTGATTCCGGGTTCTACCAAATTCGATATAATACCTTAGGTCATGACCATTGGAAAGTGTATCATCCCACCTTTCTATAGACAGTTTATTTGACAAAAACGGAGTTACGGTTTTAAAGTTATGATCTAGCGAAAACAGTCTCCCGAAACATAAAATGCTGTTAAAATGCTGGTGTCAAAATCAGCAACGATTGTCCATTTTCTCGCTTGTTTTAAACCTGTTTAGACTCAAACAAATCATAAATATAATATATAGTTTTAAATCTTGTCGTAAATACTTTCAATACCAATTAATAGTTTTTATCCATACTTAACTGATTTCAACTTACGAGTCCGCAAAGTAGACCCAAGAGTCATTTTTGACACTTTACCAAAACTAAAAGTCAGCTCCAACATCCTGTTTTCATGCTCATTTTAAACCAGTTTAGACTCGACAAAATCATACATATCTTATATCATTTTGAAGCTTCTCATATCTACTTTCTGACTTAATTCATAGTTTTCACCATAACTTAATCATTTACAATTTACGAGCCTATAAAGTGAGCCCGAGAGTCATTTTGACACTTTCACTAAAATAGTAAAACTTTTTATTGACATCTCTAATTCTAAACCATAATACTTTAGCATGTAAAAAATCATGTCACAAGTCCAAAATGATATTATAGACGTGTTACATACCTTTGTTTCTCAAAATTTCACATTTGGGTCAAAGTAGACGCGTATGACCTAAATGGGTCATAAGTACCCATTTTGACCAAAACATGCTAAAACTCATTTTTAAAACATAACAATCTTCAAACTTACTTAAATTGATATATCGGATGTGTCCAAGTTGCCCGTTACTCATTTCGATACTTTTTGGCTTAAATGGGTCAAGTGTTCAAACGGACGGTTTAAATTACATGGTTTATACTTATACAAAATTATCACTTTAGAACACCCCACACTATATGAAATAGTTAATATAAGTGTATTAAGTTCGTACAAAAAGTCTCAAGTCTCTAGCATTGGTCATTATTTTTATAACCCGAAACATTTGCAAAAACACACGTTTAAAATCGTATTTACAGCAGCAATTTCTGTGATTTTTAGAAAAATCATCGCAACTCCAAATTAGTCACCGCCAATTGGAGATGCGGCGTTTTTAAGTGAAGAACTTGTACAATTTTTCCCATGACCTGTTCTGTCCCAAAACAGCCCCAGCAACCGCAAACGCACACGTTGGTCAAATCAGTTTTTAACAGCACTATAATAAAAATGTACAAAACTTTGAACGAGTGTATAGAGTTCAAGAAAAATAGAAATGACCCGATTCTTGAGTCTAAATTCAATAGATTTTCGATGTCTACAATCCTATCAGCCCATATTTTTAATTACTCTTCGTTAATCGTGTCAAAACGTACTTTTTCAGCCAATCCCGAAGGGTACCTTATTTTAATCCTAACTTTCGACCTGTTCGCCCAATTTACGCAATATCCATATGAAAATTTAACTAATTTTTGAGAGTAATTCATCTAACAACTTATTAGAAGCTCAAGCATTAAAACAATTACTTCATGTTAGACCAAATCTAATGCATGCGAAACCATTTTAAGCCAATACAGATAACCAATATTCGAGCAAACATAACATGAGCAATACGTATCCATTTTACATGATATCCTAGCCTAACTTGAGTGATTTTTAATTATCTAACAGATGGTAAACAAATCACATTTCAAATCATAAAGTATTTTGCCCAGAAAATTCGGATTTAAGCATAAACAAGTCAAAACTTCAAATAAGCATAACGAGAGCAATTCTTAACGAAATTCGATGATTCTTAAGCCTAAAATGTGTAATTTTTAATAACCTATCATTTGGTTATCAGTTCACAAACTCAATCACAAAGAAAATATTTCCAAATATTCGGATTTCATGCAATAATATATTGAAACTACAATTAATCATGTCGGAAGCATCACAAAACGAAATCAAACGATTCTTGAGCCTAAAGTTATTAATTTTTCGAGAGGATTTCATCTTGATACATATAATTTACAGAAAATATGTCTTTCATATCAGTAGCATGAAATATAAAAACGTGATTTCATTAAAACTACTCAAATGATCAATTAAACACAAATTCATTTGTAAACATTCAAGGACTTGAGCACTAGACACTATATTTCCCCTAATATGTAATAAAAACATGAAAACCCAAAAATTAGAGTTTTTAAAACTTACTCTAATCAAGAAATTGTTGGTATGGATGTGTAGAGCTCTTAGAGAGGAATTCGAATATGTAAACAATTTTATGATCAAGCGATTTCTTGAAGGTGTTCTTGAGGATGAAAGATTGATGATGATGATGAATAGTAATGGGTGTTCTTTAGAAGAGAATAAGATAGATACGTATGTGTATGTGTTTGGTGAAATGAATCTAGATCAGAAATATAACTAGAAAAGGGAAGTCACGGGTTTAAAGTGTAGTAGTCGCGGGTAGTTATAAGATATCACAGGTGTAATAATTTGGTAAACACGGGTATTATATATATTTGCAATTATAATTATAGATGTCACGATTATTAACTGTATAGTCACGGGTTCTATTAAATTCTTATATATTATCTAAAACCCAATGTATTTTACCTTAATATGATTTACTTAATTGATTTATTTTGTATTAAGAAAATACATTTATATATTGTTCAAAACCTTTTAGAATCTTGACCTTATACTTAGTTGATGTGTTTCATAAAATACTTATTTATTATATTTTTAAATTAGATACTGAAAACATGAATGTTTAAACTAATTTTCTCGGGTTTAGTTTAAGAATATCCTAATTAATAAAAATGATTTTTAAAACTCAATTATTATATAACATAATAATTATTAAAATTAATAATCATACGTTTTGTTGTCTTAAAATATATTTTTCTCGTTTTCACTAACCGTAGTGTTTTCAAAAAAAAATCTAACCAATATTAATAATAGTATATTTAAAAAAAATACATACAAAATTGTAAATTTTAAGTAATGGTTGTTAAGTTTTCAACGAAAAGCTAACGAAAAAAGTCGAGTTATTACACATCCCTAAGAAAATGACCCGATCGACTTGCGTGACTATAGGCCGATAAGCCTCATTGGGAGTTATTACAAAATTTTGTCAAAGTTGCTTGCTAATAGAATTCGTGTATTGATCGAAAAATTAATAGGTAATGAACAAAGCGCTTTCATCCGCGGAAGATCGATTCTTGATAGCATTTTAGTAGCTAACGAGCTAGTTGGGGATGTCAAAAACAATAAGTCTAAATGTTTCATATTCAAAGCCGATTTTGAAAAAGCGTTTTGATAGTGTCCGTTGAAATTTTCTCTTTGACGTTATGAGGAAGATGGGATTCGGCCCGAAGTGGTTAAAATGGATAGAGTCTTGTTTTAAATTCGCATCCATTTCGGTCCTAGTTAATGGCTCACCAACTAAGAAATTTTCCCTTCAAAGAGGGATTCGTCAAGGAGACCCCCTCTCACCTTATGTTTTCATCATTGCTAGTGAAGGCTTGAATATATTAGCAAAAATCGCGGTTAGAAACAAGATCATAAGGGGGGTTTAAATCGGGCGCGATAAAATCAATATTTCGCATCTCTAATTTGCGGACGATACAATATTTTTCGGGGATTGGAATAAAAGAAACATCATTAGTGTACATAAAACCCTCGAGTGTTATGAAAAAGTGTCGGGGCTAAAAATAAATATGCAAAAAAGTCACATATACGACATTGGAGTGGCCCAGGGGAAATAGATCATATGGCTAGTAAATTGGGTTGTATTGCGGATGCCGATTGGTGAAAAGTTACACAAAAAAAGAAGCATGGAAACCCATTATTGATAAGATTAGTAAATGTTTGTCGGATTGGAAAGCAAGAACGATGTCCTTTGGTGGTAGGTTAACACTCTTAAAGGCGGTGCTTAATAGTCTCCCTCTATACTTCTTCTCGTTGTTTCGTGCTCCTTCTTGCATCATCAACCTCCTCGAAGGTATGCGACGTAAGTTATTTTAGGGCGGGTCCAGGGATGATTCTAAACTTTCTTGGGTTAAATGGGACACCATTCTTTTACCTTATAAAGAGGGCGGGTTAAACATTGGGACTCTTAAAGGAAAGAATTGGGTCTTACTTATCAAGTGGTGGTGGCGTTTTCGTACCGAAAGCGAGTCAATGTGGGTTAAAACAATTAAAAGCATTTATGGGTGGGACGGGGGGTTGGGTACTAATCGTGATTATGACATTGTGAAGCAGAATACCGTTTGGAAAAACATCATCAAAGTAGGGAATGAGTTAAAAAGCTTGGCATCAACGTGAAAAACCTCTTCGAAAGGCAGATTGGTGACGGAAATGAAATTAGGTTTTGGATCGATCAGTGGGCTGCTAACGGGTCGTTTAAAGATAGCTATCCTCGACTATTCCGACTGGAAAAACAGCCCTTAGTATGCGTCAAAAATAGAGTATCACTCGACAACAACACACGGAGTTTTAATTGGGAACGGGCAGGAGAACTTACGGGCAGGTTATACGGGGAGCTGAATAGCATGACAGAAACCATTAAAACAAGTATGATCTCGGGTATTGGTGAAAGCAAATGGAAATTCTCGGGTGACAAAAGTGGGTCTTATGTTACGAAAATAATGGCTAAATCAATCGACGACAAGTTAATTCCAAGGGAATCTAATCCTTCGGCTACTCTCAAAAATAATCTCATTCCGTTAAAAATTGGAATTTTCGTGAGGAGAGTATTAAGAAAGAGAATCGCGGTGAAAGTTGAACTTGATCGGAGGGGGACCGATTTGGACACATTGTTATGCCCCCTTTATAACGACGTGGTCGAATCGGTGGATCACACCATTTACTCATGCAAATCCGCCCAAGAAATTTGGATTGGCATCCTTAAATGGTGGAATCTTTCCCTCCCCTCGGGTTTCACTCTTGTAGATCTAATCAAATGTTCGAACGCGCTAGGTTTGGAAACAAGCAAAAAGAAAGTTTGGCAAGCGGTTGTTTGGTTTACATGTTATTTAATTTGGAAAAATAGAAACCTTAAAGTCTTTAGAAATGATGCTTGGGCCACATCTAAGATCGTTAGCGAGGTTCAAGTGAAGTCCTTTGAGTGGGTAAAAAATCGTTCGAGAAAATCCTTTTCGTCTTGGCATCAATGGCTTCTTAATTAGACATCCTCAAACGTATTGGACGTGAATTTTGACCCGGGATGAGTGTTGTATGTAATCTTTGTAATAGTCTTCGTGTCGTGTATTTTTGTTCTCTCGTGTAACATGTTTGTATTTCCTCGTGTTTTGTGTTGGTAGCTAATTTGGCTACCTCACCACCTTGTACATTATTTTTAAGGATTCCACCATTTAAGGTTAAAAATTTATAATTTTTTTGGTTTTCTTTTGATTTATTTAAATATGGATGGATAGATTGATAAATAGTTATGAAATTTGGGAATATATTTATGGTTTGAAATTATTATATAAATATAATATAATATAATATAATATTTGTAATTTTCATATAAATTATAATTTAAACTTACATTTATATGTAATTTATTACAAAATTTCAAGTTAAAACTGATCAGATACTAATAATCCAATTTAATATGGGGTGAGAAGGTCTGAATCCTCCTTTTAAAAATATACATGAGATTTATTTTTTGAAAGTCGAATTGTCCGGGAGGAGGTTTTACCTCGTATTCAGGATTCAGGTACGACCCGCCTACCTCTCGGGATAATTTAAGGTTCAGATCCCTGTAATACGATTCAGGTTTCCGCTCGGAGAGGTGATAAATTAGAGTAAATTTCACTTTCAACAAAGCAATAGTTTACAGCATAAGTAGTTACACATGTATCTAATTGGTTATTCTAATGTTGAATGACACTTCAATCCCTGTAGGCTGAACACATCACCGCTTTCATAAAACAGAAAATCCTCAAAAAACCATTACGTTATCTGCACTTAAATCTTTACATATCTATACATACATTGATACATACATTATTGCATACACAGACACATGAAAGAGAGTTAGTAGTCTGATGATGAAGATTGTGAATATAATGTCAGTGATGGATTTGACAGCATGGAGAGGCTTCATGTACACTTTATTCATACTCCATTTTGTATTCGCTTGCCAAATCCTTCTGCTTCAACCTCTTGTTTCTGCCCTAGGTATGTGTATGTGATATAAAGTTTTTGAAATTCGAATTTTAATTGTAATATGTTTTTTGTGTGATCATTTGTTGTTTGACTGATACAGATTGATGCATTGTTTACTTATATACAATCATGGTCAGTGTAGATGGAAAATCGGGTGATACGTTGAACTATTTGAAAGAGTTTCAAATTGTATAAAGATGAAACGTTATAGTGAGGCAATCAATGATATTAATACCTCAATAGAGGCTGATCCGTCACTTTCAGAAGCGTATTTGGCGTTGCGCTTCTGCTCTTCCTCAGTTGTGCAGGTTCTTTTTGACCTTATTAGCTTATAAAGTAGTACTAGTATAGGTGTATCTCTATCATAATATGACTCCATGAAATAATCATTTGATCAGTATGTTCAGTCATGTTCATCTTGGTACACCAATGTAATGTTATATATCCTCCTTCATTTGAATAAATAGGGAAGTAAATGCCTGCACCGAAGTATTCTGTATATCATAATGTAATGTTATGATCAGACTAGTGAGTGGCTTCTAATGAACCTTTAGTATTCTGTATATCCCGCTCTTTGCCCAGAAGTCAAAGTTTGACCTTCTGTTGCAGGCGGAAGAAAATGAGAAAAAGGGTAAGTTGCGGATTGCTGTGGAGGATTATAAGGCCGCCCTTGCTTTAGACCCTAATCATGTGGCCCACTAATGACGTACGTCCCGCCATGACCGTCACGCGAGACGCATGGCGCATCTCCTAGTTGGGCACGACTGTTTTAGCTTCTAGCTTGGCTCAGCACCGTGAAAGTCAACCTTACCTTCAAGTCGTAATTGTTACTACGCTACGTCACTCGTAGCGTACCGGTAATGATGCTATTGACTAAGTCCGATAAGTTAGGAGAACGTGGAGTAGGTAGTGGACATGATTAGAGGATTCCAGGAGTGGTAATCGCGGGTTAGTGGATTGATGGTGATTACCTTTTATAACCGTCATCTTATGTCTATAAATACTAGCCATAATCAATCATTTGGGAGAGAATTAACACACACTTACCACACTAATCATTCTTTTTAGCTCACCTTGGAGGATCGGCAAAAATCAACCACCCCAACACCCCTCATACACATTACGTCAACTGGAGGAACCCCTTCCGAAGGTTAGTCATTTCACATCACTGCACTAAAGTCGACTTTGGCTTGATCACCCACAATGTTCATCTCCATTTTGGGTTATGCAAGCTTTTGGATGCCTGCACCGAAGTTCTTACCATTGACGAAGAACATATTGAAGCTTTGGTTCAGGTACTTAACGTTGCAATCAACAAACAAATTGTAGAAACTTGTATAAAAAAAATTAAAATTCGACTAATTCGGGTCCATTTTTTATTTTTTTCAGAGGGGTGAAGCCAAATTTTTGACAGAAAACTTGGAGGGAGCTGTTGCAGATATAATGTCAGCTGCAGAAAAATAAAGTCAGCTGCAGAAAAATCGCCTTTTAACATGCAAATACTCAAAGTTAATAGCAGAAGCTCACAAGGAATTTTTCATGACATTATATAAAAATCATGCAGCTTGAATCAGAGTTATCAGTTTTATTGTGGTGAATTGGGATATTTTGGAGGTGTACATTGTAAATATGTGATATGATGTGTTATGCCAATACATGATTATAATCTTCAAGGTGTTACCACTGAAAAGACCAATTTGCCCTCTTGATACAAAATTTCTTTCTTGAAAAACTGTTGATGAATGTACAAATTTGACAAATGTTTGTACAAGAAGTATACAAATAGATCCATGATAAAAGGCTTTGGGTTCAACCACCCGGCTCTGCCAAACTATGGTCCGGACTGTTGACCCGGCTCTACAGTTTGACTTCTTTGCAGGTCAGGCTCAAGTGAGGGTGTATGACCAGTTTCCGCAAGATGCTGTGTCCGGGTTGCATCTGTCGAACCATCTTGGTGGTGAGGCTCGTCTTGTTGTACATGAGCAAGTTCTGACGACCCTTGAGGTTGTTCAATTTCCGTGGGCCCTTGAGGTTGGTCTGACCGATTGTGCCACCTTCCCCTCCATTTCAAGATCTCGTAAATAATCGAGGTCCCACACATTGCACCACCAAAACCAGCAAATGTAGCAAGCAAAACTGATAACACCCCAGCCACATTCAGCTGTAAAGTTTGTACATGTTAAAACCAGACATCATCCAGATTATGTATTGATTTTCAGCATGTTTGACTTCAAATGTCAAACAATATAAAAAATCACATGAAATCAAAATACCTTTGAGTAGAAAACATGTGCAAAAACAACCACTAGAACGAACTGAATGGTGGCATAAATCCAAGCATACCGTCTCCTCACTGAATATAGTTCACAGAACTATATAAATATATAATAAATTCATACTACAAGACTTATAATATGACCCTAAATAAATTTTGCAATATTTTGTGACAGGATTAAGAATATATCAAGTGAAAGTGACGAAAATACCCATTGTTGTTGATGTCATTGATGCAAGGAGACCCAATATGCAAGAAAAAGGCAGAGATATAGCAATCGCACCGGACCCCATTTTGTTTACCTTATACACAAATAGCGAAATCAAGAACATGGTCAATCTTCAAAAGGACGCGTAATTTAAGATTCTTGACGTACCAAAAGTTGCTCCAAGAAGCAAAAGTACGCAAGCATACTTACGATCACTAGAACTGGTACATCTTGCCATACCCTGATAAAATATTATATAAAGTAAAAAACTTTTATGTTCAAGAATCATTTATACGTTAATGTAAGAACTTTTACCTGTATCTAGTAGGTTCATATTGATGCAAAGCTCCATTTCCACGAGCAATTCGGCTTTGAGATCTTTGAATTCTTAAAAGGGTTACAGGCAAATTCTTGACATCTTGCTTGCAAACCTCACAAGTTTTGTTACCTTTTATGCTAAACCACTTTATCGCACATTCTTGGTGGGCCAGAGCAAGTTCGCCCTTGCAATCACACTCCAATTTTAGGGTATCATCCGCACCTTCCTGCAATTCAACCATACATATTCTACACATGGCTTCTTCTTCTGCAATGTCCTCACCCTCTTTTTCATGATCATTTCCTTATAAAGTGTAAGTTAAGTATTAGAATTCAATAATTTCATTTATTTATAAGGATTTTTCTAGCGACGACCCTTAGAGTTGTCATTAGTGTGCTTAAATATGTTGTACATGGTGGTTGAGTTTGAATTTTGATGTGGCGGTTATTAAAATTTACAATAAGGGCTGTCGTTAGAAAAATCCATATTTATATAAGATATTACATAGTACTCCGTACATATTAATATAATTCATATAGATTCTATTTACCAGCTTCGATTGTAGGAATCACATTTTGGGCGGGGTGAGTTCCTCGCACAGCTTTTGGCGTAGTTGGAATTATCCGAAATACGCCACCAAAAGACTCCATTTGTGTTACGCTTCCATCTTTTATCAAATCAGGTACAGAATGTGAACGACATATAGGCCGTTGAATACTACCTTTCTGTAATGCTTTAATATTAGATAACAATAACATAATGTATGAGCTCTCTCAAAAAAGTTAAAAATGTACGGTTAAAGATTCGCGTACTTCAGTGGTGTTTCGGCCATGCATAGACTCTGGATTTGAGTGAGCAATAGGAGTAACAGGCAAAGATGATGTTCTTTTCATTTTGGACGAAAATAATTTCGAAAACGATAAATTTCTCGACATTTTAGCCTTTCCCCGAATCTCTGATGGTGACCCCCCAAGGGCTAGGATAGCAGCTTTTTCGATATCTGAAGTTCGGTTTTTAAATTTGAAGCTTAATCTAGGAATAAGGCTTTTGATGGATGATTTATTATCTCTAGATGACGAGGGACTTAACGATGAGTCGTGATATTTAGCGTAAGTATACGTAGGGCTTTGTAACGGTGAAAAGTTTACTCTTTTTGGAGTTTGTTGTGGTGTTAAAGGTGAATTCATCTTTGTAGTATTATTTTTGGTATATGTATCGTATGTTATTTCAGGTATTTGTAAAACCAGGTGTTGTGGTTCTGAATGCTGACTAGTTGTAGCCACTTCATTTATTTCGCTAGTTGTGGTAACTTCACTTATTTCACTTGATTGTCCAACCTAAGTATATGCCAATTTAATTAGCATAATCATGTGAATCAACCTAATTATAACTAATAAGTAGCTTCAAATTTTTTTGCTAAAAAGATAGAGTAATATCTAGCATACAAAATGGTCTTTAACTAAGAAGTAGGTTCAGAAAGCAAACAAGTCGATTTCTAATAAGACTCCATGATTGACTATTACTTCTAATCTTTGAACATAAAATTGTTCGTTTTAACAAGATGAATAGCTACCAATTTGTAATTTTAGCAAAATTATAAAAAAAAATGATAATAATAAACTAAAAAAATCATTACTTTGTGGCATCAACATAAATAAACCCAAATCCAAATGATAAAATTTGATAACATAACCCAAATCCGAAACCCAAAAGACAAAATCTTGCAGCAAAACAAATTCACATCAACATGTATTCTATCTGATTCTGAAACAAGTAGCAATTATTGTGGTTGATATTGCAGAAATCCAGAAGAAAAAAAAATATATGATAAAAAAAAAAAAAAAAAAAAAAATTCCCCAGATCATATAACTTCAATTATTCACAAATGTGTTCCCCACTTTACTTAATTTATGTGTGATTATGTGAGACACAGACACCCTCCATTATTATTTACTTAAAAAGGTATTAACTTTTTGGGTAAATTTTCTTGAAAAATCAGAAGCTAAAAAGAAGTCCAAAATTAGATGAATCAATTTCATGAACAAAAATTAAAAGTATTCATTCAATTATGTATATATGTAAGTGAAAAAGAGATGAATTGCAGTTGAAGATACCTTGTAAATGATAGGAGGTTGAAGATCAACTGATATGGAATTAAGAGGTTCTTCATCAGCAGCAGCAGAGGTTTTAGCCATAGATGAATAATGATTTGTGTGTTCAACGGCTTCAACCAAATGTCATAATTATAGAATGACAAATAATAGATAAATAAGTAAATAAATAAAATAAGGGACACCCCTGTAAAAACCTCAGGCAAAAATAAGAATTAAGAAAAGGAGAGATGACAGCAGTGACAATGACAAATATAAGAAGAAAAAGTGAGGGTTAGATAATTGTGAGCCACCAACAACATCCACCTCGTACCACGGCACTCACCCACCATCGTATACTACAAACACTACCAAATTTGTATATGTATTGTATGATTTATGTATGTTATGTCAACCCGTAACAAAACGGGTATGAAAATAGATAATTGGATTGGTTTTTGAATCGTGAAACACTTTTCTAATTTTCTAATTAAGTATTTTTTCTTTCACAAGCTTCGGGTTAACACGAAATTCTAATTGAGATAAGACATGAACGATTTTGTTTCCAGACAAGAAGAAAAAATCACGTATTGAGAGAATCTGTGTGTTTCTGTTGTTGTTAATATGAATGAAGAATGCCAAAAGCGTTTTTGGAAAACTGATATACTGACAGTTGTTTTGAAAGTTTGTGACATTTCATTTAACCATGAAAAGTTGTTAAACGAAAAGATATAACACTTGGCACGGGCGCTGCTCCTTGGATCACGCAAGGGGCCTTGACCCCCGCGATTTGCACGGCAGTTAGTAGCCAACTCTTACGGGCGTGTACTCCACACTCCCCGAACCCGTTGTTAAGTATAACTAGCTAACTCTTGCATTCAAGTAAATCTCAGTTCACTAAAATCAGTAAAATGTATGTTGTATGATACTAAAATCACCAACACAACCCATATATTTTTATTTTTTTCCCAAAATAATATTAAACGAATCCAAAAATTTACAAGTATGACCGATACAATTAAAACCAACAACGAAACTTAACTAACAACAACCTAAACAAACAATACATCAAGCAACACGGTGACTAACGCATTTGTCTAGTAACGAAACATGACTAAAGCTATAACAAGGAATCCGAAACATCGACTACACTAAACAATTCCATATACCCAAAAATCAACGAAAAGAAAACCGGAGGCCCCCAAGCCCACAGAAATAAAAAAATAAACAGGGGAGACAAACTAACGAACACTGTCCGCTTCCGCAACAGAATCGCCGACAATCCATTAGAAAGTTGTCGGTAAACAGTCGAAAAACACCCAGCCACCTCCGAGTAACACAACTGGCGAACAAAAAAAGCTGACAAACACTTCATCTAAAACGCACCAGCTGAAAAAAATTCGATGAACACCATCCATCCAAATGATCCAGGAAACCATCCAAAAACTCCACATGAAATCTAGCAATACACAACATTTTTTGACCAAGCTAAACCATAACACAAACCACCCTAAATCTGAGATCCAACGACGAATAGGCTTCAGGAACACGCATATATGATATACACTTTCCCGTAACATGTATGATTACGTCATATATGATATACCGTTTTCTCGTATCATTTATTACAAAATTCAAGCACTTTTAAGTTATAATGAACTTTACCCTTGTAAAGAGGAATGTTTCGATTCGTTAAAATCGAACTAAATGAATCTCAAAAGAAAAAAAAAATTGGATTTGAGTTGTCAAAAAAAAAAAAAAATGAAATCTATTGCCTTTCAAATATAAGCGTCTAAGTTCCAGTATATCGTACATATAATAAAGATATGATTAATTATTACAACTCACTAAAAGTGTAATATCAGTCAAGAGTTGTAATTCCTTACGTCCATTAATTTCTTTGAAATCTAAGAGACCAATGACAGAGCGACAAGTGGCGCAAAAATCACATGTGATTGAAAAAAATATATTTAAAAAAAAAAATTTGAA
Source organism: Rutidosis leptorrhynchoides (assembly GCF_046630445.1). Taxonomy (NCBI): domain Eukaryota; kingdom Viridiplantae; phylum Streptophyta; class Magnoliopsida; order Asterales; family Asteraceae; genus Rutidosis; species Rutidosis leptorrhynchoides. Next base: position 48,387,418 of record NC_092335.1, on the reverse strand, counting down.
AAAAAAAATTTTAATTCAAAATTAATTTTTTTTCGAATTTTTTTTTTACAATAACATGTGATTATGCATGTTAAATTCAATTACATGTGATTGTACAATTCAATCACATGTGATTGTGCAGGTACATCACATTGATTGTAAAAAAAAATTTGAAAAAAAAATTTCGATAAAAAAAATTTCGAAAAAAAAATTTCGAAATATTTTTTTTTTAATTTTTTTTCAATCACATGTGATTTTCGCGCCACATATCGCTCTCTCCTTGATCCATTGGATCTTAACTTAATTTATGGATTCAAATGAATATTCCCCTATCAATCAAAATTTATTTACTTTTATCTATTGAACATAAAATTACATGTCTAGGAGAATAAGTATCATGAGTGTATGAAATCAATTTAGAGTGTATTTGGATGAAATTAGATGGTAGTTTGAGTTGAAGCTTCTAGTGTAAGCTAGAGTCAATATTTTAAGATAGAAACCGGAGTTTATATGTAAATTACATGGAGCTTATTCAAGTAAAATGACATTTAAGGACAAAAAAATATTGCTATATTAGGGGTAATGATGTAATTTTATTATAAGCTCCTAGATTATTTTTATAAGTTATTTTCAGGTGCTTACTTTTTAGAGTTTATGTATTTCATAACTTCTTGAATTAGCTCCTACCAACAATGTTTTTACCTTGAACATATGAAAAAAAAAAAATAAAGTAAGCTTCCATAAGTTACGATAAGCTAGTGTCAAACATACCCTTATAGTTTTGTTTTTTGTTTTTTTTTTTTTTTTTTTGAAAGACAATTATTTGGAATCGCTGACGAGGGAATTACCCACCCACTTGATCCTGGTCATTTTCTACACACATGCGCTTTCGAACGAAGACCCGAACTACATCATAGGGATCCGATCCTTAAACCATCCCGAGGAACAGACGGACTGGACCAAAATCCTTAAATACCACTCGATAAAACCTCTCCGGAATTACTCCATAAACGAGTCAAACTCCATCATATATACTAGGAATGACTTGTCTATTATCTATTGTTGAGTCCCCAAAATAATTAAGGATTTAATTGTGACAAAACTGTAATTTATTTGCACTAAAATGTTATGTGCAGCCAGCACAAGTTTGTTTATGTATAGACAGCAGATATTGTTGTGTCCAGTGTTTAGTTTACTGCCTAGTCTACCAACACAAGGTAGACAGTATTCTCCAATTAAGCACAGCATGTGTACTCAGCAAATCAAGAATATCAAGTGACTCAGCAATGAAGAACCAGCATAGCTGGAATGCAGCTTACTACACAAGACAGCTATGCTCTATTACAAGCATAGTGGTTTTCAGAGTGGTCTACATTAATCGTACTATTCAACAGAAGTCAAAGACAAAGTTGAACAGAAAAGGACACGCGTCAGCGGCTGACAAGTGACCTTACAAGATCACGTGGGAATGCAGAAGTTTAAAGCATGTGCAGACATGTGTTATACTTTGTCATTGCCTAGGGAACACAACATGTGACGACCCGGAGATTTCCGACCAAATTTAAACCTAATCTTGTTATGATTTCGACCCGATAAGCAAAGTCTGTAAGGTTGAGTCTCAAAAAGTTTGCACTATTTCATATATTCATTTTACCTTTGACTATTCCCGACGATTCACGAACCTGTAATTGTAAATAGAAATGTAAATATAAATAATTACATATGTAAATAATTATATTGATTATATCAATGAACCATTATGTAATTTAGTTACTATGAAAGATAACTTTAAATAACTAAACTTATTACTTTAAATATATATAACATATTGAATATAAATGGATTCAAACGTAATTTGTCAACGTTATCACAGTATTAAAGGTAAAATGTTATATTTTGAATATAATTGTTCAATATATATAATAAGTTAACTAATTAATATTTAAACATAAATTGTATATATAGTAGTATATATACATAAATCTATATATAAATTCTATTAATAATTATTATTAAATCGTAATATATATGTATATTAAGTATTTGTCACACCCCCAAATAGGGCCTGGGGTATTTGTGACTAATTATATCAAATCACAGTTGTATAAACGAGAACGACTCTACATGAGACGTTTTGTTGAGTTTTTCAGCGGAAGATAAATATGTCTTTAATTGATATGGTATGTAATGAAGACTCCAAGCATAGCAAGCAATCATCATCAAAGCAGTAGATATACAGCGGAAGCAATATTTAAGTACCTGAGAATAAACATGCTTAAAAAGTCAACACGAGGTTGAGTGAGTTCATAGGTTTGTCATAAATAATGATTTCGGTAATAGTGTTAGACCACAAGATTTGTTTTCATAAGTAGATCACTCAGATCCAGTCAAGTTGATCTCCCGCAGGATCAAAAAGTTATGCCAGTGCGTGATATTTAGACTAAACGTTGTTTGCCCCGTGACAAGTTGTTCTGTCCTTGTCGTTTAATTTCATTATCAAGTAATACAAAGACTTAGTCAAATGTATCGGGGACGTTACTCCCGATAGGCCTATCCCCAATAATTAAGAATGCCGCAGCAATTAAAAATATCACTGAAGGGACTTAGTCGGACATAGCCGGGTATAGCATAGTTTTAACAGTTGGTACTGATATTTAGACTAGACTTTCAAGTTTGCCCCGTAACAAGTTATCGTTTATACTTGTCGGTTGGGGACATGCTGGTCATAGCCCAACATATCACAGTTTAATATTTGGTACTTGTATTTAGACTAGACTTTCAAGTTTGCCCCGTAACAAGTTATCGTTTATACTTGTCGGTTGGGGACTTGCTGGTCATAGCCCAACATATCACAGTTTAATAGTTGATACGTGTAAAACAGTTATAAAAGTTGCGCATGTATTCTCAGCCCAAAAATGTAAAGAGTAAAAGGGATCATATGAAACTCACGAAAAATCAGTTTTAGTATTTGTATTCATTTCATAAAAACAGTTATAAAAGTTGCGCATGTATTTTCAGCCCAAAAATATATAAAAAGGGAGCAGATGAACTCACATTAAATAGCAGTTGAAGTATTCCACGCAAGAAGGAAAGTAAAGCAAGTAAGTGATCTGGATATCAACCTTGAGGTATAACGTTTGATTAGTTAATGTCTAACTTGACATAAAGTATGTTTATTAATATAGCAACTATATTGACAGTGACGGTTTTCGAGAAAGGTTCCTATTTCTCAAAAGTTTCTATTTTTGGAAACCTACTATTTATGAAAAACTTCCACTTATAGTAAGCTTCTAGTTTAAGAATGTTCGGGTTATAATTCTTAACAAAGATGTTGTACAATCTCGCCCAAATTTCGTCGCTAACATGCAAGTCACTCGAATGATCTATTGTTACCGAGCGGCCCAGGATCTCTTGACCAGAATCTAAGTCTTGGCATTCGAGATCCACAAGCGTCCCATAATGGTAACAAGGATCACCCTAGGCCACAAGTAGCGGTGATGTTTGTAGTCTTTATACGCTATCTTTAATTATAACCTTCACGTTAGGTGCGTATATACATATATATATTCATTAATTCGATTTTAATTATAACTCCTATATATTAATTCATAAAAATACTTTTAAAATTTTTAGTAACATATATTACTAATTATAACATGTTATTTATTTTAATTTTAATTGCATATAATTTATAACATTATTTACATGTTTCGGTAAAAAAAATAAACCGAAGTAAATAGTAAAAAGTAAAAAGTAAAAATTAAGAAAAGAATACTTACTAGTAGTAATTCTTCAAAGAGAGAATGGAAGAAATTTTGGTGTGAGTTTGAATGAGAAATGAGGGGTATTTATACTTGAAAAAATTAGGTAAAAAGAATAAAATAATTAAAAGAAAAAGATATATTTTAATTTTTAATGGGATTTTAAAATTCAAAAGTATTAAATGTTAGGTAATGGGATAATGCACAAAATAAAATAATAAAAGTAGTTTTCCATTATAATTTTTAATTAAAAAGTAATTTATTTATTTATTTATTTATTTTATTAAAAAATCATTTATTTTAAGGATTTTTTTTATATATTTTTTTAAAATAAACAAATTGATTTACTACTTTTCCAAGAATATTTGTCAATATTTTTTTATTCATAATAACAATACTGATAATAAAGATTTTAATTATTGATATCTTGTTTAAAAAGGATATTAATAATAATAATATTAATATATCAAATTAATGCGTAATTATTTACAAATAATTGTTCGTGAATCGTCGGAATTAGTCGAGGTTAAATGAAATCATATAAAGATTTTTGTTTAAATTTTGCCGGAAATTTACGGGTTGTCACAGTATCCCCCTGTTAATAGAAATTTCGTCCCGAAATTTAGTTGTTGCCATCAGTCGACATTGTTTGTAAACAGGTGAGGATATTTTCGTTTTATTTGGTCTTCACGTTCCCAGGTATGCTCGGGGCCTTTCGTGAATTCCAACTAATAGGATATTGTTTTGTTTCTAGCGTTTAAATCTTACGATCCATAAATTCTACGAAGTGCATTTTATTATTAATGCGGAGGTTATCTAAAGGATTTAACAAGAGTGTCATTGATTAGGTTTTCCTCAGAAAGAGATGATGACGTTATACAAGCATTTCAATATACATGAAATGTGTGATGAATAATAGTGAGCTTATTTAAACCTTGAGTGTTTATGCCACAATATTAGGGTAGACAAAATAGAGAGGAGTTCATGAAAATCATAATCATGAAATTTGATAGAGATCATCATTCTTTACAACAAGAATGATGAATATGAGTTGAAAAATAGAGTTTTATCGACATTAAATAATATGGATAAAACGATTCGATTATAGAAAGAGTATAAATGAAACTATCACAAAAGAGTGAAATGAGGAAATTAAATGTTCACCTTAACTTTTGATATGGTTAAAGTTGATTTCCGGAATTCAAGGGATTTAAAGAAATCTTTGAAATCTTTATAAGATTTGATTCTCCGGTAATTAAGGAAATTAAGATTTTCTTTAATTAAATACGGTGAAATTGTCTCGATTGACTTGTCTGGAATTTTGCTATAAATTAGCTTCTTCCGTTTCATTATCTTCACCACTTCTCAATTCATACTTTCTTCCTCAATTCATACTTCCAAAGATTGTGAAAATGCTCCATCCAGTTCTTATCCTGGATATCTTTCTGACTATTGTTTCAGTCATTCTTCTTTTTCATTTACCACCAGAGGAATTTGTTTTCTTCTACTTTTATCTTGGGATTATAGTGTTTTTAATTCTCCCGTGTCTTTATGTCGCTATACGTATTGATATACACGGTTTGTAATTTCGGTATCGTTATCGGGCTTTATATTTTCCCTTATATGTCGAAGCTCTTTGCCTTTTTATTCTCCTCTCGACTCTAAGTAAAGCGAGTAATGGTCCAGAATTCGTATGTATGAAGTTTTGAATGATCATAATATACAAAGCAGAAAAGAAAGGTAATAGCACGATTTGATTTATCAAATTACCAAAATATCCGAAAAAGATAGAACTATCAAGAAAATATGTTCTTGATATGTTTAGAGATTTAAGTAGAATGTAAAAGTCGTGTAACATGGCAAATGATGATTATAAAGTCTATGAATCATCATCTTCCATTAAAAATTTAGCATGACTTACTGTAATATAATCACGTTGGCCTGACGTCATTATATTATACTAACTCATGCTTCAATTCCCAACACTACTTCAAATCATTCATAATTTAAACTTGAATTTTACAGAATATAGAAACTAAAACAGTTTCCTTTATGATGTGATAAAGATATCGCAAGGAGACAATTAATTGTGGTCAAGAATCGTTATGAAGATATCTTCAGAAATATAGAGGATATTTATAATGAAAGATACGGTGATATCTTAGATTTCCTATGATCCAATGACGAGGAAAATTCTTCTGTTTCCTCTGCATTTAATGCTACCATATCTGAATCATTGGTTATCAATCCGAGATGGTTTCAAGAAATTTTATTTTTAGATGATTAAACGCTGATTGTAATCGTTAACAGATCTAATGGTTAACGAATAGGCGTTATTGATTTTAAAAGCAATGAATGATAATTTAGGTGGTTTGATATGATAATTCATCATAGAATATGAATGAATACAATTCATGAGAATCAGAATTGAAGAATGTACAATGTAACATATTAATGTGAGATATAAATATTTCTAGGGTATTACCTATCCGTTAAAATATTTTCACAATTAACAGTTTGTACAAAAGAGTTTTAATTACAGTCTTTATGAAACTATACATACATATATATTTTCCTTCCGATGTAATCATGGATTTAATATAATATTAAACTCATTTGATTTACGGTTGAAACGAGAATGAATAATCTCCAAAAGCTTTAGAGATTTCATAATTGTCGCGAAATATTTCGCTAATGAAGTTATGAATCAATACATTCATCGTTACACTTGATTTATTATGATATGGAGTTTATTGTGTTGAAGCATTGATTAACAATTGTTAAGTCATTAACGAAGGGTGTACATCATAGCATATTAGTGATATGAATTAACCAAGTAGTAAATACTAGTTGAGATTCACACGTAATTGCTTAGTACGACAAGATTTATTATTGTTCCAAATCATATATATATATATATATATATATATATATATATATATATATATATATATATATATATATATATATATATATATAAGGTATACATATATAATTCTTCACAAAGAATGAGTCAATACATCTTAACTCATTATTACTGATATTCCTTGGTATCTATGGGCGTATGATGTTGATATCCGAGGTACCGAGTGTGATGTTAAGGCGTGGGATGCGGATGTTGTTGTTGATGAAGCTGATGCTGTTGGTGGTGATGTTGATGGTATTGGTGGTACTGGTTATGCTGCTGGTACTGCTGCTGGTGTTCGTAGGTTTCGCACCATATTCTCCAGAGCCACTACTCGAGCGCGAAGCTCGTTGACTTCTTCTACTATTCTGGGATGATTGGCGGTTGGAACAAGGGGGTGAATAAGTGAAAGGACCCGTTCATATACATTATAAACGATTCACAATAGTTGATTACATCGCGAGGTATTTGACCTCTATATGATACGTTTTACAAACATTACATTCGTTTTTAAAAAACAAACTTTCTTTACATCAAAAATTGACGGCATGCATACCATTTCATATTACATCCAACTATAATTGACTTAATATTAATCTTGATGAACTCAACGACTCGAATGCAACGTCTTTCAAAGTATGTCTTGAATGACTCCAAGTAATATCCTTAAAATGAGCTAATGCACAGCGGAAGAATTCTTTAATACCTGAGAATAAACATGCTTTAAAGTGTCAACCAAAAGGTTGGTGAGTTCATTAGTTTATCATAATCCATCATTTCCGTAATAGTAATAGACCACAAGATTTCAGTTTCTATAAATATCCGTACACTCGCAAGTGTATAAAAGTATTCTATAAGTTGTAGGCACCCGGTAACAAGCTTTAACGTTCATGTTTTACCCTCTGAAGTACACCAGATCAGGTGTGTTTAAAATAACCTCGAAGTACTAAAGCATCCCATAGTCAGGATGGGGTTTGTCAGACCCAATAGATCTATCTTTAGGATTCGCGCCTACCGTACATAGACAAGTAGTTTAATGTTACCAAGCTAAGGGTATATTTCTGGTTTAAACCCACATAGAATTAGTTTTACTACTTGTGCCTATTTCGTAAAACATTTATAAATCAGCGCATGTATTCTCAGCCCAAAAATATATATAAAAAGGGAGCAAATGAAACTCACAATACTGTATTTCGTAGCAATTATGTATATGACAGCACTGAACAAGTGCAGTGTTTGTCTCGGATTCACGAACCTATATTAAGTATATATATTTATATGTTGGTCAATATCTGTCTAACAATTTAGGTCAAGTCGTAGTGTATCACAATCCTAATGCTCGAGACCGACATGCAAAAGTCAACAAAAGTCAACTTGACCCAAAATGACTTCCAAAATCTATACATGTTTATTATATAACTTATATATAGTAGTTTTATATATTTAAATATATTTATCAGATCTTATTATACTAAATAATACAAGTCATTTATTAATAAATAAAAATTTATATTAAAATTCATATATGATAAAAATATACTTTTATATATCTCAAATAATAAAATTTATAAAATTCACTTAATATCATAAAAATATAGTGATATGTATTATTAACGTAATTACATTACGTGTGGTAAAAATATCTTTGTACGCATATTTATTTGATAAAATAATATTGATAATAATAATAATGATAAAAATAATAAAATGATAGTTTCAATAAAAATATTAATTTTTAGTAATAAAGATAATTTTATTAATAACATCAACTGATAACAGTTATAATAATCGTTTTAATAATAATATTAAAATTAATGATAATTCAGTTGACCATATCTTTTAATCCGTTCATCGAAACCACACGATTTCTAAATGAAAAGTTATTAATTTTTTTCTTCGGATTTTCAACGACATGCATATCATATAACTTATCTCAGTAGCATATGTATCAAATTCGTGATTTATCATAAACTATTTAACGACGAAACTAAGCATACAAACATGCATAATCATATATACTCGAGCACTAGTCAGGGATACACTATTAATATATAAAAGATAAGATATGAATGCTCACGTATCAATATTGTGATTCAATATTGCAGGAAAGTACGTAGACGCAACGAAAATGATAAACGTTAGGTTGACCTCACGAGCAATACCCTCGATCAATACCCATAACCTTCATAGCTATAACCCATAATTTCCTTAGCTCTATCCCATTTGAAAACTTATTTTAAAATCGTCTGAATATAACTCCGTCGTAGTATTTTATGTACACTAATAATATCTTGAAATAATACTAAGTAAATATATATATATATATATATATATATATATATGTAATTCGATTGAGAGAGTTTAGAGAAATATATTTTCAAGTTTCTATGAAATAATGAAACCTATTGAATTCTATTTATAATAGATTTTTGAATTATTAAAGTGAATTATTAAAGTATGAATTATTAAAGTGAATTATTAAAGTATGAATTATTAAAGTGAATTATTAAAGTATGAATTATTAAAGTGAATTATTAAAGTATGAATTATTAAAGTGAATTATTAAAGTATGAATTATTAAAGTGAATTATTAAAGTATGAATTATTAAAGTTAAAGTAAAGTAAAAGTAAAGTAAAGGTAAAGTTAAAGTATAGTAAAAGTATAAAACTATGTACGTATAATACGCGTATAAAAATATATATAATAATAATTTAAATCGTTATATATATATATATATATATATATATATATATATATATATATATATATATATATATATATATATATATATATATATATTAATAAAATAAAATATAAATATCGTTATCTTTATCATACTGGTTAAGTAATGAGTTGTAAAAAAAAAATAGATTTCTTAAATCACAGTGGACCTCATAACATAGGCCCGTAATCATATCATAATGTATCTGATAATTCAATCATTTGATATTATCTCTTAATTCTGTCGATAAATATATCGAAAAAAATATGTTTATGTAAAGTATCATATATCTAATACTTTGTTAATGTTTTCAGTTAATATTATATATTATATATACATATCTATATACACATAATTGTTCGTGAATCGTCGAACACGGTCAAAGGGTAATTGATTACATGAATGTAGTTCTAAACTTTTTGAGATTCAACATTACAAATTCTGCTTATCGTGTCAGAAACATATAAAGGTTAAGTTTAAATTTGGTCAGAAATTTTCGAGTCGTCACAGTACCTACCCGTTAAAGAAATTTCGTCCCGAAATTTGATCGAGGTCGTCATGGTTAACTATAAAAATGTTTTCATGACGAATATGAGTTGATAAATAGAGTTTTATCATCATTGAGTAATATAGATAAAACAATTTGATTACGCGAAGAGTATAAGTGAAGCTATCGCAAGAGAGTGAAATGAGTAAACGTATATTCGTTTTAACCGATGACGTAGTTATGATTGATTTCCGGAATTCATGGAATTTAAAGAAAATCTTTGCAATAAGATTTGGTTCTTCGGCGATTAAGGAAATCAGGATCTTCTTTGATTAAATGCGATAATCTGTCTCGATTTCTCTGTCTGATATTTTACTATAATTCCACCCCCTTCGTTTCTTTATTTCCACAGCTCACACCTTCTAGTCTTTCTCCCCAATTCATACTTTAAAGCAGTCGTTAATATGCTTCATCCAGTATTGATTCTTGATATACTTTTAACTTTCATATCTGTCATTCTTCTTTTTCATCTACCACCGGAGGAAGTTATTTTCTTCTACCATTACCTTGGGGTTATTGTGTTTTTCATTCTCCCGTGTCTTTATATTGCTATACGCATTTATATACACGGTTTATAATTTCAGGGTTGTTATCGGGCTTTATATTCTCCATTATATTTCGGAGCTTCATGCTTTCATTTTCTCTTCCCGATCTTAAGTCAAGCGGATAATAGTCCAGAATTCGTAGATATGAATTTTTGGATGAACATAGTTAATGTTCCAAGAAGAAAATCGTAATGGCACGATCTTGATTTGGCAAATTACCAGAATATCCAAAAATATAGAGCTATCAAGATGATATGTTCTTAATATGTTTGAAAATTGGGTAGAATGTAAGAGTCGTGTAAACAGTACATGATGACGGTATGTTCTGTGAATCATCACGTTCCATTAGAAACTCAGCATGACTTACTGTAATATAATCACGTTGATCAAGTGTCATTATATTATACTAACTCATGCTTCAGTTCCCAACACTACTTCAAAAACATTCCTATTTTAAATTCAATTTTTTTTTTTAAATTTAGAAACTAACACAGTTTCTTTTTATGTTGTAACGCAGATATTGCGAAGAGATAAAAGATATCGGATAAGAATAGTTGTGAAAATATCTTCAGGAATATCGAAGATATTATAATAAAAGATACGATAATATGGATGATGAAGAAGATTTGTCTGTGAAGGTTTAGAATAAGAAGTCAGGTGTTTGCTAACGATTTCAGTAGACACTAAATCATTTGGATCCTTTGAAGGCAGGTTTAGTATTTGTGATTTGTCCACAGCCTCCTTCATGGTCTGCTCAATCCGTTTTCCAATTTCAAACCTTCTCTTTTTCTCAGCTTTATCACCATACTAATCTTTATCATCAAACTTTTGACTGTTAAAGTCATTTACAGTTTTTGCTTCTTCATCATCATTTTTCCAATTTCGGAGAACTAGTTCATAGTTTGGGATGTTTTTCAGAAAATTCACATTCGAAGTATGTAAGTCTAGGAGATAGACGTTATATGTATAACTTTTGACGTAAAATTGTCGCGAAATTCAAAATACTGATTGCTAATTCCCAGTAGTTGGTGTGACAATTATTGTTACAGGATGTAGGTGAGTACATGATGGGGTTTTAATGAATAAGTATAGTGGCTTTTCGGAGAGGCTTAAGTCGAAGGTTAATGAAGTTGTTGATAAGTTTACTGCTAATGTGGCGAGATATGAAAGGTTCCCCGGTAACAATGATGAAGGGGTAATTGTTATAATAAGGTTTATTCGTATAAACAAATGAAGGTGATTTGCTGGAGCTGTGACAAAACTGTCTATTTTGGAAAGAGATTGAAAAATTATATTTGGTAATAAATATCAAAGGATCTGACACGGATACATGTTAAACTATAACTTTGGTTTCGAGAGCTTTTCAGATGCATGACAGTGGGTAATATGTGGTTGGATCATCATCTCGCATGTCTTTAGGAATTTCGAAGTGTTTGAACACATATTGTAATTGTTAATATGCATATGATGTTCTAAGATTTTGAATGATACAAATATTTTTGTGAGTTCCATGAATAGAAATGAGGTTCTAGGACAGTTTTGAAGTCAAAGTATTGTTTTGAAAGATGTAGGAATCTAAGAGTGATGCTTTCGGTTATATCTTGAATCGAATTCTGAGATTTCAAAATCAGAATATGTAATTAGATTTTGAATGAGTATGGTTGTTTTGATTTCTATAAAAGAATGTATATTGTTGTGAAAGTAGGGAGTATAATGGATTATTTGCTGAATCAGATTCGAAGAATGTAACATATTAATTGTGAATTTATATATCTCTCGGGTATTACCTACCCGTTAAAAAAAAATTTCACAATTAATATTTTGTACAAAAGAATTTTATTACAGTCTTTATGGAAATATATATGTGTATATTTCTTCAGATGTAATATTGATTTAATGAGTTAATATTAAATTAAACTCATTTGATTTATGGTTAAGGCTAAGATAGATAATTTCTAAACTTTAGAAATTACATAATCGCCGTAGAATGTTTCCCCAATGAAGTTATGAATCAATACTTCATCGTTGTGGTATTCCTTGGTATCTACATGGCGTATGACGTCGATGCTCATGGGACAGATTGTGAAGTTGAGGTTTGCGATGCGGTTGTTGTTGGTGGTGGTAATGGTACTGTTGATGTTATTGATGGTGGTACTGGTTATGCTGCTGGTGCTACTGCTGGTGTTTGTAACCTTTGCACCATATTCTCCAAAGCCACTACCCGAGCGTGAAGCTCGTTGACTTCTTCTATTACACCGGGGTGATTGTCGATTCGGACGAGCGGATAAATAAGATCTAGAATTTGGTGTAGTATATAATCATGACGAGATACTCTGGAAATGAGAGAGAAAATGGTGTTTCGGACAGGTTCACCGGTAAGTGCTTCAGGTTCATTGCCAAGAGGGCAATGTGGTGGATGAAAGGGATTGCCTTCTTCTTGTCTCCAATGGTTAAGTAGATTACGAACCCATCTCTAATTCATCCAGAATAGATGATGGCTAATTGGTTGATCCATTCCGGTCACGCTGCTTTCGGAGCTCATGTGGAAATCCATATCGGCATAGCTGTCGGAATCCGAGGAACTCGAACTGGTTGAGGGATCCATCTTGTATGATCAGGGAAAGAATTTTTTTGGTAAGAAATAGATTGTAGAATTTAGATTTGGTATTCTTCAATATATAATTTACATATGTATATATAATACCAAAATCCCATAAATTACGGAGGAATCTTTGAAAGATGTCAGTCAAAGTTCACAGTAATAGATATGTTAAGATAAGAATTCGTCTATACACTATGATGCAATAAATGTAGGAAAACGCGTCTAGACTTAAGAATGATAAGCAGGTAATTTCCTAAGGATGGTAAGTAGATGATTTCCGACTAAAAATGATAAGCAAAACTTTTGACATGCAGACACGGTCGAAGTCCAGACTCACTAATGCATCTTAACAACTATCAGTTAGACACACTAATGCAAGACCTGGTTCGCTAAGACCACCGCTCTGATACCAACTGAAAGGACCCGTTCATATACATTATAAACGATTCACAATAGTTGATTACATCGCGAGGTATTTGACCTCTATATGATACGTTTTACAAACATTACATTCGTTTTTAAAAGACAAACTTTCTTTACATCAAAAATTGACGGCATGCATACCATTTCATATTACATCCAACTATAATTGACTTAATATTAATCTTGATGAACTCAACGACTCGAATGCAACGTCTTTCAAAGTATGTCTTGAATGACTCCAAGTAATATCCTTAAAATGAGCTAATGCACAGCGGAAGAATTCTTTAATACCTGAGAATAAACATGCTTTAAAGTGTCAACCAAAAGGTTGGTGAGTTCATTAGTTTATCATAATCCATCATTTCCGTAATAGTAATAGACCACAAGATTTCAGTTTCTATAAATATCCGTACACTCGCAAGTGTATAAAAGTATTCTATAAGTTGTAGGCACCCGGTAACAAGCTTTAACGTTCATGTTTTACCCTCTGAAGTACACCAGATCAGGTGTGTTTAAAATAACCTCGAAGTACTAAAGCATCCCATAGTCAGGATGGGGTTTGTCAGACCCAATAGATCTATCTTTAGGATTCGCGCCTACCGTACATAGACAAGTAGTTTAATGTTACCAAGCTAAGGGTATATTTCTGGTTTAAACCCACATAGAATTAGTTTTACTACTTGTGCCTATTTCGTAAAACATTTATAAATCAGCGCATGTATTCTCAGCCCAAAAATATATATAAAAAGGGAGCAAATGAAACTCACAATACTGTATTTCGTAGCAATTATGTATATGACGGCACTGAACAAGTGCAGTGTTTGTCTCGGATTCACGAACCTATATTAAGTATATATATTTATATGTTGGTCAATATCTGTCTAACAATTTAGGTCAAGTCGTAGTGTATCACAATCCTAATGCTCGAGACCGACATGCAAAAGTCAACAAAAGTCAACTTGACCCAAAATGACTTCCAAAATCTATACATGTTTATTATATAACTTATATATAGTAGTTTTATATATTTAAATATATTTATCAGATCTTATTATACTAAATAATACAAGTCATTTATTAATAAATAAAAATTTATATTAAAATTCATATATGATAAAAATATACTTTTATATATCTTAAATAATAAAATTTATAAAATTCACTTAATATCATAAAAATATAGTGGTATGTATTATTAACGTAATTACATTACGTGGTAAAAATATCTTTGTACGCATATTTATTTGATAAAATAATATTGATAATAATAATAATGATAAAAATAATAAAATGATAGTTTCAATAAAAATATTAATTTTTAGTAATAAAGATAATTTTAGTAATAACATCAACTGATAACAGTTATAATAATCGTTTTAATAATAATATTAAAATTAATGATAATTCAGTTGACCATATCTTTTAATCCGTTCATCGAAACCACACGATTTCTAAATGAAAAGTTATTAATTTTTTTTCTTCAGATTTTCAACGACATGCATATCATATAACTTATCTCAGTAGCATATGTATCAAATTCGTGATTTATCATAAACTATTTAACGACGAAACTAAGCATACAAACATGCATAATCATATATACTCGAGCACTAGTCAGGGATACACTATTAATATATAAAAGATAAGATATGAATGCTCACGTATCAATATTGTGATTCAATATTGCAGGAAAGTACGTAGACGCAACGAAAATGATAAACGTTAGGTTGACCTCACGAGCAATACCCTCGATCAATACCCATAACCTTCATAGCTATAACCCATAATTTCCTTAGCTCTATCCCATTTGAAAACTTATTTTAAAATCGTCTGAATATAACTCCGTCGTAGTATTTTATGTACACTAATAATATCTTGAAATAATACTAAGTAAATATATATATATATATATATATATATATATATATATATATATGTAATTCGATTGAGAGAGTTTAGAGAAATATATTTTCAAGTTTCTATGAAATAATGAAACCTATTGAATTCTATTTATAATAGATTTTTGAATTATTAAAGTGAATTATTAAAGTATGAATTATTAAAGTGAATTATTAAAGTATGAATTATTAAAGTGAATTATTAAAGTATGAATTATTAAAGTGAATTATTAAAGTATGAATTATTAAAGTAAATTATTAAAGTATGAATTATTAAAGTGAATTATTAAAGTATGAATTTTTAAAGTGAATTATTAAAGTATGAATTATTAAAGTGAATTATTAAAGTATGAATTATTAAAGTTAAAGTAAAGTAAAAGTAAAAGTAAAGTAAAGGTAAAGTTAAAGTATAGTAAAAGTATAAAACTATGTACGTATAATACGCGTATAAAAATATATATAATATTAATTTAAATCGTTATATATATATATATATATATTTAATAAAATAAAATAAAATATAAATATCGTTATCTTTATCATACTGGTTAAGTAATGAGTTGTAAAAAAAAAATAGATTTCTTAAATCACAGTGGACCTCATAACATAGGCCCGTAATCATATCATAATGTATCTGATAATTCAATCATTTGATATTATCTCTTAATTCTGTCGATAAATATATCGAAACAAATATGTTTATGTAAAGTATCATATATCTAATACTTTGTTAATGTTTTCAGTTAATATTATATATTATATATACATATCTATATACACATAATTGTTCGTGAATCGTCGAACACGGTCAAAGGGTAATTGATTACATGAATGTAGTTCTAAACTTTTTGAGATTCAACATTACAAATTCTGCTTATCGTGTCAGAAACATATAAAGGTTAAGTTTAAATTTGGTCAGAAATTTTCGAGTCGTCACAATAAGATTTAAAATCTTCGATATTATATATTCGTGACGGGATACCCTGGAAAGAAGAGAGAAAATGGTGTTCCGAACTGGTTCGCCGGTAAGTGCTTCAGGTTCTTTGCCAAGAGGTGAATTTGATTGGTGAAAGGGATCACCTTCTTCTTGCCTCCATTGATTGAGTCGGCTACGAACCCATCCCCAATTCATCCAGAATAGATGATGGCTGATTGGTTCGTTTGTTCTGGTTACGCTGCCGTTGGAGCTCGAGGAGTTCGAGAAATTCATATTATGTGTTTGGAATAGGGTTTGATATGAAATGGGTATTGAATACTGAATGATATATTCGTCTCCTTGAATACGTATTTATAGCAAAAAGATTTCCGTGATTTTCTGAGGAAATTTAGGAAAAGTGGTAGACAAGGTCTATTGGGATAGATATGATAAGATATGATTTGTCTATACTCCAATAATGGCAGTATGACGTGTCGAGATTATAAAATGATAAGTATGTAATCTAATAATCTTTCGATTAAAGACTTTCAATTCGTATACTGTGATAACCCAATGACATTTTCCGGTTCGCAAACCGATGCATAAAGGTATAAGGCATATAGGTACGTGATATAACAGGGAGTTATATACGTTTGAGTATGAATAGTAACAATTATAGAAGTTTCAAAAATCATGGATAATATTTCATGTAATACATATGTAATACACAAAACCATGATAGATGACATAGGAATGTCAAGAATTTCAGAAATCATGGTGTCGCATTTAAATGCGGTGGTGTAATTGGATAATACTTAGGAAAGTGAGCAGAGTTCTTAGGTTGGCTCGGCATTCTAAGATAAGTAAAGTTTCTAAAGTATAGTGTAGCATTTAACAGTTAAAGGCAACAAGTAAAGGCACTACGGTCAAGGAAAGTTGTAGTCCTACATTGCTAAGGTACCTAATTGTATAAGGCACACATAAAATGCAATCCTGGTTCTCTACAACAACCTGCTCTGATACCAATCTGTCACACCCCCAAATAGGGCCTGGGGTATTTGTGACTAATTATATCAAATCACAGTTGTATAAACGAGAACGACTCTACATGAGACGTTTTGTTGAGTTTTTCAGTGGAAGATAAATATGTCTTTAATTGATATGGTATGTAATGAAGACTCCAAGCATAGCAATCAATCATCATCAAAGCAGTAGATATACAGCGGAAGCAATATTTAAGTATCTGAGAATAAACATGCTTAAAAAGTCAACACGAGGTTGAGTGAATTCATAGGTTTGTCATAAATAATGATTTCGGTAATAGTGTTAGACCACAAGATTTGTTTTCATAAGTAGATCACTCAGATCCAGTCAAGTTGATCTCCCGCAGGATCAAAAAGTTATGCCAGTGCGTGATATTTAGACTAAACGTTGTTTGCCCCGTGACAAGTTGTTCTGTCCTTGTCGTTTAATTTCATTATCAAGTAATACAAAGACTTAGTCAAATGTATCGGGGACGTTACTCCCGATAGGCCTATCCCCAATAATTAAGAATGCCGCAGCAATTAAAAATATCACTGAAGGGACTTAGTCGGACATAGCCGGGTATAGCATAGTTTTAACAGTTGGTACTGATATTTAGACTAGACTTTCAAGTTTGCCCCGTAACAAGTTATCGTTTATACTTGTCGATTGGGGACATGCTGGTCATAGCCCAACATATCACAGTTTAATATTTGGTACTTGTATTTAGACTAGACTTTCAAGTTTGCCCCGTAACAAGTTATCGTTTATACTTGTCGGTTGGGGACTTGCTGGTCATAGCCCAACATATCACAGTTTAATAGTTGATACGTGTAAAACAGTTATAAAAGTTGCGCATGTATTCTCAGCCCAAAAATGTAAAGAGTAAAAGGGATCATATGAAACTCACGAAAAATCAGTTTTAGTATTTGTATTCATTTCATACAAACAGTTATAAAAGTTGCGCATGTATTCTCAGCCCAAAAATATATAAAAAGGGAGCAGATGAACTCACATTAAATAGCAGTTGAAGTATTCCACGCAAGAAGGAAAGTAAAGCAAGTAAGTGATCTGGATATCAACCTTGAGGTATAACGTTTGATTAGTTAATGTCTAACTTGACATAAAGTATGTTTATTAATATAGAAACTATATTGACAGTGACGGTTTTCGAGAAAAGTTCCTATTTCTCAAAAGTTTCTATTTTTGGAAACCTACTATTTATGAAAAACTTCCACTTATAGTAAGCTTCTAGTTTAAGAATGTTCGGGTTATAATTCTTAACAAAGATGTTGTACAATCTCGCCCAAACTTCGTCGCTAACATGCAAGTCACTCGAATGATCTATTGTTACCGAGCGGCCCAGGATCTCTTGACCAGAATCTAAGTCTTGGCATTCGAGATCCACAAGCGTCCCATAATGGTAACAAGGATCACCCTAGGCCACAAGTAGCGGTGATGTTTGTAGTCTTTATACTCTATCTTTAATTATAACCTTCACGTTAGGTGCGTATATACATATATATATTCATTAATTCGATTTTAATTATAACTCCTATATATTAATTCATAAAAATACTTTTAAAATTTTTAGTAACATATATTACTAATTATAACATGTTATTTATTTTAATTTTAATTGCATATAATTTATAACATTATTTACATGTTTCGGTAAAAAAAAATAAACCGAAGTAAATAGTAAAAAGTAAAAAGTAAAAAGTAAAAATTAAGAAAAGAATACTTACTAGTAGTAATTCTTCAAAGAGAGAATGGGAGAAATTTTGGTGTGAG
Organism: Rutidosis leptorrhynchoides; assembly: GCF_046630445.1. Lineage (NCBI taxonomy): Eukaryota > Viridiplantae > Streptophyta > Magnoliopsida > Asterales > Asteraceae > Rutidosis > Rutidosis leptorrhynchoides. Next base: position 48,368,302 of record NC_092335.1, on the reverse strand, counting down.
TTTGAATGAGAAATGAGGGGTATTTATACTTGAAAAAATTAGGTAAAAAGAATAAAATAATTAAAAGAAAAAGAAATATTTTAATTTTTAATGGGATTTTAAAATTCAAAAGTATTAAATGTTAGGTAATGGGATAATGCACAAAATAAAATAATAAAAGTAGTTTTCCATTATAATTTTTAATTAAAAAGTAATTTATTTATTTATTTATTTATTTTATTAAAAAAATCATTTATTTTAAGGATTTTTTTTATATATATTTTTTTAAAATAAACAAATTGATTTACTACTTTTCCAAGAATATTTGTCAATATTTTTTTTATTCATAATAACAATACTGATAATAAAGATTTTAATTATTGATATCTTGTTTAAAAAGTATATTAATAATAATAATATTAATATATCAAATTAATGCGTAATTATTTACAAATAATTGTTCGTGAATCGTCGGAATTAGTCGAGGTTAAATGAAATCATATAAAGATTTTTGTTTAAATTTTGCCGGAAATTTACGGGTTGTCACAGTATTCAATAAATGTTATCAAATAATACATGATATGATAATATTACATATTTAATAAAATGTAATATATTAAATGTAATTACAAGTTAAGACGTAGTTGTTTTTATAATAATATTATCACTTTCAGTATTAATATCAATATTACTACCATTATTTGAAAAACTATGATTATCAAATAAAGATTTTATATATAGAGATTATTATAAGAAAAATTAAAAGTATAATTTATTTAAGATTTAAATATCCTTAGTTATTATTATTATTATTAAAAATTTCATTGTTTACATTGTTATTAACAATTATCATTATTCTCATTACTAATATTATTTATTCTTTATCATTATTTTCATAAGTATTATTATAAAAACTACCAGTTATATTATTAATACTAATATTATTATTATTATAATTATGATCCTAGTTACTAAAATAATTAGTATTATTATTAGCATCATTAATAAGATTACTATTATCATTTTTATTATTATCTTTATTATTATTATTAGTAATATTATTATTAGTGTTATTAATAGTATTAATATATTTATACTTGATAATTATCAATATATATATATATATATATATATATATATATATATATATATATATATATATATATATATATATATATAAAGATATATAAATAGATGTATAACTACAGCTAATTACACACACACACACACACACACATATATATATATATATATATAGAATATAATACTGATATATAAACATATATATATACAGTCATACGCATATACAAATGCAGATAATTACACATTCAGTGTAACATCACAATCTTTCTGTTTAAATTGCCTCCTTGATTGATGAACATGTCGATATCTAAAAATCACAAAATATCATGATCTGTTACAAGTCTTTCTCATATATTTTTTTATATATTTTTTCTGTATTTTTCTGCTTGTCTGATTCTCTGTGTCGAACCTCTACAGCTATAAACCAATTAATCTAGTCATTATGAATGATGGAGTCTTTTCACTCACATTATCATTCACAAATTTCAGAAGTCAATAACAAATTTTTTTTATTCAATTTAAACAGAAACCAGGAAGAACCCAGTTCCATTACCTCTGTTCTTTAACTTTTTTTTATCATATTACGAATTCGAATGAATTTTAAAAATGTAACAATGCAGTTATGTTGTAAATCTTCCTCATAAACTTTCTGCAAAGTCTCAAATTCCAATTCTTCTTATTGAGCTTTAATTTCGAAGTCAAAGTTGGATTTTAAAAAGTCAACTAAATCGTTCATCAAGAAATTCGATTTCAAGTTAATGTTTCTGGATAAATTAACTAATCCAATAGTTTATAGGATTCATTTGAAAGGTATTTCATGTTATAATCCTTGGCCAAAATGTTCTAAAAATCGAAATCAATTTTTTTTTACTAAAACCGCAACTCAGCATCAGTGGGTTTTTTTTTAATTTTTTTTTCTTTTTCTTAATTAATTCAAGAATTTATATAGCTTGTTTATGTTTCGGTTGGAAGACTAAAAACCAAACTTATTACTCGTTGTTATCAATTTGTTTGAACTTTGGCCAAATGGGTTTCAATGAAGAAGATGGAAGGAAAGAAGTAAAACAGACGGGTTAAATATAATAGGGTTGTAAATATAATCAGAAAAACATGAATTGGAGGAGTGGTCTTGGGTGTTGTGGATGAGCGGAAGGTCACGGGTTCGAGTCCTGATCTAGCCATTTCTTTTTAAAAAGATTTTTGGGAGGTAGTTTTCATTACACAAGTTATTATAATTGTTATTATTATTATTACTATAATTATTATCATTATTGTTATCATTCTTTTTTATTGTTACTATTATTATTATTATTAGTATTATAATTATTAGTATTATTAAAGTAAATTATTACTAATATTATTATTACTAATATTATTATCATTAAAATACATTTCATTATTATCATTATTATTACTATCCCTAGTATTATTATTAGAATTACTATTATTATTATTATTAGCATTAGCATTAGTATCAAAATGATTAATAAAAATATTGTTATTATAACTAACATTAGAACATGATAATTAGTATTATTATTATTGTTATCACTAACATCTTAACATTAAGTAGTAATAATTTTAATATTATTATCATAATACAATTATTTATATTTATCACTAATATAAATATTATTATCATATTTATAACTATTGATATCATTATTACTATTAATATGAGTATTATTATTAATATTATCAGTACTATAATGATTATCATATTTATTGTTATTATAATAACTATCTTTACAAACAACTGATATATATATATAAAAGATATACTTAATAAGTATAACATAACAAAATCAATATTTTCATATACAAAAAGAATATATGAGACATATATATATCGTCAGTATAAAAATGATATAACTAATAAATTATTATATATATAAATCTTTTCACTTACAATTATGTGTATTAATAAACATACAAATGTTATAGGTTCGTGAATCCGAGGTCAACCCAGCATTGTTTATTATAGTCATATGTATTTTTACTACAAAATACATTAGGTGAGTTTCATTTGCCTTTTTTACCCTTTATATTTTTGGGCTGAGAATACATGCGCAACTTTTATAAATGTTTTACGAAATAGACACAAGTAATTGAAACTACATTATATGGGTGAATGATCGAAGCCGAATATGCCCCTTTTTGCTTGGTAGCCTAAGAATTAGTAAACCGATCTACTAATTGGCGCGAATCCTAAAGATAGATCCATGGGCCCGACGAACCCCATCCAAAGTACCGGATGCTTTAGTACTTCGATGTTTTTTTTATCATGTCCGAAGGATTTTCCGGAATGATAGGGGATATTCTTATATGCATCTTGTTAATGTCGGTTACCAGGTGTTCAATCCATATGAACGATATTTTTGTCTCTATGCATGGGACGTATATTTATGAGAAATGAAATTCTTGTGGTCTATTAAAATGATGGAAATGATTATTTATGTTAAACTAATGAACTCACCAACCTTTTGGTTGACACTTTAAAGCATGTTTATTCTCAGGTATGAAAGAAATCTTTCGCTGTGCATTTGCTCATTTTAAAGATATTACTTGAAGTCATTCATGACATATTTCAAAAGACGTAGTATTCGAGTTGCTGAGCTCATCAAGATTATTATTAAGTCAATTATAGTTAGATATATTATGAAATGGTATGCATGACGTCAACTTCCGATGTAATGAAAGACTGTCTTTTCAAAAATGAATGCAATGTTTATAAAATGTATCATATAGAGGTCAAGTACCTCGTGATGTAACCAACTATTGTGAATCGTTTATAATCGATATGGACTTCATCCGGATGAATTAGGACGGGTCATTAGAGTTGGTATCAGAGCTGGTATAACGCCGTCCATGTGTGGCGGGTTAGTCGTAAAGGAGGTTCTCACAGTGTTACCTTTGACGAAGCATTGGCTCTTACTCCTTGCGATCCCTTATGAGGGTTGGCAGTAACCGAGAGGCAGGCCCTAAAATCAGTATCTGAGGTACACTCAGTGGTCACCAGGCGGTTAGCTGGGAAGGCACTGGGTGGGACGGTGGTTGTCCCCAACTCTATTAGAGTTGGTATCAGAGCGGTGGTCTTAGCAAACTAGGTCTGCATTAGTGTGTCTAACTGATAAGTCGATAGGATGCGTTAGTGAGTCTGGACTTCGACCGTGTCTGCATGTCAAAACTTTTGCTTATCATTTTGTGTCGAAAATTATCTGCTTATCATCCTTAGGAAATTACCTGCTTATTATTTTTAGTCTAGACACATAATACTGCAATGATTGCATGAATAGTGTATAGACAAAAATTCATATGTTAGCGTATCTGCTAATTCATATCTTAGCATATCTGTTACTGTAAACTTTGCCTAACATATTCCGTAGATTTCTCCGTAACTTATGGGATTTTAGTATTATATATGCATATGTAAACTATGTATTGCAGGGTACTAATCTACATCCTATAATCTATTTATTATCGAAAATACTTCATCTTATCGTACGAGATGAATCCCTCAACAAGTTCGAATTCCTCGAATTCCGACAGCTATTCCGATATGGAGTTTCACCTAAGCCCCGAAAGCAGTGTCATCAGAATGAATCAACCAATCATCCATCCTCAATTCATCTGATGAGTTCGTAGTCGACTTAAGCAATGAAAACGAGAAGAAGACGATCCTTTCCATCAACCGAATTCACCTCTTGGTGAAGAACCTGAAGCACTTACCGACGAACCTATCCGCAACACCATTTTCATCCTCATTTCCTGAATATCTCGCCACGATTATATACTATCTCAAAATTCTGAATCTTATTCATTCGCTCGTCCAAACTGACAATCATCCCGGAGTAATACAAGAAGTCAACGAACTTCGCGCTCGAGTAATCAATTTGGAGAATATGGTGCAAAACTTACCAGCTTCAGCAACATCACTAATACCACCAACAACCCAAGTTTCAACACCACGTGCCTCAACATCTCATTCTGTACATCGAGTATAATCATCGTTCTACATGACGTTCTACATCATTTATCTTCGTCCGACATGGCGATTATGTAATCTCTAATGTATTAGAGATAAAATATTCTTGTTCTAACGGTAAATCAAATGAGTTTAATATCATTAACTCATTAAATCCATGATTACATCACAAGAAAATATATATGTATATATGTTTTCATAAAGATTGTAATTAAAAATTCTTTCGTACAAACTGTTAATGGCGAAAATATTTTAACGGGTAGGTAATACCCGAGGAATATTTAGATTATACATTAGTAAGTTATACTGTACATTCTTCGAATCTGATTCAGTAGTCATTTACTATCCTACTTACACCCACAGCTATACGAATCCGTTCACCACAGAGTAACTATTTTCATTCAAACTCATAATTAGATTTTGACCTATCAGAATCCAACAAGTGGCATAATGAAGAAAACGTTGGACAAAATAAAATTTGTTAGAAACAAACAAATTAACTATGAAAAATTTTGTTAAGAATCCACGCTAACAAAATTCTAGCTAACTGTTCCTAGCTAACTGTTAATTCCGTATTACATTTTATTTTATCGCAATTTATTTATCGCAATTTAATTATCATAATTTATTTATCTCAGTTTATTTATCGCAATTTATATTCTCGCAATTTTATTTATCGTCATTTAATTTCTGTTATTTATTTTACGCACTTTAAATATCGGGACACGTATACAAGGTTTTGACATATCATATCGACGCATCTATATATATTATTTGGAATAACCATAGACACTCTATATGAAGTAATGATCAAGTTCTCTATACTGGGTTGAGGTTGATTCTATAATAACATATATAATTTGAGTTGTGATCGAGTCTGAGACATGTACACGGGTTACGATACGTATTAATTAATTCGAATATTATATATTAAGCTATATATGAATTATTGGACTGTTAAATATGGACAATCAACTGTGGACTACCAACATTAAACAATTAAAATAAATTAAAATATTGATTATAACATATGAAACTAAATAATTCTTCAAGTTTGCCACTTGATTTCATCTTAAACCTCATTTGTATCTTGATGATTACAAACTGCGTTCAAATCCTTCATAAATTCTTGAAAACACCTCAATCTAGAGGATGAACCAACCACAAATCATCTACGGAAGAAAAGATTGATGCATATAACTATTCACCTGAGAAACACTCGGCAACTGAGTAAACGTTTAAAACGTAGCTATGCTAATTTCTTAGTGTTATTATTACCCAAAATAACTTTGCAATCCCTTTCCAAATTAGCAAATTTTGTCACAGCTCCAGCAAGTCAACTTTGACTTTTTGTTTGAAACAACCTTATTATAACCTTGATTTATATGTGTGCTCTTTTATTGTTACCGGAGAACCTTTTATATTCCACCATATTACCAGCAGATGTACCAGCAACCTCGTCGCTCCTTGGTTTAAATATCTCTGACAAATCACTAAATTTATCTATTGAAGTCTCATCATGTACTCATCCGCATCTTGTAACAAGAATTGCCATACCAATTACCGGGAATTAGCAAATCTGTATTGTGAGTCTCGCAATGTTTTCACACCAACAGTTATATGTATCCACATAACATTTATCTCTTAGAACTACGATCTTCCATTCTGAAATTCTGAAAAGCACCCAGTCTGCGAATTAATGCTCTGAATTTTGAAAAGTTGAATGAAGCAACAAAAACTGTAAACGACCTTAACAGCCAAAAGTTGATGATAAAGAATTGTATATTGGCAAAGCTCAGAAAAGGTTTGAAACTGAAAAACTGATTGAGAAAACTACGAAGGAGTCTCTGAACAAATCACAAGAATTAAACTTGTACATTAAGAATCCTGATGATTCTGTTTCTGATGAAATCTTTAGCGAATACCTTGCTTCTGACTCCAAACTCTTGCGAACGAATTTTCTTCACATTCTTCGATAATAGAAATTCCAAGATATCATCGTATCTTTCATTATAAATATCCTCCATATTTCTGAAGATATATTCATAACTATTCTTATCTGAAATCATTAATCTCTTAGTGCTATCAGTGTTACATCATATAGAAACTGTTAGTTTCTATATTCTGAAAACTTTCGAGCTTAAATATGAATGTTATTGAAGTAATGTTGGGAACTGATGCATGAGTTAGTACAATATAATGACACTTGATCAACGTGATTATATTACAGTAGGTCATACTGAGTTTCTAATGGAACATGATGATTCACAGACCATAACGTCATCATGTGCCATGCTACATGACTCTTACATTCTATCTAATTTATAAACATATCAAGAACATATCTTCATGATAGTTCTATTTTTCGGATATTCTGGTAATTTGACAAATCAAATCGTGCTATTACGTTCCCTTGTTTAGAACATTAAGTTCATTCAAAACTCCATATCTACGAATTCTGGACCATTACTTGCGAAAAGAAAACAAGAGCATGAAGCTCCGAAATAGAAAGGGGGTATAAATCGCAGCAAATAGGATAGAGCATTAATTGTGGATAACAATGATTATAGGAGACAGATGCAGGGACATCGAAATATAAGAGAATCTATAAAGCCCAATAACAACACGGAGGTTACAAACCGTGGATATTAATACGAATAACAAATAAAGACACGGTAGAATTAAGAATAGCATCACCCCAAGGTAATGGTAGAATTAAACAGATTTTTTCTGGTGGAAGATTTAAAAGAAGGATGACAGAAAGGATAGTTTGGAAAATATCAATGATTAGAACGGGATTAAGCATTTTCATAATCTTTTGGATGTATGAACTAAGAAAGAAAGTATAGGAATGGTGAAAATAATGGAACGGGAAAAGTTTAATTTATAATGGGAACATCAGACAGAGTAATCGAGGCAGATCACCGTATTTAATTATAGAGATTCTAATTCCCTTAAATTCCGAAGAATCCGATCTTATAGATTTCGAAGATTTTCTTTAAATCCCTTGAATTCCGGAATTCAACCAAGACAACGTCAAAAGTTAAGACACACCTTATTTTCTGAATTCAACCCTGACTCTGTCAAAAGTTAAGACGAAACTTTATTTATTCATTTCACTCTTTTGTGATAGTTTCACTCATACGCTTCGAGTAATCAAATTGTTTTACCCATATTACTCAATGATGATAAAATTCTATTTTATCAACTCTTATTCGTCATGAAAACATACTTATTGTTAGCCATGACGACCTCACTCAAATTTCGAGACGAAATTTCTTTAACGGGTAGGTACTGTGACGACCCGGAGATTTTCGACCAAATTTAAACCTAGTATTGTTATGATTTCGACCCGATAAGCAAAGTCTGTAAGGTTGAGTCTCAAAAAGTTTGCACTGTTTCATATATTCATTTTACCTTTGACTATTCCCGACGATTCACGAACCTGTAATTGTAAATAGAAATGTAAATATAAATAATTACATATGTAAATAATTATATTGATTATATCAATGAACCATTATGTAATTTGGTTACTATGAAAGATAACTTTAAAAAACTAAACTTATTACTTTAAATATATAGAACATATTGAATATAAATGGATTCAAACATAATTTGTCAACGTTATCAAAGTATTAAAAGTAAAATGTTATATTTTGAATATAATTGTTCAATATATATAATAAGTTAACTAATTAATATTTAAACATAAATTGTATATATAGTAGTATATATACATAAATCTATATATAAATTCTATTAATAATTATTATTAAATCGTAATATATATATGTATATTAAGTATTCAATAAATGTTATCAAATAATACATGATATGATAATATTACATATTTAATAAAATGTAATATATTAAATGTAATTACAAGTTAAGACGTAGTTGTTTTTATAATAATATTATCACTTTCAGTAATAATATCAATATTACTACCATTATTTGAAAAATTATGATTATCAAATAAAGATTTTATATATAGAGATTATTATAAGAAAAATTAAAAGTATAATTTAGTTAAGATTTAAATATCCTTAGTTATTATTATTATTATTATTAAAAAATTCACTGTTTACATTATTATTAACAATTATCATTATTCTCATTACTAATATTATTTATTCTTTATCATTATTTTTATAAGTATTATTATAAAAACTACCAGTTATATTATTAATACTAATATTATTATTATTATTATAATTATGATCCTAGTTACTAAAATGATTAGTATTATTATTAGCATCATTAATAAGATTACTATTATCATTTTTATTATTATCTTTATTATTATATTATTATTATTAGTAATATTATTATTAGTGTTATTAATAGTATTAATATATTTATACTTGATAATTATCAATATATATATATATATATATATATATATATATATATATATATATATATATGTATATATATATATGTATATATATATATGTGTATATATATATATATATATATGTATATATATATGTATATATATTTAAAGATATATAAATAGATGTATAACTACAGCTAATTACATATATATACAGAATATAATACTGATATATAAACATATATATATACAGTCATACGCATATATAAATGCAGATAATTACACATTCAGTGTAACATCACAATCTTTCTGTTTAAATTGCCTCCTGGATTAATGAACATTTCAATATCTAAAAATCACAGAATATCAAAATCTGTTACAAGTCTTTCTCATATATTTTTTTATATATTTTTTCTGTATTTTTCTGCTTGTCTGATTCTCTGTGTCGAACCACTACAGCTATAAACCAATTAATCTAGTCGTTAGGAATGATGGAGTCTTTTCACTCACATTATCATTCACAAATTTCAGAAGTCAATAACAAATTTTTTTATTCAATTTAAACAGAAACCAGGAAGAACCCATTTCCATTACCTCTGTTCTTTAACTTTTTTTTTTTATCATATTTCGAATTTGAATAAATTTTAAAAATGTAACAATGCAGTTATGTTGTAAATCTTCCTCATAAACTTTCTGCAAAGTCTCAAATTCCAATTCTTCTTATCGAGCTTTAATTTCGAAGTCAAAGTTGGATTTTAAAAAGTCAACTAAATCGTTCATCAAGAAATTCGATTTCTAGTTAATGTTTCTGGATAAATTAAAGAATCCAATAGTTTATAGGATTCATTTGAAAGGTATTTCATGTAATAATCCTTGGCCAAAACGTTCTAAAAATCGAAATCATATTTTTTTTTACTAAAACCGTAACTCAGCAGCAGTGGGTTTTTTTTCTTTTCTTTTTCTTAATTAATTCAAGAATTTATATAGCTTGTTTATGTTTCGGTTGGAAGACTAAAAACCAAACTTATTACTCGTTGTTATCAATTTGTTTGAACTTTGGCCAAATGGGTTTCAATGAAGAAGATGGAAGGAAAGAAGTAAAACATACGGGTTAAATATAATAGGGTTGTAAATATAATCAGAAAAACGTGAATTGGAGGAGTGGTCTTGGGTGTTGTGGGTGAGCGGGAGGTCACGGGTTCGAGTCCTGATCTAGCCATTTCTTTTTAAAAAGATTTTTGGGAGGTAGTTTTCATTACACAAGTTATTATAATTGTTATTATTATTATTACTATAATTATTATCATTATTGTTATCATTTTTTTTTATTGTTACTATTATTATTATTATTATTATTATTATTATTATTATTATTATTATTATTATTATTATTATTATTATTATTATTAGTATTATAGTTATTAGTATTATTAAAGTAAATTATTACTAATATTATTATTACTAATATTATTATCATTAAAATACATTTCATTATTATCATTATTATTACTATCCCTAGTATTATTATTAGAATTACTATTATTATTATTATTATTATTATTATTATTATTATTATTATTATTATTATTATTATTATTATTATTATTATTATTATTATTATTATTATTATTAGCATTAGTATCAAAATGATTAATAAAAATATTGTTATTATAACTAACATTAGAACATGATAATTAGTATTATTATTATTGTTTTCACTAACATCTTAACATTAAGTAGTAATAATTTTAATATTATTATCATAATACAATTATTTATATTTATCACTAATATAAATATTATTATCATATTTATAACTATTGATATCATTATTACTATTAATATGAGTATTATTATTAATATTATCAGTACTATAATGATTATCATATTTATTGTTATTATAATAACTATCTTTACAAACAACTGATATATATATATATATATATATATATATAAAAGATATACTTAATAAGTATAACATAACAATATCAATATTTTCATATACAAAAAGAATATATGAGACATATATATATCGTCAGTATAAAAATGATATAACTAATAAATTATTATATATATAAATCTTTTCACTTACAATTATGTGTATTAATAAACATACAAATGTTATAGGTTCGTGAATCCGAGGTCAACCCAGCATTGTTTATTATAGTCATATGTATTTTTACTACAAAATACATTAGGTGAGTTTCATTTGCCTTTTTTACCCTTTATATTTTTGGGCTAAGAATACATGCGTAACTTTTATAAATTTTTTACGAAATAGACACAAGTAATTGAAACTACATTATATGGGTGAATGATCGAAGCCGAATATGCCCCTTTTTGCTTGGTAGCCTAAGAATTAGTAACCGATCTACTAATTGACGCGAATCCTAAAGATAGATCCATGGGCCCGACGAACCCCATCCAAAGTACCGGATGCTTTAGTACTTCGATGTTGTTTTTATCATGTCCGAAGGATTTTCCAGAATGATAGGGGATATTCTTATATGCATCTTGTTAATGTCGGTTACCAGGTGTTCAATCCATATGAATGATATTTTTGTCTCTATGCATGGGACGTATATTTATGAGAAATGAAATTCTTGTGGTCTATTAAAATGATGGAAATGATTATTTATGTTAAACTAATGAACTCACCAACCTTTTGGTTGACACTTTAAAGCATGTTTATTCTCAGGTATGAAAGAAATCTTCCGTTGTGCATTTGCTCATTTTAAAGATATTACTTGGAGTCATTCATGACATATTTCAAAAGACATAGTATTCGAGTCGTTGAGTTCATCAAGATTATTATTAAGTCAATTATAGTTAGATATATTATGAAATGGTATGCATGACGTCAACTTCCGATGTAATGAAAGACTGTCTTTTCAAAAACGAATGCAATGTTTATAAAATGTATCATATAGAGGTCAAGTACCTCGTGATGTAATCAACTGTTATGAATCGTTTATAATCGATATGGAATTCGTCCGGATGGATTAGGACAGGTCATTAGAGTTGGTATCAGAGCTGGTATAATGTCGTCCTTGTGTGGCGGGTTAGTCGTAAAGGAGGTTCTCACAGTGTTACATGTGACGATGCATTGGCTCTTACTCCTTGCGATCCCTTACGTGGGTTGGCAGTAGCCGAGAGGCAGGCCCTAAAATCAGTATCTGAGGTACACTCAGTGGTCACCAGGCGGTTAGCTGGGAAGGCACTGGGTGGGACGGTGGTTGTCCCTAACTGTATTAGAGTTGGTATCAGAGCGGTGGTCTTAGCGAACCAGGTCTGCATTAGTGTGTCTAACTGATAAGTCGATAGGATGCATTAGTGAGTCTGGACTTCGACCGTGTCTGGATGTCAAAAGTTTTGCTTATCATTTTGTGTCGAAAATTATCTGCTTATCATCTTTAGGAAATTACCTGCTTATTATTTTTAGTCTAGACACATCTTACAGAAATGATTGCATGAATAGTGTATAGACAAAAATTCATATCTTAGCGTATCTGCTAATTCATATCTTAGCATATCTGTTACTGTAAACTTTTGATGTTATGCGAGGTGTATATGAAATAGCTTATATTTTACTAGGAAAAACTATTAAATACGATACAATTTTACACAAGATATTTATTTATTTATAGAATGGATATACTTAAACCTTGCTACAACACTTATAGGCAGTGTACCTAATCGTACAGTAGTGTAGTTTTTAGTAAGTCCGGTTCGTTCCACATGGAATCTTTTAAACAAAACTTAACGCTATATTAGTTTTAATTTATAAAAATAAAAATATATATATAAGTAATATTATTATTATAAAGGGGTGTTTTTACCGTTTAATGACCGGTTTGTCGATTTTAAAACTTAGTCGCAGTTAAAACCTAATGTAAAATATTAAAAATAAATATAACTTAATTTAAAGCGTAAAGTAAATAACGATAATGAAATTGCGATAAATAAAAGTGCGATAAAATAAAATTGCGATAATTAAAAAGTACGATAATTAAAAGTGCAATTAAATACAATAACAATAAATAAAAAGTACGATAATTAGAAGTGCAATTAAATATAAAATAAAGAAAATTAAATATGAAATAAAAGAATTATGCTTATTTAAACTTCCGTAATCATGATGTTTGACGTGTTGATTTTAGTTTTATGCCCATGGGTTAATTGTCCTTTGTCCTCGATTATTTAATATGTCCATCTGGTTTTTGTCCATAACAGTCCATCAGTCATAAATATAAAGTGCGAGTATCCTAGTCAAATTATCCTTATACCCGAAGTCAAATATTCCAATTAATTGGGGACTTAAACTTTAACAAGGTTTTAATACTTTGTTTAATAATTACACCAGGATATCGACTGTGTGTAACCCAAGGTTTTAATACTTTGTTATCAATTATGCAAAGTGTCCTTGTACATAATTTCACCCCTGTTTTAATAATTTCATAGACTATTAATCCATTCCCGTGTCCGGTTAAATGAACGATTATTCGTACATATAAATACCCCACCCATCGTGTCCGATCGAGTGTATATGGTTATTTATAGGTACGTCCAATTGTAAATCTTTATATTAAAATTAACAAACTATCATTTAGTTAAACAAATATAAAGCCCATTAATAGCCCATAGTCTAATTTCCACAAGTGTCGTTCTTTTGTCCAAACCCCAATTATGGTACAAAGCCCAATTACCCAATTTTAGTAATTAGCCCAACATCATGATTACTTCGGTATTAAATAAGCATAATAATAACTTAGCTACGAGACATTAAAAAAAAGTTGAACATAACTTACAATGATTAAAAATAGCGTAGCGTTACACGGACAGAACTTCGACTTACACCCTTACAACATTCGCTAACATACCCTTATTATTAGAATTAAAATTAAAATTAAAATTATAATATATATATATTACGTATGAATGAGGAGAAGAAAAAGATATATAAAACGTTCAGAATGCGCGAGCTTTTATAGGCATTTTTGTCCAGGACAACTCCGCGAGTTGCGGCATTTTTTCACTACAAACTCCGCGAGTCGTGGAGTTCGTAAATCCAGCTCACACAAGTTTGGATCCTAGTCTGCCGACAGTTTTAATATATAAATATAATATATATATAATTTATATAATTAATTATATATTATATTATATTTATATACATAGTTAACTTGTAATTTTTAGTCCGTTGCGTCGAGCGTTGAGAGTTGACTCTGGTCCCGGTTCCGGATTTTCGAACGTCCTTGCGTACAATTTAATATCTTGTACTTTACGTTTTGAATCTTGTACTCTTGTAATTCTGAGACGTTTCTTATCAATAATTGGAACCTCTTTGATTGTATTTTGTACTTTTGAGCTTTTTGGTCGTTTGCGTCTTCAATTTATCGAATCTATCTTTTGTCTTCACCTTTTATTATTTAACTGAATATCACTTGTAAATAGGACAATTGCAACTAAAAGCTTGTCTTTCTTGAGGAATAATGCTATGAAATATATGTTCGTTTTTAGCATTATCAAATATTCCCACACTTGAGCGTTGCTTGTCCTCAAGCAATATAGTCTTGAAATATACTAGAATCACTTCTTTATTCTTCACACTTTGTACATCAGTGATTTCTATACGGCGGTATAAACAATGGTAGTAACGATGTGGTTTACAGTCCCACATGACTATAAAATTTAAATCCATTAAGGAAATTGGATCTTTATGAAAACATTTGATCTTTTGAAAATTCATTCTAGCTTTTACCCTAGTTAAGTTTTCCGGAATAACCCTTCACCGGTGTTTGCAAAATATTTTTGTGGGTTTGGTGGGTTTCAGATTTGAAAATTTTAGCTCAAAACTTGTGGTTTTGTGTCACCCACTTGCTAACCTTGTATTGGGAAAGCAACACGTCCAGTATACTTGCTCTGTATATTACCTTTCGGTAAACTACCGTCCGGTTGTAAAGGAAAGCGTTGAACAAGTAACTGTTAAGGCAATGTCCCCTGACATGCTTTTAATTATGGTCTATAACGTGTCAGACGCAATTACAATCCTTTGTAGGAGCAATAGTAAAGCTCACCCTTATAATTTGTCGGTCTGGCACAAGGTCCTGTCTTTGACCATACTATGCAACCACCGTTCTTACGGTTGACACCCGATTTGGTTCAGGTGACCTAATGAATTCCAGGTGAATTCCTAGGATTTTACGTTCAATGGTAATGAACGCATTGAAAATGGGTTTTTAGAAAACAAATCGGTTTGAAATTTTGATCAAAATATTTTCTCGTTCAAGCTCGAGTTTAGATATCATCGAATTTCATGAGTTTGTAATTCTCAATCTTTAAAGTCAATTTCTAGGATTGAGTAATATCAGTCTTAAAAGCTGATTTTTGATCTTTAAAGGAGATTATCCTTTCTGGGGATCTGATTCATTAGTCTTATCCAGCTAATTTGCACGGCGTCCTCCCCATTTTACAAGACAGATCCTCTCATGGTTAGGATAAGTCTGACCACTTGGTGACCCTGTTTTATGCTGAGGTCCGTGGATTTCCTGCTGATTTTAGAGATGACTTTTCTAGGTTTTTCGTCAACCTACAGCTGGTCTGGACGACAACTTCATGACCTAAATCAAGAAGCGCGTTTCTTTTTCGGAAGACTTTACTTCCTTTTAATGATGAAATTGATTCATCGTGTAGATCCATCTTTCTTACAGTAAATCGGGTAAAACTTTTTAGTTTAGTCCAAAGCAAAAGTATTTTCAGTTATTTGTTACAGAAATATGTGACATATGTTTAAAATAACTTGGTAAATTTTCCCACACTTGGCTTTTATTTTCCTTTTTATTGTCCTCTATTCCATTTTAAATGAATTCTAACATTTTGGTTTGTTTCTCAATTTATGTCCTTTCCGAGGTAACAATAATTTCGGTGTTAACACCTAGTTTTATCGTTCATAAATATGTATAAACATGATTTTGAGTTCATTTAATTGAAAATTTTGAAAAATTTTACTAGAATTGGGTAGTCAGTATATAAGACTAGGGCTGTTCTTTGTTATCAGAGAGCACTAGATTCTAATACAATTACTGCGTTACTAGTATTTTTAATGGTAACCAAGTGTTTAGATTAAAAAAAATTTAAAATTCCGAAAGAATTTAACCCCTTCCCACACTTAAGATCTTGCAATGCCCTCATTTGCAAGAAATCAGTAACAATTTAAATTATTGAGGGTGATTAGCGTAGAAAATGATTAAATTTTACCAAAGTTTTCAAACATATTGGATTTTTTTTTCTTTTTTTTTATCTTTAACTTATAAAACAAATAATTAATTAATTTTAAAATTTTGTTTCTTTTAAGAATGAGGGCGTTTCGGTACGTTGACCTAGTCTGTTCCTCAACAAAATTTTAAAATTTGTCTTTTTGAAGCGTTGTTTTAAAAGCTAAGATTTTTTGGATTTTTTAATTTTTTTTTGGCATACTTTAAATCAATAAGATTAAAAATAATGATAATAAAAGTTCTCGTCCCTCCCTCGGGTAAAGCAATTTCGGTTCAAAGACCTAGTCTTCAACTCACGACGAATTTTAAAAATCATATTTTTAACTTAGCGAAATAAAGTAAATTTTTGTTTTTAAATTCACACCAAACTTAAATTTAAAATGCATAAAATTAAAAATTCATATTATTAAAATTGAAAATTCACACCAAACTTTTTATTATATACATGCAAACTTATATTAAAAATATTAATTTTTCAAATATTTACAAATTTAAATATATTAATTTTAAAAGTTTATAATAATAAATTAATATTTAAATATTAATTTTAAAAACAAAGTAAAAATAAAATTAAAAATCTTTTTGGTCTTTTATCCTACTTTAATCAATCAAATATTATCAAAAATATACGCCCTTATTTTCGATAAAGTAATTTCGGTTCCATAACCTAATTTAACTCATGATGAATTTTTGAAATATTTTGAGTTGATTGATTAAAGATATTTATACCTTAAGAATAAACGTTAAATTTTGCAGTGATGTAATAAATTTTTGTATGATATCAATAATTTCGGTCGCAAGACCTAATTTTATCGAATACCAATTTAATACTTTATAGCGAACAAATTAGCGTTTATTATCAAAAGGTTAAAAATAAAAATAAAAATAAAAACTGTACAAACTTACCTGTGAGGTATTTTCTTAGCGATATGCTCTAGCCCACTCATAAGATAGTCGGACTAATTGGTTTTCCATGGCTACATAGGCGTAACCTCGAGCATTTAATGTTTTTTCTTCTAAACATATGAACGGTCCATCTCTGCATAAAGCAACAAATTCGGTGTTTGAATAGGTTTGATTATTTGAACATTTACCTTCGTGTGACCATTTTCCTCATTTGTGACATTTTCAAGGTGTCGTGCTCTTCTTTTCGCTGCGGATTTTGATTTTCCTTTACCAAATTGTAACGTATTATCTTCGCATCTGGATTCTTTTCTTACTCCGTCCAATTTTTCTCTGATTACTGATACCAGTTCACTCGGAAGTGTGTCATTATTACGTTTAGTAATCAAAGCATGTAGCATTAGACCACGGTTCAGTTCACAGGAAGTCTTCATTTAGTAAAAACCTAAAAAAATAAAAATTCATAATGAGGGGAGAAGACTAGTACTTTAGGGTCTGCTAGGGAAAGACCATTCGGGTTCCATTTTCGAGAACTACACGAAAACAGAAAATCTAATTCTAACAGAAATACATATTATCCTTTAAAGACTTGATTCTCCCCACACTTAGTTAGCTGTGGTATCGAAATTGTGATTAACTTCATTGTCGACTACCATTGGACTATCTATGTAGTGTTTAACTCTGTGACCATTAACTTTAAATTTAATCCCATTTGAATTTATTAATTCTATCATTCCGTATGGGAAAACTCTTTTGACTATGAATGATCCAGACCATCTTGATTTCAATTTTCCAGGAAATAGCTTGAATCGTGAATTGAAAAGAAGAACTCTGTCTACTTCCTTAAATTCTTTTGAACTTCTTATTCTTTTATCATGCCATTTCTTCGTTCTTTCTTTATAGATTAATGAATTTTCGTATGCTTCATGTCTTAATTCTTCTAATTCGTTTAATTGATTTAATCGTAGACGTCCAGCTTCATGTAAATCAAGATTATATGTCTTCAAAGCCCAAAATGCTTTGTGTTCAATTTCTACTGGAAGATGACATGCTTTTCCGTAAACGAGTTTAAAAGGTGTGGTTCCAATTGGAGTTTTGTAGGCTGTTCTAAAAGCCCAGAGTGCATCCTCCAATTTAATGAACCATTCATTCGGATTTGATCCTACGGTTTTCTCTAGAATACGTTTTAAAGCTCGGTTGGTATTTTCAACTTATCCACTTGTTTGTGGATGATATGCGGGGGAGATTTTATGAGTTACTCCATATCTTTTAAGAACTTTCTCAAGTTGATTATTACAAAAATGAGTACCCCGATCACTTATTAAAGCTTTCGGTGTTCCAAACCTAGCAAAAAGACGTTTTAAAAAGTTGACTACAACTCATGCATCGTTAGTTGGGAGAGCTTGTGCTTCCACCCATTTAGATACATAATCAATGGCAACAAGAATGTAGAGATTATTATGAGATTTTGGAAATGGACCCATAAAGTCAATACCCCAAATGTCAAATACTTCACATACTTGAATGACATTTTGTGGCATTTCATCACGTTGACTTATTTTTTTGGCCCTTTGACAAGCATCACAGGATTTGCAAAGAAGGTGTGCGTCTTTGTAAATTGTAGGCCAATAGAATCTAACATCATAAACTTTTCTTGCTGTTAGTTGAGGCCCATAATGCCCTCCTGTTGGTCCTGTGTGACAATGGTTTAAGATTTTACTAGCTTCATCTCCGAATACACATCGGCGTATTATTCCATCGGGACAACTTTAAAACAGATGTGGATCTTCCCAGAAATAGTGTTTTATATCACTAAAGAATTTCTTTCATTTTTGGTACGACAATCCTTTTTCAAGAAATCCACAAACTAAGTAGTTTGCATAGTCTGCAAACCATGGAATTTCATTATGATCTATCTTCAATAGATATTCATCAGGAAAGTTGTCTTGTATGGCCGATTCATTTAGAACTTCTAATTCAGGATTTTCAAGACGAGAAAGATGATCAGCGGCGAGATTTTCTGCTCCTTTTTTATCTCGGATTTCAATATCGAATTCTTGTAAGAGTAAGATCCAACGGATTAATCTTGGTTTAGCATCTTGTTTCGAAAATAGGTATCTAAGAGCAGAATGGTCGGTATAGACCACCGTTTTAGCTAGGACGAGATATGAACAAAATTTGTCAAAAGCAAAGACAATAGCAAGGAGTTCTTTTTCAGTAGTTGTGTAATTTGTTTGTGCTCCTTGTAACGTCTTACTAGCATAATATATAGGTTGAAATCGTTTTTCAATCCTTTGTCCTAAAACGGCTCCCATTGCAAAATCACTTGCATCGCACATTAGTTCAAATGGTAGATTCCAATTTGGTGTTATCATGATCGGCGCATTAGTGAGTTTTTCTTTAAGAATATTAAAAGATTTGATACATTCCTCTGAAAAGATGAATGGAGCATCCTTTTCTAGGAGTTTATTCATAGGAGTGGCAATTTTAGAAAAATCTTTTATGAAACGTCGGTAAAAACCGGCATGCCCTAGAAAACTCCTAACTCCTCTAACATTGGTGGGATGTGGAAGTTTAGCAATTACATCTACTTTAGCTCTATCCACTTCAATTCCTTCCTTTAAAATTTTATGACCAAGAACGATGCCTTCTTTAACAATGAAATGGCATTTCTCCCAATTAAGAACTAGATTTGATTGTTCGCATCTAATAAGCATTCGTTCCCGATTAACTAGACATGATTCAAATGTATCACCGAAGACTGAAAAGTCATCTATGAAAACTTCCATGCATTCTTCTATCATGTCGTGAAAAATCGCCATCATGCACCTTTGAAAGGTTGCAGGGGCGTTGCAAAGTCCAAATGGCATGCGTTTGTAAGCAAAAGTACCATAAGGGCAGGTGAATGTGGTTTTCTCTTGGTCCTCGGGTGCTATTGGAATTTGAAAATATCCGGAAAAACCATCTAGAAAACAATAGTAACTGTTTCCGGCTAACCTTTCCAATATTTGATCAATGAAAGGTAAGGGAAAGTGATCTTTTCTGGTGGCATCATTTAATTTTCTATAATCAATACATACACACCATCCTGTTACAGTCCTAGTAGGAATAAGCTCATTTTTCTCATTTGTGATGACAGTCATGCCACCCTTCTTAGGTACGCATTGAACTGGGCTTACCCATGGACTATCAGAAATTGTATAAATTAAACCTGCATCAAGCAGTTTAATAATTTCTTTCTTAACTACATCTTGCATATTAGGATTTAGTCTTCGTTGGCGTTGCACATACGTTTTATGACCTTCTTCCATAAGGATTTTATGTGTGCAATACGAAGGACTTATTCATTTAATATCATGAATCTTCCTTGCAATGGCTGGTTTATGAGCTTTTAACACAGAAATGAGTTGTGATTTCTCATTTTCAGTAAGAGAAGACGATATTATTACAGGTAATTCAGATTCTACATGTAAATAAGCATATTCCAAATGGTTTGGAAGTGGCTTTAACTCTAATGTTGGAGGTTCTTCTATCGATGATTTGTATCGATATATGTCTTCTTCTTTTAGCATTTGAATTTCTTCTGTTGTTGGTTCATATCCATTAGCTATTAGTGTAGCTAACATTTCAGTTTCATCAATTGGTTCAGTTCCTTCTCCTAAAGAACATTCTCCTGTTCCTTGTAATTCTGGAAATTCTTCTAACAATTCTGCATGTGAATCTATAGTTTGAATATAATAGCATGTATCATCTGGAGATTGCGGTTGTTGCATTGCTCTATCAACTGAAAAGGTAACACTCTCATCCTCTATACTTAGGGTCAGTTTCTTACCGAACACGTCTATCATTGCTTTAGCCGTGTTTAAGAATGGTCTTCCTAATATGAGAGGAACTTGAGAATCTTCTTCCATGTCCAGAACAACAAAATCTACTGGAAATACTAAAGTACCAACTTTAACTAGCATGTTCTCCATTATCCCTCTAGGATATTTTATTGATCGATCGGCTAGTTGTATGCTTATTCTTGTTGGTTTCAATTCTCCAAGGTCTAGTTTAGCGTATAGTGAATACGGCATTAAATTTATACTAGCACCTAAGTCTGCCAATGCTTCTATTGAACTAAGACTACCCAGAAAACATGGAATTGTGAAACTTCCTGGATCTGATAATTTTTCTGGTATCTTATTCCACAGCACTGCTGAACAATTAGCATTCATAGTAACAGCCGAGAGTTCTTCCATTTTCTTTCTATTTGAGATTAGATCTTTCAAGAATTTAGCATATCTAGGCATTCCTGAAATTACATCAATGAAAGGAAGATTGACATTTATTTGTTTAAACATATCCAAAAATTTGGATTGCTCGGCTTCAAGTTTCTCTTTCCTCATTTTACTCGGGAAAGGAAGTGGTGGTTGGTATGGTTTAACATAAGGTTTAGCCTTAACTGTGTTATCTTCATTAACCTTTTCAACTACCTGTTCTTTTTCCTTATCTTGTTCAGGTTGTAGTTCTTGTGGAGTACGAATATCTTCATTAGGAATTACAGGTATTTCAGGTGGTTTAAGTGTAATACCACTTCTTGTGGTAATGGCTTTAGCTGTTTCACTCCGGGGGTTAGCATTTGTATCACTAGGTAGACTTCCCGGTTTTCTTTCACCTATTAACCTTGCTAGGTTACTCACTTCTTGTTCCAGATTTTGAATAGAAGCTTGTTGATTTCTAAATGCTTGAGCATTTTGTTCATTGGTTTGTTTCTGAGATGTGAAAAACTGCGTTTGAGTTTCAACTAGCTTCGTCATCATATCTTCTAAATTCGGCTTTTTATCATCGGTATGTTGTGGTGGTTTGTTTTGAAAATTAGGTCTTTGCTGATTATAAGTATTATTGGATACTTGTTGATTGCTAGGACCTTGTTGGTTGTTGTATGGAATATTTCTGTTATAATTCTGGATTTGATTGTAAATCGGTCTTGGCGGTTGATAATTATTCTGATAATTATTTCCAGGCCTTTGGTTTATGTATGAAATATTCTCTCTTTGTTCCATTGTTAATTCAATACTGAGACAATCTTTTGTCAAATGTGGTCTTCCACACTGCTCACAACTAATTCGTATTGAGTGTATATCCTTAGTCATCTTTTCCATTCGTCTCTCGACAGCATCTATCTTTGCTGAAATGGAATCTAAGTCATGGCTAGAATCGGCTCTAGCTGCTTTAGATGATCTAACGATATCTTTTTCTTGGTGCCACTCATGTGAGTGGGAAGCAGTGTTATCAATAATTGTGTAAGCATCAGTTTCTGTTTTCTTCATAATAGAACCACCAACTGCTATATCGATGTCTTTCCTTGTAGTGATGTCGCATCCTTGGTAGAATATTTGTACTATTTGACAAGTGTCTAAACCATGTTGCGGACATCCTCTCAATAACTTTCCAAATCTGGTCTATGCCTCATATAGAGTTTCATTCGGCTTCTGTGTGAACGTAACAATTTCTCCTTGAAGTCTTACGGCTTTAGATGCCGGAAAGAATTTTTTAAGAAATTTTTTAACTAAAACGTCACATGTATCGATCGCCCCTTCAGGTAACGATTCCAACCAATCTTTGGCTTCTCCCTTTAAAGTCCAGAGAAATAACATGAGATATAGCTGTTCATCCTCAACTTCTCGGATTTTAAATAGTGTGCAGATCCTATTAAAGGTATGAAGATGTTCATTTGGATCTTCCTTCGGCGCACCACTAAATTGGCATTGATTAGTCACCATATGTAGAATTTGTCCTTTGATTTCATAATCTGGCGCATTAATGTCTGGATGAGTAATTGCGTGACCTTGGCCAGTGCGTTTAGCTCTCATTCGGTCTTCCATACTTAAAGGTTCCAGATTCTCCATGATTGAATTTGTTGAATCTGAATCACTAGAGGATTTTGATTTAATGGTTCGTTCCTCAACAATCTCTGTTTGAATGATTGGTGGTTCCGGAGGAAAAATTAATGGTTCGGGATCTATGAATCGTCCCTGAATATTTTCCGGATTCTCAATTGTGAGGTCGGGTTCAAAAAATGGATTTTCGGAAATTTGAATTGGAGTACTTGGTCGACTGGATGACGATTCTAAAGGAAAATCAACGGCGACAATATTTGCTAGATGTCTTGATCGAGTTACAGGTGGTGAACGTACAAAAGGTGGTGAACGTCTTGCTCGGTGTATTCACTGAATATCCTATTAGTTTTTAAAAGGAAAGAAAAATTATATAAGTTATCCAATTAATAGACTTTTCTGATTTTGCTCACGTTTTGAATAGCCAAAAGATGCAGCAGAGGGGCAGGATTCATTTGGTCTCAATATAATTGAGTACTGTTTGGCTCCAATAACCCGGTCCACGTACAAATCCAACTATTACTACGAACCAGAAAATTTTGATGTCTATCAATTTAATCACTTAAAATAAATTTTCGTAATTTTAAGAAGTTTTAGATAAGAAATAGAGAAAATTCGAAGTCCTAAAAACTAGAATGGCGAGAAATAAGAAAGAAAAAGAGCACGTCGGTATTAAATTTGGAGAAATAAGAAAGAAAAAGAACGACTTATAAAACTTTAAAACACTCGACTAACCCAACCTTATTATTATCACTAACTTAAAATTAAAATTGCAAATTGAGATTACTAATTGGAGTGATAATTGATACATAGGTAAAAGGCGTCGAAAAATAAAAATAAGAAAGTAGCGCGTTAAAACTTAAAAAGGAACTAAAAACTAAAAAATTAAAAGTTGCGTCTAAAAATACTAAAGCTTACAAGTAAAACTATATCCCAAATGGCAATAACTTAAAAAGGTACTAAAACTTAAAAAGGCGTCGCAAAATTCTAAAGCACCTAGATCTTAGTATAAAGAGAAAGCACTTAAGGAATTTTACGGCAAAGCCTAAAAATCTATAAATAAAAATAACTAAGGCAAAAAATATGACTTAGAACTAAAAAAAGAGAGCGAAAAATACAAATATTACGCTAAAACAATTAAAAGGAACAAAATATAAAAATAAACTAAAAGTTGTAAAAAATACAATTTTTATAAAAATATTATTTTTATATTATTTATTTTATAAAACTATTAAGTTTATATAAATTAAATAACTAATTAAAACTAAATAATACAAAATAATAATAAAAAGTAAATTAAAAATTAAATTAAAACACTAACCTAATTAGGGTTATAATTAAAAAATAAAAATAATAATTACTCCGTATTTAATGCAGTTTAGGGTTTCTGTGTGACCTGTCTGGGCGGCTCCGCGAGTCGCGGTGAACCCAGTTCAAAACCCCCGCAAGTCGCGGAGATTGCATGTTCAACGTGTACCAGGTTCAAATTTGACAGGTTCAGTTTTTATTATATTTTTTTTATATTTTTCTGTTTTAATAATTAAATAAAATATTTATATAAATTAAATAAAAACTTATGTTTTAAAAACTAAAATAAAAATAGAAATACTTTATAATTTTATAAAAATCTTAAAAATAGATTTTTATATATATATATATATATATATATATATATATATATATATATATATATATATATATATTTTTCGGTTTTAATTTTTTATATATTTTTTTAATATTTAAAAAAATGTATTTTTACAAAAACTAAATAAAACTTAATAAAAATCTTTTTTTTATGTGGCGTTTCGCTTCGGCGTTCCCCGGCAGCGGCGCCAAAAATTACTTGATGTTATGCGAGGTGTATATGAAATAGCTTATATTTACTAGGAAAAACTATTAAATACGATACAATTTTACACAAGATATTTATTTATTTATTGAATGGATATACTTAAACCTTGCTACAACACTTATAGGCAGTGTACCTAATCGTACAGTAGTGTAGTTTTTAGTAAGTCCGGTTCGTTCCACAGGGAATCTTTTAAACAAAGCTTAACGCTATATTAGTTTTAATTTATAAAAATACAAATATATATATAAGTAATATTATTATTATAAAGGGGGTTTTTTACCGTTTAATGATCGGTTTGTCGATTTTAAAACTTAGTCGCGTTAAAACCTAATGTAAAATATTAAAAATAAATATAACTTAATTTAAAGCGTAAAGTAAATAACGATAATGAAATTGCGATAAATAAAAGTGCGATAAAATAAAATTGCGATAATTAAAAAGTACGATAATTAAAAGTGCAATTAAATACAATAACAATAAATAAAAAGTACGATAATTAGAAGTGCAATTAAATATAAAATAAAGGAAATTAAATATGAAATAAAAGAATTATGCTTATTTAAACTTCCGTAATCATGATGTTTGACGTGTTGATTTTAGTTTTATGCCCATGGGTTAATTGTCCTTTGTCCTGGATTATTTAATATGTCCGTCTAGTTTTTGTCCATAACAGTCCATCAGTCATAAATATAAAGTGCGAGTATCCTCGTCAAATTATCCTTATACCCGAAGTCAAATATTCCAATTAATTGGGGACTTAAACTGTAACAAGGTTTTAATACTTTGTTTAATAATTACACCAGGATATCGACTGTGTGTAACCCAAGGTTTTAATACTTTGTTATCAATTATGCCAAGTGTCCTTGTACATAATTTCACCCCTGTTTTAATAATTTCATAGACTATTAATCCATTCCCGTGTCCGGTTAAATGAACGATTATTCGTACATATAAATACCCCGCCCATCGTGTCCGATCGAGTGTATATGGTTATTTATAGGTACGTCCAATTGTAAATCTTTATATTAAAATTAACAAACTATCATTTAGTTAAACAAATATAAAGCCCATTAATAGCCCATAGTCTAATTTCCACAAGTGTCGTTCTTTTGTCCAAACCCCAATTATGGTACAAAGCCCAATTACCCAATTTTAGTAATTAGCCCAACATCATGATTACTTCAGTATTAAATAAGCATAATAATAACTTAGCTACGAGACATTAAAAAAAAAGTTGAACATAACTTACAATGATTAAAAATAACGTAGCGTTACACGGACAGAATTTCGACTTACACCCTTACAACATTCGCTAACATACCCTTATTATTAGAATTAAAATTAAAATTAAAATTAAAATTATAATATATATATATTACGTATGAATGAGGAGAAGAAAAAGATATATAAAACGTTCAGAATGCGCGAGCTTTTATAGGCATTTTTGTCCAGGACAGCTCCGCGAGTTGCGGCATTTTTGCACTACAAACTCCGCGAGTCGCGGAGTTCGTAAATCCAGCTCACACAAGTTTAGATCCTAGTCTGCCGACGGTTTTAATATATAAATATAATATATATATAATTTATATAATTAATTATATATTATATTATATTTATATACATAGTTAACTTGTAATTTTTAGTCTGTTGCGTCGAGCGTTGAGAGTTGACTCTGGTCCCGGTTCCGGATTTTCGAACGTCCTTGCGTACAATTTAATATCTTGTACTTTGCGTTTTGAATCTTGTACTCTTGTAATTCTGAGACGTTTCTTATCAATAATTGAACCTCTTTGATTGTATTTTGTACTTTTGAGCTTTTTGGTCGTTTGCGTCTTCAATTCGTCGAATCTATCTTTTGTCTTCACCTTTTATTATTTAACCGAATATCACTTGTAAATAGGACAATTGCAACTAAAAACTTGTCTTTCTTGAGGAATAATGCTATGAAATATATGTTCGTTTTTAGCATTATCAACTTTGCCTAACATATTCCGTAGATTCCTCCTTAACTTATGGGATTTTAGTATTATATATGCATATGTAAACTATGTATTGCAGGGTACTAATCTACATCGTATAATCTATTTATTATCGAAAATACTTCATCTGATCGTACGAGATGAATCCCTCAACAAGTTCAAATTCCTCGGATTCCGACAGTTATTCCGATATGGAGTTTCACCTAAGCCCCGAAAGCAGTGTCATCAGAATGAATCGACCAATCATCCATCCTCAATTCATCTGATGAGTTCGTAGTCGACTTAAGCAATGAAAACGAGAAGAAGACGATCCTTTCCATCAACCGAATTCACCTCTTGGTGAAGAACCTGAAGCACTTACCGGCGAACCTATCCGCAACACCATTTTCATCCTCATTTCCTGAATATCTCGCCACGATTATATACTATCTCAAAATTCTGAATCTTATTCATCCGCTCGTCCAAACTGACAATCATCTCGGAGTAATACAAGAGGTCAACGAACTTCGCGCTCGAGTAATCAATTTGGAGAATATGGTGCAAAACTTACCAGCTTCAGCAACATCACTAATACCACCAACAACCCAAGTTTCAACACCACGTGCCTCAACATCTCATTCTGTACATCGAGTATAATCATCGTTCTACATGACGTTCTACATCATTTATCTTCATTTGACATGGCGATTATGTAAGCTCTAATGTATTAGAGATAAAATATTCTTATTCTAACGGTAAATCAAATGAGTTTAATATCATATTAACTCATTAAATCCATGATTACATTTGAAGAAAATATATATGTATATATGTTTTCATAAAGATTGTAATTAAAAATTCTTTCGTACAAACTGTTAATGGCGAAAATATTTTAACGGGTAGGTAATACCCGAGGAATATTTAGATTTCACATTAGTAAGTTATACTGTACATTCTTCGAATCTGATTCAACAGTCATTTACTATCCTACTTACACCCACAGCTATACGAATCCGTTCACCACAGAGTAACTATTTTCATTCAAACTCATAATTGGATTTTGACCTATCAGAATCCAACAAGTGGCATAATGAAAAAAACGTTGGACAAAATAAAATTTGTTAGAAACAAACAAATTAACTATGAGAAATTTTGTTAAGAAACCACGCTAACGAAATCCTAGCTAACTGTTCCTAGCTAACTGTTAATTCCGTATTACATTTTATTTTATCGCAATTTATTTATCGCAATTTAATTATCATAATTTATTTATCGCAGTTTATTTATCGCAATTTATATTCTCGTAATTTTATTTATCGTCATTTAATTTCTGTTATTTATTTTACGCACTTTAAATATCGGGACACGTATACAAGGTTTTGACATATCATATCGACGCATCTATATATATATTATTTGGAATAACCATAGACACTCTATATGCAGTAATGATCGAGTTCTCTATACAGGGTTGAGGTTGATTCTATAATAATATAAATAATTTGAGTTGTGATCGAGTCTGAGACATGTACACGGGTCACGATACGTATTAATTAATTCGAATATTATATATTAAGCTATATATGAATTATTGGACTGTTAAATAAGGACTATCAACTGTAGTGCCAAACCGAATTGGGGTGTTCCTGCAAATAGGTACCAAAGAGGAAAGAGGAGAGCACGCTCTCTGATGCAGTTGTTCCCACAAGTACAGACATCCTATGTACTAGTGGACAATTGAACAATTACACGGATAATAGGACTAGTATAAATTGATGCATCCACTATTGTAACAACTAGTGGTGTGAGTTTGTTTATTTAGAGTTCAAAACGTGTAATAGCTTAGAACACACTCTGTAGCTATACTTAGGTAAATCTGTATCAACCAACTATCATTCCGCCAAGGATAGTTGTAATTCTTTGTGATTTAATCAATAAAGAATAACCGTTGAAAAATTACCTTTGACTCTATTTAATTTACTTGCTTGAATACTAAATCGTGTTTAACTGTTAAGTTAATTAAAAAGAATTGTATTCACCCCCTCTCTACAATACTCTTGTTGTTTATCAAGGAACTAACATCTATCTATTAGTATAATTATAATAATATAAATAATAGATACATCATTTGTTTATTTAAAAACTAAAAAAATAAATAGACCTTAAACAATACCCCTAAAGTTACGAAAATATGATAGCGCTGCAATAGCAAACGATGATTTGTAGGCCATATCTAAACACAAAATGACCACACTCAGTTTAACTATTCTACATATGGTAAATAATATAACTATTAATATTAATTATAGATTATATATGTGATTCATAAAACAAAAAATTAGATGTTGAATTGTTCAAAATATAACTGATTTAAAGGTTATTATTGAATTTAATTCTGAACGACAATAAGTATTCTAAATGAACTCTTTAAATAACATATATGTATTAATATTAATTTAATATCTAAGAAATGAATAAATAAAACAATATGATTGTTTAATAAGTTTTATGTCTATAGTTAAATAATAATGATATTAAAAAAAATGAAGGTGTTAAATCTTAAAAAGTACTACTTTAAATATGAATAGTTCGACACAAATTGATGAATGTTAACATTATTTGTTATTTAAATGTTATAAACATGAGTATTGAATGATTCAGTACCTAGTGCTAGAACTACACAATTAAAAATTAAGAGACTATCAAACGCACTTAAAATGGTCTTTAAATATAGGATAGACTCTAACTAATGTATAATAGTGTTTTATCTATATATTCTAATAAACCTCTAAAATGATGATATCATCATTAAGTTAAATTACTCTTTACTTTTCATAATAATGATGTCATAATTATATATTAATTTTTAAATAAAAAAATAATATAAAATCTTTTATAAAAGGAAATATTAATTTCTCCTAAATTGTAATTTTATTTTTCTAAAAAAAATTTAAAAAACATTTATTATTATTAATAATTATTATTATTATTAAAAATATAAATATAAATATTCAACTTTGAGCGAACTTTATGTTTGTAAAATCAACGACAAGTTTCTTAGTCGGAATCCGTAGTTCCACGGGGCAATAAACTAAATGACTTTAACATTTACATTCACTTAATACCTAAAACATATCATTAAACTGTTTCGTTTAAATAAACCCGTGTTTCCACGGGCCATTTCACTAGTGTTTAGTATTACTCGATCAGTGAAACCTAAAACTTTGATACCTCTACCGCCCCACGGAAAGTTGAAACAAGAATCTAATACGGGGTAGTATATTTAAATACAACTAGAACTAAAGTTGACTTCTTAAAGTTGAATCGAATCGCTATTCTGTTTGTTTAAAAAATATTCTAATTAATAATATGTTTATTTCCAAATGTTGTATCGATAATACTTACTCCGTATAATTCTCTAACTACTAGTGACGTGCAGCTAAAGTATTTGTTTTATTAGGTAACTTATCCACATTCATTCATCATCGTTCATTTTCATATCATAGGTAAATAATAATAATAATAATAATAATAATAATAATAATAATAATAATAATAATAATAATAATAATAATAATAATAATAATAATAATAATAATAATAATAATAATAATAATAATAATAATAATAATAATAATAATAACATAAATCAACACGTTACACGTTATTGTATTATTTATAAAAACAGACGGCCTCAGGGTGAAAAATCTGAAAATAATAATGGGATTATGAGACGGAAATCTAATAGATTAACAGTAATTTTGATGAGTAACAAAATTCTTGGAATAGTGTAGAAAGTGGATTGTAGATATGTAGTTATGCACTTTGCTATTGTATTTGTTATTGTTAATCCTTAGACCATCACTAACGGTGTGTTGATGGCGTGTTAGAGCCGAGCATGCCTCTAGTGGGGAGTGTTGATGGCGTGCTCCCCAAGCGTGCTGGATGGTTGCACGCAAAAAGTTTAAGGCGTGTTGTTCAGTTTAGTCGACGTTGTCACTTTTGATTGAATAATTTTTATTTTTATATCCATTTTTTATCTAACTTCCAATCACATTTTAATACATCATTCAACACGTAACTCAACACACCACCTTGTTATTTACATGTTTGTCAGCACGCCCGCCAAACACCTCATCCATACTAATCAACACGCTAACACGCCCGTCATGATTAAAGATGGTCGTATTATGGAGTATTAGTTTGCTTTATGCTTTATTTGCCTTTTCAGTTTAATTCGTTGGTACCTTCTAGCATTTCAAAGCCAAGGACAATCGTATCATAATCATAATTATTATTAAATTTTAAATTAATAATAATTATCTGATATTGATATTGATATTGATAAATGATAATGTAAGATAATATGGGCCTTTCATGCCAAATGGACTTGCAATAGAAAACTATACGGTTATCACCGTGTTGGCGTGTTGCTTCAAGTAGGAATTTGAAATTTGTTCAGAGAGCAATGATATTCATGTGCAGTTATTGTTAATAAGTAAACTATCTTTAGATAGTTTAGTGGTTGAAGTCTATTTCTGTTACCTTACTAACAATATATTTTGATGATATTAGAGAAGACGGATAAAAATGGTCACAGGATAAAATGGTTAAACCGCAAACTTTCTAGTAATACTCTTAAATCTATCTAGATAGAAATCTATCTAAGCGACAGAACATCTCATTCTCATGAAAAACTCTTTTGGCTCTGCTAGCTACTTTATCCCTCTCCAGGGATATTATGGTAATCAGTGGCGGAAATAGACACTTTTTTCACTGAGGGCGAATTTTTTTTTAAAAGCGTAGTAATTTTTTTTTTGACAAAATATGAAGGTTTTTAGGCAAAATTTGGAGGTTTTTAGGTAAAATTTGAAGTTTTTTTTTTTTGAAAAATTTGAAGGTTTTTGAGCAAAATTTGAAGGATTTGAGGCAAAATCTTGAGACCTTGGGGCAAAATATGAAGACTTTTAGACAAAAAAAATTCCACTGAGTTCGAAACGAAAAAACCCAAATTTTTTGCACTAATTTTTTTTTTTCACTAGACGCGGGTGACCCCACTTGCCCCTCTTCATTTCTGCCCCTGCTCGTAAAAGGTTGCTCTCTTGATGAGAAATCATTCATATCTCGGCTTCATTTATTTAAATACTCCTTACGTCATACTATAAGCGTCTAGTATTAATTTTTCAAAGTTTTTTTTCAACCTTGACTATATATATTTTTATATGCATTATATAATATTAGATGAAAATTATATGAATGAATTGAATGTTAAATATGTGTCCTAAATCATATATTTTTTTATTAAATATTATATAATACAAATAAAAATATTTACAGTAAAAGTTTATAAAAAAATACTTCGAATAGTCAATACTAGACACTTGTAGATATACAAAAGAGTATTAAAAAACTTCAATTGGCAATTAACCAGTGCAACAACTTTTTGTTAATATGAACAATACAAAAAGAGTATTAAAAAACTTCAATTGGCAATTAACCAGTGCAACAACTTTTTGTTAATATGAACAAGACCTGTTTATTCGTTTCATTGTTAAGAAATACACCTTGTCAGGGAAAATGACCTGAAATGATCACCGAAATTGATTATCCAATTAAACCGCAAACATCTGAATAAAAAATTATTCCGCTTTTTGAGTAGCATGAACAAGACCCATTTATCCGTTTGATTATTAAGAAGTACTAGGTATTATATCATATATATATATATATATATATGTGTGTGTGTGTGTGTGTGTGTGTGTTCCAAAAAAACGATAACTCATTTAGAAACAAACTCGTTTTCCAAGAGAAAACAAATTCAACCGAGGAGTACTATATATGTATATATCTATATATGTATATATATATGTGTGTGTGTGTGTTTTCTAAAAAACGATAACTCATTTAGAAACAAACTCGTTTTCCAAAAGAAAACGAATTCAACCGAGGAGTACATAAAAAAATTGGGGAGGCTCGCAACTAGAAAACTACATTCAAACGAAAATTATCTATAACTGAGCTTCCGAAAACTAGCCTCAAAAAACCGCAAGACCCAACAATGAATAAACAAGCTAAACCAATCTAACCACGACTATAACTAATGACTACAACCAACAAACTATAAGACCACCATTAACTAGGCGTTTGAATCGCTCAGTCACCCACGTTGGCAAAATTTGACGCCCCGTAACGCCCTTAATGCGGGGTTACTGAAATGTCCCGTTCATATTGATTATAAACGTTCCATATTAATTGATTTCGTCGCGAGGTTTTAACCTCTATATGAGACGTGTTTCAAAGACTGCATTCATTTTTAAAAAAGCCATAACCTTTATTTTATCTATAA
Source organism: Rutidosis leptorrhynchoides (assembly GCF_046630445.1). Lineage (NCBI taxonomy): Eukaryota > Viridiplantae > Streptophyta > Magnoliopsida > Asterales > Asteraceae > Rutidosis > Rutidosis leptorrhynchoides. The sequence continues at coordinate 48,334,704 of NC_092335.1, read as the reverse complement.
AGGTTTAAAAAGCATTACGTAGATTATCAAATAATGATAATCTAAAATATACCGTTTACACACGACCATTACATAATGGTTTACAATAATATTACACATCAACATAAGTCTTCGAATGCAGTTTTTAAACAATATTATACAAGCATGGACTCCAAATCTTGTCCTTAATTTAGTATGCAACAGCGGAAGCTCTTAATAATCACTTGAGAATAAACATGCTTAAAACGTCAACAAAATTGTTGGTGAGTTATAGGTTTAACCTACATATTATCAAATCATAATAATAGACCACAAGATTTCATTTTTATAACACATCTCATATCAGGCATTTCGCAAACTGCATAGAGATAAAAATCATTCATATGTTGAACACCTGGTAACCGACCTTAACAAGATGCATATAGAATATCCCCATCATTCCGGGACTCTCATCGGATATGATAAATCGAAGTACTAAAGCATCCGTAACTCGGATGAAGCTTGTTGGGCCAAATAGATCTATCTTTAGGATTCGCGTCAATTAGGGGCCATTTCCCTAATTCTTAGGCTACCAAGCTAAAAAGGGGCATATTCGGTTCGATAATCCAACATAGAAAGTATTTTCGATTACTTGTGTCTATTTTGTAAAACATTTATAAAATCGCATGTATTCTCATCCCAAAAAAAAATAATAGATTTTAAAAGTGGGACTATAACTCACTTTCACAGATTTTTACTTCGTCGGGAAGTAAGACTTGGCCACTGGTCGATTCACGAACCTATAACAAATATGTACATATATATATCAAACTATGTTCAAAATATATTTACAACATTTTTAATACGTTTTAATGTTTTAAGTTTATTAAGTTAGCTGTCCTCGTTAGTAACCTACAACTAGTTATCCATAGTTAGATGTACAGAAATAAATCTATATATATTATCTTGGATCAATCCACGACCCAGTGTATACACGTCTCAGGCTAGATCACAACTCAAAGTATATATATTTTTGGAATCAACCTCAACCCTGTATAGCTAACTCCAATATTACTGCATATAGAGTGTCTATGGTTGTTCCAAATAATATATATACATGGGTCGATATAATATGTCAAAATATTTGCATACGTGTCTATGGCATCCCAAGATTACATAATATATTAGAATACATGTAATACAATATAAGTTAGCTAGGATATGATTAATATAGATTTGTTACCAATTTTCACGTAGCTACAACAAGAAAAATTATCCAATCTTGTTTTACCCATAACTTCTTCGTTTTAAATCTGTTTTGAGTGTTTCAAGTTGCTATGGTTTCATATTGAACTTAAGTTTATGAATCAAAACAGAAAAAGTATAAGTTTATAGTCGGAAATATAGGTTACAAGTCATTTTTTTAAAGGTAGTCATTTCAGTCGAAAGAACGACGTCTAGATGACCATTTTGGAAAACATACTTCTACTTTGAGTTTAACCATGATTTTTGGATATAGTTTCATGTTAATAAGAAAAATCATTTTCCCAGAAGAACAACTTTTAAATCAAAGTTTATCATAGTTTTTAATTAACTAACCCAAAACAGCCCGCGGTGTTACTACGACGGCGTATATCCGGTTTTACGGTGTTTTTCGTGTTTCCCGATTTTAAATCATTAAATTAGCATATCATATAGATATAGAACATGTATTTAGTTGATTTTAAAAGTCAAGTTAGAAGGATTTTAACTTTTGTTTGCGAGCAAGTTTAGAATTAACTAAACTATGTTCTAGTGATTTCAAGTTTAAACCTTCGAATAAGGTAGTTTTATATATATGAATCGAATGATGTTATGAACATCATTACTACCTCAAGTTTAGTAGGTAAACCTTGATGTTGGAAGTGACAAGAAATGATCTAGCTTCAAAGGATGTTGGATGGCTTGAAAGTTCTTGAAGCAGAATCATGACACGAAAACAAGTTCAAGTAAGATTATCACTCGAATTAAGATAGTTATAGTTATACGAATTGAATCAAAGTTTGTATATGAGTATTACCTTGATTTAGAATGATATCTTACTATAAACAACAAGGATTTCTTGAGATTGGATGATCACTTTACAAGATTGGAAGTGAGCTAGTAAACTTGGAAGTATTCTTGATTTTATGAAACTAGAACTTGTAGAATTTATGAAGAACACTTAGAACTTGAAGATAGAACTTGAGAGAGATCACTTAGATGAAGAAAATTGAAGAATGAAAGTATTTGTAGGTGTTTTTGGTTGTTGGTATATGGATTAGATATAAAGGATGTGTAATTTTATTTACATGTAAATAAGTCATGAATGATTACTAATATTTTTGTAATTTTATGAGATATTTCATGCTAGTTGCCAAATGATGGTTCCTACATGTGTTAGGTGACTCACATGGGCTGCTAATAGCTGATCATTAGAGTGTATATACCAATAGTACATACATCTAAAAGCTGTGTATTGTATGAGTACGAATACAGGTGCATACGAGCAGAATTGTTGATGAAACTGAACGAGGATGTAATTGTAAGAATTTTTGTTAAGTAGAAGTATTTTGATAAGTGTATTGAAGTCTTCCAAAAGTGTATGAATACATATTAAAACACTACATGTATATACATTTTAACTGAGTCGTTAAGTCATCGTTAGTCGTTACATGTAAATGTTGTTTTGAAACCTTTAGGTTAACGATCTTGTTAAATGTTGTTAACCCATTGTTTATTATATCTAAAGAGATGTTAAATTATTACATTATCATGATATTATGATATATTAATATATCTTAGTATGATATATATACAGTTAAATGTTGTTACAACGATAATCGTTACATATATGCCTCGTTTCGAAATTCTTAAGTTAGTAATCTTGTTTTACATATGTAGTTCATTGTTAACACACTTAATGATATACTTAATTATCATTTTATCATGTTAAACATAGTGTATCAATATCTTAATATGATTCATATGTATTTAGTAAGACGTTGTTATAACGATAATCGTTATATATATCGTTTCGAGTTTCTTCATTCAATAAACTCATTTTTATGTATATCACTCATTGTTAATATACTTAGTGAGATACTTACTTATCATAATCTCATGTTAACCATATATATATATATATATCCATATATATATCATCATGTAATTTTTACAAATTTTTAACGTTCGTGAATCGCCGGTCAACTTGGGTGGTCAATTGTCTATATGAAGCACATTTCAAATAATCAAGTCTTAACAAGTTTGATTGCTTAACATGTTGAAAACATTTAATCATGTAAATATACCAATTTCATTTTATATATATAAACATGGAAAAGTTCGGGTCACTACAGTACCTACCCGTTAAATAAATTTAGTCCCGAAATTTTAAGCTGTTGAAGGTGTTGATGAATCTTCTGGAAATAGGTACGAGTATTTCAGCTTCATTTGATCTTTATGCTCCCAGGTGAACTCGGGTCCCCTACGAGCATTCCATCGAACCTTGACGATCGGTATCTTATTTTGCTTGAGCCTTTTAACCTCACGATCCATTATCTCGACGGGTTCTTCAATGAATTGTAGTTTTTCATTGAATTTAATTTCGTCTAAAGGAATAGTGAGATCTTCTTTGGCTAAGCACTTCTTCAGATTCGAGACGTGAAAGGTATTATGTACATTGGCGAGTTGTTGAGGTAATTCAAGTCGATAGGCTACTAGTCTGACACGATCTAAAATCTTGAATGGTCCAATGTATCTTGGATTTAGTTTCTCCCATTTACCAAAACGAACAACGCCTTTCCAAGGCGAAACCTTAAGCATGACCATCTCCCCAATTTCAAATTCTATATCCTTCCTTTTAAGGTCTGCGTAGCTCTTTTGTCGACTCTGAGCAGTTTTCAACCGTTGTTGAATTTGGATGATTTTCTCTGTAGTTTCTTGGATTATCTTCGGACCCGTAATATGTCTATCCCCCAATTCATTCCAACAAATTAGAGATCTGCACTTTCTACCATAAAGTACTTCGAACGGTGCCATCTCGATACTCGAGTGGTAACTGTTGTTGTAGGAAAATTCTGCTAATGGTAGATGTCGATCCCAGCCGTTTCCAAAATCAATAACACATGCTCGTAGCATGTCTTCAAGAGTCTGTATCGTCCTTTCGCTCTGCCCATCGGTTTGTGAATGATAGGCAGTACTCATGTCTAGACGAGTTCCCAATGCTTGTTGTAATGTCTGCCAAAACTTTGAAACAAATCTGTCATCTCTATCAGAGATAATAGAGATTGGTATTCCATGTCTAGAGACAAATTCCTTTAAGTATAATCTCGCCAACTTCTCCATTTTATCATCTTCTCTCATTGGCAGAAAGTGTGCTGACTTGGTGAGACGATCGACTATTATCCAAATAGTATCATAACCACTTGCAGTCCTTGGCAATTTAGTAATGAAATCCATGATAATGTTTTCCCATTTCCATTCTGGGATTTCGGGTTGTTGAAGTAGACCTGATGGTTTCTGATGTTCAACTTTGACCTTAGAACACGTCAAACATTCTCCTACGTATCTAGCAATATCGGCTTTCATACCCGGCCACCAAAAGTGTTTCTTGAGATCTTTGTACATCTTCCCCCTTCCGGGATGTATTGAATATCTGGTTTTATGTGCTTCCTTAAGTACCTTTTCTCTCACATCTCCAAACTTTGGTACCCAAATTCTTTCAGCCCTATACCGGGTTCCGTCTTCCCGAATATTAAGATGTTTCTCCGATCCTTTGGGTATTTCATTCTTCAACTTTCCTTCTTTTACAACTCCCTGTTGCGCCTCCTTTATTTGAGTAGTAAGATTAGTACGAATAATTATATTCATAGCTTTTACCCGCATTGGTTCTCTGTCCTTTCTACTCAAAGCGTCGGCTACCACATTTGCCTTCCCCGGGTGGTAACGAATCTCGAAATCGTAATCATTCAATAACTCAATCCACCTACGCTGCCTCATGTTCAGTTGTTTCTGATGAAATATATGTTGGAGACTTTTGTGGTCGGTATATATGATACTTTTGACCCCATATAAGTAGTGCCTCCAAGTCTTTAATGCAAAAATAACAGCGCCCAATTCCAAATCGTGAGTCGTATAATTTTGTTCGTGAATCTTCAATTGTCTGGACGCATAAGCAATTACCTTCGTTCGTTGCATTAATACACAACCGAGGCCTTACTTTGAGGCATCACAATATATCACAAAATCATCATTCCCTTCAGGCAATGACAATATAGGTGCCGTAGTTAACTTTTTCTTCAACAATTGAAACGCTTTCTCCTGCTCATCCTTCCATTCAAATTTCTTCCCTTTATGCGTTAATGCAGTCAAGGGTTTTGCTATTTTGGAAAAATCTTGGATGAACCTTCTGTAGTAACCAGCGAGTCCTAAAAATTGGCGTATATGCTTTGGAGTTTTCGGGGTTTCCCACTTTTCAACGGTTTCAATCTTTGCCGGATCCACTTGAATACCTTCTTTGTTCACTATGTGATCGAGGAATTGAACTTCTTTCAACCAAAATGCACACTTTGAAAACTTAGCATATAGTTTTTCTTTCCTCAACAACTCTAGCACTTTTCTCAAATGTTCTTCATGCTCTTGATCATTCTTTGAGTAAATAAGTATGTCATCGATAAAAACAATGACAAACTTGTCAAGGTATGGTCCACATACTCGGTTCATGAGGTCCATGAACACAGCTGGTGCGTTAGTCAACCCAAACGGCATAACCATAAACTCTTAATGACAGTAACGCGTCCTGAAAGCAGTCTTTGGAATATCATCCTCCTTCACCCGCATTTGATGATACCCAGAACGTAAATCAATCTTCGAATAAACTGATGAGCCTTGTAGTTGATCAAATAAGTCGTCGATTCTTGGTAGTGGATAACGATTCTTGATGATAAGTTTGTTCAACTCTCGGTAGTCGATACACAACTTGAATGTACCATCCTTCTTTTTGACAAACAAAACAGGAGCTCCCCATGGTGATGTACTTGGTCGTATAAAACCACGCTCTAAAATTTCTTTTAGTTGGCTTTGGAGTTCTTTCATTTCACTGGGTGCGAGTCAGTATGGAGCACGTGCTATTGGTGCAGCTCCTGGTACGAGATCTATTTGAAATTTAACAGATCGATGTGGAGGTAGTCCCGGTAATTCTTTTCGGAAATACATCGGGAAATTCTTTTGCGACAGGAACATCATTGATGTTCTTTTCTTCAGGTTTGACTTCTTCGATGTGTGCTAGAACGGCATAGCAACCTTTTCTTATTAGTTTTTGCGCCTTCAAATTACTAATAAGATTTAGCTTCGCGCTGCTCTTTTCTCCGTACATCATTATAGGTTTTCCTTTTTCTCGTACAATGCGAATTGCATTTTTGTAACATACGATTTCCGCTCTCTCCTTTTTCAATCAGTCCATGCCGATTATCACATCAAAACTCCCTAACTCTACTGGTATCAAATCGATCTTAAACGTTTCGCTAACCAGTTTAATTTCTCGATTATGACATATTTTATCTGTCGAAATTAATTTACCGTTTGCTAATTCGAGTAAAAATTTATTATTCATAGGCGTCAATGGACCACTTAATTTAGCACAAAAATCTCTACTTATATAACTTCTATCCGCACCCGAATCAAATAAAACATAAGCAGGTTTTTCATCGATAAGAAACGTACCCGTAACACGCTCTGGGTCTTCCTGCGCTTCTTCCGCATTAATGTTAAAAACTCTCCCATGGCTTTGCCCATTATTATTTCCCTGGTTTGGACACGCAGTTTTGTAGTGGCCCTTCTTCCCGCATCCAAAACAAATAATGTGGGCATTACTTGTTCCTTTACCCGATGGTCCATAAATTTCACACTTCGTTGTATCATAACCCTTTCTATTACATTTAGTACATGTTGCTAGATAAAAAGTAGTTGGATGGTACCCTTCACACCTCAGACACGGAATTTTCTGATTTTGATTACCAGTGTTGTTATTGAGATTGTTGTTGGAATTTTTGTTGTTGCGGTTGGTATTATTGTTGGGATGATTGTTGTAGTTGTTGTTGTTGGAATGGTTTTTGTTGCGTTTGTTGTTGAGAAAAATGGTGCGATTGTGGTTGTGATTGTGGTGTTGATTGTTGAAATTGTGACTCTTGTCACTGGGTTCTTCCCACTTTCTCTTGACTTGTTTTATTTTGGCCTCCTCAGCCGCCTGCTCTTTAATCCTTCCCTGGATCTGGTTTATAAGTTTTTGAGCCATTCGGCTTGCCTTTTGCATTGAAGTGGGCACGCTTGAACTCACATCCTCCTGAATTCTCTCTGGTAACCCCTTTACAAACGCATCGATATGCTCTTCTTCATCTTCGAACACTCTTAGGCACAATAAACACAACTCGGTGAATCGTCGTTCGTATGTGGTGATATCGAATCCCTTCGTTCGTAATTATCTAAGCTCTGTCTTGAGCTTATTGACTTCGTTTCTGGGACGGTACTGCTCGTTCATCAAATGTTTGAATGCTGACCACAGTAGTGCGTAAGCAGCATCTTGTCCCACTTGTTCGAGATAGGTATTCCACCATGTTAATGCAGTACCTGTGAAGGTATGCGTGGCGTACTTTACCTTATCTTCCTTAGCACATTTGCTTATAGCAAACATAGATTCGACCTTTTCGGTCCATCGTTTCAGTCCGAATGTCCTTCAGTTCCATCGAATTCCAGAGGTTTACAGGCAGTGAAAGCCTTGTAGGAGCATCCTACACGGTTTCCTGTGGAGTTAACTCCACTGCTAGACCCTGAGTTATTGTTGTTTTGCATTGCAGCCTGTACTGTGGCTATATTTGCTGCAAGGAAAGCACAGAAGTCTTCCTCACTCATGTTCAAGTTCTGAAGAGTAGTGGGTGCCATTTCCTTCAAAAGTAGCCAAAAGAATTAAGTTAATCATATAGAATATTAAGAGTAGTCAATAGTATTCCGTAGCATAATATGAACTCATTTATAAAAGCTTTTTCTTCATATTAACGTTTTATAAGTTTTAATTCGGGTAATATCTACCCGTTAAGTTCATACTTAGTAGCAAACATACAATTCAACTACTCCAATTCTATATGAAAAACTGATTATAATAATATTTCACATTCAAACTTTTATACAATATTTTGCAAACTTACAATACTGCTATTTTACATATAGCATGAAATATAGCACATAAAAACTCTGATACAAAACAGTTGCGAAGACAATTCTAGTTAATACGCAAGTCGTTCAACAAAGGCAATAAAGACACGTAATTCATACGTCCAGAAACAAGTCATGCATTCTGGTTTTACTAAGACTACTTCCCATCCTTGGTCTTGTGGAACATAACCGTTGTGACTGTTGACAAGACAACATGTTGTAATGTCTTCAAAAGGACGAGGGTTTCGTAATGTCCAACAGCCCCGTAATAATCTAAAAACCTTGTTTCTTACCCCAACTACTGAATCCGTCACTTGTGGGAAGGTTTTATTTAAAAGTTGCAATCCGATGTTCTTTTTCTCACTTTGGTAAGAAGCGAACATCACTAACCCATAAGCATAACATGCTTCTTTATGTTGCATGTTAGAAGCTCTTTCTAATTCACGAAATCCTATGTTGGGATATGTTGAGTCAAAATAGGTTCTTAACCCGTAGCGTAAAATTGCATTTGGGTTCCCCGCATTTAACGCTTTAAAGAAAACACGGCGTAACTTACGGTCTCTCCAATGTGATATACCCCACCTATCAAAGGAAAGCCTTTTATAAACTAAGGCATTTCTGGAAAGTCTTTCAAATGTTTGACAAGTTAATTTCGACATAACTAATTGTGCTGATGAATTCTGACCGACTCTAGACAAGATTTCATCAATCATATCCTCTGGTAGGTCTTCTAAAATATTCGGTTGTCTACCCTTAACGTCCATTTTGTGTTTTTATACTGTAAAAATAGACGAGGGTTAGATTAATAAAAGATAATTAACAAACAATACAAACAATTTTTACATAGAACATAAAAGTACAAGCACAATATGTGATGACCCGGAGATTTCCGACCAAATTTAAACTTAATTTTAATATGATTTCGACACGATAAGCAAAGTCTGTAAAGTTGAGTCTTACAATCTTTGAAATAGATTACATGAATTCATTTACCCTCTGACTGTGCCGATGATTCACAAACAATTGTTTGTAAATAAATATGTACATACATATATATAAATATACTTCTTAAACATAACTTATATTATATGTATATTATAATACGTATATAAAATGAATAAATATTAAATATTGAATATGTGTTATTATATACCACATAGTTAAAAATATGTAATTTTAATATATTAAATTGAAATTATAAGTTAAAATAAATGATATAGTAATATTATTATTTTCAATATTAACATCAGGGTTAGTACTATAAATATACCATACGAACATGAAACTTGATATATATATAAATTGATATATTATTATTATTACTAATAATCTTATTATCATTAATAATATAAATAGTTATTATAGTTAATATAGTGTTATGAAAATTATCATTAATCATTATCATTTTTAATTATCATCATTATTAGTATTATTTTAGTATTTTTTTTAAAAATACTATTATTATAGATCCTAGAAAATAACACAAACTAGTTATTATTATCGTTAAGAATATTATTAATATCATTTGTATGATTAGTAAAAATATTATTTTTTATATTTGTAATATTATTAGTTAAAATATCAAGGGTATTATTACTATCCTATTTATTAAAAGATTAATGACAATCTATAAATATAAATATATAAATATAAGAGGAATACAAAAATATTTAAATGCAAATATATAAATATGAAATATGATATTAATATTACTAATATCAATACTAATATAATTAGTAATATTACCATATCATTAATAACATTAGTATTATCAATTACATTAAAATTATAGTATTGTGATTTATTATTATTACTACTTTTAATATTATTATTATTATTAGTGTTATTATTATTAACTTTATCATTAATGAATATCTTTGTTTTATTTTTTAGTATTAATTATTGGTAATATATATATATATATATATATATATATATATATATATATATATATATAATTAATTAACATTACTGAAAAAGATTAATCAGATAAAACAGAATAATTCGTACATGTTTGTTAACCATCTCTTTCCACTTTATTTTTTTTTTGTTTTTGTTCTGCTACTTGAGATTCCTCTTGTCTGATTATCAGTACCAGTCGACTTCATTAATATTACAAAACGAATTTCCTTTCTACAGCATCATATATATTAACCTTTACAATTAGTAAAGAAAATTAAACATATTAACCCAAGAAAAGAAAAACTCGAACACTCTGTACTTTCACTTTTTAACCAAAATTCGAAATCGAACCAATCTTCAAAAAGTATTAATGCCAAGTTGTTAGGAATCGTTCACTTACACTATCTGCAAAATTTGAGGCTTCAATTCCTTTTCTTGAGTTCTAATTTGAAGGTCAATGTTATTTTGTCAAAAAGTCAAACAAGTGTTCATCAATCAAATTGAGGATTTGTAAATCGTTTCTGTCGAAATTAATGATTGAAAAAGTTTTTATGGATCAATTTAAACTTATTTTATATTGTAATCATCTTGTAAAATGCATTGTATTTCAAAATCATTTTTTTTTCCCATACTGCAGCGACAGCAGCTTTTATTCTTGTTTTTATTTAATTTTTTTTCTTTTTTTTTCCTTTTTCTTAATCAATCACAGTTTGTTTCGTTTTCAATTTGGAATTAAAAGAAAACTATAAGTTGTTGTTTTGGAGTTTTAACTACCTCTGATCGTTTGATGTTTGGAGAAGAAGGTGAAAATAAAACAGAAAATATATATAGTTTAAATAAATAAGGCTGGGTTATAAATCAGATAAGGAGCAGCAGCTTAGATGGTTAATGGGTGTTATGGTGAGCGATGGGTTTTGGGTTCAATTCCCGGCAGGGACTGTTAATTCTTTTTGGAACTCATTTGATTGAGGTAGTTTTTTTATTATTATTATTATTTATTACTTTTATTATTGTTACTGTTATTATTATTATTATTATTAATATTATTATTATTATTATTATTATTATTATTATTATTATTGTTATTGTTATTGTTATTGTTATTGTTATTGTTAGTACTAATTATTATTGTTATACTTGTTATTATTACTAAACGTATTATAATTACTTAGTATTATTATTATTATTAAGTATTAGGATTAATATTATTACTATTATTATTATCATTATTAAGAACATAATAAAACTTTCATTATAAACATTATAATTAGTGATAAAATAATGCAACTTATTATTATTCTTGTAAATATTAGTAATTGTACCATTTTTAGTACTATTATTATTATGAATATGTTTAGGATTATTATTATTGTTATAAAACAATACAAATTATTATTACTCTTACTAATATTAGTATAAATATCATTTTCGTAATTATTAGTTTTACTATTATTACTATTAACATATGTATCAGTGTTAACAACATCGTTATTTATATTAGTATTATCAATATTAAGAAAGTTATTATTATTAGTATATCATTATTATCAAAACTATCAATTTTGTTACAAATAAATATTTTGTACCTAAAATATACTTAATACATATATTATAATCATATTAATAGTTTATATATCACCTACCAATTATAATAACAATATTTATATAAATAATTATATATAACGAATTAAGAATATTTTCATATAATACTAACCATATATATATATATATATATATATATATATATATATATATATATATATATATATATATATATATATATATATATATATATATATATATATATATATATAGATATATTAATATAACGAAATATATAAATATTAAACATTTAAAATATATACACAAACTAAATAAGTATAATATATAATTCAAGTTATAATATATAAACTTGTTCGAATACCTTTATACATTTTAATATATATATACAAATGATATAGGTTCGTGAATCCGAGGCCAACCCTGCATTGTTCAGTTTGTCTAATGTTGTCATATGTATTTTTACTACAAAATACATTAGGTGAGTTTCATTTGATTCCCTTTTACTCTTTACATTTTTGGGACTGAGAATACATGCAAATGCTTTATTAACTATTTTACAATATTTATATGCGTGAGTTCATTTGAATCCCTTTTACTCTTTACATTTTTGGGACTGAGAATGCATGCGCTTTTATAAATGTTTTACGAAATAGACACAAGTAATCGAAACTACATTATATGGTTGAATGATCGAAATCGAATATGGCCCTTTTAATTAAGTCTGGTAATCTAAGAATTAGGGAACAGACACCCTAATTGACGCGAACTCTAAATATAGATCTATTGGACCCAACAAGCCCCATCCAAAGTACCGGATACTTTAGTACTTCGAAATTTATATCATGTCCGAAGGAGGATCCCAGAATGATGGGGATATTCTTATATGCATATTGTGAATGTCGGTTACCAGGTGTTCAATCCATATGAATGATATTTTTGTCTCTATGCATGGGACGTATGTTTATGAGAAATGGAAATATGAAATCTTGTGGTCTATTAAAATTATGAAATGATTATTTATGTTAAACTAATGAACTCACCAACCTTTTGGTTGACACTTGAAAGCATGTTTATTCTCAGGTCTGAAAGAAATCTTTCGCTGTGCATTAGCTCATTTTAAGGATATTACTTGGAGTCATTCATGACATATTTCAAAAGACGTTGCATTCGAGTAGTTGAGTTCATCAAGATTATTATTAAGTCAATTATAGTTGGATGTATTATGAAATGATATGCATGTCGTCAACTTTCAATGAAATGAAAGTTTGTCTTTTAAAAACGAATGCAATGTTTGTAAAATGTATCATATAGAGGTCAAGTACCTCGCGATGTAATCAACTGTTGTGATTCATTTATAATCGATATGGACTTCGTCTGGATGGATTAGGACGGGTCCTTTCAGTTGGTAACAGAGCGGTGGTCTTAGCGAACCAGGTCTTGCATTAGTGAGTCTAACTGATAGTCGTTAGAATGCATTAGTGAGTCTGGACTTCGACCGTGTGTGCATGTCAAAAGTCTTGCTTATCATTTAGTGTCGAAAAATTAATTGCTCATCATCCTTAAAGTCTAGACGCGTCCTACTGCCTCTATTGCATAGACAGTGTATAGATAAATTCATATCTTAGCGTATCTGTTATTGTTACCTTTGCCTGACAGATTTCGTAGATTCCTCCGTAACTTATGGGATTTTAGTACTATATATACATATGTAAATTATGTATTTCAGGGTAATAATCTACATCCTATAATCTATTTCTTATCGAAAATCCTTCATCTGATCGTACGAGATGAATCCCTCAACCAGTTCGAGTCCCTCAGATTTCGATAGTTATTCCGATAGTTATTCCGACAGCTTTTCCGACATGGATATTCACCTAAACTCCGAAAGCGGTGTCACCAGAATGAACCAACCAATCATCCATCTCCAATTCATCTGATGAGCTTGTAGTCGACTTAGCCGATAGAGACGAGAAGAAGGCGATCCCTTCTGCACTCTTAGCGAAGAACCTGAAGCATTCACCGGCGAATCAATCCGAAACACTATGTTCGCCCTCATTACCCGAATATATCGCTATGATTATATACTATCTCAAATTCAAAACCTTATTCATCCACTCGTTCCGGCCGATAATCATTTCGAAATAATATAAGAAGTCAACGAGCTTCGCGCCCGAGTTGTAGCCTTGTAAAATATGGTGCAAAACGTACCAGCTTCAGCAACATCACCGGCACCAGTAGCACCATAAATAACATCATCAGTACCATCAACAATCTATGCCTCAATATCACCATCTGTACTTCGAGTATGATCTTCGTTCTACGTATCGTTCTACCTCATTTATCTTCGTTCAACATGGTGAATATGTAATCTCTAAAGTTTTAGAGATTATTTATTCTAGTTCCAACCGAAAACTAAATGAGTTTAATATTATGTTAACTCATTAAATCCATGATTACATCTGAAGAAAATATATATGTAAATATGTTTTCATAAAGATTGTAATTAAAAATTCTTTTGTACCAACGGTTAATGGTGAAAATATTTTAACGGGTAGGTAATACCCGAGGAATATTTAGATTTTACATTAATAAGTTACATTTTACGTTCTTCAAATCTGATTCAACAGTCATTTACTATCCTACTTACACCCACATATATACGTATCCGTTCACAGCAGAATAACCATTTTTATTCAATTTTATATTTGGATTTTGACCTATCAGAATCCAACAAGTGGCACGATGAAGAAAACATTTGACAAAATAAAAATTTGTTAGAAACAGACAAATTAACTATGAGAAATTTTGTTAAGAATTCACGCTAACAAAACCCTAACTAACCGTTCCTAGCTAACTGTTAATTCCGTATTACATTTACTTATCGCATTTTATTTATCGCACTTTAATTATCGCAATTTACATCCTCGTAATTTTGTTTATCTTCATTTAATTTCTGTTATTTACTTTACGCACTTTATTTATCGTCATTTAATTTCTGTTATTTATTTTTACGCACTTTAAATATCGGGACACGTATACAAGGTTTTGACATATCATATCGACGCATCTATATATATTATTTGGAATCACCATAGACACTCTATATGCAGTAATGATCGAGTTCTCTATACAGGGTTGAGGTTGATTCTACAATAATATATATAGTTTGAGTTGTGATCGAGTCTGAGACGTATACGGGTCACGACACGTATTAATTAATTCGAATATTATATATTAAACTATATATGAATTATTGGACTGTCAACTGTGGACTATCGACTGTGGACTAATAACATTGGACAATTAAAATGAATTAAAATATTAATTATAACATATGAAACTAAACAATTCTTCAAGTTGCCACTTGATTTCGTCTTAAACATCATTTGTATCTTCACGATTACATTCTGCGTTCAAACCTTTCATAATTCTTGAAAACACCTCAATCAAGAGGATGAACTAACTGCACGTCATTTACGAGAGAAAAGATTGATGCATATAGTTATGCACCTGAAAACACTCGGAACCTGAGTAAACGTCTAACACGTAGCTGTGCTAATTCCTTTAGCGTTATTATTGCCGAAAATAACTTTGCTTCTGCTGTTCGAGATAGCCAGTTTTGTCACAGCTCCAACAAGACAACTTCGGCTTTTCGTACGAAACAATTTTATTATAACGTTGATATATACGCGTGCTCTTTGATTGTTAACAGGGAACCTTTCATATTCCACCATATTACCATCAGCGTTTAATCATTTAAAAACACAATTTTCCTGAAACCACCTCGGATTAATAACCAATGATTCAGATATCATAGCATTAAATGCAGAGGAAACAGAAAAATGGTAGATGGTCTAAACGACCAAAAGTTTGATGATAAAGAAAAGAGTGTTAGGAACGCTCGATAGAAAATTGAGTATTGAAAAACAGTTTGAGCTACCCATGAAGGAGATCAAGGACAAATACAAGGACTAAACCTTGTATTTAAAGGATTCAGGTAATTCTGGATCCGTTGAAATCTTTAGAGAATATCTTGCTTCGAAGTCATGTTAAAATTTTGCGAAAAATCTTTTTCCATCAACCATCGAACTTAGAAATTCCAAAATATCATCATCAATATCTTCGATATTTCTGAGGATAGTTTCATAAATATTCTCGTCCGAAATTATATACCTCCTCGTGCTTCCTGTGTATCATGATATTGGAAACATTCAATAGAAAATTTAGTACCGAAAAGCAGATTATGCGAAACTAGAAAGAAAGCTGTGGACAAATCACAAAGAATAAGTTTGACTTCAAAGAATCCAAATGATTCCGTTTTTGATGAAATCTTTAGCGAATACCTTGCTTTCGAATCTAAACCCTTACGGATAAATCTTCATCATCATCCATCGATATTAGAAATTCCAAGATATCATCGTATCTTTCATTATAAATATCCTCCATATTTCTGAAGATATTTTCATAAGTATTCTTATCTGAAATCATTAATCTCTTCATGATATCAGTGTTACATTATATAGAAACTGTTAGTTTCTATATTCTGTAAACTGCCGAGCTTAAAATATGAATGTTATTGAAGTAATGTTGGGAACTGATGCATGAGTTAGTATAATATAATGACACTTGATCAACGTGATTATATTACAGTAAGTCATGCTGAGTTTCTAAATGGAACATGATGATTCACAGATTATAACATCATCATGTGTCATGTTACATAACTCTTTCATTCTGCTTAACTTCAGAACATATCAAGAAAATATATTCTTGATAGTTCTGTTCTCAGTAATTCTGGTAATTTGACAAATCAAATCGTGCTACTACCTTTCTTTTCTACCTTGTATATCATGCTAATTCGAAACTCCATATCTATGAATTCTGGACCATTACTTGCGGAAAAAAAACAAAAGCATGAAGTTCTGAAATAGAAAAGGGATATAAATCGCAGCAAATAAGAGAGAGCGTTAACTGGGGATGACAATGATTATAGGAGACAGATGCAGGTACATCGAAATATAAGGGAAGATATAAAACCCAACAAAAACGCAGAAATTACAAACCGTGAATATTAATACGGATGGCAATATAAAAACACGGTAAAATTAAGAATAGTATCACATCACGGTAATAGTAGAGGTACCCAGAGTTTTCTGATGGAAGATTGAACAGAAGGATGACAGAAATGATAATTAGGAAAATATCAAGAATTAGAATGGGATTAAGAATTTTCGCAATCATTCGGATGTATGAACTAGGAAAGAAACTATAGGAATGGTGAGAATAATGGAACGACAGAGTTTAATTTATAATGGAAATATCAGACAGAGTAATCGAGGTAGATCATTGCATTTAATTAAAGAGATCCTAATTTCTTTAAATCCCGAGGAAATCAGATCTTATTCAGATTTCAAGATTTTCTGCAAATCCCCTGAATTCCGGAATTCAACCAAGACAACGTCAAAAGTTAAGATACATTTTTTTTTTAAATTCAACCCTCCACATCAAAAGTTAAGACGCACCTTATTTTTCCAAATTCAACCATGACTAGTCAAAAGTTATGATGAAACCTGTCTTTCTCATATCACTATTTATTAATAGCTTCATTCGTACTCTTCGAATAATCGAATTGTTCTATCCATATTACTCAATAATGATAAAACTCTACTTATCAGCTCATATTCGTCATGAAAACATTTTTATGGTTAACCATGACGACCTCACTCAAATTTCGGGATGAAATTTCTTTAACGGGTAGGTAATGTGATGACCCGGAGATTTCCGACCAAATTTAAACTTAATTTTAATATGATTTCGACACGATAAGCAAAGTCTGTAAAGTTGAGTCTTACAATCTTTGAAATAGATTACATGAATTCATTTACCCTCTGACTGTGCCGATGATTCACAAACAATTGTTTGTAAATAAATATGTACATACATATTGTGACAACCCGGAAATTTCCAACCAAATTTAAACTTTAATCTTTATATGTTTCCGACACGTTAAGCAATATTTGTTAAGTTAAATTTCAAGAATTTTAAACTATGTTCATACATTCATTCAACCTCGACCAAGTTCTAACGATTCACGAACCATTAAACGAATATGATTATATATGTATATGTGTATATATATTATAACATGAAACGTAAATAAAATATTAGATTAAATACTTTATATGATTATATCTGTTTCAAAATGTTTATCAATGGAATTAGAAGATAAGATCAAATGATTGAATTATCATATACATTGAATTATGATTACAAGTCTCTGTTGAAAGGCCCACGTTGATTTGAGAAATCTTTCCATTTTAACAATATTCGAAAAATAGTAAAGTGATTTATAAATAAGAACAAATTGTCAATCATTGAGAACTAGACAAAGGATAGTGGAAGATTGAATCTCATAAAGACTCGATTGATCTATTTAGTTTCAAACGTACAAAAACGTTTTCAGTTTAAAAAGAACTTTATTATTAAAACGTATATAACTTTTATAAATATCTAGAACCACTTTTGACAACTCATTACTTAACTAGTATGATAAAGATAAAGATAACGATATTTATATTTTATTTTATTAAATATATATAACGATTTAAATTAATATTATATATATTTATACGCGTATTATACGTACATAGTTTTATACTTTTACTATACTTAAACTTTACCTTTACTTTATTTTTACTTTACTTTAACTTTAACAATTCACTTTAATAATTCATACTTTAATAATTCATACTTTAATAATTCACTTTAATAATTCATACTTTAATAATTCACTTTAATAATTCAAAAATCTATTATAAATAGAATTCAATAGGTTTCATTATTTCATAGAAACTTGAAAATATTTTTCTCTAAACTCTCTCAATCGATTTACATATATATATATATATATATATATATATATATATATATATATATATATATATATATATATATATATATATATATATATATATATATATATATATATATATATATATATATATATATATATATATATATATATATATATACTCCGTATTATTTCAAGATATTATTAGTATACATAAAATATTACGACGGAGTGCTGTCCGAGTGATTTCGAAATTGTTTTTCAAGTAGGATAGGATTAAGGAAATTATAGGTTATAGCTATGGAGGTGATTGAGTATGGTTCATGGGTATGCTCGTGAGGTCAATATAGTGTTTATCATTTCCGTTACGTCTACGTACCTTTCCTGCAATATTGAATCTCAATATTGATACGTGAGTACTCATAATTAAACTTTTACATACTAATAGTGTATCCCTGACTAGTGCTCGAGTATTTAGGATTATGCATGCTTGTACTTTTGATATTGCCCTTAGACAGGTTAGGTTGAATCTTGAATTAGTTACTCTTATGGTTGAGATAAGGTATAAGATATGCATTTCCTTGAAAAGCTAGCGAAAAATTAAGAACTTTTCCTCTAGATATCGAATGGTTTCGATGAACGGATTAGAATTTATAATCAATTGAATTTTCGATATTTTTATTAAAAATGATTATTATTATCGTCGTTCTAGTTTTATCTTATTATTATCATTATTATTATCTTTATCAATAAAAGGGATTTATCATTAAAAATTGTTATTTTTTTATTATTACTATCGTTATTATCGTTAAAGTTATAATTAGTATTATTATTATTATTATCCAATTATTATTTTTATTATTATTATTATTATTATTATTATTATTATTATTATTATTATTATTATTATTATTATTAGTATTAGTATTATTATTATTATTATCATTATTAATATATATATATATATCATTATTTAAAAATGGTTATTGTTATTGTTATTATTATTATTATTACTATATTATCATTAAGATAATTATTAGTATTATCGTTAATAATGTTATAGTAACTATCATTATTAATATTAGTATAATTAAAACAAATATTTGTAACACCTAATTATTTTGATTACTATTATTATCATTATTATGAACACGATATAAAAGACGATTAAAAGCAATTAAACGAAATGATTAGGAAATAATGAGTAAGAGTATCATGATGAAATTAAAATATTATAAGATATTGATTTAGATAAAATTATCGTTCTTATTATTTTTATCATTACTATTATTATTAAAAGTATCGTTAGTATTAAAACTATCATTTTAACAAAAATTATCATTTTAATAGAAATGTCATTGTTACTATAAAATATCATTATTATTATTATTTTAAATAGAATTATTATTTTAAAGATAATATTAAAAATTATCGTAAATATTAAAGTTATCATAATTAGAATTATCGTTTTATCATAATGTCATCTTAGTAATTATAAATATTGATATTTTTATAATAATAATTATTACTACAAAATAATACAACTTTTACTTACTATCATTATAGATATTATTTTATCAAATAAATATGTGATACAAACATATTTTACTACGTGTAATAACTTACTTTAATAATACCTATCATATTATCTTTATGATATTAAATGAACCCTATAAATTTTATTACTTAATATATATAAAAGTATATTTTATTATATAAATTTAATATAAAATTTTATTTATTAATAAATAAATTATATTATTTACTCTAATAAATCTTTTAAAAATATAAAACGACGATATTTAAACTATATATTAATCATGTATAGATTTTTGGAAATTATTTTGAGTCAAATTTACTTTTGCTGACTTTTGCATATTAGTCTCGAGCATTAGGATTGTGGTACACTATGACTTGACCTAATTTGTTAGACAAATATTGACCAACACATAAATATATATAATTAATTTAGGTTCGTGAATCCGAGGCCAACCTTGCACTTGTTCAATGACGTTATATGTATTTTTACTACGAAATACAGTATGGTGAGTTTCATTTGCCTTTTTACCCTTTATATTTTTGGGACTGAGAATACATGCGCTTTTATAAATATTTGACGAAATAGACACAAGTAATTGAAACTACATTCTATGGTTGAATTATCGAAATCGAATATGCCCCTTTTTATTAAAGTCTGGTAATCTAAGAATTAGGGAACATACACCCTAATTGATGCGAATCCTAAAGATAGATCTATTGGGCCTAACAAACCCCATCCAAAGTACCGGATGCTTTAGTACTTCGAAATTTATATCATGTCCGAAGGAGGATCCTGGAATGATAGGGGATATTCTTATATGTATCTAGTTAATGTCGGTTACCAGGTGTTTACCATATGAATGATTATTTTTGTCTCTATGCATGGGACGTATATTTATGAGAACTGGAAATGAAATTCTTGTGGTCTATTAAAATGATGGAAATAAATGATTATGATAAACTAATGAACTCACCAACCTTTTGGTTGACACTTTAAAGCATGTTTATTCTCAGGTGTTAAAGAAATCTTCCGCTGTGCATTTGCTCATTTTAAAGATATTACTTGGAGTCTTCCATAGCATATTTCGAAGAACGTTGCATTCGAGTCATTGAGTTCATCAAAGATTATTATTAAATCAATTTATAGTTGGATAGTGGATATTATGAAATGGTATGCATGCCTGTCAATTTTCAATGTAAAGAAAGTTTGTCTTTTAAAAATGAATGCAATGTTTGTAAAATGTATCAAATAGAGGTCAAATACCTCGCAATGTAATCAACTATTGTGAATCGATTATAATGTATATGAACGGGTCCTTTCAGTTGGTATCAGAGCAGTGGTCTTAGCGAACCAGGTCTGCATTAGTGTGTCTAACTGATAAGTCGATAGGATGCATTAGTGAGTCTGGACTTCGACCGTGTCTGCATGTCAAAAGTTTTGTTTATCATTTTGTGTCAAAAATTAACTACTTATCATCCTCAGGAAATTACCTGCTTATCATTTTTAGTCTAAGACACGTCTTGCTGCATTGATTGCATGAATAGTGTATAGACAAAAATTCATATCTTAGCATATCTGCTAAATCATATCTTATCGTATCTGTTACTTTAAACTTTGCCTGACATATCCCGCAAAGTCCTCCGTAATCTACGAAATCGTTTGATATATATATATATATATATATATATATATATATATATATATATATATATATATATATATATATATATATATATATATATATATATATATATATATATATATATATATATATATTCTATGTAATTAGAATACCATCCGGTAGCCAAAATCATTTCATATCGGAAAAAAAAAAATCCTTTATCCAATCGTACGAAATGGAATTCGTCATCAGTTCAAGTCACTCAGATTCCGAAATGGAATCCCATTCAAGCTCCGAAAGCAGTGTGACTGGAATAGATCAACCAATCAGTCATCACCTATTCTGGATGAATTGGGGATGGGTCCGTAGCCTCCTCAATCATTGGAGACAAGAAGAAGGTGATCCCTTCCATCCACCACATTGCCCTCTTGACGAAGAACCTGAAGCACTTACCGGCGAACCTGTCCGAAACACCATTTTCTCGCTCATTTCCAGAGTATCTCGTCACGATTATATATTACATCAAATTTTAGATTTTATTTATCCGCTCGTCCGAACCGACAATCACCCCGGTGTAATAGAAGAAGTCAACAAGCTTCGCGCTCGGGTAGTAGCTTTGGAGAATATGGTGCAGAGATTACAAACACCAGCAGCAGCATCAGCAGCATAACCAGTACCACCATCATCAACGCCAACAGTACCATTACCACCTCCAACCACAACCGGGTCGTAAACCTCAACTTCACAATCTGTCCCACGAGCATCAACGTCATACGCATCATAGATACCAAGGAGTACCAACAACAATAACTGACGAAGTATTAATTCATAACTTCATTGGAGAAACATTCCGCGGCGATTATGTAATCTCTAAAGTCTTAGAGATTATCTAATCTAGCCCTAACCATAAATCAGTTAAGCGAACCAAAATGATAGAAGAAAGAGTAGAAACCCTGACAAAAATGGTGTGTGATTAACAAGCTAAACTTGCTTTACCAACAGCATCAATAGTACCGTCAGCGTTACCAGCATCGTCAGTACAGTCAACATCCGAATCAAAAACACCGATAACATCACAAACTCCGTCAGTTCAAGAATCACTGTGGACATCATTACGAATCAATAATGTGTATATTGTATCAACGAGTTATGAAGAATTAACTCATTCCCTCTGAAGAAATTATATGTGTATATATATATATATATATATATATATATATATATATATATATATATATATATATATATTGAAATAAATCTTTCCGTGCTAGGCTATTGTGTGTGAATCTTAACTACTCGGTTAATTCATATTACAAATATGCAATAATGTACGTCCTTCGGCCGCAACTTAACCAGCGTTAACTACAATCTCTGTCGCAATTCAACAAATTCCAATTCATAATAAATCAAGTATATATTTGATTTTACACTTTCATCATCGATGTACTCGAAACTTTTCAGATAACATCATTTGTACTTTGCGAAATTCACAAGAATTCCACGAACCGAACATCATACATCAACAAATAACGAAGTATTGATTCATAATTTCAATGTCATTAAAGAAATACTGCGTAAAAGTTATGTACTTTTTAAAGCCTTTAGGGAATATTCAATTCTAGTTTCAACCGTAAATCAAATGAGTTTAATTTAACATTAACTCATTAAATCTATGTTACATCTGAAGAAAATATACATATATATATATTTTCATAAAGACTGTAATAAAATTCTTTTGTACAAAATATTAATTGTGAAATTTTTTAACGGGTAGGTAATACCCGAGAGATATATAAATTCACAATTAATATGTTACATTCTTCGATTCTGAATCAGCAAATTATCCATTATACTCCCTACTTTCACAACAATATACATTCTTTTATAGAAATCAAAACAACCATACTCATTCAAAATTTAATTACATATTCTGATTTTGAAATCTCAAAATTCAACTTGAGATATGACCAAAATCATCACTCTTAGATCCTTACATCTTTCACAAGCTATATTTTGACTTCAAAACTGTGTTAGAATATCAAATATATGTTAACGATTACAATCTGTGTTCAAACCCTTCGAAAATTTCTGAAGACACTTCGAATGATGAGTAATCGAGATGATGATCCAACCACATGTTACCCACAATTATGTACCCGAAAAACTCTTGAAACCAAAGTAAAAGTTTAAACAACGTATCCGCGTCAGATTCTTTGGCATTTATTAGCAAAAATAACTTTGCGACTCCTATTCAAAGTAGCCAGTTTTGTCACAGCTCCAGCAAGTCAACTTCGACTTTTCAGTCAGAATAACCTTATTATAACCTTGAGATATACACCATCGTTACCAGGGAACCTTTTACATTCCACCACATTATTAGCAGATGTACCAACAACTTCATTACCCTTTTACTTTAGCCTCTCCAAAAAGTCATTATAATTATTCATTGAAACCCCGTCATTTACTCATTCGCATCTTGTAATGAGAATTGCCATACGAATCATTGGGAATTAGCAATCAGTATTTTGAAATCTCGCAGCATGTCTACGCCAACAGTTATATGTATATATATAACGTCTATCTTCTGGACTTAATTTGAATGTGAAGTTTCTGAAAAACACTCCGAACTACAAATTGGTTCTCCGAAAATGGAAAAAATGCTGATGAAGCAGCAAAAACTATAAACGACCTTAAACGGTAAAAGCTGGATGATAATGATGAAGTGTGCTGGCAAAGCGCAGAAAAAGAGAAGTTTTGGAACTGGAAAACGGATTGAGCAAAGTAGGAAGGAGGCTGTGGGCAAATTACAAAGACTGAACCTGACTTCAAAGGATCCAAATGATTCAGTACCTGCTGAAGTCATTAACGAATACCTTGTGTAGTGACCCGAACTTTTCCATGTTTATATATATATTAAATGAAATTATTATTTACATGATTAAGTGTTTCCAACATGTTAAGCAATCAAACTTGTTAAGACTTGATTAATTGAAATAGGTTTCATATAAACAATTGACCACCCAAGTTGACCGGTGATTCACGAACGTTAAAACTTGTAAAAACTATACGATGACATATATATGGTTATATACATAGTTAACATGAATTTATTATAAGTATGTATCTCATTAGGTATTTTAACAATGAGTTATATACATAAAAATGAGACTATTAATTTAAGAAACTCGAAAACGATATATATAACGATTATCGTTATAACAACGTCTTACTAGGTACATATGAATCATATTAAGATATTGATACACTTGGTTAATTATGTTAAATGATAAGTAAATATATTATTAAGTTTATTAACAATGAAATACATATGTAAAAATAAGACTACTAACTTAATGATTTCGAAACGAGACATATATGTAACGATTATCGTTGTAACGACATTTAACTGTATATATATCATACTAAGATATATTATATATCATAATATCATGATAATATAACAATTTAACATCTCATTTGTTATAATAAACAATGGGTTAATAACATTCAACAAGATCGTTAACCTAAAGGTTTCAAAACAACATTTACATGTAACGACTAACGATGACTTAACGACTCAGTTAAAATGTATATACATGTAGTGTTTTAATATGTATTCATACACTTTTGAAAGACTTCAAGACACTTATCAAAATACTTCTACTTAACAAAAATGCTTACAATTACATCCTCGTTCAGTTTCATCAACAATTCTACTCGTATGCACCCGTATTCGTACTCGTACAATACACAGCTTTTAGATGTATGTACTATTGGTATATACACTCCAATGATCAGCTCTTAGCAGCCCATGTGAGTCACCTAACACATGTGGGAACTATCATTTGGCAAATAGCATGAAATATCTCATAAAATTACAAAAATATGAGTAATCATTCATGACTTATTTACATGAAAACAAAATTACATATCCTTTATATCTAATCCATACACCAACGACCAAAAACACCTACAAACACTTTCATTCTTCAATTTTCTTCATCTAATTGATCTCTCTCAAGTTCTATCTTCAAGTTCTAAGTGTTCTTCATAAATTCCAAAAGTTCTAGTTTCATAAAATCAAGAATACTTCCAAGATTGCAAGTTTACTTCCAAGTTTTCTAAATCCATTCCAAGTAATCATCCAAGATCAAGAAACCTTTGTTACTTACAGTAGGTTATCTTTCTAATACAAGGTAATAATCATATTCAAACTTTAATTCAATTTCTATAACTATAACAATCTTATTTCGAGTGGAAATCTTACTTGAAATTGTTTTCGTGTCATGATTCTGCTTCAAGAACTTTCAAGCCATCCAAGGATCCTTTGAAGCTAGATCTATTATTCTCATTTCCAGTAGGTTTATCCAAGGAACCTGAGGTAGTAATGATGTTCATAACATCATTCGATTCATACATATAAAGCTATCTTATTCGAAGGTTTAAACTTGTAATCACTAGAACATAGTTTAGTTAATTCTAAATTTGTTCGCAAATAAAAGTTAATCCTTCTAACTTGACTTTTAAAATCAACTAAACACATGTTCTATATCTGTATGATATGCTAACTTAATGATTTAAAACCTGGAAACACGAAAAACACCGTAAAACCGGATTTACGCCGTCGTAGTAACACCGCGGGCTGTTTTGGGTTAGTTAATTAAAAACTATGATAAACTTTGATTTAAAAGTTGTTATTCTGAGAAAATGATTTTTATTATGAACATGAAACTATATCCAAAAATTATGGTTAAACTCAAAGTGGAAGTATGTTTTCTAAAATGGTCATCTAGACGTCGTTCTTTCGACTGAAATGACTACCTTTACAAAAATGACTTGTAACTTATTTTTCTGACTATAAACCTATACTTTTTCTGTTTAGATTCATAAAATAGAGTTCAATATGAAACCATAGCAATTTGATTCACTCAAAACGGATTTAAAATGAAGAAGTTATGGGTAAAACAAGATTGGATAATTTTTCTCATTTTAGCTACGTGAAAATTGGTAACAAATCTATTCCAACCATAACTTAATCAACTTGTATTGTATATTATGTAATCTTGAGATACCATAGACACGTATACAATGTTTCGACCTATCATATCGACACATCTATATATATTTCGGAACAACCATAGACACTCTATATGTGAATGTTGGAGTTAGCTATACAGGGTTGTGGTTGATTCCAAAAAATATATAGTTTGAGTTGTGATCAATACTGAGATACGTATACACTGGGTCGTGGATTGATTCAAGATAATATTTATCGATTTATTTCTGTACATCTAACTGTGGACAACGAGTTGTAGGTTACTAACGAGGACAGCTGACTTAATAAACTTAAAACATCAAAATATATTAAAAGTGTTGTAAATATATTTTGAACATACTTTGATATATATGTATATATTGTTATAGGTTCGTGAATCAACCAGTGGCCAAGTCTTACTTCCCGACGAAGTAAAAATATGTGAAAGTGAGTTATAGTCCCACTTTTAAAATCTAATATTTTTGGGATGAGAATATATGCAGGTTTTATAAATGATTTACAAAATAGGCACAAGTACGTGAAACTACATTCTATGGTTGAATTATCGAAATCGAATATGCCCCTTTTTATTAAGTCTGGCAATCTAAGAATTAGGGAACAGACACCCTAATTGACGCGAATCCTAAAGATAGATCTATTGGGCCTAACAAACCCCATCCAAAGTACCGGATGCTTTAGTACTTCGAAATTTATATCATATCCGAAGGGTGTTCGGGAATGATGGGGATATTCTTATATATGGATCTTGTTAATGTCAGTTACCAGGTGTTCACCATATGAATGATTTTTATCTCTATGTATGGGATGTGTATTGAAATATGAAATCTTGTGGTCTATTGTTACGAATTGATATATATAGGTTAAACCTATAACTCACCAACATTTTTGTTGACCTTTAAAGCATGTTTATTCTCAGGTGAATACTAAGAGCTTCCGCTGTTGCATACTAAAATAAGGACAAGATTTGGAGTCCATGTTTGTATAATATTGTGTAAAAACTGCATTCAAGAAACTGATTTCGATGTAACATATTTGTATTGTAAACCATTATGAAATGGTCGTGTGTAAACATGATATTTTAGATTATCATTATTTGATAATCTACGTAAAGCTTTTTAAACCTTTATTTATAAAATAAAGGTTATGGTTTGTTTTAAAAATGAATGCATTCTTTGAAAAACGTCTCATATAGAGGTCAAAACCTCGCAACGAAATCAATTAATATGGAACGTTTTTAATCAATAAGAACGGGATATTTCAGTTGGTATCAGAGCGTTGGTCTTAGAGAACCAGAAATTTGCATTAGTGTGTCTTATCGAGTTTGTTAGGATGCATTAGTGAGTCTGGACTTCGACCGTGTTTTCTTTAAAAATGATTGCTTAACATTTTTGTTGGAAACTATATATTATTAACATGTATATATTATGTGATATATTAATCTCTTAACATGTTTGATATTGTGTGATAGATGTCTACCTCTAGCACAAATCCCATTGACTCACCTAATAATAACGAAGAGTTGAATATATATTGGACTGATTCACAAGTTCCCGAAGAAGAACCGGAAGAAGAATCAGAACCGGAGGAAGAATCAGAACCGGAAGAGGAGGAACCGGAGGAGGAAATAGAACCGGTGGGGGAAATAATAAAACGGTTAAGTAAAAGAAAATCCTCAACCAACCGACCAAGGCTAATTATGGTCAATGGTGTTTCCGCCAAGGAAGTAAAATATTGGGAGGATTACCAATTCTCCGATGAATCGGATTCCGACGAGAATTCCGATGATGTTATAGAAATTACCCCAACTGAATTTAAAAAGGCAAAATAAAATAATAAGGGAAAGGGCATAAAAATAGACAAATCTAATTCCAACCCCGATGAACTTTATATGTATCGTCAACCCTCGAAGCCCTTAGGTTGTAACAATGACCCGGGAACCTCTAAACCACCAGGTTTTTCTAAACCGTTGTGGAAAACGACAGCTCGTATTAGGGGAACATCATATATCCCTAGAAACTTGGCAAAACGAACCAAAACTGAAGAAGAAGAAACGAGCGAGTCGGAATAAGATAGTTGTATTCGTGTGGTGTAATATATGTAATATAGTGTGCTTATGCTTTATGATATATGTAAAAATTGCTTGTATTAATAAGTATTTTTTTTATGAATCTAACTCTTGTCTATTTTACAGTATAAAAACACAAAATGGATAGACAACCCAATATTTTAAGAGACCTACCCGAAGACATGATTGATGAAATCTTGTCTAGAGTCGGTCAGAATTCTTCGGCACAACTATTTACGGCGAAATCAGTTTGTAAGACATTCGAAGAACGTTCCAAGAATGTCTTGGTTTATAAGAGACTTTCGTTTGAAAGATGGGGGATATCACATTGAGAAACCCATAAGTTACGATGTGTTTACTTTGACGCATATATTGCGGGGAACCCAAATGCTATTTTACGCAACGGGTTAAGAAATTATTTTGACTCAATGTATCCGAATATAGGACTTCATGATTTAGAAAAAGCGGCTAACATGCAACATAAAGAAGCATGCTATGCTTACGGATTAGTAATGTTCGCTTCTCACCAAAGTGAGAAAAAGAACATCGGGCTACAACTATTAAACAAAACGTTCCCACAAGTGACGGAGTCGGTAATTGGGGTAAGAAATGAGGTTTTTAGGTTATTACGAGACTGTTGGTCATTAAGTAACCCTCGTCCCTTTGACGACGTTACAACACGCTGTCTTATCAATGACCATAACGGTTATGTTCCACAAGACCAAAGATGGGAAGTAGTCCTAGTAAAACCAGAATGCATGACTTGTTTCTGGACGTATGAATTACGTGTCTTTATTGCCTTTGCTGAACGACTTGTGTACTAGCTAGAATTATGTTCACAACTATCTTGTATCAAAGTTATTGTGTGCTATATTTCATGCTTTATGTAAAATAAGCGGTATTGTAAGTTTGTAAAATATTGTATAAAAGTTTGAACGCGAAATATTATTATAATCAGTTTTTCATATAGAATTGTAGTAGTTGAATTGTATACTAGCTACTAAGTATGAACTTAACGGGTAGGTACTACCCGAATTTAAACTTATAAAACGCTAATATGAAGAAAAAGCTTTTATAAATGAGTTCATATTATGCTACGAAATACTATTAACTACTCTTAATATTCTGTATGATTAACTTGTTCCATTTGACTATTTTGAAGGAAATGGCACCGACTACTCGACACACCGTGAATATGAATGAAGAGGAATTCCGTACTTTTCTAGCTTCAAACATAGCCGCAGTACAGGCTGCGCTACATACCAACAATAACCTTGGATCTAGCAGTACAGGAAATTGTGTAGGATACACCTACAAAGAATTCACTTCCTGCAAACCTTTGGAATTTGATGGAACCGAAGGACCGATCGGATTGAAACGGTAGTCCAAGAAGGTCGAATCAGTGTTTGCCATAAGTAAGTGTACGGAAGAGGACAAAGTGAAGTACGCTACGCATACCTTCACAGGTTCTGCGTTAACATGGTGGAATACCTATCTAGAGCAAGTGGGACAAGATGATGCGTACGCACTACCGTGGTCAGCATTCAAGCACTTGATGAACGAGAAGTACCGTCCCAGACCCTAGGTCAATAAGCTCAAGACAGAACTTAGAGGGTTACGAACCCAAGGATTTGATATTACCACGTACGAAAGACGATTCACAGAATTGTGCCTATTGTGTCCGGGAGCGTTCGAAGATGAGGAAGAGAAGATCGACGCGTTTGTGAAAGGATTACCGGAAAGAATCCAAGAAGATATAAGTTCACACGAGCTCGCCTCCATACAACAGGTATGTAGAATGGCTCACAAACTAGTGAACCAGATTGAGGAAAGAATTAAAGAACAGACGGCTGAAGAGGCCAATGTGAAGCAAGTCAAAAGAAAGTGGGAGGAAAACGGTGATAAGAATCACCAATACAACAACAACAGCAATTACAATAATAATCGCAACAATTATCCCAACAATCGCAACATCAATCGCAACTACAACAAACGGCCCAACAACAACAACAACAACAACAACAACAATAACAACAACAACAACAATAACAACAACAACAGCAGCAATTACAACAATCATCCCAACAACAATAACAACCGCAACAACAACAACAATCAGAAGCAGCTATGCCAAAGGTGTGAAAAGTATCACTAGGGGTTCTGCACCAAATTTTGCAACAAGTGTAAAAGAAATGGTCATAGCGCGGCAAAGTGTGAGGTCTACGGACCAGTGGTTAACAGAACGAATGGAACAAATGGTGTCGGAACGAGTAATGGCGGAGCAAGTAGTGTCGGAGCAAGTTATGCCAATGTAGTTTGTTATAAATGTGGAAAACCGGGCCACATTATTAGAAATTGCCCGAACCAGGAGAACACGAATGGACAAGGTCGCGAAAGAGTTTTCAATATTAATGCGGCAGAGGCACAGGAAGACCCAGAGCTTGTTACGGGTACGTTTCTTATTGACAATAAATCTGCTTACGTTTTATTTGATTCGGGTGCGGATAGAAGCTATATGAGTAGAGATTTTTGTGCTAAATTAAGTTGTCCATTGACGCCATTGGATAGTAAATTTTTACTCGAATTAGCAAACGGTAAATTAATTTCAGCAGATAATATATGCCGGAATCGAGAAATTAAATTGGGTAGCGAAATATTTAAGATTGATTTGATACCAGTAGAGTTAGGGAGTTTTGATGTAATAGTTGGCATGGACTGGCTGAAGAAGGTGAAAGCAGAGATCGTATGTTATAAAAATGCAATTCGCATTGTACGAGAAGAAGGAGAACCCTTAATGGTGTACGGAGAAAAGGGCAACATGAAGCTACATCTTATTAGTAATTTGAAGGCACAAAAACTAATAAGAAAAGGTTGCTATACTGTTCTAGCACACGTCGAGAAAGTACAAACTGAAGAAAAGAGCATCAATGATGTTCCCGTCGCAAAAGAATTTCCCGATGTATTTCTGAAAGAATTACCGGGACTACCTCGACATCGATCTGTTGAATTTCAAATAGATCTTGTACCAGGAGCTGCACCAATAGCTCGTGCTCCTTATAGATTCGCACCCAGCGAGATGAAAGAACTGCAAAGTCAACTGCAAGAACTATTAGAATGTGGTTTCATTCGACCAAGCACATCACCATGGGGAGCACCTGTTTTGTTTGTCAAGAAGAAGGATGGTACATTTAGGTTGTGTATTGACTACAGAGAGTTGAACAAACTTACCATCAAAAACCGTTATCCACTGCCGAGAATTGACGACTTATTTGATCAACTACAAGGCTCGTCGGTTTATTCAAAGATCGATTTACGTTCTGGATATCATCAAATGCTAGTAAAGGAGGATGATATTCCAAAAACTGCTTTTAGGACGC
This sequence comes from Rutidosis leptorrhynchoides, assembly GCF_046630445.1. Lineage (NCBI taxonomy): Eukaryota > Viridiplantae > Streptophyta > Magnoliopsida > Asterales > Asteraceae > Rutidosis > Rutidosis leptorrhynchoides. The sequence continues at coordinate 48,302,546 of NC_092335.1, read as the reverse complement.
GTTATGGTCATTACGAGTTTATGGTTATGCCGTTTGGATTGACTAACGCACCAGCTGTGTTCATGGACCTTATGAACCGAGTGTGTGGGCCATATCTTAACAAGTTTGTCATTGTTTTCTTCGATGACATACTTATTTACTCAAAGAATGATCAAGAGCACGAAGAACATTTGAGAAAAGTGCTAGAAGTATTGAGAAAAGAAAAACTGTACGCTAAGTTTTCAAAGTGTGCATTTTGGTTGGAAGAAGTTCAATTCCTCGGTCACATAGTGAACAAAGAAGGTATCCAGGTGGACCCGGCAAAGATCGAAACCGTTGAAAAGTGGGAAACCCCAAAAACTCCGAAGCATATACGTCAATTTTTAGGATTGGCTGGTTACTACAGAAGATTCATCCAAGATTTCTCCAAAATAGCAAAACCCTTGACGGCATTAACGCATAAAGGGAAGAAATTTGAATGGAAGGATGAACAAGAGAAGGCGTTTCAATTATTGAAGAAAAAGCTAACTACGGCACCTATATTGTCATTGCCTGAAGGGAATGATGATTTTGTGATTTATTGTGATGCATCAAAGCAAGGTCTCGGTTGTGTATTAATGCAACGGACGAAGGTGATTGCTTATGCGTCTAGATAATTGAAGATTCACGAGCAAAATTATACGACGCATGATTTGGAATTAGGCGCGGTTGTTTTTGCATTAAAGACTTGGAGGCACTACTTATATGGGCTCAAAAGTATTATATATACTGACCACAAAAGTCTTCAACACATATTTAATCAGAAACAACTGAATATGAGGCAGCGTAACTGGATTGAATTGTTGAATGATTATGACTTTGAGATTCGTTACCACCCGGGGAAGGCAAATATGGTAGCCGACGCCTTGAGCAGAAAGGACAGAGAACCCATTCGAGTAAAATCTATGAATATAATGATTCACACTAACCTTACTACTCAAATAAAGGAGGCGCAACAAGGAGTTTTAAAAGAGGGAAATTTAAAGGATGAAATACCCAAAGGATCGGAGAAGCATCTTAATATTCGGGAAGACGGAACCCGGTATAGGGCTGAAAGAATTTGGGTACCAAAATTTGGAGATATGAGAGAAATGGTACTTAGAGAAGCTCATAAAACCAGATACTCAATACATCCTGGAACGGGGAAGATGTACAAGGATCTTAAGAAACCTTTTTGGTGGCCAGGTATGAAAGCCGATATTGCTAAATATGTAGGAGAATGTTTGACGGGTTCTAAGGTCAAAGCTGAACATCAGAAACCATCAGGTCTACTACAACAACCTGAAATCCCGGAATGGAAATGGGAAAACATTACCATGAATTTCATTACTAAATTGCCAAGGACTGCAAGTGGTTATGATACTATTTGGGTAATATTTAATCGTCTCACCAAGTCAGCACACTTCCTGCCAATAAGAGAAGATGACAAGATGGAGAAGTTAGCACGACTGTATTTGAAGGAAGTCGTCTCCAGACATGGAATACCAATCTCTATTATCTCTGATAGGGATGGCAGATTTATTTCAAGATTCTGGCAGACATTACAGCAAGCATTGGGAACTCGTCTAGACATGAGTACTGCCTATCATCCACAAACTGATGGGCAGAGCGAAAGGACGATACAAACACTTGAAGACATGCTACGAGCTTGTGTTATTGATTTCGGAAACAGTTGGGATCGACATCTACCGTTAGCAGAATTTTCCTACAACAACAGCTACCATTCAAGCATTGAGATGGCGCCGTTTGAAGCACTTTATGGTAGAAAGTGCAGGTCTCCGATTTTTTGGAGTGAAGTGGGGGATAGACAGATTACGGGTCCGGAGATAATACAAGAAACTACCGAGAAAATCATCCAAATTCAACAAAGATTGAAAACCGCCCAGAGTCGACAAAAGAGCTACGCGAACAGTAAAAGAAAAGATATAGAGTTTGAAATTGGAGAAATGGTCATGCTTAAGGTTTCACCTTGGAAAGGCGTTGTTCGATTTGGTAAAAGGGGGAAACTAAATCCAAGGTACATTGGACCATTCAAGATTATAGATCGTGTCGGACCAGTAGCTTACCAACTGGAGCTACCTCAACAACTCGCGGCTGTACATAACACTTTCCACGTCTCAAATTTGAAGAAATATTTTGCTAAAGAAGATCTCACTATTCCGTTGGACGAAATCCAAATCAATGAAAAACTTCAATTCATTGAAGAACCCGTCGAAATAATGGATCGTGAGGTTAAGAGACTTAAACAAAACAAGATACCGATTGTTAAGGATCGATGGAATGCTCGTAGAGGACCCGAGTTCACCTGGGAGCGTGAAGATCAGATGAAGAAGAAATACCCGCATTTATTTCCAGAAGATACGTCAACACCTCCAACTGCTTAAAATTTCGGGACGAAATTTATTTAACGGGTAGGTACTGTAGTGACCCGAACTTTTCCATGTTTATATATATATTAAATGAAATTGTTATTTACATTATTAAGTGTTTCCAATATGTTAAGCAATCAAACTTGTTAAGACTTGATTAATTGAAATAGGTTTCATATAGACAATTGACCACCCAAGTTGACCGGCACGAACGTTAAAACTTGTAAAAACTATACGATGACATATATATGGTTATATATATAGTTAACATGATTTTATTATAAGTATGTATCTCATTAGGTATTTTAACAATGAGTTATATACATAAAAATGAGACTATTAATTTAAGAAACTCGAAAACGATATATATAACGATTATCGTTATAACAACGTCTTACTAGGTGCATATGAATCATATTAAGATATTGATTGTGATGACCCGGGAATTTCCGACCAAATTTAACCTTAATCTTTATATGATTTCGATACGATAAGCAAAGCATGTAATGTTGAGTCTAGAAAACATTGGAACGATGTTCATATATTCAATTGACCTTCGACTGCTCTCGACGATTCACGAATAATTAATTGTAGATAGATATTGTGTATGTATATATAAATAATAATTCGAAATATAATTTGATGTATTATATGTTGTTGTTAATAATAATTAATAAAAATAGGGTATTAATATAATTATTATTTAAATTATTTAAAATATATCTATATATATAAATAAAGTATGTTGAAAATAAATATTTAATGATTGTAATGCTCATTTGATGTCTCGATTGATATTAAGTAAGTTTAATTCAAACTTATATGATTTTAAAATAAACGGTGATTCGAAAATGAGTTATATAAGTTATAGTTTTATTAGAAGTATATTTAGGATCTAATTATTTAATTTTAACACTTTTTATATTTTACTCATAAATGAGAGGGACAGTTGATGTACTTTATATTTATTAAATTAATGACTAAATTTTATACCATAATGACCTAAATAAATAAAGACATTTAATTTAAAAGTTTGGGATTTTTCTGAGACCTTTTTATCCGCCACGATTAACAACGGAGTGCGATATAATATCCTAATAAACTGTCGGTAGAATTTAATGTTGATTCGCACGTTTTTTTTTTATTTTCTGATTACATTATAGTATTATTATAGTGTTACTTTAGTTTAATATTATATATGTACGAATGCAAGTTGAAGGAATTTAACACAAAAGAAAATGAAACCGATGGCTTCACTGTATAAGTTTATGATTGAGATTACTGTGGGATGATTGACTATCTTTACAATTATATATATTTATTTGTTATGCATGAAATGAAAACAACAAACTACTTGGCTTCTTCTTCTACCTCACCATACCATCAACTACGGATCATCATTCAAACCACTCGCTTGCTCTTCAATCGTGAGCATCACTATCTTCATCACCATGGTGCACCCGCCATAATCATATTGATAACCACACACCATCATCAACACACCTTGTGTTCCTGTCCATGACCGTCGACCACCACCTCGCCGGACCTCCACCGGTCACCCTCTCCTCACCTACAACCAACACCATTACCGAAATCTTCTTAAATGTTTATTGTTGTTTTCATTTAAAGTCCACCAAGTCACCATCACCATAAAACACCAAACCATAATAACCAAAACATTTAAAACACCATCACCTTTTCTTGATCGAAACCGTGTGTTGTTATTTCTCGAATATTTTTTTTGCTTCGGTTGAAACCTAACAAACCCGCTTACTATTTTTGGTCCAAGGCCAAACACCACCACGATTAACCGCCACCTCCACTTCTCTCTTCTCATCTCTTTCCATCTCTTCTTTGTAAACTCAAGACTACAATCTATTTCTTGTTTCAACGTACCATTCGAAACAGCAACTCTTGTTACTATATTATTTCTATTCCGTTTAAATCACACCCATGGCAACAACCTGCAACCTTCTATTTTTTTTTTTTTCTGTTTTTCCGTTTAACTCAAATCGCCACCCTCTCTCTTCGGTACTATCAACAACCACCTTCTTCACCACTTAACCAAACCATCACCGCCATTTTTTTTTTATGTTTACTACAACTATTTCTACTACTACGTATTTCCTCTTATTCCGACTTGTCTATTACTCGAGCATACACCGTATAACTACTACTGGTGTACACAACTTTTGCTTCTTTTTCTGTTGAAATTCAAAACAAAATGGAAGCTGGATATACTCACAGTTCAATGTTTTATGAAAAAGATGTATGGATTATTACTATATATATATTTACAATGCATTATTAGTGTTCACAGACAAACGTTAGTGGAACATATTACAACTCAAAAGGGGCCGACTAATAGAAGTAGTAAAGGGACGTGTTCTTTTTTTTTTGTTATTTGATAAAAGTTACATGTTAGTGTATTAGTAAACTTTATTTAAAACCTGGTTTCATTCTAAGTGATAATGGGTTGCATGAGGAATTTTCTGTACGCATTATCTAATCCCCTGCTATACACGTTTTTCCCTTTCATGCTTATTGCTACTCGATTAATGGGTTATAGATCACACACACACATAACTGCAATGGTGATGCTAAGTGATGATGATTCGAGAGGATGATGACGGCATGTATGATGATTCGATGATGTATACGAACGAAAGGATGGGAGGTTGAAGACGATGGTGACCATGAATCATAACCGTGGGAAGAACACGGATGAAAATATGATACAGGATGATCTACACATAAGTTAGAAATGATGATAAAGAAATGGTATTCAAAAGATGAATATTATGTGGGTAATGATAATGAAATACGTATAGATCACGATGATGATCGATGTTGATGATGGTGAATCGTTATGATGTTGATGCGTATGATTTTGATTAGGATTTTGGTAATGATCATGATGATGATGGGGGTAAGGAGATGATGATGCCGATGGTACCATGTATGATGATGTTGTGATAGTATTATGATGTTAAGAATAAAGCATAAATAAAATTAAGTTTAGGGTTGTTTCAGAAATACAGAAATTTGCTTGGATGGTTGAGGGTGTTTACGTTTAACCGAGAGGTCTTGGGTTTGAGCCCGGGCAGTGGCGTTATTTTTTCTTAGGGCTTACTCCTTTGAGGTAGTATTTCTATTACCATTACTATTTTTATTATCGTATCATTTTTTAGTATTAACATAAGTATTATTATTACTATTACAACAAATATTATTTATGTAAAATATAACTATTACATATAACATAACTATATTTATATATATATTTATTTATTTAATTTTTTTAAGTGTATAAAATAAATATAGTTAAATAAATTATTATTGAAACATATAATTAAAATAACAATTAAATCACTAATAATATATAAATTTGTTAGATTACCATTATATGTGTTAATATATATATAAATGATATAGGTTCGTGAATCCAAGGCCAACCCTGCATTATACAGTTTTGTCATATGTATTTTTACTACAAAATACATTAGGTGAGTTTCATTTGCTCCCCTTTTAAATGCTTTTGCAATATATATTTTTGGGACTGAGAATACATGCGCTGCTTTTATAACTGTTTTACGAAATAGACACAAGTAATCGAAACTACATTATATGGTTGAATGATCGAAATCGAATATGCCCCTTTTAGTCTGGTAATCTAAGAATTAGGGAACAGACACCCTAATTGACACGAATCCTAAAGATAGATCTATCGGGCCCAACAAGCCCCATCCAAAGTACCGGATGCTTTAGTACTTCGAAATTTATATCATGTCCGAAGGAGGATCCCGGAATGATGGGGATATTCTTATATGCATATTGTTAATGTCGGTTACCAGGTGTTCAATCCATATGAATGATATTTTTGTCTCTATGCATGGGACGTATGTTTATGAGAAATGAAAATCTTGTGGTCTATTAAAATTATGAAATGATTATTTATGATAAACTAATGAACTCGCCAACCTTTTGGTTGACACTTTAAAGCATGTTTATTCTCAGGTACGAAAGAAATCTTCCGCTGTGCATTTACTCATTTTAGAGACATTACTTGGAGTCATTCATGACATATTTCAAAAGACGTTGCATTCGAGTCGTTGAGCTCATCAAGATTATTATTAAGTTATTTATAGTTTAGATATATTATGAAATGGTATGCATGTCGTCAACTTTCAATGTAAATGAAAGTTTGTCTTTTAAAAACGAATGCAATGTTTGTAAAATGTATCATATAGAGGTCAAGAATCTTGCGATGTAATCAACTGTTGTGAATCATTTATAATCGATGTGGACTTCGTCCGGATGGATTAGGACGGGTCCTTTCAGTTGGTATCAGAGCGGTGGTCTTAGCGAACCAGGTCTGCATTAGTGTGTATAACTGATAAGTCGTTAGGATGCATTAGTGAGTCTGGACTTCGACCGTGTCTGCATGTCAAAAGTTTTGCTTATCATTTCGTGTCGAAAATTACTTGCTTATCATCCTTAAAGTCTAGACACGTCTTACTACCGCTATTGCATAGACAGTGTATAGATAAATTCATATTTTAGCATATATGTTGTTGTTACCTTTGCCTAACAGCTTCCGTAGATTCCTCCGCACCTTATGGGATTTTAGTATTATATATGCATATGTAAATTATGTATTGCAGGGTACTAATCTACATCCTATAATCTATTTCTTATCAAAAAATCCGTCATCTGATCGTACGGGATGAATCCTTCAACCAGTTCGAGTCCCTAGAATTCCGATAGCTATTCCGATAGTTATTCCGACAGCTATTCCGACGTGGACGTTCACCTAAGCTCCGAAAGTAGCGTCACCAGAATGAATCAACCAACCAACCATCCCCAATTCATATGATGAGTTCGTAGTCGATTTAATTAATGGAGACGAAAAGAAGACAATCCTTTCCATCAACCAAATTCACCTCTTGGTGAAGAACCTGAAGCACGTACCGGCGAACCAGACCGAAACACCATTTTAACCCTCATTTCCCGAATATCTCACCACGATTATATTCTATCTAAAATTCTAAACCTTATTCATCCACTCGTTCCGACCGACAATCATCCCGGAGTAATACAAGAAGTCAGCGAACTTCGCACCCGAGTTATAGTCTTGGAAAAATATGGTGCAAAACGTACCAGCTTCAGCAACAACATCAACACCAGTATCACCAACAACTCAAGTTTCAACATCACATGCCTCAACATCGCAATCTATACCTCGAGCATAATTATCGTTCTACATCCTGTCCTACATCGATGATCTTCGTGCTACGTATCGTTCTACATCCATTGATCTTCGTTCAACATGATGATTATGTAATCTCTAATGTTTTAGAGATTTTATATTCTTGTTCTAACGGTAAATCAGATGAGGTTAATATCATATTAACTCATTAAATTCATGATTACATCTGAAGAAAATATATATGTATATATGTTTTTATAAAGATTGTAATTAAAAATTCTTTCGTACAAAGTGTTAATTGTGAAAATATTTTAAAGGGTAGGTAATACCCGAGGAATATTCAGATTTCACATTAATAAGTTACACTGTACATTCTTCGAAGCTGATTCAACAGTCGTTTACTATCCTACTTACATCCACCGATATACAAATCCGTTCACCACAGAATAACCATATTCATCCAATTACATATTTGAATTTTGATTTATCAGAATCCAACAAGTGGCATAATGAAGAAAACAATTGACAAAATAAAATTTGTTAGAAATAAACAAATTAACTATGAGGAATTTTGTTAAGTATCCACGCTAATTGTTCCTAGCTAACTGATTAATTCCGTATCACATTTTATTTATCGCAATTTAATTATCGCAATTTATTTTATCGTAATTTTAATTCTCGCAATTTTATTTATCGTCATTTAATTTCTGTTATTTACTTTACGCACTTTATTTTTCGTCATTTATTTTCTGTTATTTATTTTACGCACTTTAAATATCGGGACACGTATACAAGGTTTTGACATATCATATCGACGCATCTATATATATTATTTGGAATCACCATAGACACTCTATATGCAGTAATGATCGAGTTCTCTATACAGGGTTGAGGTTGATTCTACAATAATATATATAGTTTGAGTTGTGATCGAGTCTGAGACGAATACGGGTCACGATACGTATTAATTAATTCGAATATTATATATTAAATTATATATGAATTATTGGACTGTCAACTGTGGACTATCAACTGAGGACTACCAACATTGGACAATTAAAATGAATTAAAATATTGATTATAACATATGAAACAAAACAATTCTTCCAGTTTGCCACTTGATTTCGTCTTAAACATCATTTGTATCTTGACGATTACAATCTGCGTTCAAACCTTTCATGATTCTTGAAAACACCTCAATCAAGAGGATGAACCAACCACACTTCATCTACGGAAGGAAAGAATTATGCATATAGTTATGCATCTGGAAAACTCTCAGAACCTGAGTAAACGTTTAACATGTATCTGTGCTAGATCCTTTAGCATTATTATTACCCAAAATAACTATACAATCCCTTTTCAAATTAGCCAATTTTGTCACAGCTCCAGCAAGTCAACTTCGACTTTTCGTTCGAAACAACCTTATTATAACCTGGATATATATGTGTGCACTTTTATCGTTACCGGAGGACCTTTCATATTCCACCATATTACCATCGGCGTTTAATCATCTAAAAACACAATTTTCATGAAACCACCTCGGATTAATAACTGATGATTCAGATATCATAGCATTAAATGCAGAGGAAACAGAAAAATGGTAGATGGTCTAAACGATCAAAAGTTTGATGATAAAGAAAGGAGTGTTAGGAACGCTCGATAAAAAAATTGGGTATTGAAAAACAGATTGAGCTACCCATGAAGGAGACCAAGGACAAATACAAGGACCAAATCCTATATTCAAAGGATTCAGGTAATTCTGGATCTGTTGAAATCTTTAGAGAATATCTTACTCCAAAATCATGTTAAAATCTTGCGGAAAATCTTTCTCCATTAACCATCGAACTTAGAAATTCCAAAATATCATCATCAATATCTTCGATATTTCTGAGGATATTTTCGTAAATATTCTCGTCCGATATTATATACCTCTTCGTGCTTCCTGTGTATCATTATATTGGAAACATTCAATAGAAAATTTAGTACCGAAAAGCAGATTATGCGAAACTATTAAGAAAACCGTGGACAAATCACAAAGAATAAGTTTGACTTCAAAGAATCCAAATGATTCAATGTCTGCTAAAGTCTTTTGTGAATATCTTGCTACTTACTCTAAACCCTTGCAGACAATAGTTTCTATCATCCTCTGATCTTAGATATTCCAAGATATTATCGTATCTTTCATTATAAATATCCTCCATATTTCTGAAGATATTTTCATAACTATTCTTATCTGAAATCATTAATCTCTTCGTGCTATCAGTGTTACATAATATAGAAACTGTTAGTTTCTATATTTTGTAAACTTACGAGCTTAAAATACGAATGTTATTAAAGTAATGTTGGGAACTGATGCATGAGTTAGTATAATATAATGACACTTGATCAACGTGATTAAATTACAGTAAGTCATGCTGAGTTTCTAATGGAACGTGATGATTCACAAATTATAACATCATCATATGCCATGTTACACGACTTTTACATTCTATTTAATCTATAAACATATCAAGAACATATTTTCTTGATAGTTCTATCTTTTCCGTGATATTCTGGTAATGTGACAAATCAAGATCGTGCTATTACAATTTCCTTCTTAGAACATTAACATTAACAATGTTCATTCTGAAACTTATATCCGCGAATTCTGGACCATTACAAGAGATGCCCAATCGCAAGAAGAGGAAACGAAGGGACAAAGCTCCGAAATAGAAAATGGAGTATAAACTGCAGCAAATAGGAGGGAGTATTAACTGCAGATAACAATGATTATAGGAAACAGAAATAGGGACATTGAAATATAAGGGGAGATATATAGCCCAATAACAACAGGGAGGTTACAAACCATGGATATTAATACGAATAGCAATATAAAGACATGGTAGAATTAAGAATAGTATCAACCCAAGGTAATGGTAGAAGTAAATAGATTTTTCTGGTGGAAGATTTAAAAGAAGGATGACATAAAGGATAGTTTGGAAAATATCAATGATTAGAACGGGATTAAGCATTTTCACGATCTTTTGGATGTATGAACTAAGAAAGAAAGTATAGGAATGGTGAGAATAATGGAACAGAAAAGTTTAATTAATAGTGAAAATATCAGACAAAGTAATCAAGGCAGATCACCGTAATTAATTATAGAGATCTTAATTTCGTTAATCGCCGAAGAATCAAATCTTTTAGATTTTGAAGATTTTCTTTAAATCCCTTGAATTCCGGAATTCAGTCAAGTCAACGTCAGAAGTTAAGACGCACCTAATTTCTAAAATCAACCCTGACTGCGTCAAAAGCTAAGGCAATTCTTATTTTCCTCATTTCAATCTTTTGTGATAGCTTCACTCGTGCTCTTCGAATAATCGAATTATTTTATCTGTATCATTCAATAATGATAAAACTCTATTTATCAGCTCATACTCGTCAGGGAAACATATTTATTGTTAGCCATGATGATCTCACTCAAATTTCGGGACAAAATTTCTTTAACGGGTAGGTACTGTGATGACCCGGGAATTTCTGACCAAATTTAACCTTAATCTTTATATGATTTCGATACGATAAGCAAAGCATGTAATGTTGAGTCTAGAAAACATTGGAACGATGTTCATATATTCAATTGACCTTCGACTGCTCTCGACGATTCACGAATAATTAATTGTAGATAGATATTGTGTATGTATATATAAATAATAATTCGAAATATAATTTGATGTATTATATGTTGTTGTTAATAATAATTAATAAAAATAGGGTATTAATATAATTATTATTTAAATTATTTAAAATATATCTATATATATAAATAAAGTATGTTGAAAATAAATATTTAATGATTGTAATGCTCGTTTGATGTCTCGATTGATATTAAGTAAGTTTAATTCAAACTTATATGATTTTAAAATAAACGGTGATTCGAAAATGAGTTATATAAGTTATAGTTTTATTAGAAGTATATTTAGGATCTAATTATTTAATTTTAACACTTTTTATATTTTACTCATAAATGAGAGGGACAGTTGATGTACTTTATATTTATTAAATTAATGACAAAATTTTATACCATAATGACCTAAATAAATAAAGACATTTAATTTAAAAGTTTGGGATTTTTCTGAGACCTTTTTATCCGCCACGATTAACAACGGAGTGCGATATAATATCCTAATAAACTGTCGGTAGAATTTAATGTTGATTCACACGTTTTTTATTTATTTTCTGATTACATTATAGTATTATTATAGTGTTACTTTAGTTTAATATTATATATGTACGAATGCAAGTTGAAGGAATTTAACACAAAAGAAAATGAAACCGATGGCTTCACTGTATAAGTTTATGATTGAGATTACTGTGGGATGATTGACTATCTTTACAATTATATATATTTATTTGTTATGCATGAAATGAAAACAACAAACTACTTGGCTTCTTCTTCTACCTCACCATACCATCAACTACGGATCATCATTCAAACCACTCGCTTGCTCTTCAATCGTGAGCATCACTATCTTCATCACCATGGTGCACCCGCCATAATCATATTGATAACCACACACCATCATCAACACACCTTGTGTTCCTGTCCATGACCGTCGACCACCACCTCGCCGGACCTCCACCGGTCACCCTCTCCTCACCTACAACCAACACCATTACCGAAATCTTCTTAAATGTTTATTGTTGTTTTTGTTTAAAGTCCACCAAGTCACCATCACCATAAAACACCAAACCATAATAACCAAAACATTTAAAACACCATCACCTTTTCTTGATCGAAACCGTGTGTTGTTATTTCTCGAATATTTTTTTTGCTTCGGTTGAAACCTAACAAACTCGCTTACTATTTTTGGTCCAAGGCCAAACACCACCACGGTTAACCGCCACCTCCACTTCTCTCTTCTCATCTCTCTCCATCTCTTCTTTGTAAACTCAAGACTACAATCTATTTCTTGTTTCAACGTACCATTCGAAACAGCAACTCTTGTTACTATATTATTTCTATTCCGTTTAAATCACACCCATGGCAACAACCTGCAACCTTCTATTTTTTTTCTTCTGTTTTTCCGTTTAACTCAAATCGCCACCCTCTCTCTTCGGTTACTATCAACAACCACCTTCTTCACCACTTAACCAAACCATCACCGCCATTTTTTTTATGTTTACTACAACTATTTCTACTACTACGTATTTCCTCTTATTCCGACTTGTCTATTACTCGAGCATACACCGTATAACTACTACTGGTGTACACAACTTTTGCTTCTTTTTCTGTTGAAATTCAAAACAAAATGGAAGCTGGATATACTCACAGTTCAATGTTTTATGAAAAAGATGTATGGATTATTACTATATATATATTTACAATGCATTATTAGTGTTCACAGACAAACGTTAGTGGAACATATTACAACTCAAAAGGGGCCGACTAATAGAAGTAGTAAAGGGACGTGTTCTTTTTTTTTTGTTATTTGATAAAAGTTACATGTTAGTGGGTTAGTAAACTTTATTTAAAACCGGGTTTCATTCTAAGTGATAATGGGTTGCATGAGGAATTTTCTGTACGCATTATCTAATCCGCTGCTATACACGTTTTTCCCTTTCATGCTTATTGCTACTCGATTAATGGGTTATAGATCACACACACACATAACTGCAATGGTGATGCTAAGTGATGATGATTCGAGAGGATGATGACGGCATGTATGATGATTCGATGATGTATACGAACGAAAGGATGGGAGGTTGAAGACGATGGTGACCATGAATCATAACCGTGGGAAGAACACGGATGAAAAGATGATACAGGATGATCTACACATAAGTTAGAAATGATGATAAAGAAATGGTATTTAAAGATGAATATTATGTGGGTAATGATAATGAAATACGTATAGATCACGATGATGATCGATGTTGATGATGGTGAATCGTTATGATGTTGATGCGTATGATTTTGATTAGGATTTTGGTAATGATAATGATGATGATGGGGGTAAGGAGATGATGATGCCGATGGTACCATGTATGATGATGTTGTGATAGTATTATGATGTTAAGAATAAAGGATAAATAAAATTAAGTTTAGGGTTGTTTCAGAAATACAGAAATTTGCTTGGATGGTTGAGGGTGTTTACGTTTAACCGAGAGGTCTTGGGTTTGAGCCCGGGCAGTGGCGTTATTTTTTCTTAGGGCTTACTCCTTTGAGGTAGTATTTCTATTACCATTACTATTTTTATTATCGTATCATTTTTTAGTATTAACATAAGTATTGTTATTACTATTACAACAAATATTATTTATGTAAAATATAACTATTACATATAACATAACTATATTTATATATATATTTATTTATTTAATTTTTTTAAGTATATAAAATAAATATAGTTAAATAAATTATTATTGAAACATATAATTAAAATAACAATTAAATCACTAATAATATATAAATTTGTTCGATTACCATTATATGTGTTAATATATATATAAATGATATAGGTTCGTGAATCCAAGGCCAACCCTACATTATACAGTTTTGTCATATGTATTTTTACTACAAAATACATTAGGTGAGTTTCATTTGCTCCCCTTTTAAATGCTTTTGCAATATATATTTTTGGGACTGAGAATACATGCGCTGCTTTTATAACTGTTTTACGAAATAGACACAAGTAATCGAAACTACATTATATGGTTGAATTATCGAAATCGAATATGCCCCTTTTAGTCTGGTAATCTAAGAATTAGGGAACAGACACCCTAATTGACGCGAATCCTAAAGATAGATCTATCGGGCCCAACAAGCCCCATCCAAAGTACCGGATGCTTTAGTACTTCGAAATTTATATCATGGCCGAAGGAGGATCCCGGAATGATGGGGATATTCTTATATGCATATTGTTAATGTTGGTTACCAGGTGTTCAATCCATATGAATGATATTTTTGTCTCTATGCATGGGACGTATGTTTATGAGAAATGAAAATCTTGTGGTCTATTAAAATTATGAAATGATTATTTATGATAAACTAATGAACTCGCCAACCTTTTGGTTGACACTTTAAATCATGTTTATTCTCAGGTACGAAAGAAATCTTCCGCTGTGAATTACTCATTTTAGAGACATTACTTGGAGTCATTCATGACATATTTCAAAAGACGTTGCATTCGAGTCGTTGAGCTCATCAAGATTATTATTAAGTTATTTATAGTTTAGATATATTATGAAATGGTATGCATGTCGTCAACTTTCAATGTAAATGAAAGTTTGTCTTTTAAAAACGAATGCAATGTTTGTAAAATGTATCATATAGAGGTCAAGAATCTCGCGATGTAATCAACTGTTGTGAATCGTTTATAATCGATGTGGACTTCGTCCGGATGGATTAGGACGGGTCCTTTCATTGATACACTTGGTTAATTATGTTAAATGATAAGTAAATATATTATTAAGTGTATTAACAATGAAATACATATGTAAAAATAAGACTACTAACTTAATGATTTCGAAACGAGACATATATGTAACGATTATCGTTGTAACGACATTTAACTGTATATATATCATACTAACATATATTATATATCATAATATAATGATAATATAACAATTTAACATCTCATTTGTTATAATAAACAATGGGTTAACAACATTCAACAAGATCGTTAACCTAAAGGTTTCAAAACAACATTTACATGTAACGACTAACGATGACTTAACGACTCAGTTAAAATGTATATACATGTAGTGTTTTAATATGTATTCATACACTTTTGAAAGACTTCAAGACACTTATCAAAATACTTCTACTTAACAAAAATGCTCACAATTACATCCTCATTCAGTTTCATCAACAATTCTACTCGTATGCACCCGTATTCGTACTCGTACAATACACAGCTTTTAGATGTATGTACTATTGGTATATACACTCCAATGATCAGATCTTAGCAGCCCATGTGAGTCACCTAACACATGTGGGAACCATCATTTGGCAACTAGCATGAAATATCTCATAAAATTACAAAAATATGAGTAATCATTCATGACTTATTTACATGAAAATAAAATTACATATCCTTTATATCTAATCCATACACCAACGACCAAAACACCTATAAACACTTTAATTCTTCAGTTTTCTTCATCTAATTGATCTCTCTCAAGTTATATCTTCAAGTTCTAAGTGTTCTTCATAAATTCCAAAAGTTCTAGTTTCATAAAATCAAGAATACTTCCAAGATTGCAAGTTTACTTCCAAGTTTTCTAAATCCATTCCAAGTAATCATCCAAGATCAAGAAACCTTTGTTACTTACAGTAGGTTATCTTTCTAATACAAGGTAATAATCATATTCAAACTTTAATTCAATTTCTATAACTATAACAATCTTATTTCGAGTGGAAATCTTACTTGAAATTGTTTTCGTGTCATGATTCTGCTTCAAGAACTTTCAAGCCATCCAAGGATCCTTTGAAGCTAGATCTATTTTTCACATTTCCAGTAGGTTTATCCAAGGAACTTGAGGTAGTAATGATGTTCATAACATCATTCGATTCATACATATAAAGCTATCTTATTCGAAGGTTTAAACTTGTAATCACTAGAACATAGTTTAGTTAATTCTAAATTTGTTCGCAAATAAAAGTTAATCCTTCTAACTTGACTTTTAAAATCAACTAAACACATGTTCTATATCTGTATGATATGCTAACTTAATGATTTAAAACCTGGAAACACGAAAAACACCGTAAAACCGAATTTACGCCGTCGTAGTAACACCGCGGGCTGTTTTGAGTTAGTTAATTAAAAACTATGATAAACTTTGATTTAAAAGTTGTTATTCTGGGAAAATGATTTTTATTATGAACATGAAACTATATCAAAAAATTATGGTTAAACTCAAAGTGGAAGTATGTTTTCTAAAATGGTCATCTAGACGTCGTTCTTTCGACTGAAATGACTACCTTTACAAAAATGACTTGTAACTTATTTTTCCGACTATAAACTACACTTATTCTGTTTAGATTCATAAAATAGAGTTCAATATGAAACCATAGCAATTTGATTCACTCAAAACGGATTTAAAATGAAGAAGTTATGGGTAAAACAAGATTGGATAATTTTTCTCATTTTAGCTACGTGAAAATTGGTAACAAATCTATTCCAACCATAACTTAATCAACTTGTATTGTATATTTTGTAATCTTGAGATACCATAGACACGTATACAATGTTTCGACCTATCATGTCGACACATCTATATATATTTCGGAATAACCATAGACACTCTATATGTGAATGTTGGAGTTAGCTATACAGGGTTGAGGTTGATTCCAAAATATATATAGTTTGAGTTGTGATCAATACTGAGATACGTATACACTGGGTCGTGGATTGATTCAAGATAATATTTATCGATTTATTTCTGTACATCTAACTGTGGACAACTAGTTGTAGGTTACTAACGAGGACAGCTGACTTAATAAACTTAAAACATCAAAATATATTAAAAGTGTTGTAAATATATTTTGAACATACTTTGATATATATGTATATATTGTTATAGGTTCGTGAATCAACCAGTGGCCAAGTCTTACTTGCCGACGAAGTAAAAATCTGTGAAAGTGAGTTATAGTCCCACTTTTAAAATCTAATATTTTTGGGATGAGAATACATGCAGGTTTTATAAATGATTTACAAAATAGGCACAAGTACGTGAAACTACATTCTATGGTTGAATTATCGAAATCGAATATGCCCCTTTTTATTAAGTCTGGTAATCTAAGAATTAGGGAACAGACACCCTAATTGACGCGAATCCTAAAGATAGATCTATTGGGCCTAACAAACCCCATCCAAAGTACCGGATGCTTTAGTACTTCGAAATTTATATCATATCCGAAGGGTGTCCCAGAATGATGGGGATATTCTTATATATGCATCTTGTTAATGTCGGTTACCAGGTGTTCACCATATGAATGATTTTTATCTCTATGTATGGGATGTGTATTGAAATATGAAATCTTGTGGTCTATTGTTACGATTTGATATATATAGGTTAAACCTATAACTCACCAACATTTTTGTTGACGTTTAAAGCATGTTTATTCTCAGGTGAATACTAAGAGCTTCCGCTGTTGCATACTAAAATAAGGACAAGATTTGGAGTCCATGTTTGTATGATATTGTGTAAAAACTGCATTCAAGAAACTAATTTCGATGTAACATATTTGTATTGTAAACCATTATGTAATGGTCGTGTGTAAACAGGATATTTTAGATTATCATTATTTGATAATCTACGTAAAGCTTTTTAAACCTTTATTTATGAAATAAAGGTTATGGTTTGTTCTAAAAATGAATGCAGTCTTTGAAAAACGTCTCATATAGAGGTCAAAACCTCGCAACGAAATCAATTAATATGGAACGTTTTTAATCAATAAGAACGGGACATTTCACCTTGCTCCTGACTCTAAACCCCTGCGGACAATATTCTTCATCATCCTCTGATATTAGAAATTCTAAAATATCATCATATCTTTCATTATAAATATCCTCCATATTTCTGAAGATATTTTCTTAATTTTTCTTATTTGAAATCATTTACCTCTTCGCGCTATCTGTATTACATCATAAAAGAAACTATTTTAGTTTCTAAATTCTGAAACATTCAAGTTTAAAATAGGAATATTTTGAAGTAGTGTTGGGAACTAAAGCATGAATTAGTATAATATAATGACACTTGATCAATGTGATTATATTACAGTAAGTCATGCTGAGTTTCTAAATAGAACGTGATGATTCACAGATCATAACATCATTATGTGCCATGTTATACGACTCTTGTATTCTATTTAACCTCTAAAATATCAAGAAAATATTTCTTGATGATTCGGCCTTTTCCAAGGTATTCTATTAATTTGACAAGTCAAGATCGTGCCATCACAATTTCCTTCCTAGAACATTAACAATGTTCATTCCGAAATTCATATCTGTGAATTCTGGACCATTACAAGCGGTGTTTAATCGCAAGAATAAGAAACGAAAGGACAAAACTCCGAAATAGAAATTGGGGTATAATTTGCAGCAAATAAAAGAGAGCATTAACTGTGAATGATAATGATTATAGAAGATAGAAGCAGAGACTTTGAAATATAAGGGAACATATAAAGCCCAACGACAAACCAGAAATTATAAACCATATATATCGATGCATATAGCAATATAAAGACACGGGAAACTAGAAACACTATAAACCCAAGAGTATAATAGAAGTAAATAGATTCTTTCGGCAGTAGATGAAAAAGAAGAATGACCGATATGAAAGTTAGAAGTATATCGAGAATCAGAACTGGATGGAGCATATTGATGAATACTTTAAAATATGAGTTGAGGGGGAAAGAATAGAAGGTGATGAAACATGACTAGGAACTTAGAAATCAATAGATTTAACTCACACAATGGCGGAATAAGTGAATCAAACCCTCTAGTGAATAGGTTAAGTTTTTTTTTGATTAATTTAGTCAAACCACAACTAAATCAAGTGTGATTAGATCAACACCTAGAGCTATTATTCACCACCTGGGTGATTTGGACTGAGAGAGAATCTGAGTGTGTGTAATAAATGAGAGGCTTAACCTAAAATGAAGAACATAAGACTTTATATACCCCTGCTGTTGACTCACCCATTCGATTCATTCATCACACGTACGAGTTGGCTTCATCAGCCGTACGGGTGATCACTCACTCGTGTCTTCTCATTTAGGTTGTAATTGTGACTTAGCTCAGCATCAACCGTGTGTATGAGCCTGTCAGCCGTACTAGTGAGGCTTCACTCGTACGTCTGACTAAGTCTAACATAGTCAAACATCTAAATCTCGTTCCTGCAGTTCCTGTAACCACATACAAACACGGATAGGATAATAACGAGCAATCATGGTTTCCTGTAAACTGTTGTACCTGCAATGGACGTGGGTAGATGTCTAGGGACTTGCATAAAATGCATCAAAAGAAGGTGTGAGTTGTAAGGAAACGAAGGAGGTAAATTTATAAGAAAATCTCCGACAGAACAATTAAAATGGACGATCGCATTTAAAGCGGATCCTAATTCCCTTGATTACCGGAGAGTCAAATCTTATTAAGAAGATTTTCGTCAAATCCCTTGAAATCTGGGAATCAATCATATCTACGTCAAATGATAAGATGAATCTACACTTACTCATTTCACTCTTCTATGTTAGCTTCATTCGTACTCTTCATATAAATGGATTGTTTATCCAAATTATTCGATGATGATAAAACTCTAATTTTCAGCCCGTATGCATCATGAAAACATACTTATTATCATTCACGACCTTTCCACTCAAATTTCGGGATGAAATTTCTTTAACGGGTAGGTACTGTGACAACCCGGAAATTTCCAACCAAATTTAAACTTTAATCTTTATATGTTTCTGACACGTTAAGCAATATTTGTTAAGTTAAATTTCAAGAATTTTAAACTATGTTCATACATTCATTCAACCTCGACCAAGTTATAACGATTCACGAACCATTAAACGAATATGATTATATATGTATATGTGTATATATATTATAACTTGAAACGTAAATAAAATATTAGATTAAATGCTTTATATGATTGTATCTGTTTCAAATTGTTTATCAATGGAATTAGAAGATAAGATCAAATGATTGAATTATCAGATATATTGAATTATGATTACAAGTCTCTGTTGAAAGGCCCACGTTGATTTGAGAAATCTTTCCATTTTAACAATATTCGAAAAATGGTAAAGTGATTTATAAATAAGAACAAATTGTCAATCATTGAGAACTAGACAAAGGATACTGGAAGATTGAATCTCATAAAGACTCGATTGATCTATTTAGTTTCAAACGTACAAAAACGTTTTCAGTTTAAAAAGAACTTTATTATTAAAACGTATATAACTTTTATAAATATCTAGAACCACTTTTGACAACTCATTACTTAACTAGTATGATAAAGATAACGATATTTATATTTTATTTTATTAAATATATATAACGATTTAAATTAATATTATATATATTTATACGCGTATTATACGTACATAGTTTTATACTTTTACTATACTTAAACTTTACCTTTACTTTATTTTTACTTTACTTTAACTTTAATAATTCACTTTAATAATTCATACTTTAATAATTCACTTTAATAATTCATACTTTAATAATTCACTTTAATAATTCATACTTAAATAATTCACTTTAATAATTCAAAAATCTATTATAAATAGAATTCAATAGGTTTCATTATTTCATAGAAACTTGAAAATATTTTTCTCTAAACTCTCTCAATCGATTTACATATATATATATATATATATATATATATATATATATATATATATATATATATATATATATATATATATATATATATATATATATATATATATATATATATATATATTTACTCCGCATTATTTCAAGATATTATTAGTATACATAAAATATTACGACGGAGTGCTGTCCGAGTGATTTCGAAATTGTTTTTCGAGTAGGATAGGATTAAGGAAATTATGGGTTATAGCTATGGAGGTGATTGAGTATGGTTCATGGGTATGCTCGTGAGGTCAATATAGTGTTTATCATTTCCGTTGCGTCTACGTACCTTTCCTGCAATGTTGAATCTCAATATTGATACGTGAGTACTCATAATTAAACTTTTACATACTAATAGTGTATCCCTGACTAGTGCTCGAGTATTTAGGATTATGCATGCTTGTACTTTTGATATTGCCCTTAGACAGGTTAGGTTGAATCTTGAATTAGTTACACTTGTGGTTGAGATAAGGTATACGATATGCATTTCCTTGAAAAGCTAGCGAAAAATTAAGAACTTTTCCTTTAGATATCGAATGGTTTTGATGAACGGATTAGAAGTTATAATCAATTGAATTTTCGATATTTTTATTAAAAATGATTATTATTATCGTCGTTTTTATCGTCGTTCTAGTTTTATCTTATTATTATCATTATTATTATCTTTATCAATAAAAGGGATTTATCATTAAAAATTGTTATTTTTTTATTATTACTATCGTTAAAGTTATAATTAGTATTATTATTATTATCCAATTATTATTATTATTATTAGTATTATTATTATTATTATCATTATTAATATATATATATCATTATTTAAAAATGGTTATTGTTATTGTTATTATTATTATTACTATATTATCATTAAGATAATTATTAGTATTATCGTTAATAATGTTATAGTAACTATCATTATTAATATTAGTATAATTAAAACAAATATTTGTAACACCTAATTATTTTGATTACTATTATTATCATTATTATGAACACGATATAAAAGACGATTAAAAGCTATTAAACGAAACGATTAGGAAATAATGAGTAAGAGTGTCATGATGAAATTAAAATATTATAAGATATTGATTTAGATAAAATTATCGTTCTTATTATTTTTATCATTACTATTATTATTAAAAGTATCGTTAGTATTAAAACTATCATTTTAACAAAAATTATCATTTTAATAAAATGTCATTGTTACTATAAAATATCATTATTATTATTATTTTAAATAGAATTATTATTTTAAAGATAATATTAAAAATTATAGTAAATATTAAAGTTATCATAATTAGAATTATCGTTTTATCATAATGTTATCTTAGTAATTATAAATATTGATATTTTTATAATAATAATTATTACTACAAAATAATACAACTTTTACTTACTATCATTATAGATATTATTTTATCAAATAAATATGTGATACAAACATATTTTACTACGTGTAATAACTTACTTTAATAATACCTATCATATTATCTTTATGATATTAAATGAACCCTATAAATTTTATTACTTAATATATATAAAGTATATTTTATTATATAAATTTAATATAAAATTTTATTTATTTATTAATAAATAAATTATATTATTTACTCTAATAAATCTTTTAAAAATATAAAACGACGATATTTAAACTATATATTAATCATGTATAGATTTTTGTAAATTATTTTGAGTCAAATTTACTTTTGTTGACTTTTGCATATTAGTCTCGAGCATTAGGATTGTGGTACACTATGATATGACCTAATTTGTTAGACAAATATTGACCAACACAAAAATATATATAATTAATTTAGGTTCGTGAATCCGAGGCCAACCTTGCACTTGTTCAATGATGTTATATGTATTTTTACTACGAAATACAGTATGGTGAGTTTCATTTGCCTTTTTACCCTTTATATTTTTGGAACTGAGAATACATGCGCTTTTATAAATGTTTGACGAAATAGACACAAGTAATTGAAACTACATTCTATGGTTGAATTATCGAAATCGAATATGCCCCTTTTTATTAAAGTCTGGTAATCTAAGAATTAGGGAACAGACACCCTAATTGACGCGAATCCTAATGATAGATCTATTGGGCCTAACAAACCTCATCCAAAGTACCGGATGCTTTAGTACTTCGAAATTTATATCATGTCCGAAGGAGGATCCCGGAATGATAGGGGATATTCTTATATGTATCTAGTTAATGTCGGTTACCAGGTGTTCACCATATGAATGATTATTTTTGTCTCTATGCATGGGACGTATATTTATGAGAACTGGAAATGAAATTCTTGTGGTTTATTAAAATGATGGAAATAAATGATTATGATAAACTAATGAACTCATCAACCTTTTGGTTGACACTTTAAAGCATGTTTATTCTCAGGTGTTAAAGAAATCTTCCGCTGTGCATTTGCTCATTTTAAAGATATTACTTGGAGTCTTTCATAGCATATTTCGAAGAACGTTGCATTCGAGTCATTGAGTTCATCAAAGATTATTATTAAATCAATTTATAGTTGGATAGTGGATATTATGAAATGGTATGCATGCCTGTCAATTTTCAATGTAATGAAAGTTTGTCTTTTAAAAACGAATGCAATGTTTGTAAAATGTATCATATAGAGGTCAAATACCTCGCAATGTAATCAACTATTGTGAATCGTTTATAATGTATATGAACTGGTCCTTTCACATATATATAAATATACTTCTTAAACATAACTTATATTATATGTATATTATAATACGTATATAAAATGAATAAATATTAAATATTGAATATATGTTATTATATACCACATAGTTAAAAATATGTAATTTTAATATATTAAATTGAAATTATAAGTTAAAATAAATGATATAGTAATATTATTATTTTCAATATTAACATCAGGGTTAGTACTATAAATATACCATACGAACATGAAACTTGATATATATATAAATTGATATATTATTATTATTATTACTAATAATCTTGTTATCATTAATAATATAAATAGTTATTATAGTTAATATAGTGTTATGAAAATTATCATTAATCATTATCATTTTTAATTATCATCATTATTAGTATTATTTTAGTATTATTTTTTAAAATACTATTATTATAGATTCTAGAAAATAACACAAACTAGTTACTATTATCGTTAAGAATATTATTAATATCATTTGTATGACTAGTAAAAATATTATTTTTTATATTTGTAATATTATTAGTTAAAATATCAAGGATATTATTACTATCCTATTTATTTAAAGATTAATGACAATCTATAAATATAAATATATAAATATAAGAGGAATACAAAAATATTTAAATGCAAATATATAAATATGAAATTTGATATTAATATTACTAATATCAATACTAATATAATTAGTAATATTACCATATCATTAATAACATTAGTATTATCAATTACATTAAAATTATAGTATTGTGATTTATTATTATTACTACTTTTAATATTATTATTATTAATAGTGTTATTATTATTAACTTTATCATTAATGAATATCTTTGTTTTATTTTTTAGTATTAATTATAGGTAATATATATATATATATATATATTATTAATTAACATTACTGAAAAAGATTAATCAGATAAAACAGAATAATTCGTACATGTTTGTTACCCATCTCTTTCCACTTTAATTTTTTTTTGTTTTTGTTCTGCTACTTGAGATTCCTCTTCTCTGATTATCAGTACCAGTCGACTTCATTAATATTACAAAACGAATTTCCTTTCTACAGCATCATATATATTAACCTTTACGATTAGTAAAGAAAATTAAACATATTAACCCAAGAAAAGAAAAGCTCGAACACTCTGTACTTTCACTTTTTAACTAAAATTCGAAATCGAACCAATCTTCAAAAAGTATTAATGCCAAGTTGTTAGGAATCGTTCACTTACACTATCTGCAAAATTTGAGGCTTCACTTCCTTTTCTTGAGTTCTAATTTGAAGGTCAATGTTATTTTGTCAAAAACTCAAACAAGTGTTCATCAATCAAATTGAAGATTTGTAAATCGTTTCTGTCAAAATTAATGATTGAAAAAGTTTTTATGGATCAATTGAAACTTATTTTATATTGTAATCATCTTGTAAAATGCATTGTATTTCAAAATCATTTTTTTCCCATACTGCAGCGACAACAGCTTTTATTCTTGTTTTTATTTATTTTTTTTATTTTTTTTCTTTTTCTTAATCAATCACAGGTTGTTTCGTTTTCAATTTGGAATTAAAACAAAACTATAAGTTGTTGTTTTGGAGTTTTAACTACCTCTATTCGTTTGATGTTTGGAGAAGAAGGTGAAAATAAAATAGAAAATATATATAGTTTAAATAAATAAGGCTGGGTTATAAATCAGATAAGGAACAGTAGCTTAGATGGTTAATGGGTGTTATGGTGAGCGATGGGTCTTGGGTTCAATTCCCGACAGGGACTGTTAATTCTTTTTGGAACTCATTTGATTGAGGTAGTTTTTTTATTATTATTATTATTTATTACTTTTATTATTGTTACTGTTATTATTATTATTATTATTATTATTATTATTATTATTATTATTATTATTATTGTTATTGTTAGTACTAATTATTATTGTTATACTTGTTATTATTACTAAAGGTATTATAATTACTTAGTATTATTATTATTATTAAGTATTAGCATTATTATTATTACTATTATTATTATCATTATTAAGAACATAATAAAACTTTCATTATAAACATTATAATTTGTGATAAAATAATGCAACTTATTATTATTCTTGTAAATATTAGTAATTGTACCATTTTTAGTACTATTATTATTATGAATATGTTTAGGATTATTATTATTGTTATAAAACAATACAAATTATTATTACCCTTACTAATATTAGTATAAATATCATTTTCGTAATTATTAGTTTTACTATTATTACTATTAACATATGTATCAGTGTTAACAACATCGTTATTTATATTAGTATTATCAATATTAAGAAAGTTATTATTATTAGTATATCATTATTATCAAAACTATCAATTTCGTTACAAATAAATATTTTGTACCTAAAATATACTTAATACATATATTATAATCATATTAATAGTTTATATATCACCTACCAATTATAATAACAATATTTATATAAATAATTATATATAACGAATTAAGAATATTTTCATATAATACTAACCATATATATATATATATATATATATATATATATATATATATATATATATATATATATATATATATATATATATATATATATATATATATATATATATATATATAGATATATTAATATAACGAAATATATAAATATTAAACATTTAAAATATATACACAAACTAAATAAGTATAATATATAATTCAAGTTATAATATATAAACTTGTTCGAATACGTTTATACATTTTAATATATATATACAAATGATATAGGTTCGTGAATCCGAGGCCAACCCTGCATTGTTCAGTTTGTCTAATGTTGTCATATGTATTTTTACTACAAAATACGTTAGGTGAGTTTCATTTGATTCCCTTTTACTCTTTACATTTTTGGGACTGAGAATACATGCAAATGCTTTATTAACTGTTTTACAATATTTATATGCGTGAGTTCATTTGAATCCCTTTTACTCTTTACATTTTTGGGACTGAGAATGCATGCGCTTTTATAAATGTTTTACGAAATAGACACAAGTAATCGAAACTACATTATATGGTTGAATGATCGAAATCGAATATGGCCCTTTTAATTAAGTCTGGTAATCTAAGAATTAGGGAACAGACACCCTAATTGACGCGAACTCTAAAGATAGATCTATTGGGCCCAACAAGCCCCATCCAAAGTACCGGATGCTTTAGTACTTCGAAATTTATATCATGTCCGAAGGAGGATCCCGGAATGATGGGGATATTCTTATATGCATATTGTGAATGTCGGTTACCAGGTGTTCAATCCATATGAATGATATTTTTGTCTCTATGCATGGGACGTATGTTTACGAGAAATGGAAATATGAAATCTTGTGGTCTATTAAAATTATGAAATGATTATTTATGTTAAACTAATGAACTCACAAATCTTTTGGTTGACACTTGAAAGCATGTTTATTCTCAGGTCTGAAAGAAATCTTCTGCTGTGCATTAGCTCATTTTAAGTATATTACTTGGAGTCATTCATGACATATTTCAAAAGACGTTGCATTCGAGTAGTTGAGTTCATCAAGATTATTATTAAGTCAATTATAGTTGGATGTATTATGAAATGATATGCATGTTGTCAACTTTCAATGAAATGAAAGTTTGTCTTTTAAAAACGAATGCAATGTTTGTAAAATGTATCATATAGAGGTCAAGTACCTCGCGATGTAATCAACTGTTGTGATTCGTTTATAATCGATATGGACTTCGTCCGGATGGATTAGGACGGGTCCTTTCACACTACAATACATATAATACACAACATGATTACAACCCTCTAATCTGAATCACTGGTTTCTTCTTCTTCGGACTTTGTTTGTTTTCCTAATTTTCTAGGAATATTTGGTGTTCCTCTAATACGAGCCGTCGTTTTCCACAATGGTTTAGAAAAACCTAGTGGTTTAGAGGTTCCCGGGTCATTGTTACATTTTAGGAAATACGGATGTTGCCGATACATATAAAGTTCATCGGGGTTGGAATAGGATTTCTCTATTTTAATACCTTTTCCTTATTATTTTCTTTCACTTTATTAAATTGGGTCGATGTAATTTCTATAACATCATCGGAATCCTCATCGGGATCTGATTCATCGGAAAATTGGTAATCTTCCCAATATTTTGCTTCCTCGGCAGAAACATCATTGACCATTATTAACTTTGGTCCGTTGGTTGAGGATTTTCTTTTATTTAATCGATTTACTATAGGTATCAATATTTCTTCCTCCGGAACCTCTTCTTCTTCCGGTTCCTCCTCTTCCGGTTCCTCCTCTTCCGGTTCCTCTTCTTCTGGTTCCTCTTCGGGAATTTGTGAATCTTCCCAAAATATATTCGACTCTTCATTATTATTAGGTGAATCGATGGGATTTGTACTAGTGGTAGACATCTATCACACAATATCAAACACATGAGGTTAATATATCACATAATATTTACATGTTAATAATATATAGTTTCCAACAAAAGTGTTAAGCAATCTTTTTTAAAGAAAACACGGGCCGAAGTCCAGACTTACTAATGTATCCAAACAAACTCGATAAGACACACTAATGCAAATTTATGGTTCTCTAAGACCAACGCTCTGATACCAACTGAAATGTCCCGTTCATATTGATTATAAATGTTCCATATTAATTGATTTCATCGCGAGGTTTTGACCTCTATATGAGACGTTTTTCAAAGACTGCATTCATTTTTAAAACAACCATAACCTTTATTTTATCTATAAAGGTTTAAAAAGCATTACGTAGATTATCAAATAATGATAATCTAAAATATACCGTTTACACACGACCATTACATAATGGTTTACAATAATATTACACATCAACATAAGTCTTCGAATGTAGTTTTTAAACAATATTATACAAGCATGGACTCAAAATCTTGTCCTTAATTTAGTATGCAACAGCGGAAGCTCTTAATAATCACTTGAGAATAAACATGCTTAAAACGTCAACAAAATTGTTAGTGAGTTATAGGTTTAACCTACATATTATCAAATCATAATAATAGACCACACGATTTCATTTTTATAACACATCTCATATCAGGCATTTCGCAAACTGCATAGAGATAAAAATCATTCATATGTTGAACACCTGGTAACCGACCTTAACAAGATTCATATAGAATATCCCCATCATTTCGGGACTCTCATCGGATATGATAAAATAAGTACTAAAGTATCCGTAACTCGGATGAGGCTTGTTGGGCCAAATAGCTCTATCTTTAGAATTCGCGTCAATTAGGGGCCATTTCCCTAATTCTTAGGCTACCAAGCTAAAAAGGGGCATATTCGGTTCGATAATCCAACATAGAAAGTATTTTCGATTACTTGTGTCTATTTTGTAAAACATTTATAAAATCGCATGTATTCTCATCCCAAAAAAAATAATAGATTTTAAAAGTGGGACTATAACTCACTTTCACAGATTTTTACTTCGTCGGGAAGTAAGACTTGGCCACTGGTCAATTCACGAACCTATAACAAATATGTACATATATATATATATATATATATATATATATATATATATATATATATATATATATATATATATATATATATATATATATATATATATCAAAGTATGTTCAAAATATATTTACAACATTTTTAATACGTTTTAATGTTTTAAGTTTATTAAGTCAGCTGTCCTCGTTAGTAACCTACAACTAGTTGTCCATAGTTAGATGTACAGAAATAAATCGATATATATTATCTTGGATCAATCCACGACCCAGTGTATACACGTCTCAGGCTAGATCACAACTCAAAGTATATATATTTTTGGAATCAACCCCAACCCTGTATAGCTAACTCTAATATTACTGCATATAAAGTGTCTATGGTTGTTTCAAATAATATATATACATGGGTCGATATGATATGTCAAAACATTTGCATACGTGTCTATGGTATCCCAAGATTACATAATATATTAGAATATATGTAATACAATATAAGTTAGCTAGGATATGATTAATATAGATTTGTTACCAATTTTCACGTAGCTACAACAAGAAAAATTATCCAATCTTGTTTTACCCATAACTTCTTCGTTTTAAATCCGTTTTGAGTGTTTCAAGTTGCTATGGTTTCATATTGAACTTAAGTTTATGAGTCTAAACATAAAAAGTATAAATTTATAGTTGGAAATACAGGTTACAAGTCGTTTTTGTAAAGGTAGTCATTTCAGTCGAAAGAACGACGTCTAGATGACCATTTTGGAAAACATACTTCTACTTTGAGTTTAACCATGATTTTTGGATATAGTTTCATGTTAATAAGAAAAATCATTTTTACAGAAGAACAACTTTTAAATCAAAGTTTATCATAGTTTTTAATTAACTAACCCAAAACAGCACGCGGTGTTACTACGACGGCGTATATCCGGTTTTACGGTGTTTTTCTTGTTTCCCGGTTTTAAATCATTAAGTTAGAATATCATATAGATATAGAAAATATGTTTAGTTGATTTTAAAAGTTAAGTTAAAAGGATTAACTTTTGTTTGCGAACAAGTTTAGAATTAACTAAACTATGTTCTAGTGATTTCAAGTTTAAACCTTCGAATAAGGTAGTTTTATATATATGAATCGAATGATGTTATGAATATCATTACTACCTCAAGTTTAGTAGGTAAACCTACTGGAAGTGACAAGAAATGA
Organism: Rutidosis leptorrhynchoides; assembly: GCF_046630445.1. Taxonomy (NCBI): domain Eukaryota; kingdom Viridiplantae; phylum Streptophyta; class Magnoliopsida; order Asterales; family Asteraceae; genus Rutidosis; species Rutidosis leptorrhynchoides. Next base: position 48,272,180 of record NC_092335.1, on the reverse strand, counting down.
TCTAGCTTCAAAGGATGTTGGATGGCTTGAAAGTTCTTGAAGCAGAATCATGACACGAAAACAAGCTCAAGTAAGATTATCACTCGAATTAAGATAGTTATAGTTATAGGAATTGAATCAAAGTTTGTATATGAGTATTACCTTGATTTAGAATGATATCTTACTGTAAACAACAAGGATTTCTTCAGATTGGATGATCACTTTACAAGATTGGAAGTGAGCTAGTAAACTTGAAAGTATTCTTGATTTTATGAAACTAGAACTTGTAGAATTTTTGAAGAACACTTAGAACTTGAAGATAAAACTTGAGAGATATCACTTAGATGAAGAAAATTGAAGAATGAAAGTATTTGTACGTGTTTTTGGTCGTTGGTATATGGATTAGATATAAAGGATGTGTAATTTTGTTTACATGTAAATAAGTCATGAATGATTACTAATATTTTTGTAATTTTATGAGATATTTCATGCTTGATAATGCCAAAAACGAACATATAATTCATAGCATTATTCCTCAAGAAAGACAAGCTTTTAGTTGCAATTGTTCTATTTACAAGTAATATTCGTTTAAATAATAAAAGGTGAAGACAAAAGACAGATTCGACGAATTGAAGATGCAAACGACCAAAAAGCTCAAAAGTACAAAAGACAATCAAAAAGGTTCCAATTATTGATAAGAAACGTCTCGAAATTACAAGAGTACAAGATTCAAAACGCAAAGTACAAAATATAAAATTGTACGCAAGGACGTTCGAAAATCCGGAACCGGGACCAGAGTCAACTCTCAACGCTCGACGCAACGGACTAAAAATTACAAGTTAACTATGTATATAAATATAATATAATATATAATTAATTATATTAATTATATATATATTATATTTATAAATAAAAACCGTCGGCAGAGAAAGACTCCAAAGTTGTGAGCTGTGATTTCAATCTCCGCGACTCGCGGAGTTTGAAGGCAAAAATGCCGCGAGTCGCGGAGCCCCAAAAGTCAAAAATCCCTATAAAAGCAACCGAATTCTGATCGCAAATCATCATCTTTTTTCTCCTCATTCATACGTAAATATATATATATATATATATTTATAATTTATATTTTAATTTTAATTATAATTCTAATAATAAGGGTATGTTAGCGAATATTGTAAGGGTGTAAGTCGAAATTCTGTCCGTGTAACGCTACGCTATTTTTAATCATTGTAAGTTATGTTCAACCTTTTTACATTAATGTCTCGTAGCTAAGTTATTATTATGCTTATTTAAAACGAAGTAATCATGATGTTGGGCTAATTACTAAAATTGGGTAATTGGGCTTTGTACCATAATTGGGGTTTGGACAAAAGAACGACACTTGTGGAAATTAGACTATGGGCTATTAATGGGCTTTATATTTGTTTAACTAAATGATAGTTTGTTAATGTTAATATAAAGATTTACAATTGGGCGTCCCTATAAATTACCATATACACTCAATCGGACACGATGGGCGGGGTATTTATATGTACGAATAATCGTTCATTTAACCGGACACGGGAATGGATTAATAGCCACTAGAATAATTAAAACAGGGGTGAAATTATGTACAAGGACATTTGGTATAATTGATAACAAAATATTAAAACCTTGGGTTACACTCAGTCGACATCCTGGTGTAATTATTAAACAAAGTATTAAAATCTTGTTACAGTTTAAGTCCTCAATTAGTTGGAATATTTAACTTCGGGTATAAGGATAATTTGACGAAGACACTCGCACTTTATATTTATGACTGATGGACTGTTATAGACAAAAACCAGACGGACATATTAAATAATCCAGGACAAAGGACAATTAATCATGGGCATAAAACTAAAATCAACACGTCAAACATCATGATTACGGAAGTTTAAATAAGCATAATTCTTTTATTTCATATTTAATTTCCTTTATTTTATATTTAATTGCACTTCTAATTATCGCATTTTTATTGTTATTTTATTTAAATTGCACTTTTAATTATCGTACTCTTTAATTATCGCAAGTTTATTTTATCGCACTTTTATTATTCGCAATTTCATTATCGTTATTTACTTTACGCTTTAATTTAAGTCTTGTATTTATTTTTAATATTTTACATTTGGTTTTAACTGCGACTAAAGTTTTAAAATCGACAAACCGGTCATTAAACGGTAAAAACCCCCCCTTTATAATAATAATATTACTTATATATATGTATTTGTATTTTTATAAAAGTAAACTAATATAGCGTTAAGCTTTGTTTAAAGATTTCCCTGTGGAACGAACCGGACTTACTAAAAACTACACTACTGTACGATTAGGTACACTGCCTATAAGCGTTGTAGCAAGGTTTAAGTATATCCATTCTCTAAATAAATAAATATCTTGTGTAAAATTGTATCGTATTTAATAGTATTTCCTGCAAAAATTTAATAACTATTTTATATACACCCCGCTGCACATCAAGTATTTTTGGCGCCGCTGCCGGGGAACTCTTAAAAGCCGGAAGCGCAACGCTAATATAAAAAAAAATTTATTTTTAGTTTACTTTTATTAAAATTCGTTTTTGTAAAAAAAAAAAAAAACGTTTTAAATATTCGAAAATATAAAAAGGAAAATAAAAATATAAATATTTTTAGGAGTTTGATAAATATTTAAGTTTTACAAAGTTTCTTTGTTTTTATAAAAACATAAGTTTTATTTAAGTATTTTGTTTTTATTTAAAAACATATAAATATAAAAAAAATATATATATATAAATCTAGTTTTAAGATTTTTATTTATAAAATTATAAAGTGATTCTATTTTTATTTAAGTTTTAAATATAAAGTTTTATTAATACACATATTTAAAAACAGAAAATAAAATAAATAAATAAATAAAGAAAAACGCGTTGAAATTAAACATGTCAGTTGAAATTCTGAACCCCGCGACTCGCGGGGTTTGATGCATTAAATACCGCAACTCGCGGAGGGGACCTGACACACGAACAGGAAGCCCTAATCCTGCATTTATTACGTATTATTATTAATTATTATTATTATTAACCCTAATTATTATTATTATTATAATTAAGTTTATTTTTAATTTAAGTTTTATTTAATTTATATTTTAGTTAAATTAGTTTAATTAAATTGTAAAATTAATAGTTTAATAAAATAAATAATATAAAAATAATATTTTTATAAAAATTGTACTTTTTGCAACTTTTTGTATATTTTTATATTTTGTCCCTTTTCAATCGTTTTAACGTAATATTTGTATTTTTCGCTCATATTTAATTTTAAACTTAGTTTTTGCCATAGTCATTTTTACTCCTAGATTTTTAGGCTTTGCCGTAGAATTCCTTAAGTGCTTTTTCTTTAGACTAAGATTTAGGTGCTTTAGAATTTTGCGACGCCTTTTTAAGTTTTAGTTTCTTTTTAAGTTATTTCCATTTGGGATATAGTTTTTCCTGTAAGCTTTAATATTTTTAGACGACTTTTACTTATGTATCAATTATCATTCCAATTAGTAATTTCAATTTGCGATTATAATTTTAAGTTAGTTGTAGTAATAAGGTTAGGTTAGTCAAGTATTTTTAAGTTTTATAAGTTTCTTTTATTTTTTTCGTCACCTTTTATTTTTCAACCATTTTTCTTTTTCAACCTTTTTCCGACGAACTCTTTTTCTCTCTTATTTCTTGCCATTCTAGTTTTTAGGACATAGATTTTTATTCTACTTCTTATCTAAATTTCTTAAAATTACGAAAATTTATTTTAAGTGGTTAAATTGATAGACATCAAAATTTTCTGGTTCGTAGTAATAGTTAGATTTGTACGTGGACCGGGTTATTGGAGCCAAACAGTCCTCAATTATATTGACCAAACGAATCCTGCCCCTCTGCTGCATCTTTTGGCTATTCGAAACGTGGGCAAAATCAGAAAAGTCTATTGATTGGATAACTTATTATAATTTTTCTTTCCTTTTTAAAACTAATAGGATATTCAGTGAATGCACCGAGCAAGACGTTCACCACCTTTTGTACGTTCACCACCTGTAACTAGATCAAGACATTTAGCAAATATAACCGCCGTTGATTTTTCTTTAGAATCGTCATCCAGTAGACCAAGTACTTCAGTTCAAATTTCCGATAATCCATTTTTTGAACCCGACCTCACAATTGAGAATCCGGAAAATATTCAGGAACGGTTCGTAGATCCTGAACCATTAAACTTTCCTCCGGAGCCACCAATCATTCAAACAGATATTGTTGAGGAACGAACCATTAAATCAGAATCATCTAGTGATACCGATTCAACAAATTCAATTATGGAGAATCTGGAACCTTTAAGTATGGAAGGCCGAATGAGAGCTAAACGCACTGGCCAAGGTCACGCAATTACTCATCCAGACATTAATGCGCCAGATTATGAAATCAAATGACAAATTCTACACATGGTGACTAATCAATGCCAATTTAGTGGTGCGCCGAAGGAAGATCCAAATGAACATTTACGTACCTTTAATAGGATCTGCACACTATTTAAAATCCGAGAAGTGGAGGATGAACAGATATATCTCATGTTATTTCCCTGGACTTTAAAGGGAGAAGCCAAAGATTGGTTGGAATCGTTACCTGAAGGGGCGATCGATACATGGGACGTTTTAGTTGACAAATTTCTTAAACAATTCTTTCCTGCATCTAAAGCCGTAAGACTTCAAGCAGAAATTGTTACGTTTACACAGAAACCAAATGAAACTCTATATGAGGCGTGGACTAGATATGGAAAGTTGTTAAGAGGATGTCCGCAACATGGTTTAGACACCTGTCAAATAGTACAAATATTCTACCAAGGATGCGACATCACTACAAGGAAAGACATAGATATAGCAGCTGGTGGTTCTATTATGAAGAAAACCGAAACTGATGCTTACAAAATTATTGATAACACTGCTTCCCACTCACATGAGTGGCACCAAGAAAAAGACATTGTTAGATCATCTAAAGCAGCTAGAGCCGATTCTAGCCATGACTTAGATTCCATTTCCGCAAAGATAGATGCTGTGGAGAGACGAATGGAAAAGATGACTAAAGATATTCACTCAATACGAATTAGTTGTGAGCAGTGTGGAGGACCACATTTGATAAAAGATTGTCTCAGTATTGAATTAACAATGGAACAAAGAGAGAATATTTCATACATAAACCAAAGGCCTGGAAATAATTATCAGAATAATTATCAACCGCCAAGACCGATTTACAATCAAAACCAGAATTATAACAGAAATATTCCATACAACAACCAACAAGGTCCTAGCAATCAACAAGTATCCAATAATACTTATAATCAGCAAAGACCTAATTTTCAAAACAAACCACCACAACAAACCGATGATAAAAAGCCGAATTTAGAAGATATGATGACGAAGCTAGTTGAAACTCAAACGCAGTTTTTCACATCTCAGAAACAAACCAATGAACAAAATGCTCAAGCATTTAGAAATCAACAAGCTTCTATTCAAAATCTGGAACAAGAAGTGAGTAACCTAGCAAGGTTAATAGGTGAAAGAAAACCGGGAAGTCTACCTAGTGATACAAATGCTAACCCCCGGAGTGAAACAGCTAAAGCCATTACCACAAGAAGTGGTACAACACTTAAACCACCTGAAATACCTGTAACTTCTGATGAAGCCATTCCTACTCCACAAGAACCACAACCTGATCAAGATAAGGAAAAAGAACCAGTAGTTGAAAAGGTTAATGAAGATAACACAGTTAAGGATAAACCTTATGTTAAACCATACCAACCACCACTTCCTTATCCGAGTAAAATGAAGAAAGAGAAACTTGAAGCCGAGCAATCCAAATTCTTGGATATGTTTAAACAGATAAATGTAAATCTTTCTTTCATTGATGTGATTTCAGGAATGCCTAGATATGCTAAATTCTTGAAAGATCTAATTTCAAATAGAAAGAAAATGGAAGAACTCTCGGCTGTTACTATGAATGCTAATTGTTCAGCAGTGCTGTTGAATAAGATACCAGAAAAATTATATGATCCAGGAAGTTTCACAATTCCATGTTTTCTGGGTAGTCTTAGTTCAATAGAAGCATTGGCAGACTTAGGTGCTAGTATAAATCTAATGCCGTATTCACTATACACTAAACTAGACCTTGGAGAATTGAAACCAACCAGAATAAGCATACAACTAGCTGATAGATCAATAAAATATCCTAGAGGGATAATGGAGAACATGCTAGTTAAAGTTGGTACTTTAGTATTTCCAGTAGATTTTGTTGTTTTGGACATGGAAGAAGATTCTCAAGTTCCTCTCATATTAGGAAGACCATTCTTAAACACGGCTAAAGCAATGATAGACGTGTTCGGTAAGAAACTGACCCTAAGTATAGAGGATGAGAGTGTTACCTTTTCAGTTGATAGAGCAATGCAATAACCGCAATCTGCAGATGATACATGTTATTATATTCAAACTATAGATGCACATGCAGAATTATTAGAAGAATTTCCAGAATTACAAGGAACAGGAGAATGTTCTTTAGGAGAAGGTAATGAACCAATTGATGAAGCTGAAATGTTAGCTACACTTATAGCTAATGGATATGAACCAACAACAGAAGAAATTCAAATGCTAAAAGAAGAAGACAGATATCGATATAAATCATCGATAGAAGAACCTCCGAAATTAGAGTTAAAGCCACTTCCAAACCATTTGGAATACGCTTATTTACATGGTGAATCTAAATTACCTGTAATAATATCGTCTTCTCTTACTGAAAATGAGAAATCACAACTCATTTCTGTGTTGAAAGCTCATAAACCAGCCATTGCATGGAAGATTCATGATATTAAAGGAATAAGTCCTTCGTATTGCACACATAAAATCCTTATGGAAGAAGGTCATAAAATGTATGTGCAACGCCAACGAAGACTAAATCCTAATATGCAAGATGTAGTTAAGAAAGAGATTATTAAACTGCTAGATGCAGGTTTAATTTATCCAATCTCTGATAGTCCATGGGTAAGCCCAGTTCAATGCGTGCCTAAGAAGGGTGGCATGACTGTCATTACAAATGAGAAAAATGAGCTTATTCCTACTAGGACTGTAACAGGATGGCGTGTATATATTGATTATAGAAAATTAAATGACGCCACCAGAAAAGATCACTTTCCCTTACCTTTTATAGATCAAATGTTGGAAAGATTAGCCGGAAATAGTTACTATTGTTTTCTAGATGGATTTTCCGGATATTTTCAAATTCCAATAGCACCCGAAGATCAAGAGAAAACCACATTCACGTGCCCTTATGGTACTTTTGCTTACAAACGCATGCCATTTGGACTTTTCAATGCCCCTGCAACCTTTCAAAGGTGTATGATGGCGATTTTTCACGACATGATAGAAGAATGCATGGAAGTATTCATGGATGACTTTTCAGTCTTCGGTGATACATTTAAATCATGTCTAGTTAATCTGGAACGAATGCTAATTAGATGTGAACAATCAAATCTAGTTCTTAATTGGGAGAAATGCCATTTCATGGTTAAAGAAGGCATCGTTCTTGGACATAAAATTTCAAAAGAAGGAATTGAAGTGGATAGAGCTAAAGTAGATGTAATTGCTAAACTTCCACATCCCACCAATGTTAGAGGAGTTAGGAGTTTTTTAGGGCATGCCGGTTTTTACCGACGTTTCATAAAAGATTTTTCTAAAATTGCCACTCCTATGAATAAACTCCTAGAAAAGGATGCGCCATTCATCTTTTCAGATGAGTGTATCAAATCTTTTAATATTCTTAAAGAGAAACTCACTAATGCGCCGATCATGATAACACCAAATTGGAATCTACCATTTGAACTAATGTGCGATGCAAGTGATTTTGCAATGGGAGCCGTTTTAGGACAAAGGATTGAAAAACGATTTCAACCTATATATTATTCTAGTAAGACATTACAAGGAGCACAAACAAACTATACAACTACTGAAAAAGAACTCCTTGCTATTGTCTTTGCTTTTGACAAATTTCGATCATATCTCGTTCTAGCAAAAACGGTGGTCTATACCGACCATTCTGCTCTTAGATACCTATTTTCAAAACAAGATGCTAAACCAAGATTAATCCATTGGATCTTACTCTTACAAGAGTTTGATATTGAAATCCGAGATAAAAGAGGAGCAGAAAATCTCGCCGCTGATCATCTTTCTCGTCTTGAAAATCCCGATTTAGAAGTTCTAAATGAATCAGCCATAAAAGACAACTTTCCTGATGAATATCTATTGAAAATAGATTATAAAGAAATCCCATGGTTTGCAGACTATGCAAACTACTTAGTTTGTGGATTCCTTGAAAAATGATTATCGTACCAAAGACGAAATAAATTCTTCAGTGATATAAAACACTATTTTTGGGAAGATCCACATCTGTTTAAAAGTTGTCCCGATGGAATAATACGCCGATGTGTATTTGGAGATGAAGCTAGTAAAATATTAAACCATTGTCACACAGGACCAACAGGAGGGCATTATGGGCCTCAACTAACAGCAAGAAAAGTTTATGATGCTGGATTCTATTGGCCAACAATTTACAAAGACGCACACCTTCTTTGCAAATCCTATGATGCATGTCAAAGGGCCGGAAAAATAAGTCAACGTGATGAAATGCCACAAAATGTCATCCAAGTATGTGAAGTATTTGACATTTGGGGTATTGACTTTATGGGTCCATTTCCAAAATCTCATAATAATCTATATATACTCGTAGCCATTGATTATGTATCTAAATGGGCGGAAGCACAAGCTCTCCCAACTAACGATGCACGAGTTGTAGTCAACTTTTTAAAACGTCTTTTTGCAAGGTTTGGAACACCGAAAGCTTTAATAAGTGATCGGGGTACTCATTTCTGTAATAATCAACTTGAGAAAGTTCTTAAAAGATATGGAGTAACTCATAAAATCTCCACCGCATATCATCCACAAACAAGTGGACAAGTTGAAAATACCAACCGAGCTTTAAAACGTATTCTAGAGAAAACCGTAGGATCAAATCCGAAGGAATGGTCCATTAAATTGGAGGATGCACTCTGGGCTTTTAGAACAGCCTACAAAACTCCAATTGGAACCACACCTTTTAGACTTGTTTATGGAAAAGCATGTCATCTTCCAGTAGAAATTGAACACAAAGCATTTTGGGCTTTGAAGACATGTAATCTTGATTTACATGAAGCTGGACGTCTACGATTAAGTCAACTAAACGAATTAGAAGAATTAAGACATGAAGCATACGAAAATTCGTTAATCTATAAAGAAAGAACGAAGAAATGGCATGATAAAAGAATCAGAAGTTCAAAAGAATTTAAAGAAGGAGACAGAGTTCTTCTTTTCAATTCACGATTCAAGCTATTTCCAGGAAAATTGAAATCAAGATGGTCTGGACCATTCATAGTCAAAAGAGTTTTCCCATACGGAACGATAGAATTGATAAATTCAAATGGGATTGAATTTAAAGTTAATGGTCACAGAGTTAAACATTACATACATGGTCCAATGGAAGTCAACAACGAAGTTAATCACAATTTCGACACCACAGCTAACTAAGTGTGGGGAGAATCAAGTCTTTAAAGGATAATATGTATTTCTGTTAGAGTTAGATTGTCTGTTTTCGTGTAGTTCTCGAAAATGGAACCCGAATGGTCTTTCCCTAGCAGACCCTAAAGAACTAGTCTTCTCCCCCCATTCTGAATTTTTATTTTTTTTAGGTTTTTACAAAATGAAGACTGCCTGTGAACTAAACCATGGTCTAATGCTACACACTTTGATCACTAAACGTAATAATGACATACTACCGAGTGAAATAGTATCAGTAATCAGAGAAAGAATGGACGGAGTTAGAAAAGAATCCAGATGCGAAGATAATAAGTTACAATTTGGTAAAGGAAAATCAAAATCCGCAGCGAAAAGAAGAGCACGACACCTAGAACGATGTCACAAATGCGGAAAATGGTCACATGGAGGTAAATGTTCAAATAATCAAACCTATTCAAATACCGAATTTGTTACTTTATGCAGAGACGGACCGTTCATATGTTTAGAAGAAAAGACACTGAATGCTCGAGGTTACGCCTATGTAGCCATGGAAAACCAATTAAACCGACTATCTTATGAATGGGATAGATCATATAACTAAGAAATCTATTCCACAGGTATGTCTGTACAGTTTTTATTTTTATTTTTATTTTTAACCTTTTGATAATAAACGCTAATTTGTTCGCTAAAAAGTATTAAATTGGTATTGAATAAAATTAGGTTTGGCGACCGAAATTATTGATATCATTCAAAAAATTTATTACATCACTGCGAAATTTAACGTTTATTCTTAAGGTATAAATATCTTTAAACAATCAACCCAAAATATTTCAAAAATTCGTCATGAGTTAAATTAGGTTTTGGAACCGAAATTACTTTACCGAAAAGAGGGGCGCATATTTTTGATAATATTTGATTGATTAAAGTGGGATAAAAAGACAAAAAGATTTTAAATTTTATTTTTACCATGTTTTTAAAATTAATATTTAAATCTTAAATTAATATTGTAAACTTTGTAAAAACAATATATTTAAAATTGTAAATATTTGAAAAATTAATATAAGTTTGGTGTGAATTTATAATATGAATTTTTAATTTTATGCATTTCAAATTTTAAGTTTGGTGTGAATTTTTAATATTAATTTTGAATTTTATATTTAAGTTGTGTGAATTTAAAAACAAAAATTTACTTTATCTCATTAAGTTAAAAATATGATTTTTAAAATTCGTCGTAAGTTGAAGACTAGGTCTTTGAACCGAAATTGCTTTACCCGAGGGAGGGACGAGAACTTTTATTATCATTGTTTTTAATCTTATTGAATTAAAGTATGCCAAAAACATTAAAAAAACCCAAAAATCTTAGCTTTTAAAACAATCGCTACAAAATGACAAATTTTAAAATTTTGTCGAAGGACGGACTAGGACATCGATCCGAAACGACCTCGTCCAAAATACAAAGGAAACAAAATTTTAAAATTAAGTACTTAATTGTTTTATAAGTTATTGATTATATAAAAAAAAAATATCAAACTCTGCGACTCGCGGAGTTTGAAGGGTTATTCACCGCGACTCGCGGGAGGACCGGATTACAGAAAAAAAAATAAGAGCTGAACCAGCTCATTCCACACAAAACCCACAGAAAAAAACTACGAACATACTGCCGCAAAAACACGAAAAACACCCCCAAAAATCACAATTTTTAACCGTTAATCACCAAATTTTTTACTAAAATCATGTTGAGAAGGATGCTATCTAGGAATTACTCAAGAAAAACGGTAAATTTCTACACCTAAACACCATTTAATCCGAAATTTGGTGTTCTTGAGCAATTTTTTCCCAATTTGATTTTGATGCTTTTTAGTGTAATTAGGCTTAAATTGTTTATGTATTATGCTTGTATAACCTAGATTGATGCTGTTTAACATGATTAGAAGCCTTAAACTTCAAATTTAGAGTAATCTAGGGTTTGTGTTCTTGAGCAAATTTGAGGCTTTTTGATATAAACAGGTTATGGCCGATTTTTGTCATGAATTGTTGCTAAATTAAGTAGTGTAACATGTTTAGGTAGTTAAATGATCCAAACTTTGAGCCTAAACATGATTTTGAGAATTAAAGTGGACTTTTTCAAGTCTAAAAATTCATGAACTTGATTTTTGAAAGATAATGCCATTTGAGACTTGTTTAATTGCTAGTAATGATTATTTTGACATGTTATTTGAGTTGAATGCTTATGAACTTGGCGAACATTTTCGTATATGCTTATTTGAAAAAGTGTAAATTTGATAAAAATGTGAAAATGAGCTTAAGTTTGATATAAATTGATCATGTCATTGTGATTATTTTGATTAATGATTTTGCTGACACTAATGCATATTTGGATGCACAAAAAATTGTGTTTGATGTGTTTTGCAGACTGAAAGGGGTGAATCTTCATCCCAAGCCCGCAATGCTCCTGCTGAGAATGTGGAACAACAAGAGGTGGATAACTACTACAAGCAGGATATACCTCATCCAGTCATGACCTTTTCTGATATGCACTTGGAAGAGTTGCACCCGAACCTGAGATTTGACAGACTTTGGATAGATTATCCAAAATATCAAAGGGGTTTGCATACTCTTCATTCTAAGGTTGTTGAGGTACCGAGGGTCATAGAATGGGGACCCTTAGAAGCTGTAGAATTGGCAGGGCCAATTAGGGAATTACTTGTACAGAGGTATGGTAATTCTTCTTTTAATGACTGGGTACGTTTATTCACCATGCGTAGACCTGTATATAAAGTATGGTGTGAAGAATTGTTATGTAGTATAGAGTTAAATGATCGGGTAGCTAGTTTAACTGATCGTTCTTTTATTAGATTTTTGTTAGGCGGTTCGATGCGCCACATGTCTTTACTGGACATGGCTCAGGCTTTACGTATATATACGCCTGAGGAGTTAGCATCTGCCGATTGTAGAGGGTTGATACTAAACGGTAGAAAGATAGATGAAAATTTTGATACACACGGTGTGTGGAGTCAAATGACAAGCCATCACCGTTTCAAAGGGGGAAATTACTCTTATTTGGATATAGATAGAGCCGAATTAAGAGTGATTCATAGGTTTTTAGCTAATTCGATTACACAAAGGGGTAAGAACAAGGAAAAAGTAAATGAACAGGATTTGTTTTACCATATGTGTATTCGAGACCCACAAAGCGCTGTAAGTATACCGTATTGTGTGGGTTATTATTTATCAGCTATGGTTCGGGGGATGCGACCGCATAGCATAATAGGAGGTGGTATTTTTATTACTTTGCTTGGTGAATATCTCGGTGTGGATATAAGTCGGGGGGGATTATTAGTAGAAGAACCGGAACCCCGCGATACTATAGGTTTAAATGTATACCATGGTGCGAAAGTTTTGAAGAGGCGAAATAACGCCGCAGTACAATACCATGGTAGACATCCACAGGTGGAGAGAAACCAACAGCAAGGTAATGTAGGAGGGGGGAATGAGATGCAAGAAATGCAAAGGTTTATAGCTTCTCAGGAATACGAAAATGCTAGACAGAGAGCATTTGAAGATTGGCAAGTTCATCAGAACCAAATCATAGCTCATTGCCAACATATAGGTAGAAACTATATTCCTACACCGAAACCCATCTTCCCTCCCTGGACTATAGAGATGCAACCACCGTATCCTACGTATAACCCTGCCGAAGCATTCTATAGCACCTATGGTTATGCCTGGAACCCCTATTGGTACCAGTATCATCCCTAGTATACTTATTTTTTTTTTTTTTTTTTGTAATTCGTAATTATTGATACGTTTAATGCTTTTGTTAATATTGTAATCATTTTTATAATTATCTAACTTTTATTCTTAGATTTTAATAATTTTTGAATGTGGGGTAATATACCAAACTTCAAAAATATGTATATATGTTTGCAGTTTATCTTATGTACACAACAGGGTAAAACAACGCATTTTCAAAGACTGGCATTAAGTTCAGCAAAAGCAACTAATTTTGACGACAAGATGCAAAATATATGTGAAATAACAACAAGACGGAATGAACAAATGATGTGCACCATTTATTATTCAGCAAACAAACGCCAATATATTTGGAAACTTTGGTAAAAATTTAATCATTTTCACACAAATCACCCTCAATAATTTAAATTGTTACTGATTTCTTGCAAATGAGGGCATTGCAAGATCTTAAGTGTGGGAAGGGGTTAAATTCTTTCGGATTTTAAAATTTTTATCTTAAACACTTGGTTACCATTAAAAATACTAGTAAAGCAGTAGTTGTATTAGAATCTAGTGCTCTCTGATAATAAAGAACAGCCCTGGTCTTATATACTGACTACCCAATTCTAGTAAAATTTTTCAAAATTTTCAATTAAATGAACTAAAAATCATGTTTATACATATTTATGAACGATAAAACTAGGTTTTAACACCGAAATTATTGTTACCTCAAAAAGGACATAAATTGAGAAACAAACCAAAATGTTAAAATTCATTTAAAATGGAATAGAGGACGATAAAAAGGAAAATAAAAGCCAAGTGTGGGAAAATTTACCAAGTTATCTTAAACATATGTCACATATATCTGTAACAAATAACTGAAAATACTTTTGCTTTGGACTAAACTAAACTGTTTTACCCGATGAAAGAAAAGAAGAGATGGATCTACACGATGAATCAATTCCATCATTAAAAGGAAGTAAAGTCTTCCGAAAAAGACACGCGCTTCTTGATCTAGGTCATGAAGTTGTCGTCCAGGCCAGCTGTAGGTTGACGAAAAATCCAGAAAAGTCATCACTAAAATCAGCAGGAAATCCACGGACCTCAGCATTAAACAGGGTCGCCAAGTGGTCAGATTTATCCTAACCATGAGAAGGATTTATCTCGTACAATGGGGGGCACCATGCAAATTAGCTGGATAAAACTAATGAATCAGATCCCCAGAAAGGATAATCTCCTTAAAGATTAAAAATCAGCTTTTAAGACTGATATTACTCAATCCTAGAGATTGACCTTAAAGATTGAGAATTCAAACTCATGGAATTCAATGATATCTAAACTCGAGCTTGAACGAGAAAATATTTTGATCAAAATTACAAACCGATTTGTTTTCTGAAAACCCTATTTTCAATGCGTTCATTACCATTGAACGTAAAATCCTAGGAATTCACCTGGAATTCATTAGGTCACCTGAACCAAATCGGGTATCAACCGTAAGAACGGTGGTTGCATAGCATGGTCAAAGACAGGACCTTGTGCCATACCGAAAAATTATAAGGGTGAGCTTTACTATTGCTCCTACCAAGGATATTAATTGCGTCCAACACGTTATAGACCATAATTAAAAGCATGTCAGGGGACATTGCCTTAACAGTTTCTTGTTCATCGCTTTCCTTTACAACCGGATGGTAGTTTACCGAAAAGGTAATATACGGGACAAGTAAACTGGACGTGTTGCTTTCCAAATACAAGGTTAGCAAGTGGGTGACACAAAACCATAAGTTTTGAGCTAAAATTTTCAAATCTGAAACCCACCAAACCCACAAAAATATTTTGCAAACACCGGTAAAGGGTTATCCCGGAAAACTTATCTAGGGTAAAAACTAGATTTAATTTTCAAAAGATCAAATGTTTTCATAAAGATCCAATTTCCTTAATGGATCTAAATTTTTATAGTCATGTGGGACTGTAAACCATATCGTTACTACCATTGTTCATACCACCGTATAGAAAATCACTGATGTACAAAGTGTGAAAAATAAAGAAGTGATTCTAGTATTTCAAGACGATATTGCTTGAGGACAAGCAACGCTCAAGTGTGGGAATATTTGATAATGCTAAAAACGAACATATAATTCATAGCATTATTCCTCAAGAAAGACAAGCTTTTAGTTGCAATTGTTCTATTTACAAGTAATATTCGTTTAAATAATAAAAGGTGAAGACAAAAGACAGATTCGACGAATTGAAGACGCAAACGACCAAAAAGCTCAAAAGTACAAAAGACAATCAAAAAGGTTCCAATTATTGATAAGAAACGTCTCGAAATTACAAGAGTACAAGATTCAAAACGCAAAGTACAAAATATAAAATTGTACGCAAGGACGTTCGAAAATCCGGAACCGGGACCAGAGTCAACTCTCAACGCTCGACGCAACGGACTAAAAATTACAAGTTAACTATGTATATAAATATAATATAATATATAATTAATTATATTAATTATATATATATTATATTTATAAATAAAAACCGTCGGCAGAGAAAGACTCCAAAGTTGTGAGCTGTGATTTCAATCTCCGCGACTCGCGGAGTTTGAAGGCAAAAATGCAGCGAGTCGCGGAGCCCCAAAAGTCAAAAATCCCTATAAAAGCAACCGAATTCTGATCGCAAATCATCATCTTTTTTCTCCTCATTCATACGTAAAATATATATATATATTTATAATTTATATTTTAATTTTAATTATAATTATAATTATAATAATAAGGGTATGTTAGCGAATATTGTAAGGGTGTAAGTCGAAATTCTGTCCGTGTAACGCTACGCTATTTTTAATCATTGTAAGTTATGTTCAACCTTTTTACATTAATGTCTCGTAGCTAAGTTATTATTATGCTTATTTAAAACGAAGTAATCATGATGTTGGGCTAATTACTAAAATTGGGTAATTGGGCTTTGTACCATAATTGGGGTTTGGACAAAAGAACGACACTTGTGGAAATTAGACTATGGGCTATTAATGGGCTTTATATTTGTTTAACTAAATGATAGTTTGTTAATGTTAATATAAAGATTTACAATTGGGCGTCCCTATAAATTACCATATACACTCAATCGGACACGATGGGCGGGGTATTTATATGTACGAATAATCGTTCATTTAACCGGACACGGGAATGGATTAATAGCCACTAGAATAATTAAAACAGGGGTGAAATTATGTACAAGGACATTTGGTATAATTGATAACAAAATATTAAAACCTTGGGTTACACTCAGTCGACATCCTGGTGTAATTATTAAACAAAGTATTAAAATCTTGTTACAGTTTAAGTCCTCAATTAGTTGGAATATTTAACTTCGGGTATAAGGATAATTTGACGAGGACACTCGCACTTTATATTTATGACTGATGGACTGTTATGGACAAAAACCAGACGGACATATTAAATAATCCAGGACAAAGGACAATAAATAATCCAGGACAAAGGACAATTAACCATGGGCATAAAACTAAAATCAACACGTCAAACATCATGATTACGGAAGTTTAAATAAGCATAATTCTTTTATTTCATATTTAATTTCCTTTATTTTATATTTAATTGCACTTCTAATTATCGCATTTTTATTGTTATTTTATTTAAATTGCACTTTTAATTATCGTACTCTTTAATTATCGCAAGTTTATTTTATCGCACTTTTATTATTCGCAATTTCATTATCGTTATTTACTTTACGCTTTAATTTAAGTCATGTATTTATTTTTAATATTTTACATTTGGTTTTAACTGCGACTAAAGTTTTAAAATTGACAAACCGGTCATTAAACGGTAAAAACCCCCCTTTATAATAATAATATTACTTATATATATGTATTTGTATTTTTATAAAAGTAAACTAATATAGCGTTAAGCTTTGTTTAAAGATTTCCCTGTGGAACGAACCGGACTTACTAAAAACTACACTACTGTACGATTAGGTACACTGCCTATAAGCGTTGTAGCAAGGTTTAAGTATATCCATTCTCTAAATAAATAAATATCTTGTGTAAAATTGTATCGTATTTAATAGTATTTCCTGCAAAAATTTAATAACTATTTTATATACACCCCGCTGCACATCAATGCTAGTTGCCAAATGATGGTTCCCACATATGTTAGGTGACTCACATGGGCTGCTAAGAGCTGATCATTGGAGTGTATATACCAATAGTACATACATCTAAAAGCTGTGTATTGTACGAGTACGAATACGGGTGCATACGAGTAGAATTGTTGATGAAACTGAACGAGGATGTAATTGTAAGCATTTTTGTTAAGTAGAAGTATTTTGATAAGTGTCTTGAAGTCTTCCAAAAGTGTATGAATACATATTAAAACACTACATGTATATACATTTTAACTGAGTCGTTAAGTCATCGTTAGTCGTTACATGTAAATGTTGTTTTGAAACCTTTAGGTTAACGATCTTGTTAAATGTTGTTAACCCATTATTTATTATATCTAAAGAGATGTTAAATTATTACGTTATCATGATATTATGATATATTAATATATCTTAGTATGATATATATACAGTTAAATGTTGTTACAACGATAATCGTTACATATATGCCTCGTTTCGAAATTCTTAAGTTAGTAGTCTTGTTTTACATATGTAGTTCATTATTAACACACTTAATGATATACTTAATTATCATTTTATCATGTTAAACATAGTGTATCAATATCTTAATATGATTCATATGTATTTAGTAAGACGTTGTTATAACGATAATCGTTATATATATCGTTTCGAGTTTCTTAATTCAATAAACTCATTTTTATGTATATCACTCATTGTTAATATACTTAGTGAGATACTTACTTATCATAATCTCATGTTAACCATATATATATATCCATATATATATCATCATGTAATTTTTACAAATTTTTAACGTTCGTGAATCGCCGGTCAACTTGGGTGGTCAATTGTCTATATGAAGCACATTTCAAATAATCAAGTCTTAACAAGTTTGATTGCTTAACATGTTGAAAACATTTAATAATTTAAATATACCAATTTCATTTAATATATATAAACATGGAAAAGTTCGGGTCACTACAGTTACGACTGACACGTCCGGGGCGTAAGTCAAGGTTTCGATGGGAAAAAATGTCAAAACACGTGTCGAGCTGTGATTGGTCCACTTTTTTGAATGTTGGGCAACGTCTATCTGTTTGAATTTCTATTTTTTTAACTATTGTACTTTTCTCTATATAAACCCATTTCAAACATACATTTTTAACACACCAAAACATAATATTCTCTCATTTTTATACTTTCAATTATATATAAATATGTCATCGTATTTACTTAATTCTGAATCTGATTCGGAAGACAAGCAATTATTGAACTAATTCAAGAATTAGAAGATGAAGATTCTGAAGTCAATTTTGAGCGTGTACCAAGAAATCGAATTTATATTCCAAGAGATCGTGAGAAAGCCGCACGAGAATTATGGAATGATTATTTTAGTTAGACGCCTATGTTTCTGCCACATATATTTAAAAGGCATTTTCGTATGCAGATTCAATTATTTCTTCGAATATTGCAAGCTATTTCTAATTGTCATGATATTATTGAGCATTTTAGATATTTTACCAAACGTTTTGATGCTATCGGTAAGCCAATTTTTACTATATTACAAAAATGTACTTCGGCTTTATGTCAATTGATGTCTAGAACAGCCGCCGATATGTTTGATGAATATTTAAAAATGAGTGAGTCGTCCTCAATACTTTGTTTAGACAACTTTTGTAAATGTATTATCACTTTATACAAACCTCACTACATGAGAACTCCAAATGCATATGATGTTGCCCAGTTATATAGTAAACTTGAGGAGAAACATGATTTCAAGTGTATGCTCGGGAGTATTGATTGTATGCATTGGTAGTTAAAGAATTGATACGTTGCTTTGAAGGAATAATACTGTGACGACCCGGAAATTTTCGACCAAATTTAAACTTAATCTTTATATGATTTCGACAAGATAAGCAAAGTCTGTAATGTTGAGTCTCGAAAATTTTGGAACTATGCTCATGTATTCATTTAACCTCAACCAAGTTCCGACGATTCACGAACGATTATATAAATGGATATGAATGTATATATTATAACTTGAAAACGTTAACGAAGTATTAAATGTATAATACTTTACATTAAATGTATTTGTCTTAATATATGCTTAATATATTCATCTACAGAATTAGAAGATAATACCAATGATTGAATTAATAGATATTTTAACATTTATAAATTCCGTAGGTATTGCAATATTATTATAAGTCTTTGTTGAGAGATCCACCTTGAATTAGGAAATCTTTCCATCTTTGACTGTATTTGAATTAAATATATAAATAACTTGCAACGTGTATTTAAAACGTGTTTATATATATTTAAAAAGTATATATGGGTTTCGAATTAATTAGTAAACGATACTAGTAGTGGATTACTGATTCGATTGATATTTAAATAAGTTAAATTGAACTTATAAACGTTTTCAATATAATAGAACTTTGATGTTAAAAGAATGTAATTTAGATGTAAAACGTTTCAATATTTTTAATATACTTTAATAGATATTAAGCATGTTTTGTCTCATGTGAAGATTGCTAAAGACTTTGTGTGCTATTTGGACTTTGCTGCTTTTGGAGTCCGCATTTTATCATTTATATCATTGCATTAAAACAATTTAGTTTACATTTACTTTTGTTAATGATTTAATTGTAATGACTTAATACATTCCGCTGCGTTAATACATTGGTTTTTAATTAAAATGTCTCATATAGAGTCGTTCTCGCTTTACACTTGTGTTATGATATTTGTTAGTCACATATTACCCCTGGTTCTATTTAGGGGGTGTGAACTTCGTGTAATATAGTTTAATTTTTGATAAAGGTACGAGTCACGAAACGTAGAATGCAAGTTATTAAAGCATACGAAGTAACGTTCGAAAATTCGGAGCCGAGACATAAACCGAGCATCAGCGCGTGAGTCAACGGACCAAAAAAACAAGTCAACTATGCACATGAATATAATATAATATATATATAATTAATATAAATTATATATATATTATATATATAATAATATGTCGACAAACAAGAAAACAAAATAAAATGAGCTGGACCAGCTGGCCATGCGATTGCATGAGAAATGCACTAAAACCCCATGCACTTGCATGAGCCATGCGAGTGCATGAGAAATGCACTAAAACCCCATGCACTCGCATGTGCATCAGATTACAAAAATTTGTCTATAAAAGGCCAGTTTCTGCTCTAGTTTTTTACACAATTTCATATCACTCTGCTCTATATACATATATATTAAAATTATTATTATTATTATTATTAAAATTATTATTATTATTATTATTATTATTATTATTATTATTATTATTATTATTATAATTAATATTATTATTAATCTTATAGTTAGGAGTATTATTATTAGTATTATTATACATAAAATATTACGACGAGGTTATGCCCAAACGATTTCAAAATAAGCTTTTTGAGCGCGATAGAGCTAAGGAAATTATGGGTTATAGCTATGGAGGTTATGGGTATTGCTTGGGGGTTATGATCATGAGTCAAAGGTCAACCTAGCATTTATCATTTTCACTGCGTCTATGTACTTTCCTGCATTATTGAATCACAATATTGATACGTGAGCATTCATATCTTATCTTTTATATATTTAATAGTGTATCCATGTCTAGTGCTCGAGTATATATGTTTATGCATACTTATATGCTTTAATTTTGTCGTTAGATAGTTTATGATGAATCACGAATTTGATACATATGTTATTGATATAAGATATATGATATGCATGTCATTGAAAAGCTGTCGAAAAATTAATAACTTTTTATTTAGAAATCGTGTGTTTTCGAGAAACAGATTAAAAGTTACGGTCAACTGAATTATGATTAATATTAATTGAAATTGTGTTTGAAACTGTAAATTGATATTTAAACAACTTGTTTATGAGATTGATAAATTGAATTTCCAAATATTATTAGTCGAGTAAATGAATTCTTAATGAATTCTTATATAAGGCACGTCTCGTTGAACAATTGTCAAAGTTGACTGTCTTATCATGTTTTAAAGCTTTATAAACACTATAATCTGATTTTACAAGTATTGGAAAACTATGTGAAATAATAAAATATTTTTGATTGCCATGATAATTCAAATATAATATAGCTCCTGAAATAAATAATATTTTGAGTTTGATAAACTATAAATTCTTTCAATTATCAAGACTTATACTATGTTAATAAACATGTATAGATTTAAAGATCATATTGGGTCAGGTTGTAACGACCCGGATTTTTCCGATCGTTTTATACTTATGAGATTAATATTTACATAAACTAAACCTTACCAACATGATAAGCAATCTAAATTGTTGAGACTTATGTTTTTGAAAAGAGTTTTACACAACGGTTGACCGTCCAATTTGACCGATGATATCACGAACTATATAACATATGATAATTATACGTTTGTGTATATATATGTATTTATATGTATTTAACATGATCTAAGGATGATTTAACATCTCATTGTATACTAATAACAATAAGTTATAAGTATACTTTGAGACTACTCACTTAAGCTTTCAAAACGATAACTATACGTAACGTTCTTTGACATATATACTTGTAACCTATAATGCTTATACAAGTATCATATAAATATGTATTTAATCACTTTTAAAGGACTTAAATACATAAAACAATATAAGTATATTCACAAAAGATAGATATATTTGAATTCTCGTTCCGATTTCTCAATATTTGTATATGTATATCTAGGGTATATGTACCCGTATCATACCTAGCTTCTATACGTATTTACTATTGGTATATACACATCAAATCAACACCCAAATCAGCCATATTACTACCCTAGATATGAGGTAACTAAGATTTGTAAGCTAGTATGGATATTATTACAAAATAACAAACTAAGAACTTGTCCTTGTCCCCCCCATTCACGTTTTTAAGGACCATCACCCATATCATTTCTAGTTCATCATCTCACTTCCAATTACCCTCTAACTCACCTACTTGAAAGCCATAAGAAACCCACATCAATTCAGTAAGTAACCATGAAGATCTAGCTTCAAAAACAAGCCTTAATCATCATAAGAAATTCCTTTCAAGAACACTTCAATAATCCTTCCAAGTATACAAGTTTACTTCCAACCTTTTGATCTAACTCCACCACTCTTTGATTCCAAGATTATTTCTTATCTCTTGCAGTAACTTTGTCCAAGTAACTTGAGGTAGTAACCTTGTTCATAATCTTATTCAATTCATATTCATATAGCTATCTTATTTTGTGTTATAAAATTTTAATAACAAGAACATAGTTTGAATGATTTCAAACTTGTTCACAAACTAAATATATCCTTCTAACTTGACTTTTAAAACTCTTCAAGACCTGTAATATATCATAATGATATGCTAACTTAACAAGATACAACTTGTTTTTACAAAGAACACCTTAAAACTGAATCTACATCGTTGGAGTGCAACCGGGACTGTTTTGGGTTGGATAATTAAAAACCATCTTAAACTTTGAATTGGAAGCTTATATTCTGGAAAAATGATAGTTCTTATGAATATGTTAATATATAAAAATCTCATGGTGTAACTCAAAGTGTAAGTATTTTTGTAAAAAAATGATCATCTAGATGTTGTTTTTACAACGGAAATGATCACTTTCATAAGATTCACCAAAGTTTGACCTATAACATGTGATTTCGAATGCAAACTAAGGTATTTACAATTCATATTCATAAATAATGACTCGATCCAAGGAAGTGGCAAGTTGAACCAACAAAAACGGAGTTATATTGAAGAAACTACGGCTAAAACAAAATTGGGTATCCGAAACTAGTTTAGCTACGAAATTAATTGGAGTAAAACTAAACTAATCATATCTTTTCTAATTAATATGATATTTTATATATATTTACTTATGATTTGATTTTATGTATTTCAGGACCACTCGTAAACAACACGAGAAGATTAATTATATGACCTCATGATTGTACGCAACACGTCATTTGACAATACGGTACTTTATGTACGCAACACGTCATTTGAGAACATGGTACCATGGGTTGAGATTAATTCTGATCAATACGAATACGATGGGGTCTTTATTTATTTTATTGAGCAACTAATTGTGGACCACTAACATTGGACTGCTAACTACGGACTAATAGATATTAAAAGTATTATAAGTATATATGTAACGATTATTTGAAAAGAAAATATGTTAATATATTATATATATGGTTAGGTTCGTGATATCTATCAGTGATCAAGTTGTGTTAAATATCTTCAAAGCAAAAGTGAGTATATAGTCCCACTTTTAAACTCTAAATATTTTGGGATGAGAATACATGCATTTTATGATTTACGTTATGGACACAAGTGATTAAAAAATATATATTCTACGTTGAGTTGTACCACTGGCATACTTCCCTGTAACTTGGTAACTACTATTTACATGCGGTATTGTAAACGCGAATCCTGTTGATAGATCTATCGGGCCTGACAACCCCAACCGGACTGGACGACCAGTATTCAACGGTTGCATAGTACTTCGTTTCGGTAACTATACTTGGTACGGTGTAGTGAGATTTCATAATAAAGGGAATATGCGACGTTGATTAAATGTTAAGTATGGTTATCAAGTGCTCAACCACTTAGAATATTTTTATTAAAACGTTTATGTATATGAAATCTTGTGGTCTATATTTATAACGCTGCCGGCATTAAACCTATATCTCACCAACTTTATGTTGACGTTTTAAGCATGTTCATTCTCAGGTGATAAGTGGAAGCTTCT
Organism: Rutidosis leptorrhynchoides; assembly: GCF_046630445.1. NCBI lineage: Eukaryota > Viridiplantae > Streptophyta > Magnoliopsida > Asterales > Asteraceae > Rutidosis > Rutidosis leptorrhynchoides. The sequence continues at coordinate 48,247,935 of NC_092335.1, read as the reverse complement.
GCTGCATTATGCCGAATTTAAGCAGGATTTGGAGTATGAATATTTGTGTCAAAAATAAAACTGCATATCAGAAGATTTGTAATGTGAAATATGTTGGAAATCGTATTGTTATTATCAAATGTAAAGTTTGTAAAACTAAGATTATCGCTAAACGATAATCATTATTATGCTGTTTGAACCTTTGATTATAATAAAGGTTATGGTTTGTATTATAGAAACGTATGAAGATTTTGAAAAATGTCACATATAGAGGTCAATACCTCGCAATGACACCAATGAGTACGTGACGTTTATATTCGATATGAACGGGACGCTTCAGGTGGTATCAGAGCGTTGGTCTTAGAGAACTAGAAAATTTGCATTAGTGTGTCTTATCGAGTTTGTCAGGATGCATTAGTGAGTCTGGACTTTGACCGTGTTTGATTTCGAAAACTATTGCTTATCCTTGTTGGTTAAAAATTAATATGTAAATATTATGTGGTACTAACTTGCTAGTTGTTGTGTGATAAATGTCTGGCTTAGAACTTGTTATCACATTCAGAGACTCCGAACCAGAATCCTCAGATATTGTTCCAGTCATTAACCTATCCGATGATGAAAATGACACCTTTGGGGAAGACTCACAATTTCTGGATGAATCAATTGAAGAGGAACCGGAAAGTGATCCTGAGGAGAAAGAAATACAGGAAATTACGAAAGACAAGTTCGAACGAGGAAACAAACGAAAGGCTACTGAATTGGAAAATCCAAATCCCGAGTTTAGTGAGGATGTTATGGCACCAACTCCACCAGACACTTCCACCCATATTCCCGCTATTCCTATTAGTTTTATCCCGGCATCCAGTTCTTCAGCCCCTCAGCCAAAACGTAGGGAGATAGCCAGGATAACCTTTAAGCGATTTCTTTGAACACAAACGTTTTGGGATATAGGCTAAATGATGCACTGTTATTTTAAACCATGGGATCATATAACGTTTTGTATAATATTACTAGTGTGGCTTGCTTGATGTTTGATGTAAGATAAGCATATGTAAAATAGTGAAGTATGAAATGCAATAATTTTCCACGGTTGAGTATTATTTGGGTGGTAGTAATTGATTTCCGTACTAAACTATTAAGTATGAACTTTAACGGGTAGGTACTACCCTAGATATAATTATAAAACGCTAATAAGAAGAAAAGGCTTTTATAATAATAATTGGTTCATATTATTAATAAGCTACGATGTACTGTAAATACACACTACATCTATAATATTCCATGTGAATAATTATTTTTTTCATTCTTATTGAATAATATGGCGCGATTGAACCGAATGACGGAACAAGAAATCGAGGAACTCATCAATCAGCGAGTGAACGATAGAATGTTATGGGTCGAGGCTGCAAGAGGTGCTGCAGTTAACCCAAATCCTTGTGTGGGATGCACCTACAAAACTTTTCATTGCAAGCCCTCATCATTCAGTAGAACAGAAGGACCGGTCGGTTTAACCAGGTGGATCGAAAAGATTGAGTCTGTGTTTAAAATCAGTGGTTGTATTGAGAAGGACATGACCAAGTATGCATCGTGCACCTTACAGGATAGTGCACTCACGTGGTGGAAAAACTATGTGAAAGCCGTAGGAGGATATGTAGCTTATGATACTCCATGGGAAGAATTCAAAACAATGCTAATCAACGAGTATTGTCCAAGGAACGAGGTTAGGAAGTTGGAAGCTGAACTACGAAACCTGAAAGTTGTTGGTAATGAACTTACCAACTACAATCAGCGATTCATGGAATTAGCTTTGTTATGTCCCGAATTGGTACCAATCGAAGAACGGAAGATAGAACTGTACAAAGATGGTTTACCTAAAATGTCAAGGCAAATGTTACAGCATCGAAACCCAAGACTATTCACGAAGCCATCACCATGGCAAAGGAGTTGATGGACCAGATTATTCTGGATAAGAACACCGATGTCAAGACATCGGAAAATAAAAGAAAGTGGGAAGGTAATCATCAACAATCCAACAAGAAACAAGAAACCACGCAAGGTGCGGGTAGTGGTTCAAGCTCAAGTTACAAGGGACGAAATCCTTTATGTAACAGATGCCACAAACATCACTCTGGTTATTGTAATGTGGTATGCAACAATTGTAATCGAAGGGGTCATCTTGCTGAAGATTGTAGCGTTCCCGTTACAATTACAAATGATACCAAGACTCCTGCCACCAACGCAAATAGAACTACCTTAGCCACTGTTACTTGTTATGGGTGTGGGAAACAGGGTCATTATAAGTGCCAGTGCCCGAATCCAGAGAAGAATAATGGACCTGCACGTGGAAGAGCATTTATTATTAATGCTAGAGAGGCGTGTGAAGACCCGGAGCTTGTTACGGGTAAGTTTACCATTAATAACTTATCAGCATCTATTATATTTGATACTGGTGCCGATAGAAGTTATATGTATAGAGACTTTTACGCTAAATTGAATTGTTCATCATTACCTCTAGATGCTAAGTACACGATTGAGTTAGCTAATGGTAAACTAACTAAAGCCGATAAAATTTGCCGTGATTGTAAAATAAATCTAGCCGGAGAAACATTTAAAATTGATTTAATACCCGTAGAATTAGGAAGTTTTGATGTAATAGTCGGCATGGACTGGATGTCCAAAATAGGAGCTGAAGTTGTGTGTGCCAAGAAGGCAATTCGTATTCCTCGAAAGGATAAAATGCCAGTAATGATTTATGGAGAGAAGAGTAACTCAAAGTTAAAACTCATTAGTTATTTGAAAGCTCAAAAGTGTTTGAAGAAAGGGTACTATGCTATCCTAGCACATGTTAATAAATTCGAAACGAAAGAAAAAGAGAAGTGCATCAACGACGTGCCTGTGGCAAGAGATTTTCCTGAAGTCTTTCCGGAAGAGTTGCCGGGATTACCTCCATTTAGATCTGTAGAATTTCAAATAGATCTAGTACTAGGAGCTGCACCAGTGGCTTGTGCTCCATACAGACTTGCACCGTCTGAGATGAAAGAGTTACAAAGCCAGTTACAAGAATTACTGGACCGTGGATTCATTCGACCGAGCACTTCACCGTGGGGAGCTCCAACTTTATTTGTTAAAAAGAAAGATGGATCTTTTAGGATGTGTATAGATTACCGAGAATTAAATAAGTTAACTATCAAGAATCGGTATCCACTACATAGAATTGGCGACTTATTTGATCAACTGCAAGGATCATGTGTTTACTCGAAAATCGACCTAAGACCGGTCTATCATCAACTACGCGTCAAAGAAGAAGATATTCCAAAAACTGCTTTCCAGACACGCTACGGTCATTATAAATTTTTAGTCATGCCGTTTGGATTAACGAATGCGCCAGCTGTATTCATGGACCTCATGAATCGAGTTTGTAGTCCGTATCTAGATAAGTTTGTTATTGTTTTCATTGACGATATTCTCATCTATTCCAAAAATGAGCAAGAGCATGAGCAGCATTTAAGGTTGATATTAGAATTGTTAAGAAAAGAACAGCTATACGCTAAATTTTCTAAGTGTGCTTTTTGGTTGAAAGAAGTGCAATTTTTTGGTCACGTTGTTAGTAGCAAAGGAATTTAGGTTGATCCAGCTAAAATTGAGGCCATTGAAAAATGGGAGACTCCTAAGACACCAACACAAATACGTCAATTTTTGGGTTTAGCTGGTTATTATAGAAGGTTTATTCAAGATTTTTCCCGAATAGCTAAACCATTAACAGCGTTAACGCAAAAAGGGAAGAAGTATGAATGGACTTCTGAGCAGCAGAGTGGATTTCAATTACTGAAGAAGAAGTTGACTACAGCGCCTATTTTATCGTTACCTGAAGGGAACGATGATTTTGAGATATATTGTGACGCTTCGCGACAAGGTTTTGGTTGCGTCCTTATGCAACGAAAGAAAGTTATTGCATACGCATCCCGACAATTGAAGATTCACGAGCGAAATTATACGACGCATGATCTAGAACTGGGAGCAGTCGTGTTTGCATTAAAGATATGGAGACACTACTTATATGGGGTTAAATGCACTGTGTTTACCGATCATAAAAGCCTTCAACATATTTTCGATCAGAAATAGCTGAACATGAGGCAACGTAGGTGGGTCGAGCAGATAAACGACTATGATTGTGAAATTCGCTATCATCTCGGGAAAGCGAACGTGGTGGCCGACGCTCTAAGCAGAAAGGAACGGGAACCAATTCGAGTACGAGCGATGAACATAAAAATTCGCATGAATCTCAACTCACAAATCAAAGAGGCTCAACGAGAAGCTCTTACTAAAGAAAACATAGGAAATGAAATAATAAAGAAGTATGAGAAGCAACTCGTTATACGGGAAGACGGAAATCGATATTTTGCAAACCGTATTTGGGTACCGAAGTTGGGTGGATTAAGGAAGTTGATATTGAATGAGGAGCATAAGACAAGATACTCGATACATCCTGGAGTTGGAAAGATGTACCAAGATCTTAAGACGCATTATTGGTGGCCTAATTTAAAGACAGACGTTGCAACATATGTTGGGGAATGTTTAACTTGTTACAAAGTTAAAGCAGAACACCAGAAGCCGTCAGGGTTACTTCAACAACCAGAAATCCCAGAATGGAAGTGGGACGGCATTACCATGGATTTTATCACGAAGTTACCCAAGACTGCATGGGGGTATGACACCATTTGGGTAATAGTTGATCGTCTCACCAAATCTGCACATTTCTTGCCTATAAAGGAAATGGATAGAATGGAGAAACTATTACGATTATACATAAAGGAAATTGTTTCAAGGCATGGAATACCTATTTCCATTATACCGATCGTGATAGTAGATTTACATCAAAGTTCTGGCAATCACTACAGGAGGCTCTGGGAACTCGTTTGGATATGAGAACCGCATATCATCCGCAAACTGACAGGCAGAGTGAAAGAACAATTCAGACTCTTGAAGACATGCTCAGAGCATGTGTGATCGATTTTGGAAACGGATGGGATAAATATCTACCATTAGCAGAATTCTCATATAATAATAGTTATCATGCGAGCATTAAAGCTGCACCATTCGAAGCACTGTATGGAAGGAAGTGTAGATCCCCTATCTGTTGGAATGAAGTAGTAGATCGACGATTAACTGGTCCCGAGATTATACACAAAACTACTGAGAAGATAGTACAAATCAAGGAGAGATTGAAAACAGCCCGTAGTCGCCAAAAGAGCTACGCCGATATCCGAAGGAAACCATTAGAGTTTCAGATTGGTGACATGGTTATGTTAAAGGTGTCACCTTGGAAAGGTGTAATACGTTTCGGCAAAACGGGTAAACTGAACCCAAGGTATGTAGGCCCGTTCAAGATCATCGAACGCATTGGACCGGTAGCTTATCGACTCAAGTTACCACAACAACTCGCCGGAGTACATAATACGTTTCACGTTTCAAACATTAAGAAGTGTCTTGCAACGGAAGACCTCACCATTCCTCTTGAAGAAATCCAAGTCGACGAGAAACTACAATTCATAGAAGAACCAGTCGAAATCATGGACCGTGAAGTTAAACAACTCAAGCAGAGCAACATACCCATCGTTAAGGTTCGTTGGAATGAACGAAGAGGTCCTAAGTTTACTTGGAAATGAGAGGATCAGATGAAACAAAAGTACCCACATTTATTTCCCGAGAACGCAAAATAGGTACAACTTTAAAATTTCGGGACGAAATTTATTTAACGGGTAGGTACTGTAACGACCCGGATTTTTCCGATCATTTTATACTTATGAGATTAATATTTACATAAAATAAACCTTACCAACATGATAAGCAATCTAAATTGTTGAGACATATGTTTTTGAAAAGAGTTTTACACAACGGTTGACCGTCCAATTTGACCGATGATATCACGAACTATATAACAAACGATAATTATACGTTTGTGTATATATATGTATTTATATGTATTTAACATGATCTTAGGATGGTTTAACATCTCATTGTGTACTAATAACAATAAGTTATAAGTATACTTTGAGACTACTCACTTAAGCTTTCAAAACGATAACTATACGTAACGTTCTTTGACATATATACTTGTAACCTATAATGCTTATACAAGTATCGTATAAATATGTATTTAATCACTTTTAAAGGACTTAAATACATAAAACAATATAAGTATATTCACAAAAGATAGCTATATTTGAATTCTCGTTCCGATTTCTCAAGATTTCTATATGTATATCTAGGGTATATGTACCCGTATCATACCCAGCTTCTATACGTATTTACTATTAGTATATACACATCAAATCAACATCCAAATCAGCCATATTACTGCCCTAGATATGAGGTAACTAAGATTTGTAAGCTAGTATGGATATTATTACAAAATAACAAACTAAGAACTTGTCCTTGTCCCCCCCATTCACGTTTTTAAGGACCATCACCCATATCATTTCTAGTTCATCATCTCACTTCCAATTACCCTCTAACTCACCTACTTGAAAGCCAAAAGAAACCCACATCAATTCAGCAAGTAACCATGAAGACCTAGCTTCAAAAACAAGCCTTAATCATCATAAGAAATTCCTTTCAAGAACACTTCAATAATCCTTCCAAGTATACAAGTTTACTTCCAACCTTTTGATCTAACTCCACCACTCTTTGATTCCAAGATTATTTCTTATCTCTTGTAGTAACTTTGTCCAAGTAACTTGAGGTAGTAACCTTGTTCATAATCTTATTCAATTCATATTCATATAGCTATCTTATTTTGTGTTATAAAATTTTAATAACAAGAACATAGTTTGAATGATTTCAAACTTGTTCGCAAACTAAATAGATCCATCTAACTTGACTTTTAAAACACTTCAAGACCTGTAATATATCATAATGATATGCTAACTTAACAAGATACAACTTGTTTTTACAAAGAACACCTTAAAACTGAATCTACATCGTTGGAGTGCAACCGGGGCTGTTTTGGGTTGGATAATTAAAAACCATCTTAAACTTTGAATTGGAAGCTTATATTCTGAAAAAATGATAGTTCTTATGAATATGTTAATATATAAAAATCTCATGATGTAACTCAAAGTGTAAGTATTTTTGTAAAAAAATGATCATCTAGATGTTGTTTTTACAACGGAAATGATCACTTTCATAAGATTCACCAAAGTTTGACCTATAACCTGTGATTTCGAATGCAAACTAAGGTATTTACAGTTCATATTCATAAATAATGACTCGATCCATGGAAGTGGCAAGTTGAACCAACAAAAACGGAGTTATATTGAAGAAACTACGGCTAAAACAAAATTGGGTATCCGAAACTAGTTTAGCTACGAAATTAATTGGAGTAAAACTAAACTAATCATATCTTTGCTAATTAATATGATATTTTATATATATTTACTTATGATTTGATTTTATGTATTTCAGGACCACTCGTAAACAACACGAGAAGATTAATTATATGACCTCATGATTGTACGCAACACGTCATTTGACAATACGGTACTTTATGTACGCAACACGTCATTTGAGAACATGGTACCATGGGTTGAGATTAATTCTGATCAATACGAATACGATGGGGTCTTTATTTATTTTATTGAGCAACTAATTGTGGACCACTAACATTGGACTGCTAACTACGGACTAATAGATATTAAAAGTATTATAAGTATATATGTAACGATTATTTGAAAAGAAGATATGTTAATATATTATATATATGGTTAGGTTCGTGATATCTATCGGAGATCAAGTTGTGTTAAATATCTTCAAAGCAAAAGTGAGTATATAGTCCCACTTTTAAACTCTAAATATTTCGGGATGAGAATACATGCATTTTATGATTTACGTTATGGACACAAGTGATTAAAAATATATATTCTACGTTGAGTTGTACCACTGGCATACTTCCCTGTAACTTGGTAACTACTATTTACATGCGGTATTGTAAACGTGTATCCTGTTGATAGATCTATCGGGCCTGACAACCCCAACCGGACTGGACGACCAGTATTCAACGGTTGCATAGTACTTCGTTTCGGTAACTATACTTGGTACGGTGTAGTGAGATTTCATAATAAAGGGAATATGCGACGTTGATTAAATGTTAAGTATGGTTATCAAGTGCTCAACCACTTAGAATATTTTTATTAAAACGTTTATGTATATGAAATCTTGTGGTCTATATTTATAACGCTGCTGGCATTAAACCTATATCTCACCAACTTTATGTTGACGTTTTAAGCATGTTCATTCTCAGGTGATAAGTAGAAGCTTCCGCTGCATTATGCCGAATTTAAGCAGGATTTGGTTATGCATATTTGTGTCAAAAATAAAACTGCATATCGGAAGATTTGTAATGTGAAATATGTTGGAAATCGTATTGTTATTATCAAATGTAAAGTTTGTAAAACTAAGATTATTGCTAAACGATAATCATTATTATGCTGTTTGAACCTTTGATTATAATAAAGGTTATGGTTTGTATTATAAAACGTATGCAGATTTTGAAAAATGTCACATATAGAGGTCAATACCTCGCAATGACACCTATGAGTACGTGACGTTTATATTCGATATGAACGGGACGCTTCACAGGTTGACTTTTGAGATGACTTTTGTTAACTTTTGCATGTCGGTCTCGAGCATTAGGATTGTGATACACTATGACCCGACCTAGCTTGTTAGACATGTATTGACCAACATATGTTCTCTAGGTTGAGATCTACGGTTATTTTGCATTCCGAGTTTCGGTCACATTTCGATGAATGACCTTATGTGCTGCTAAGGTGAGTTTCATTTGTTCCCTTTTTAATTGCTTTTGCAATCTATATTTTTGGGCTGAGAATACATGCACTTTATTTTAAACGCAATGGATACAAGTAGATACTAAATTCTACACCGAGTTTGAACCGAAAATCCCTTAGCTTTGGTAACTAGTAACTGCCGGTAATAAGAACTGGTGTGCGCTAGTAGTTATATATGGATCCATAGGGCTTGACATCCCCGTCTGTTCTGTAATGACCCGTCCTAATCCATCTGGACGAATACATTACATTTGATTACATCACTAGATACTTGACCTCTATATGATACATTTTACAAACATTGCATTCATTTTTAATAGACAAACTTTCATTTCTTCGAAAAATTGACGGCATGCATACCATTTCATAATATATCCAACTATAATTGTCTTAATAATAATCTTGATGAACTCGACGACTCGAATGCAATGTCTTTTGAAATATGTCATGAATGACTCCAAGTAATATCTCTAATATGAGCAAATGCACAGCGGAAGATTTCTTTCATACCTGAGAATAAACATGCTTTCAAGTGTCAACCAAAAGGTTGGTGAGTTCATTAGTTTATCATAAACAATCATTTCCATTATTTTAATAGACCACAAGATATTCATTTTTCATAAACATAATCCTTAAGCAGAATCCTCTCGTCTGCATTAAGGTAAAAAAAATCCTCAAGCAGAATCCTCTCGTCTGCATTAAGGTAAAATCATTCATATGGTGAACACCTGGTAGCCGACATTAACATAATGCGTATAGAATATCCCCAAAACAAAATCGTCTCGTCTGTATAACAGAATCCTCTCGTCTGTATAAAAATTGAAGTACTAAAGCATCCGTACCTCGGATGGAGTTTGTTAGGCCCATAGATCTATCTTTAGGATTCGCGTCAATTAGGGGTGCACTAATTCTCAAAATTAGTGATGTTCCCTAATTCTTAGATTACCAGGCTAAAAGGGGCATATTCGGCTTCGATCCATTCAACCATATAATGTAGTTTCGATTACTTGTGTCTATTTCGTAAAACATTTATAAAAGCGCATGTATTCTCAGTCCCAAAAATATATATTGCAAAAGCATTTAAAAAGGGAGTAATGAAACTCACATAATGTATTTTGTAGTAAAAATACATATGACGACATTGAACAATGCAGGGTTGGCCTCGGATTCACGAACCTATATCATTTGTATATATATTAACACGTATAATCGTAATCGAACAAATTTTATATATTGTATCTTAAATTATATATTATATATTATATATATATATTTAATTTGTATGTATATTTAAAATGATTAATTTTTATTGTACTAGTAATAATAATTTTATAGTAATATTGATAATAGTTATTATAGTAATAATAATGATAATAAAAATAAAAGTATTGATAATTCTAATAATAATAATAATGATAGTTTTAATGAAGTTAAAATGATAATTAAGAGGTGATAATAGTAATAATATTAATAATAGTATTATTATTAATATATTTATAGTAATGATAATAATCATAATTTTAATCAAAATTATAATAAAGTTTCAATAATAAGAGATGTGTTATACATACAAATATAATCTATAGATTTAATTAATTTTCATACGTATTCCTAATATTATTTGTTATCGATAGTTAAGGTTTTATCTACATTTGCATCATATTTTTCATACTCATGATTATACTACTATCGATAATCTTTAATATTACTTTCAGTAACCTTTTCATGTATTCAACTTTTAGTCATCATTAACATCTTTTATTTTCAAAAATTAATAATAATAATAATAATAATATTAGTGATAATATAATATTAATAATAATAATAATACAAATAATGTTTTATGATAATGCTAGTCATAATAATAATGATAATGATAATGTTACTTATTAATGATACTAATATTCTTAATATTAATGTTAGTAGTAACAATACTTATCATAACAATATTCTTAATCATAATAATAATAATAACATTTATTCTAATATTGGTGTTAATGATAATTAGGATAGTTAATAATACTAGTAATAATGATAATAATAATAATAATAATAATAATAATAATAATAATAATAATAATAATAATAATAATAATAATAATAATAATAATAATAATAATAATAATAATAATAATAATAATAATAATAATAATAATAATAATAATAATAATAATAATATAAAAAATAAAGAGTTACAACCTTGAAGAAAAGCTCAAAAAGAATGCCACCGCCAGGACTCGAACCCACGACCTCTCGATACCCAACATAACACCCTAACCATCCCTTCTACCACTTTTTTCTGAATTAAAACCCAACAGAAATGCATTTAACTCGCGTAAACTTTTTCACTTTCATTTTCTAAAATATTTTCATAATCCTCATTCATACATCTCGGCCCAACATTAAAACTTCGGCCCAAAAACAGTTTCACGAGCCCAAACAAGATAGCCCAACTTAATATTTATCCATGAAACGAAAATATGGGGTTTATCTAGAACCCTTCGAACGGTAGTAAGAGCTAAATGAAGAAAAAAATATATAAATAAATAAATAAATAATACACAGGCCATTTTTCATCAATCATAAAATCACCATGATCATACTATTCTTCATCTTCTTCGAGTACCTCCATCATTATCGTCATCAGATCATCATCATCATACACGGCATCGTCACTATATCATCTCGATCATCATCTTCATCGCCTTGTTTCATTTCATCACCAACAGTCGTCATCTTCTTCATTCATCATCGATATTATCGTTGATCATCACATCATCCACCATTGCCATCTTAATCGGTTATCGTAATCATAACCAATCTTTAACATCATCATCTTGTACCATCAGTCGTCATCGTTCTTATTGTGATCATTAAGTCATACACCATCATACATCATATCATCATCGAGGTCATCATCATCTCATTGTATTTGTAACTATAACATCATCACCTTCCTTTATCTCCTTCGCGTTAACAGTAACTATAGCAGTTGTAGTAGCAGTCTGCAAATGGGTTTGTGAAAAATGATTTGAAACGGAAAACAATGAAGACGGCAGTAATAAGTGATCGATGGTGATGTTTCTTGATATAACCCAACGTATAAAAAATGAAGGGTTGTTGGTGTTCTTGTTCTAATAAGGACACGGTTAAAGTTTGTTCAAAACATAAATGAAAACGGTATAAGGGTGACGAGGTGGTGGGGTAATGGTGGTTGTAGTTGTGATGGTTTAGTTTGTTGAACCTCGAAAAGAAACAAAAATGTACAGTAGGAGTTGAGCAAGGGTTTGTGATGGTGGCTACAATTTTTGGTGATTCAAGTGGAACAGAAAAGAGAAAAGGTTGATGGTGGCGTGTGAGTGTTTGTTCAATCTGCAACCCAGGAATGATTTATAGCTAAAGAAAATCGAAGCAAGCAGCAGTAGGGTGCTGCAGGATCAGCGAAGAAGAAAATAAATAAATAAATGGTGTTTCGATCGTTGGGTGGTGATGGAGGTGATCATGGATTATGGCCGATGATGGTGAGGTGGTGACTGGTGGTGATGGGGGTCGATGGTGGCCAAAGTTTTATGGGTGATAATTGAGTTGAAACAGAAACATAAATCTTGCAGATGGATTTTATTTTTATGATTGTTGTAGTCTAAATGTGTGTGTGTGTGTGTGTGTGTGTGTGTGTGTGTGTATATATATATATATATATATACAAGGTAATAGAAAAATTATAAATGAAAACATATAATAATAAAATAATATATATCTAACCAATTGAATGAAACGTGCAGGAGAAAAAAATATATATATAACTCCTTGCCGACAGTTTTCGTAGATAGGGTATTGTCCTCTGTTGTTAATTAATGGCGGATAAAATAATTCAGAAAAATTTCCATATTTTTGAATTAACTATATTTATTTATTTTGGTCATTATGGTATAAAATTCAGTCATTAATTTAATAAACAAAAATTACATCAACTGTCCCTCTCATTTATGGGTAAAATATAAAAAGTGTTAAAACTTAACAAATAGTTCCTAACTACATTTTTAATAAGCCTAAAATTTATAGAACTCACTTTCGGGTCACCGTTTATTTTAAAATGATATAAGTTTGAATTTAGTTTGCTTAATATCAATCGGAACATCAAATGAGTATTACAATCATTTAATATTTATTTTTACTATACCTTATTTATATATAGTTATGTTGTAAATAATAATTATTATAATATTCTATTTTTTATTTTATTTTACATAATTCGTTTTAATAACAACAACATATAGTGTTTCGAATTATATTTCCAATTATTATTTATATATACATACACACATATATATTTACAATTAATTCTTCGTGAATCGTCGAGAGCAGTCGAAGGTCAATTGAATATATGAAATAGTTCAAACTTTTTTTTTTTGAGACTCATCATTACAGACTTTTGCTTATCGTGTCGAAATCATATAAAGAATAAGTTTAAATTTGGTCGGAAATTTACGGGTCGTCACATGTTCCAGGTGTAGAAACCCTAGCCCGAACTATAAAACAGACGTATACTATTTGAGTTTAGTACACGTTAGATTGCGTGTATTGTACATGTTGGTTGCATGTATGTTAAAATAGGGGTACTTATTATAACGTTAAAGTTTAGTTACCCGGGTGCTCAATCTTGTAGAATAATTTGATAAACGTTTCTGGATGAAACAGGTGAAATCTTGTGATCCACCTTTATATACAGATTATGCGCAACATTAAAACTATGAACTCACCAACCTTTGTGTTGAAACTTTTAAGCATGTTTATTCTCAGGTTCCTAGAAGTCTTCCGTTGTTTGCTTATAAGTTATACAAACTATGTGCATGGAGTCATACATGCTTTATTCGAGAAAATTTTGCATTAACAAAATCATCACCATGTATCTTATTTGACTGTATTGTCAACGGATGTATTGTTAAAAACTATTATATACGGTGATTGTCTATACGTAGAAATCATCAGATGTCGAAAACCTTGGATTTATATATTCATTTATGGTGTGCTTTTTCAAAAGAATGCAATGTTTAAAAAACATATCATATAGAGGTTAAAACCTCACTATGAAATCAATGAATGATGTATTCGTCCAAATAGATTTGGACGGGTCATCACAGTTGGCATCAGAGCTTGAGGTCATAGGGAATCAGAATTTGCATTAGTGTGTTTAACTTGTAATTGTTAGGATGCATTAGTGAGTCTGGACTATGACCGTATCTGTTTTTACCGAGTTTTGCTTATCATTCCTTGTCAAAAATTACCTGCTTACCATCCTTAGAAAATTACCTGCTTATCATTCTTAAGTCTAGACACATCTTACTGCATTGATTGCATGAATAGTGTATAGACAAAATTCATATCTTAGCGTATCTGCTAATTCATATCTTAGCATATCTGTTACTGTAACTTTGCTTGACATCTTCCAAAAATTCCTCCGTGATTTATGGAATTTGGTATTATATATACATATGTAAATTATGTATTGAAGAGTACCAAACTAAATTCTATAATCTTTTTCATATCAAAAATCATCTCCCTAATTATACAAGATGGATCCCGTATCTAGTTCAAATTCCTTAAACTCCGACATCTATTCCGATATGGATATTCACCTGAACTCCGAAGATAGTGTAACCGGAATGGATCAACCAATCAGCCATCACCTATTCTGGATGAATTGGGGATGGGTTCGTAGCCTACTTAATCATTGGAGACAAGAAGAAGGTGATCCCTTCCATCCACCACATTTCCCTCTTGGCGAAGAACCTGAAGCACTTATCGGCGAACCTGTTCGAGACACCATTTTCTCTCTCATTTCTAGAGTATCTCGTCACGATAATATACTATCTCAAATTCTGAATCTTATTCATCCTCTTGTCCGAACCAACAATCATCCCGGTGTAATAGAAGAAGTCAACGAGCTTCGCGCTCGGGTAGTGGCTTTGGATAATATGGTGCAAAGGTTACAAGCACCAGCAGCATCACCGGCATCAACATTACCATTACCACCACCAACAACAACTGCATCGCAAACCTCAACTTCACAATCTGTTCCACGAGCATCAACGTCATACGCACCATAGTTACCAAGTACCAACAACAATAATCGATAAAGTAATGCTTCATAACTTCAGTGGAGAAATATTCTGCGGCGATTATGTAATCTCTAATATCTTAAAGATTATCTATTCCAGTTGTAACCGTAAATTAGATGAGTGGACCGAAATGATAGAAGGAAGAGTAGAAACCTTGACCGAAATATTGCACGATTTACAAGCTAGACTTGTTTTACCAGCAACATCAACAGTACCGTCAGTATCACCAACACCGGCAAAATCTGTAGCACTACCAGTTCTGTCAATTCCATAATCACCAACATCATCACAAATCAACACCGCGTATATTGTATCAACGAGTTATGAAGTATTAACTCATTTCCCCTGAAGAAATTATATGTATGGTTAATATATATGAATTTTGAAATCAAAATGAATCTTTTCGTACTAAGCTATTACGTGTGAATCTTAACTGGTAGATACTACTCGGTTAGTTCATATTACTAATATGCAATGATGTACATCCTTCATTAACGACATAACCATCGTTAACTACAATCTCTGTTTCAAATTCAATGAATTCGTTTTCATAATAAACTAAGTGTATTATTCAATTACACGTTTGATTTTACACTTTCATTTTCGATGTACTCGAAACTTTCTAGAAAACATCATTCGTACCTTGCGAAGTTAGCAAGAGTTCCATGAGCACCAACATGATTCACTGAGGAAATATCAATAAAACTGTATAATGAAGTATTGATTACATTAGTGAAATACTCCGTGAAGATTATGAAATCTTTAATGTTTTTAGAGATTATTCATTTCTAGTTCTAGCCGAAAATCAAATGTGTTTAATAGTACATTAACTCATTAAATCCGTATTACATCCGAAGAAAATATACATATATATTTTCATAAGGACTGTAGTAAAATTCTTATGTACAAAATATTACTTGTGAAATTTTTAACGGGTAGGTAATACCCGGGAAATATATAAGTTCACAATTAATATGTTACACTGTACATTCTTCAATTTTGATTCAAAAATCATTAACTATACTCACTACATTCACAGCGATATACAGTCTTCCATAAAAATCATAACAACCATTTTCATACAAATTTCTATTACACATTCTGATTTTTGATAGATCAGAATCCGAGTCAAGATTTAACAGAAGATATCACTATTAGATATTCACATCTTTCAAACCATACTTTGAATTCAAAACTGTGCTAGATCCTTTGACATTATTATTACCGAAAATAACTTTGCAACTCCTTTTCAAAGTAGCCAGTTTTGTCACACCTCCAGCAAATCAACTTCAATTGTTCATTCGAATAAGCCTTATTATAACAATGACCCCTTTATCATTGTTACCAAGGAACCTTTTATATCTCACCACATTAGAAGTAAACTTACCAACAACTTCATTGATCTTTAAGCCTCTCCGAAAAATCACTCTACTTATTCATTGAAACCCTATCATGTACTTATCTACATCTTGTAATGGTAGTTGCCATACCAAAAAGCTTGAATCATTATTCTCGAATTTCGCAGCAATTCTACGCCAACAATTAAATATATATACATATAACGTCTATCTCCAAGATTTACATACTTCGAATGTGAAGTTTCTGAAAAACACCCTAAACTGCGAACTAGTTCTTGGAACTTTGAAAAAGCTGAATGAAGCAGCAGAAACTGTAGACACCTGTAACAGTCTAAAGTTTGATGATAAAGAATAGTGTGTTGGCAAAGCTCAGAAAAAGAGATGGTTTGATACTAGAAAATGGATTGAGCAAACTATGAAGGAGGCTGTGGACAAATCACAAAGACTAAACCTACCTTCAAAGAATCCAAATGATTCAGTACCTGCTGAAGTCATTAACGAATACCTTGCTCCTGACTCTAAACCTTTAAGGACAAATCTTCTTCATCATCCATCGATATTAGAAATTCTAAGATATCATCGTATCTTTCATTATAAATATCCTCAATATTTCTAAAGATATTTTCATAACTATTCTTATCTGAAATCATTTATCTCTTCGTGATATCAGTGTTACATCAGAAAGGAAACTGTTTTAGGTTCTAAATTCTGAAAAGTTTGAACTTAAATTATGAATGTTATTGAAGTAGTGTTGGGAACTGAAGCATGAGTTAGTATAATATAATGACACTTGATCAATGTGATTATATTATGTAAGTAACTAGAGGGGGGTGAATAGTTACTTAATACGTTTTTAACATTTTTTCGATTGATCACCAAATTCGATTTTACTTTGATCAACCAACTCAACTCAAACTTGATGTGTGTAGTGTATATGTTCAAAATGATAAATGAAGTAATGTAAAGAACATAGACATAAGGATTTATAGTGGTTCAGGTGGATGTTAACTGTGATGACCCGGGAATTTCTGACCAAATATTAAACTTGATCTTTATTGATTTCGACACGATAAGCAAAGTCTGTAATGTTGTGTTTATATAATCAATTACCTTTTGACTATTCTCGACGATTCACGAACAACTATATATAAATAGATACATATACATTAATTTGAAAATATTATTTGAAATAATATATGAGTTAATTGTTAAAAATAAATATGAAAAATAATATGTGATGTAATGTAAACTATTATTATAAAAAAAATAGATATATATTTATATATATAAAAATGTATATAAATATTACTTGTAAATATGTAAATTATATTAAATTCAATGGTTTAAAGATATATAATATATTTATTTAGTAGTTAAACTTGCTATTTAAAACTCTTTATATATAGAAAGAGAATATATTAAAAATGAACGATTTCGAGCTTAATTAGTAAACGTCAGTAACACTCGGTTGACGTTTTGTTAGTTTTAAATTAGATATAGTACATGTTCATGAGGGATTGAAATAAAAGTTGAACTGTAAATTGATTTCAAAGATCTTAGATTTGTTAAATATATTTTTACCTTTTTAAGTTTGAATATTAGTACTCCGTACATATAAATTGGAACAAAAAATAAATATTTATCGAACCTTTTTGATCAGGTTTCAAACAGTTAATGAGTGAAATAATTAAATACATTTAATCTAAAAATTTGAAATTTTTTTAGGAACTCTTTTATATATTAACTGTTTAGCATTAGACACGATAGTACACCATTTGAAAAACGTCAGTAGGAAGAGAACAATAATTATGGCTGCTAACTGTTTAATTGTTGACTTATATTACATGTTACTGTGCATATGATTGAATCCATGATTTGTTTTCTTATCAAACAACTTACATCATAGATATAGATATATAAATAATATATATCACTTATTATCACATATACGTACGAGATATATATCTATCACCAATCTATTTCTTCTTCTTCAGTGTAAACCACACCCACATAATCACTTGTGATCACCACCACTAAAATAAACCACGACACCTTGACCACCCAAGAACCACCACCATCGACTCAATCACCCACACACCTTTCACCATTTATTTTTCTTCAACTCATCGCCACCTCCCATCTTCGTGACCACAAACACAAATCACCACCCCACTTTAATCACACACATACACTTGTTAAACATGAATTACTACAACATCTTGAAGCACTTATCTTCTCTAAATCTTCAGTCGTCTTCAATAAATCACGATTACCACACTTCTCCACCACCTCACCCACGATCATCACAATCATCGATCACCTTCACTACCGGATAATCACCATCATTACCATTTCTTTATTTCCCTTCCTGCTGCAGTAGTAACAACCGTCGCCACTTCACGTGAACCATAACCGTCATCTTTCACCATGACCAAATATCTCTTATGTTATTGTTTTCGGTTTGTGACCCAAGAACTCAAATCAAAGAGGTGTGATATTCTTTTCCATTGACAACCAAGATCACCACCCTGGTAAAACACCGTCATCTATTTGTATCTATTTTATTCGAACCATTTAATATTTTTGTTTCCTTTCATCGAACAACTAACCACCACCCTCAACATTTTTTTTTCTTCTTTCCTTCTGTACTTCCTCCCGTTCGTACTGTTCTAATGCAGTGCATAATTGTTTTAAGTAAACAATGATGTTATTAAAGGAGTGATGGGGACAGAGTCATTAAAAAAATGGAGACAGCAATTTGCTTTATTTGTTGATAATGGGGGTGTGACAACATATATTAAATATTACACCCACAATCATATTACATTTTAGTCGATACTTGCTGTCCATGTGCGAACATGATGGTGTTATTAAGTTAGTATTAAACAATAAAGTGGTGTTAGGGATGATTGTAATACAAGAATGAGGTGTACGGTGATATGAAGTTGTGTGAACAAAAGAGACGATGATTAGTTATGCCATGAAATCGAATGTTGTTGTTAATAAACTGACGCGTTTATATTTCTACTTCCATTCATTAACGACGATGACGATGATCTTAAAATGGTGTTGATAACCGAGAAGGATGTTTCGAAGTATGATAATTATATTGATTGTAACGTGATATCATTTGATGATGATGATGTCGATAGCTGATGATAGTGATGATAGATAATTTAGGATAAATAAAAATTTAAAAACCCTACTCTATCAGATAAGTAAAATTGGTAGAATGGTTAGGAGAGGTGTTGAGTTATCAGGAGGTCGCGAGATCGATACCAGGCGTGGGCATATATTTTTTGAATATAACATAGTCCTTCTTGGGCTGTTAACAGATTTAGTAAAAATAAATAAATAAATAAATAAAAGCATTTGGGCCAAATTTGATTATTTGTTGTTGGGCCGTAAATGGCACTTGGGCCGACAGAGGAAAATAAGAAGAAACGGGTTAAATTGATTGTAGTTACGATTTAAAACAGAAACACGAGTTTGGCAGAGTGGTTTGGGTGTTAGCGGTTTAACGAGAAGTCGGGAGTTCGAGCCCCGTCGTGCGCTATTCTTTTTAGAAAAGTTTTCAAAGGGTATACACACTTATAATCTCATTTTCATTAATATTATAATTATTACTATTATTATTATTATTATTATTATTATTATTATTATTATTATTATTATTATTATTATTATTATGGTATTATTATTGTTAGTATCATTATTATAAATAACATTATTATTATCAACATTAGTATTATTACTACTCATTATTAATATTAGACATTATTAACGATTTTGTTGTAAAAATAAAATAATATCATTATTATTATTATTAAAGATTATCATTATCATTCTTATTATTAGTATTATCATTATTAATAAAGTTATCCTTATTATTATTAGCAAATTAGTGTTAACAAAATTATCATTTTAATAAATAAATATTTTAACATTAAACATACTTAGAACATATGACAAACTAATAATATTTCTTAAATATACTACTAAGCATATATATATAAATATATAGATATATCAATACAACTAAGTACATAGATATTAATAATGCAAAATAAATAAATATAACATACAATTTAAGATGTAATATAGGTATACGTTTTTGAATTGTATTTAGCATAAAATCTATAAAATTGCAAATATACAAATAATATATATATTAATAAATGAAATTTTGTGAATTCCATTGTATGTTTTAATAGATATATAAATGATATAGGTTTGTGAATCTGAGGCCAACCCTGCATTGTTTAGTTTATCTAACGTTGTCATATGTATTTTTACTACAAAATACATTAGGTGAGTTTCATTTGCCTTTTTCCCCTTTTACTCTTTATATTTTTGGGCTGAGAATACATGCGCAACTTTTTATAACTGTTTTATGAAATAGACACAAGTAATCGAAACTACATTATATGGTTGAATGATCGAAATCAAATATGCCCCTTTATAGTCTGGTAATCTAAGAATTAGGAAACAGACACCCTAATTAACGCGAATCCTAAAGATAGATCTATCAGGCCCAACAAGACCCATCCAAAGTACCGGATGCTTTAGTACTTCGAAATTTATATCATGTCCGAAGGAGGATCCCGGAATGATGGGGATATTCTTATATGCATATTGTTAATGTCGGTTACCAGGTGTTCAATCCATATGAATGATATTTTTGTCTCTATGCATGGGACGTTTATTTATGAGAATTTGGAATATGAAATCTTGTGGTCTATTAAAATATTTAAATGATTATTTATGTTAAACTAATGAACTCACCAACCTTTTGGTTGACACTTTAAAGCATGTTTATTCTCAGGTACGAAAGAAATCTTCCGCTGTGCATTTGCTCATTTTAAAGATATTACTTGGAGTCATTCATGACATATTTCAAAATACGTTGCATTCGAGTCGTTGAGTTCATCAAGATTATTATTAAGTCAATTATAGTTAGATATATTATAAAATGGTATGCATGACGTCAACTTCCGATGTAATGAAAGATTATCTTTTCAAAAACGAATGCAATGTTTGAAAAATGTATCATATAGAGGTCAAGTACCTCGTAATGTAATCAACTGTTGTGAATCATTTATAATCGATATGGACTTCGTCCGGATGGATTAAGACGGGTCTCGACAGTTAGTATCAGAGCGGTGGTCTTAGCGAACCGGGTCTTGCATTAGTGTGTCTAACTGATAGTCGTTAGGATGCATTAGTGAGTCTGGACTTCGACCGTGTCTGCATGTCAAAAGTTTTGCTTATCATTTCGTGTCGAAAATTACCTGCTTATCATTCTTAGAGAATCACTTGCTTATCATCCTTAGTCTAGACACATCTTATTGCATTGATTGTAAGATTAGTGTATAGAAAAAATTCATATCTTAGCATATCTACTAATTCATATCTTAGCGTATCTGTTATTGTAAACCCTGCCTGACATTTTCTGTAGATTCCTCCGTAACTTATGGGATTTTAGTATTATATATGCATATGTAAATTATGTATTGCAGGGTACTAATCTACATCCTATAATCTATTTCTTATCAAAAATCCTTCATCTGATCGTACGAGATGAATCCCTCAACCAGTTCGAGTCCCTCAGATTTCGATAGCTATTCCGATAGTTATTCCGATAGCTATTGCGATATGGATATTCACCTAAACTCTGAAAGCGGGGTCACCATAATGAATCAATCAATCAGCCATTCCCAATTCATCTGATGCATTCGTAGTCGACTTAAGCAATGGAGACGCGAAGAAGGCGATCCCTTCCACCAACCGAATTCACCTCTTGACAATGAACCTGAAGCGTTTACCGGCGAACCTGTTCGAGACACCATTTTCAATCTCATTTCCAGGGTAACTCGACAATATTATATTCTTTCCACAATTCTGAACCTTATTCATCCGCTCGTTCCGACCGACAATCATCCTGGAGTAATAAGTCAACAAACTTCGCGCTCGAATAATCAATTCAGAGAATATGGTGCAAAATGTACCAGCTTCAGCAACATCACCAGCACCAACAGTACAATCAATAACAGCACCAGTACCATCAACAATCTATGCTTCAATATCATCATCTGTACTTTGAGTATGATCTTCGTTCTACGTATCGTTCTACCTCATTTATCTTCGTTCGACATGGCGAATACGTAATCTCTAAAGTTTTAGAGATTATTTATTCTAGTTCCAACCGAAAAGCAAATGAGTTTAATATCATATTAACTCATTAAATTCATGATTACTTCTGAAGAAAATATATATGTAAGTATATTTTCATAAAGATTGTAATTAAAATTCTTTTGTACAAACTAATAATGGTGAAAATATTTTAACGGGTAGGTAATACCCGAGGAATATTTAAATTTCACATTAATAAGTTACACTGTACATTCTTCAAATCTGATTCAACAGTCATTTACTATTCTACTTACATCCACCGATATACGTATCCGTTCACCACAGAATAACTATTTTCATTCAATTTCATACTTGAATTTTAATCTATCAGAATCCAACAAGTGGCATAATGAAGAATTAATGGACACAAAAAAAATTAATTAGAAACAGATTAATTAACAATATGAAATTCTATTAAGAATCCACGCTAACAAAATCCTAGATAACTGTTAATTCCGTATTACCATTTAATTATCGCAGTTTATTTATCGCAGCTTATTTATCGCAATTTATATTCTCGCAATTTTATTTATCGTCATTTAATTTCTGTTATTTACTTTACGCAATTTATTATTCGTCATTTAAATTTCTGTTATTTATTTTTACGCACTTTAAATATCGGGACATGTATACAAGGTTTTGACATATCATATCGACGCATCTATATATATTATTTGGAATAACCATAGACACTCTATATGTAGTAATGATCGAGTTCTCTATATAGGGTTGAGGTTGATTCTACAATAATATATATAGTTTGAGTTGTGATCGAGTCTGAGACGTATACGGGTCACGACACGTATTAATTAATTCGAATATTATATATTAAGCTATATATGAATTATTGGACTGTCAACTGTGGACTATCGACTGTGGACTAATAATATTGGACAATTAAAATGAATTAAAATATTGATTATAACATATGAAACTAAAAAAAAAAAAAATTCTTCAAGTTGCCACTTGATTTCGTCTTAAACCTCAATTGTATCTTGACGATTACAATTTGCGTTAAAACCTTTCATGATTCTTGAAAACGCCTCAATCGAAAGGATGAATCAACTGCACTTCATCTACGGAAGAGAAGATCGATGCATATAGTTATGCACTTGAAAAACTCTCGGAAACTAAGTAAACATTTAACACATAACTGTGCTAATTTCTTTAGTGTTATTATTACCCAAAATAACCTTGCAGTTCTTCTTCAAAATAGCCAATTTTGTCACAGCTCCAGCAAGACAACTTCGACTTTTCGTACGAAACAACCTTATTATAACGTTGATTTATACGCGTGCTCTTTTATTGTTACTAGGGAACCTTTCATATTCCACCATATTACCATCAGCGTTTAATCATCTAAAAACACAATTTTCCTGAAACCACCTCGGATTAATAACCGATGATTCAGATATCATAGCATTAAATGCAGAGGAAATAGAAAAAT
The DNA here is from genome assembly GCF_046630445.1 of Rutidosis leptorrhynchoides. NCBI lineage: Eukaryota > Viridiplantae > Streptophyta > Magnoliopsida > Asterales > Asteraceae > Rutidosis > Rutidosis leptorrhynchoides. The sequence goes on along the minus strand of NC_092335.1, from coordinate 48,223,994 downwards.
GGTAGATGGTCTAAACGGCCAAAAGTTTGATGATAAAGAAAGGAGTGTTAGGAACGCTCGATAGAAAATTGGGTATTGAAAAAACAGATTGAGCTACCCATGAAGGAGACCAAGGACAAATACAAGGACCATACCCTATATTCAAAGAATCCAGATAATTCTGGATCCGTTGAAATCTTTAGAGGATATCTTGCTCCGAAGTTATGTTAAAATCTTGCAGAAAATCTTTCTCCATCAACCATCGAACTTAGAAATTCCAAAATATCATCATCAATATCTTCGATATTTCTGAGGATATTTTCATAAATATTCTCGTTCAAAATTATATACATCTTCGTGCTTCCTGTGTATCATTATATTGGAAACATTCAATAGAAAATTTTGTACCGAAAAGCAGATTATGCGAAACTATGAAGAAAACCATGGACAAATCACAAAGAATAAGTTTGACTTCAAAGAATCAAAATGATTCAATGTCTGCTAAAGTCTTTAGTGAATATCTTGCTCCTTACTGTAAACCCTTGCAGACAATAGTTCTATCATCCTCTGATCTTAGATATTCCGAGATATTATCGTATCTTTCATTATAAATATTCTCCATATTTTTAGAGATATTTTTGTAACTATTCTTATCTGAAATCATTAATCTCTCCGTGCTATCAGTATTACATCATATAGAAACTGTTAGTTTCTATGTTCTGTAAACTTTCGAGCTTAAAATATGAATGTTGTTGAAGTAATGTTGGGTATTGATGCATGAGTTAGTATAATATAATGACACTTGATCAACGTGATTATATTATAGTAAGTCATGCTAAGTCTCTAATGGGATGTGATGATTCACATATTATAATGTCATCACGTGCCATGTTACATAACTCTTTCATTCTACTTAACCTCTGAACATATCAGGAAAATGTATTCTTGATGGTTCTATCTTCCGTGATGTTGATAAATTTGAAAATCAAATCGTGCTATCATGTTCCTTCCTGCTTAGAACATTATAATCATTCAAAACTCCATACTTACGAATTCTGGACCATTATTCACTTGACTTGAAGTCGGGAAGAGAAAACAAAAGAATAGAGCTTTAAAATATAAGAGAAAATATAAAGCCCAATAACAACACGGAAATTACAAACCGTGTATATCAATGTTTATTGCAACATAAAGACACGGGAGAATTAAAAACACTATAACCCCAAGGGCAAAGTAGAAGAAAACAGATTCCTCCGGTGGAAGTTGGAAAAGGAGAATAATTGTTGTGATAGTAAGGATAAGGACAAGGATCAGAACTGGATTAAGCATTTTCAGAATCTTTTGGATGTATGAAATAAGAAGGAAAGTATAGGAATGGTGAGAATAATGGAATGGAAGAGTTTAATTTATAATGAAAATATCAGAGAGAGTAATCGAGGCAGATCACCGTATTTAATTATAGAGATCTTAATTTCCTTATTCGCCGAAGAATCAAATCTTTTAGATTTCGAAAATTTTCTTTAAATCTCTTGAATTCTGGAATTCATTCAGGACAACGTCAAAAGTTAAGACGCACCTTATTTTCTAAAATCAACCGTGACTACGTCACCGGTTAAGTCGAATTTACATTTATTCATTTCACTCTTTTGTGATAGCTTCGTTCGTGCTTTTCAAATAATCGAATTATTTTATCCTTATTACTCAATGGTGATAAAATTTCAATTTCCAACTCATATGCATCATAAAAACATATTTATTGTTAGCAATGACCATCCCACTCAAATTTCGGGACGAAATTTCTTTAACGGGTAGGTACTGTGATGACCCGGGAATTTCTGACCAAATATTAAACTTGATCTTTATTGATTTCGACACGATAAGCAAAGTCTGTAATGTTGTGTTTATATAATCAATTACCTTTTGACTATTCCCGACGATTCACGAACAACTATATATAAATAGATACATATACATTAATTTGAAAATATTATTTGAAATAATATATGAGTTAATTGTTAAAAATAAATATGAAAAATAATATGTGATGTAATGTAAACTATTATTATAAAAAAAATAGATATATATTTATATATATAAAAATGTATATAAATATTACTTGTAAATATATAAATTATATTAAATTCAATGGTTTAAAGATATATAATATATTTATTTAGTAGTTAAACTTGCTATTTAAAACTCTTTATATATAGAAAGAGAATATATTAAAAATGAACGATTTCGAGCTTAATTAGTAAACGTCAGTAACACTCAGTTGACGTTTTGTTAGTTTTAAATTAGATATAGTACATGTTCATGAGGGATTGAAATAAAAGTTGAACTGTAAATTGATTTCAAAGATCTTAGATTTGTTAAATATATTTTTACCTTTTTAAGTTTGAATATTAGTACTCCGTACATATAAATTGGAACAAAAAATAAATATTTATCGAACCTTTTTGATCAGGTTTCAAACAGTTAATGAGTGAAATAATTAAATACATTTAATCTAAAAATTTGAAATTTTTTTAGGAACTCTTTTATATATTAACTGTTTAGCATTAGACACGATAGTACACCATTTGAAAAACGTCGGTAGGAAGAGAACAATAATTATGGCTGCTAACTGTTTAATTGTTGACTTATATTACATGTTACTGTGCATATGATTGAATCCATGATTTGTTTTCTTATCAAACAACTTACATCATAGATATAGATATATAAATAATATATATCACTTATTATCACATATACGTACGAGATATATATCTATCACCAATCTATTTCTTCTTCTTCAGTGTAAACCACACCCACATAATCACTTGTGATCACCACCACTAAAATAAACCACGACACCTTGACCACCCAAGAACCACCACCATCGACTCAATCACCCACGCACCTTTCACCATTTATTTTTCTTCAACTCATCGCCACCTCCCATCTTCGTGACCACAAACACAAATCACCACCCCACTTTAATCACACACATACACTTGTTAAACATGAATTACTACAACATCTTGAAGCACTTATCTTCTCTAAATCTTCAGTCGTCTTCAATAAATCACGATTACCACACTTCTCCACCACCTCACCCACGATCATCACAATCATCGATCACCTTCACTACCGGATAATCACCATCATTACCATTTCTTTATTTCCCTTCCTGCTGCAGTAGTAACAACCGTCGCCACTTCACGTGAACCACAACCGTCATCTTTCACCATGACCAAATATTTCTTATGTTATTGTTTTCGGTTTGTGACCCAAGAACTCAAATCAAAGAGGTGTGATATTCTTTTCCATTGACAACCAAGATCACCACCCTGGTAAAACACCGTCATCTATTTGTATCTATTTTATTCGAACCATTTAATATTTTTGTTTCCTTTCATCGAACAACTAACCACCACCCTCAACATTTTTTTTTCTTCTTTCCTTCTGTACTTCCTCCCGTTCGTACTGTTCTAATGCAGTGCATAATTGTTTTAAGTAAACAATGATGTTATTAAAGGAGTGATGGGGACAGAGTCATTAAAAAAATGGAGACAGCGATTTGCTTTATTTGTTGATAATGGGGGTGGGACAACATATATTAAATATTACACCCACAATCATATTACATTTTAGTCGATACTTGCTGTCCATGTGCGAACATGATGGTGTTATTAAGTTAGTATTAAACAATAAAGTGGTGTTAGGGATGATTGGAATACAAGAATGAGGTGTACGGTGATATGAAGTTGTGTGAACAAAAGAGACGATGATTAGTTATGCCATGAAATCGAATGTTGTTGTTAATAAACTGACGCGTTTATATTTCTACTTCCATTCATTAACGACGATGACGATGATCTTAAAATGGTGTTGATAACCGAGAAGGATGTTTCGAAGTATGATAATTATATTGATTGTAACGTGATATCATTTGATGATGATGATGTCGATAGCTGATGATAGTGATGATAGATAATTTAGGATAAATAAAAATTTAAAAACCCTACTCTATCAGATAAGTAAAATTGGTAGAGTGGTTAGGAGAGGTGTTGAGTTATCAGGAGGTCGCGAGATCGATACCAGGCGTGGGCATATATTTTTTGAATATAACATAGTCCTTCTTGGGCTGTTAACAGATTTAGTAAAAAAAATAAATAAATAAATAAATAAAAGCATTTGGGCCAAATTTGATTATTTGTTGTTGGGCCGTAAATGGCACTTGGGCCGACAGAGGAAAACAAGAAGAAACGGGTTAAATTGATTGTAGTTACGATTTAAAACAGAAACACGAGTTTGGCAGAGTGGTTTGGGTGTTAGCGGTTTAACGAGAAGTCGGGAGTTCGAGCCCCGTCGTGTGCTATTCTTTTTAGAAAAGTTTTCAAAGGGTATACACACTTATAATCTCATTTTCATTAATATTATAATTATTACTATTATTATTATTACTATTATTATTATTATTATTATTATTATTATTATTATTATTATTATTATTATTATTATGGTATTATTATTGTTAGTATCATTATTATAAATAACATTATTATTATCAACATTAGTATTATTACTACTCATTATTAATATTAGACATTATTAACGATTTTGTTGTAAAAATAAAATAATATCATTATTATTATTATTAAAGATTATCATTATCATTCTTATTATTAGTATTATCATTATTAATAAAGTTATCCTTATTATTATTAGCAAATTAGTGTTAACAAAATTATCATTTTAATAAATAAATATTTTAACATTAAACATACTTAGAACATATGACAAACTAATAATATTTCTTAAATATACTACTAAGCATATATATATAAATATATAGATATATCAATACAACTAAGTACATAGATATTAATAATGCAAAATAAATAAATATAACATACAATTTAAGATGTAATATAGGTATACGTTTTTGAATTGTATTTAGCATAAAATCTATAAAATTGCAAATATACAAATAATATATATATTAATAAATGAAATTTTGTGAATTCCATTGTATGTTTTAATAGATATATAAATGATATAGGTTTGTGAATTCGAGGCCAACCCTGCATTGTTCAGTTTATCTAACGTTGTCATATGTATTTTTACTACAAAATACATTAGGTGAGTTTCATTTGCCTTTTTCCCCTTTTACTCTTTATATTTTTGGACTGAGAATACATGCGCAACTTTTTATAACTGTTTTACAAAATAGACACAAGTAATCGAAACTACATTATATGGTAGAATGATCGAAATCGAATATGCCCCTTTATAGTCTGGTAATCTAAGAATTAGGGAACAGACACCCTAATTGACGCGAATCCTAAAGATAGATCTATCGGGCCCAACAAGCCCCATCCAAAGTACCGGATGCTTTAGTACTTTGAAATTTATATCATGTCCGAAGGAGGATCCCGGAATGATGGGGATATTCTTATATGCATATTGTTAATGTCGGTTACCAGGTGTTCATTCCATATGAATGATATTTTTGTCTCTATGCATGGGACGTTTATTTATGAGAATTTGGAATATGAAATCTTGTGGTCTATTAAAATATTGAAATGATTATTTATGTTAAACTAATGAACTCACCAACCTTTTGGTTGACACTTTAAAGCATGTTTATTCTCAGGTACGAAAGAAATCTTCAGCTGTGCATTTGCTCATTTTAAAGATATTACTTGGAGTCATTCATGACATATTTCAAAATACGTTGCATTCGAGTCGTTGAGTTCATCAAGATTATTATTAAGTCAATTATAGTTAGATATATTATAAAATGGTATGCATGACGTCAACTTCCGATGTAATGAAAGATTATCTTTTCAAAAACGAATGCAATGTTTGTAAAATGTATCATATAGAGGTCAAGTACCTCGTAATGTAATCAACTATTGTGAATCATTTATAATCGATATGGACTTCGTCCGGATGGATTAAGACGGGTCTCGACATTAACTAATCCACCTTAATTCACTCCCCGATTACACTAATCAGGATTTGTTGCTTCACTAAGCACTTTTCTCCAAACCTGGTGGAGATCCGATTTACAAGTCTTCAATCTTCTTTAGTAGACAACAAACCTAATCTTTCTATCCCTTTGAAAGATCAATTCTAACCTGGATCAACATGTCTCCACCTTGGACAAGTACTAATCTCTAAATGAGATTAATCAACTTCCTAAGTCCCTTTAAGGAAGTAGATCACTAAGCTAGCCTATGCTTCCACTAACTGAAGTTACAAGACTCATACACTCTGTAATGATGACCCTGACACAATACTAGGACATACATTACATTAAGTAAACTCACAAGATAAATGATTTTAATTAGTAAGTTTACAACAACCCAATTCTATATCTATGAGATCATAGAATCTTCTTTTGCTTGATCACATTTGAGTAGTAATTAATGCACTTGTGATCACTGGAGATAAGCCTTTTAAATGTGCAAGAGGGTCAGCTTCAAATGCTCTTAAATGTTTGCCTTTTATAGTGGGATTCAAAAAATAGCCGTTGACACACGGTTGCCTGCACGGTCGACCGTGGTGCGACCGTGCGTGCTCCAGTCCAAAATTGGTATCCGTTGTATAGCCATTTGACTCAGATTTGAACACCACATTTTGGCACCTTTACTCCTTTTAGCACCTGCAAAAGAAACCAAACATCCTATACAAGTACTATATGCATTAAGTGTGTGAGATTTGGTCTTATTTCATGAAAGTGACTAATCATTCCAAAAGTGGCAAACCCAACATTCTTGGAGAAGTGTCTTGATTGATATTTAGGGAAATTTCATATTGGTCAAGACTTAGTTAGTCACTTTAATGCTCTTGGTTCAATTCTAAAGGCTAGTCACTATATCATTAACTCCCTAGTTCCAATTAATCACAAGTCATGTTTCATTTGAGTTTAGTTAGGGATTAATTGAATAATGTCTCTATAAGAAAATCATGAAGTGTGTAGAGACATTAAGGTTAAGTTATTCTTGATCAAGCAATCATACTTAGTTACTTAGACTAGACCAAATAGACAATTGACTATAGTTTTATTGTGAACCATTTTACACTTAATCTATTGGAGTAGGTTAGTTACTTGAATCCTAACTAATGAGCACATGGCAAACATATTAATTAAGTTGACAAGTTTATGAGTATTAAGCATATTAGCAAGTACCAAGTAATACTCACATAGCAAGAGATAGTTATTCTAAGATCAATCATGTAGATACTTGTACAAATTATAATTCAAGTACTTAAAAAGTATAATGTGCAATATAACACATTACATGATTAATGTGTAAGCACACATTAATGTCCAACACATGCAGAAGGGAAGAGCAATCTCTAGTTGGGACTTGGTGACCATCCTAAATGTATCTAAGTGTGTTTTAGGATTACAAGTCATTTCTAATTTAACCTTGAGATCATTGTTCTTCATTTAGCCTTAATTAATCACTTAGTCATTTCTAATATCATTGTTCTAGTGACATTGGCTTAAGTGTGTTGGTACTTGATGATCATACCACATATATCTAGATAAGAATTAAGATCACAAGTTGTTGATTAACACTTATGTGCTATGCCTAATCTTGGTTAAATTGTCATTAAGATGTCATTAGGCGTAATTAATCACAATTAGTGTTTTTATGACCAAAACTCAATTGAGTATGGAGAGGGCATATATTCTAAGCATGTTTAGAAAGGTTTCATGAATTATAGATATCGAGAACTAGTAAAACTTTATTTGGTCAAAATCGGAGACAGAAGAAACTACGGTCGCACTGCGGTTGACCGTGGTGGCGACCGTGGTGGCGACCGTGCAACTTGTTTTCAGAAAACTACATTGCAATTCAGTTTGGGGTTTCTCGATTGACTATAAGGTCGACCATACCTCGACCGTGTGTTTGCCTGAACTTTTAATTTCATTCTTTAACCTATGTTTGACCTGGTCGTTTGCAAGATAAAGTATGGATTAGTGACCTTGCGTGTTTTATGTTAAGATGTCAGTCATCACTTATGCGTATATGTGTGTGTCATCATTAAAACATATTCTTTGGTCAATCATACTTAAGTTTATCGTTTAGTGTATTAACCCACATTCAACCAACATTCTCCCCCTTTTTGATGATGACAAACATACAAGTGATGAGGGAAATTTTTCTATAAACACTCAAGTGTTAACAATCACTTGTATCCATCTTTCTCCCTCTTTTGTCGAAGCAAAAAGGTTAGCTCCCCCTAGAACTAAGCTCGCCCTTAGAACAAAACTCCCCCTTAAATTGTGCACGTTGGAAAAACATATATATTAAAACATAACAAGCACACATTTTATTCAAAACAATCATGAAACATAGTAATGCATATATAAAAATATGCATGGAAGACACATAAATTGAATGTATAGGTAGGCATTCTTCAAATTGCCTTAGCATATTTCTTGAGGTGAATGTAGTGATGAGTGTCTCTTATAATTCCTTCTAGCTTGTTTAGATGTCGTCCGATTTTTAGAACATTTTTGTGAATGACACTGATTTGTCCTGTGGTAGCAAGGAGGTTAAAATTTGGAGGGTTATCAAGAGAAGGTTCAACAAATGGTCTGGTTGAAGCTCTGCAAATCGGGTATGACGTGACTTGAGCAGCGTAGTGATAGGAGGTCGTCAATTTGAGATGAGCAAAGAGTTTAGTTAAGTGGAGGCCATAAGGTAGTTTCAAGAAGGGTACTTGAGCTGCCTGTTGCATTCTAGATGCTATCAGAAAAGCAATGTTTACCTTGAATGAGTGTATGAGAAACCACAAAAGAGTAACCTCATTTGCATTCATTCTCCAAAGTAATTCACCCTTTCCATATACATTTATGGAGATGATATGTTGCCATAGATCATATGTTGAAGCAAGGTGATGCACTAAGAAACCCTCTTTGTTGATGGACTCAAATTTGAGTGGTCCTTCACTCAGTGTTTCAAGAACATATTTTTTTTCCAACCATTCAGGAAACTCATCAAATGAGTTTGGGTTAAGGAAAAATTTGATTCCCGTTACTTGGAACATCCATGATGTTTCCAAATTCTTCAAGTGTCAAGGAATAGCTTTTGCCATAGAGAGTGAATGATATCTTCATATCATCATGGAATTGGAAGTTTGCATAGAACTCATTCACATGATGAGGATATAGAGGTCCTCGAAGATTGAGAAAGACATTCCAATTCACACTAGAGAAGTTGTCCGGCGAATAGGTTGAGAGTTAATGGGTTGACACTTCTCTTCCTTCGGCAAATTGTCTCATGATTTGGTTGTGGATTTTTAGGGATTGTGAAGGTGGGTATGAGTTTTGGTTGAGTGTGCTAGTATTTATAGAGACCTACTAGGAACTATTTTTTACTTTTTCACAAGAGAGGTAGGTTAAGTGAGTAAAGTCTTTTGGTTCACAAGTCAATTTTCACTTGAGATAAGTTATTGAGCCTAATAGGACAAAATGATTTGTTAGTTTATGCAGGGTTTATTTTGCAGTTAAGCTTTGGTCGTCCGTTACATAAGCTGTGGATTAATCGTTTTGAAAAATTTAAACTTGCTGGTACAGAACACACACGGTTAGGCTCACGGTCGACCGTAGTTTAGCCATGTATGAATCTGTCATGCTTGGTATTCTTGATTAAAGGCATGTAATAAGCACACACAAATACTTTATTAAACACACATACTAAAAGTTCTCCAAACGTTTTGTTTAAAACATTCAACCATAGAAAGTTTTTAGGAGAGTTAGTTAGAATTCTTCACTTGAATCATCATCCTCCTCATTTCCTGACCTACAGGTCAAACTTCTGATCACTCCTTTAAGTAACTTCTTCATTTTTGATTCCTTTTTCAGACTTTTGATTTGAGTTTGATAGATCTTATCCATCTTGGCATTGACCCCAAGATCCCTCACCGATTCATTTTCTTCTTCATTCTCACTGTCTGATATCTCAATAGCTCCTCCGCTTGTTCCTGCCTCATTGGTAGTTCTTCTTCTTTTGGAGGTTGATACTCCTGTTGTTTTTGATGGTAGGATTGGTTTATGAGTGAGTGGAAGAGGGTCATCACTTGTGATTTTGAGGTGCCTAAACAGTTTGTTTAGATGCATTCCATAGGGTAATCCTCGAGTTGTTTCAGTGATGAGTCCACTCATACTGGTTGCCATCAGATAGGCAATATTTACCTCGATTCCACTTTCCAAACACCACAAGAAAGCAACTTGAGTAGCATGAATGTTTGAGTGATTTTATGATCTGCTGTAGATGTTGTAGTCAATAACTTTGTTACAAACTTCATACTCAGGAGAGAGATGTCTACTCATTACTCCAGATCTCTCAATTTCAGAGCGAGAAACACTGTCTTTGCATAGTGCATCTATTACTGCCATTTTGTTGGAGATAAAACTTGGAAGATATGCCAGTCCGTGATGTGAACTGAAGAATTCTCCACCATTTGTTGGAACTTGGAGAATGCGTCTGAAATCCTCAAGTGAGTAGTGGTAATTGGTGCCTTAAAGACTGAAGGAGACTTCATTGTTCACGAAATTGAAGTTTGCATAAAATTCGCGAATGAGAGATGGGTAAATGGGACCATCAAGAGTGAGAAATACTTCCCATTTGAGAGTTTTGAATTGTCTCACAAGTTCGGGCATTTGATCGTGGGCAACTTTTCTTCCTTCAGCGATAGGACGTCTAGAGAGAAACCAAGTGTTGTACCTAATTCTCTCTGTAGGATCTGAAGGTGGGTTGTATGAGTCCTTTCTTTTTGGTTCATCTCCTCTTGCCATTTTCTACACAATGATACTTCAGATTAGTTCAAGGTGTATAGTTCAATTGTAGGCAACATGTTTTGCAAACTTTAATTATCATCAATACTTAAGTGTTTTGATGTTAATGTTCTTCACATTTTCACTCTTCATTAGTGTCAAATGAGTTTGCAACTAGATTAAGATTTTCACAAAGTTCATATGCGTTCTAGACTTTTGAAATCATCATCAACACATGTTTTGACATTCAACATTATTACACTCAATTAGCAACAATGTCATTCATATCATATGAACAATGCTTCTATGAAAATCTAACCTAGATGTATAATGAACCGTAGAATCATTCAATGTTAAATCAATGCATAGATATACGATAATCATTACTACAATCGTTTCTAAATTGTTCTTTAGGAACAATTTCAATTGTTTGCATCAATTTAGGTTCTGATTCATTCTAGTTAGGGTTTCTTCATAACCCTAATTCATCATACAAACACAATTGAATGCTAGGAAAGCAAGGATTAATCATACCAAAAGTAGGAATTGAATTTGAAGGAATGCGCGTTTTTCTTCGTGCGGTCGATCTCCTCAGCCGTGTGTAGGAGTGTGTGTTTTGAAGTGGGTTGAAAAGAAATAAAAGTGAGGGTTTAGTTCAATTTAAAACTGAAGCAGACCACGCACGGTCGAAGCACGGTCGACCGTGGTGTTAGCCGTGAAGAAATTTTTCCACGAACAGGACAGGTGTCTGCGGTCGAGTTCACAGTCAGCCGTGTTGCTATCGTGGATCCTTCTGATCACTCGTTTCTTCACTTCTTCTTTCTTCGAACACGTTTTGACGATTCTTAGGTTCTATAGAATACTTGAGGACAAGTTTTCTTTTGCTAACATTGAATGATTACATCCTCCCGATGTTTTAATCATCAATGACACGTAATATACTATACTTATATATATATATATATATATATATATATATATATATATATATATATATATATATATATATATATATATATATATATATATATATATATATATATATATGTTTAATCGCACATAGTATACACAAAACGCATCAACCTAGTATTTAGCATGCAATACATGTTTTCACATTAACACACAATCCTAAGGCAAGTAAGCTTCCTACACTTAATCTTTTAAAATCATTTTTCAAAAACAATTTGCATTTGTAAGAAAAACCTTTCTTTTATACAAGGTCTTTTGAGAAGATTATTCTCATTAGCATTTTGATCATTGATTTTGATTGATTTTAAGATTACCCAATCCTTGACTTATCCCTACCATGGAATTGCTAGCTTGGTCCATTTTTCTCATGTTTTCAATTTTCCTAATAATAGATAATGGACTTTGATTACAAGATTTGTGTTTGCTAGAGTTGTGACATACATTCATTTCATGTTTACCTCTTGAAGAATCACAAATAGTTATCCTTTCAAGTTTTCTTTTCAAAGTGTTATTTTCATCAATTAGAACTTTGTTAAGTTGTGTAACTTTGTGTAATTCTTTCTCCAAAAGTTTTACTTTGTCACGACTACTATCATACATAAATTTAATAGTCTTGTAATCATCTAACAATTCTTCATAATTAGAAGGATAGAGTACATGTACCTTATTGCAATCCATGCTTGAGACATCATCTTCTTTGAATGGAGATTCAACCTCTTCTTCACTTTGACCATCTTGATCCATGTCATTCCAAGAGCTCATGAGGCAAAATTCTTCATTTTCATTCAACCCTTTTGCTCGAAAAACACCAACCCTTTCCGAACCCTTCTCTATTCCTTTACCCTTTAAACTCTTAGAGTTTAAATCTTCTTGAGAACATAGTGAGTCCCAACATTCTTTTGCACTTTCACATGAGATTATCTTTAATCTTTCTTCACTAGGAAGAATTCCATGAAGTAGTGAAATTGCATCAAATTGTTTCAAAACATCATTGTTTTGAAATGTTGACTTTACTAGTCTTGAACTAGCTTGTGGTACAAAGTATCCTACTTTGATTATTCTCCACAAGTAGTAATCCTTAGATTTGAGATAAGACTCAAATCTTAATTTTCACACATCAATATTCATCTTATCAAAGATTGGTTCTTCTTTCACCAATTCTTCCAAATATCCCATCGTTTGAGTTGATCCGAGAATCGTTGACTCAAGTTTTTGCACAAAACAAATTTTGACACTTTCGCGATCGTTTGTAGCACAATGATTTGAGCAACCGATCTGATACCAATTGTAAGTAACTAGAGGGGGGTGAATAGTTACTTAATACGTTTTTAACATTTTTTCGATTGATCACCAAATTCGATTTTACTTTGATCAACCAACTTAACTCAAACTTGATGTGTGTAGTGTATATGTTCAAAATGATAAATGAAGTAATGTAAAGAACATAGACACAAGGATTTATAGTGGTTCGGGTGGATGTTAACTAATCCACCTTAATCCACTCCCTGATTACACTAATCAGAATTTGTTGCTTCACTAAGCACTTTTATCCAAACCCGGTGGAGATCCGATTTACAAGTCTTCAATCTTCTTTAGTAGACAACAAACCTAATCTTTCTATCCCTTTAAAAGATCAACTCTAACCTAGATAAACTTGTCTTCACCTTGGACAGGTACTAATCTCCAAATGAGATTAATCAACTTCCTAAGTCCCTTTAAGGAAGTAGATCACTAAGCTAGCCTATGCTTCCACTAATTGAAGTTACAAGACTCATACACTCTGCAATGATGACCCTAACACAATACTAGGATATACATTACATTAAGTAAACTCACAAGATAAATGATTTTAATTAGTAAGTTTACAACAATCCAATTCTACATCTATAAGATCATAGAATCTTCTCTTGCTTGATCACATTTGAGTAGTAATTGATGCACTTGTGATCACTGGAGATAAGCCTTTTAAATGTGCAAGAAGGTCAGCTTCAAATGCTCTTAAATGTTTTCCTTTTATAGTGGGATTCAAAAAATAGCCGTTGACACACGGTTGCCTGCACGGTCGATTGTGGTGCCACCGTGCATGCTCCAGTCCAAAATTGGTATCCGTTGTATAGCCGTTTGACTCAGATTTGAACACCACATTTTGGCACCTTTACTCCTTTTAGCACCTGCAAAAGAAACCAAACATCATATACAAGTACTATATGCATTAAGTGTGTGAGATTTGGTCTTATTGCATGAAAGTGACTAATCACTCCAAAAGTGGCAAACCCAACATTCTTGGAGAAGTGTCTTGATTGATATTTAGGGAAATTTCAGATTGGTCAAGACTTAGTTAGTCACTTTAATGCTCTTGGTTCAATTCTAAAGGCTAGTCACTATATCATTAACTCCCTAGTTCCAATTAATCACAAGTCATGTTTCATTTGAGTTTAGTTAGGGATTAATTGAATAATGTCTCTATAAGATAATCATGAAGTGTGTAGAGACATTAAGGTTAAGTTATTCTTGATCAAGCAATCATACTTAGTTATTTAGACTAGACTAACTAGACAATTGACTATAGTTTCATTGTAAACCATTTTACACTTAATCTATTGGAGTAGGTTAGTTACTTGAACCCTAACTAATGAGCACATGGCAAACATATTAATTAAGTTAACAAGTTTATGTGTATTAAGCATATTAGCAAGTAGCAAGTAATACTCACATAGCAAGAGATAGTTATTCTAAGATCAACCATGTAGATACTTGTACAACTTATAATTCAAGTACTTAAAAAGTATAATGTGCAATATAACACATTACATGATTAATGTGTAAGCACACATTAATGTCCAACACATGCACAAGGAAAGAGCAATCTCTAGTTGGGACTTGGTGACCATCCTAAATGTATCTAAGTGTGTTTTAGGATTACAAGTCATTTCTAGTTTAACCTTGAGATCATTGTTCTTCATTTAGCCTTAATTAATCACTAAGTCATTTCTAATAGCAATCATTGTTCTAGTGACATTGGCTTAAGTGTGTTGGCACTTGATGATCGTACTAAATATATCTAGATAAGAATTAAGATTATAAGTTGTTGATTAACACTTATGTGTTATGCCTAATCTTGGTTAGTTTGTCATTAAGATGTCATTAGGCGTAATTAATCACAATTAGTGTTTTTATGACCAAAACTCAATTGAGTATGGAGAGGGCATCTATTCTAAGCATGTTTAGAAAGGTTTCATGAATTATAGATGATGGAGAGGGAATCTATTCTAAGCATGTTTAGAAAGGTTTCATGAATTATAGATGTCGGGAACTAGTCAAACTTTATTTGGTCAAAATCAGAGACACAAGAAACTGCGATCGCACTGCGGTTGACCGTGGTGGCGACCGTGCAACTTATTTTCAGAAAACTACGTTGTAATTCAGTTTGGGGTTTCTCGGTTGACTATACGGTCGATCGTACCTCGACCGTGTGTTTGCCTGAACATTTAATTTCATTCTTTAACCTATGTTTGACTTGGTCGTTTGCAAGATAAAGTATGGATTAGTGACCTTGCGTGTTTTATGTTAAGATGTCAGTCATCACTTATGCGTATGTGTGTGTGTCATCATTAAAACAAATTCTTTGGTTAATCATACTTAAGTTCATCGTTTAGTGTATTAACCCACATTCAATCAACATATTACAGTAAGTCATGCTGAGTTTCTAATGGAACGTTATAAAGGTTCACAGATCATACCCTCATCATGAACCATGTTACATAACTCTTTCATTCTATTTAACCTCTAAACTATCAAGAAAATATTTTCTTGATGATTCGGTCTTTTCTAGATATTCTGGTAATTTGACAAATCAAATTGTGCTATTACCTTTCCATTCTACTTTGTATATTATGATCATTTGAAACTCCATACCTATGAATTCTGGACCATTATTCGCTTGACTTGAAGTCGGGAAGGAAAAACAAAAGCATGGAGCTCCTAAATATAAGGGAAAATATAAAGCTTGACAACAACACATAAATTACAGACCGTGTATATCAATACATGTTGCAACGTAAAGACACGGGAGAATTAAAAACATTATAACCCCAAGGTAATAGTAGAAGAAAGTAACTTCCTCTGGTGGCAGATGAAAAAGAAGAATGAAGGATACGATAGCCAAGAAAATATCAAAAATCAAGACTGGATTTAGCATTTTCACAATCTTTTGGAAATAAGAATTGAGGAAGAGATTATAGGAATAGTAAAAATAATGGAACGGAAGAGGACAATTTATAACGAAATATCAGACATAGCAATCGAGGCAGATTACGCATTTAATCTAAGAAAATCTTAATCTCCTTAATTTCAGAGAATTAAATCTTATATAGATTATGAAAGTTTCCTTGAATTCTGGAAATCAACCATGACTACGTCAAGAGTTAAGATGAACCTGCATTTACTCTTTTCACTCTATTACGATAGCTTCACTCGTACTCTTCACATAAACGAATTGTTTTATTCATATTACTCAATGATTATAAAACTCTAATTTTCAACTCATATGAGTCATGAAAACATACTTATTGTCAGCCATGACGATCCCAATCAAATTTTGGGACAAAATTTCTTTAACGGGTAGGTACTGTGACGACCCGGAAATTTTTGACCAAATTTAAACTTAATCTTTATATGATTTCGACAAGATAAGCAAAGTCTGTAATGTTGAGTCTCGAAAATTTTGAAACTATGTTCATGTATTCATTTAACCTCGACCAAGTTCCGACGATTCACGAACGATTATATAAATGGATATGAATATGTATATATTATAACTTGAAAACGTTAACGAAGTATTAAATGTATAATACTTTACATTAAACGTATTTGTCTCAATATATGCTTAATTGATGTGTGTGAGATGTAGTACGAAATAGATTATATTTTACTACTAAATACTATTAAATACGATACAATTTTACACAAGTTTTTTATTTATTTATTGAATGGGATATACCTAAACCATGCTACAACACTATAGGCAGTGTACCTAATCGTAGAGTAGTGTAGTTTTTAGTAAGTCCGGTACGTTCCGCGGGGAGTTAGCTGAGTCTAACGCTACATTTATTTTAAACTATATTTGTATCAATATATATATAAGTAATATTATTATTATTATTATAAAAGGGGATTTTTTTTACCGTTTAGTGACCGGTTTGTCGATTTTATGTCTTAAGTCACAATTAAAACCTAATGTAAAATATTAAATATAAATACAACTTAATTTAAAGCGTAAAGTAAATGACGATAAATAAAAGTGCGATAATTTAAAGTACGATAATTAAAAGTGCAATTACAGTAAATAAAAGTGCGATGAGATATAAAATAAAGGAATTATGCTTATTTAAACTTCCGTAATCATGATGTTCGACGTGTTGATTTTAATTTATTACCATGGGTTAATTGTCCTTTGTCCTGGATTATTCGATATGTCCATCTAGATTTTTGTCCATAACAGTCCATCAGTCATAAATATAAAGTGCGAGTGTCCTCGTCAAATTATCCTTATACCCGAAGTCAAATATTCCAACTAATTGGGGACTTAAACTGTAACAAGGTCTTAATACTTTGTTTAATAATTACACCAGGATATCGACTGCGTGTAACCCAAGGTTTTAATACTTTGTTAACAATTATGCCAAGTGTCCTTATACGTAATCCACCCCTGTTTTAATGAGTCCATTGACTATTAATCCATCCCCGTGTCCGGTTAAATGAACGATTATTAGTATTTATAAATATCCCGCCCATCGTGTCCGATCGAGTGTATGTGGTTATTTATAATTACCTCAAATTGTAAATCTCTATATTAAATTAACGAACTATCATTCAGTTAAATAAATAAAAAACCCATTAATAGCCCATAGTCCAATTTCCATAAGTGTCGGTCTTTTGTCCAAACCCCAATTATGGTCCAAAGCCCAATAACCCCGTCTTTAATATTTAGTCCAACATCATGATTACTTCAGCTTAAATAAGCATAATAATAACTTTGCTACGAGACATTAATTTAAAAAGGTTGAACATAATTTACAATGAGTATTAATCGCGTAGTGTTACACGGACAGAATTTTGACTTACAAACTTACAACATTTGCTACCATAACCTTATTATTATTAACTTAATATTAAAATTATAATTATAAAATATAAATATAAATATATTGAGAGAGTATGATGATATATGGATATATTGTCTGTAAAATTCGTCGAGCAACTGGCCAATTTATAGAACCTGACCAACAATTTGCTGCCATGCGATCGCATGGATTTTGTTCATGCTGGCCATGCGATCACATGGCCTGGGGATCCAGCTCACATCATTTTGTTTTCTTGCTTGTCGAAGTTATATTTTAATATATAATATAATATATATAATTTTATAGAATTATTTATATATTATATTATATTCATGTGCATAGTTGACTTGTAATTTTAGGCCCGTTGCGTCGCGCATTGATAGTTGGTTCATGTCCCGGTTCCAGATTTTCGAACGTCCTTGCGTACTATTTAATATCTTGTACTTTGCATTTTGCGACTTGTACTCTTGTAATTTTGAGACGTTTCTCATCAATAAATTGAACCACTTGGATTGTACTTTGTACTCTTTAGCGTTTTGATCATTTGCATCTTCAAATCGTCGATTCTGTCTTTTGTCTTCACCTTTTATTATTTAAACGAATATCACTTATAAATAGAACAATTGCAACTAAAAGCTTGTCTTTCTTGAAGGATAATGCTATGAAATATATGTTCGTTTTTAGCATTATCATTAATATATTCATCTACGGAATTAGAAGATAATACCAATGATTGAATTAATAGATATTTTAACATTTATAAATTCCATAGGTATTGCAATATTATTATAAGTCTTTGTTGAGAGATCCACCTTGAATTAGGAAATCTTTCCCTCTTTGACTGTATTTGAATTAAATATATAAATAACTTGCAACGTGTATTTAAAACATGTTTATATATATTTAAAAAGTATATATGGGTTTCGAATTAATTAGTAAACGATACAAGTAGTGGATTACTAATTTGATTGATATTTAAATAAGTTAAATTGAACTTATAAACGTTTTCAATATAATAGAACTTTGATGTTAAAAGAATGTAATTTAGATGTAAAACGATTCAATATTTTTAATATACTTTAATAGATATTGAGGCGATGATTTATAGAAGTAAATGACCAAAACACTCAAATGTATAAGTTATACTTCGGGTAATATAGTTTATCAATGATTAAGTTTAATTTTTGATAAAGGTACGAGTCACGAAACGTAGAATGCAAGTTATTAAAGCATACGAAGTAACGTTCGAAAATCCGGAGCCGAGACATAAACTGAGCATCAACGCGCGAGTCAACGGACCTAAAATTACAATTCAATTATGCACATGAATATAATATAATATATATATATATAATTAATATAAATTATATATATATATATTATAAAATATATATAATAATATGTCGACAAACAAGAAAACAAAATAAAATGAGCTGGACCAGCTGGCCATGCGATTGCATGAGAAATGCACTAAAACCCCATGCACTTGCATGAGCCATGCGAGTGCATGAGAAATGCACTAAAACCCCATGCACTCGAATGGGCATCAGATTCCAAAAATTTGCCTATAAAAGGCCAGTTTCTGCTCGAGTTTTTTACACAATTTCATATCTCTCTGCTCTATATACATATATATTATTATTATTATTATTATTATTATTATTATTATTATTATTATTATTATTATTATTATTATTATTATTATTATTATAATTAAGATTAATATTATTATTAATCTTATAGTTAGGAGTATTATTATTAGTATTATTATACATAAAATATTACGACGAGGTTATACCCAAACGATTTCAAAACAAGCTTTTCGAACGCGATAGAGCTAAGGAAATTATGGGTTATAGCTATGGAGGTTATGGGTATTGCTTGGGGGTTATGATCATGAGTCAAAGGTCAACCTAGCATTTATCATTTCCGTTGCGTCTACGTACTTTCCTGCAATATTGAATCACAATATTGATACGTGAGCATTCATATCTTATCTTTTATATATTTAATAGTGTATCCATGTCTAGTGCTCGAGTATATATGTTTATGCATACTTGTATGCTTTAATATCACGAATTTGATACATATGTTATTGATATAAGATATATGATATGCATGTCGTTCGAAAGCTGTCAAAAAATTAATAACTTTTCATTTAGAAATCGTGTGTTTTCGAGAAATGGATTAAAAGTTATGGTCAACTGAATTATGATTAATATTAACTGAAATTGTGTTTGAAACTGTAAATTAATATTTAAACAACTTGTTTATGAGATTGATAAATTGAATTTCCAAATATTATTAGTCGAGTAAATGAATTCTTATATGAGGCACGTCTCGTTGAACAATTGTCAAAGTTGATTGTCTTATCATGTTTTAAAGCTTTATAAACACTATAATCTGATTTTACAAGTATTGGAAAACTATGTGAAATAATAAAATATTTTCGATTGCCATGATAATTCAAATATAATATAGCTCCTGAAATAAATAATATTTTGAGTTTGATAAACTATAAATTCGTTCAAATATCAAGACTTATACTATGTTAATAAACATATATAGATTTAAAGATCATATTGGGTCAGGTTGACTTTGGGATGACTTTTGTTAACTTTTTCATGTCGGTCTCGAGCATTAGGATTGTGATACACTATGACCCGACCTAGCTTGTTAGACATGTATTGACCAACATATGTGCTCTAGGTTGAGATCTACGGTTATTTTGCATTCCGAGTTTCGGTCACATTTTGATGAATGACCTTATGTGCTGCTAAGGTGAGTTTCATTTTCTCCCTTTTTAATTGCTTTTGCAATCTATATTTTTGGGCTGAGAATACATGCACTTTATTTTAAACGCAATGGATACAAGTACATACTAAATTCTACACCGAGTTTGAACCAAAAATCCCTTAGCTTTGGTAACTAGTAATTGCCGGTTATAAGAACTGGTGGGCGTGAGTAGTTATATATGGATCCATAGGGCTTGACATCCCCGTCTGTTTCAGGTATAGAAACCCTAGCCTGAACTATAAAACAGACGTATACTATTTGAGTTTAGTACACGTTAGATTGCGTGTATTGTACATGTTGGTTGCATGTATGTTAAAACAGGGGTACTTATTATAATGTTAATGTTTAGTTACCAGGGTGCTCAATCTTGTAGAATAATTTGATAAACGTTTCTGTATGAAACAACTAAAATCTTGTGATCCACCTTATATATACAGATTATGCGCAATATTAAAACTATGAACTCACCAACCTTTGTGTTGACACTTTTAAGCATGTTTATTCTCAGGTTCCTAGAAGTCTTCTGCTGTTTGCTTATACGTTATACAAGCTATGTGCATGGAGTCATACATGCTTTATTCGAGAAAACTTTACATTAACAAAATCATCACCATGTATCTTATTTGACTGTATTGTCAACGGATATATTGTTAAAAACTATTATATACGGTGATTGTCTATACGTAGAAATCATCAGATGTCGAAAACCTTGGATTTATATATTCATTTATGGTGTGCCTTTTCAAAAGAATGCAATGTTTAAAAAACGTATCATATAGAGGTCAAAACCTCACTATGAAATCAATGAATGATGTATTCGTCCAAATGGATTTGGACGGGTCATCACAAATACATTCGGGATTATCACAAGAAACCTACCATTATGCTCGAAGCAGTTGCTTCGTATGACTTGTGGATTTGACATGAATTTTTTAGGATGGCAGGTTCCAACAATGATATTAATGTTTTGAATCAATCCTACATTTTTGATAAATTTAAGAACGGAACATCTCCACCCGCATTGTGACGACCCGGAAATTTCCGACCAAATTTAAACTTGATTTTTATATGAACTCGACACGATAAGCAAAGTCACTTTAGTTGAATCTCAAAATGTTTGAAACTGTTTACATGAATTCATTTACCCTTTGACTAATCCCGACGATTCACGAAACAATTGTTGAATATATATATATATATATATATATATATATATATATATATATATATATATATATATTAACTTGGATTAACAAAATATAAATTAATCATTAGAAATCAATATCAAAAATAAAATACAAGATAAGGAAGTTGTTATTAAAATAAATCTATTAGATGTATATTAAAATATATAAAAGTTATAGATATTATGTAATTATTCAATATTATAAATAATATGAAATATTAATATATTAGATATAATCACAAATTAAGGATATAGTATCATAATATTTTTAATACTTTCATTATTATTAATAACACTAATATCAATACTAGTATTAATTATATTATTATTATTGTTATAATTGTGATTAATAAATTCTATTAGTTTTAAGGTTATCATAATAAAGATTTTTATTATAAATATTTTTATGAGAAAGATTGAAATTACAAATTAGTTATGATTTAAATAAATTGTTGGTTATTATTATCTTTAAGATTATAATTCTTATTATTATGCTTATCATTATTATTATTAAATGTTATTAATATTATTATGTTAAAAATAAACATGAAATTGATATATATAAATATTATTATCAATATTAATAAAATTATTATTATTATTATCATTATTATAATTATCATTAATAATACAATTATTATCAAATTCACTAAAATTAATATTATTGAAACTTATTATTACTTTTATTATTAATATTATTATTATTATTATTATTATTATTATTATTATTATTATTATTATTATTATTATTATTATTATTATTATTCTTATCCTTATTAAAAATAAATGATATTCTTTAAATTAATAATGGATTTATGTTGTTAAGTAATATTACAAAAGTTAATATGTTATATACACATATATATATATATATATATATATATATATATATATATATATATATATATATATATATATATATCATATCAGCTATATAATTGAAAGGGACCTGTCCTAATCCATCTGGACGAATACATTGCATTTGGTTACATCGCGAGGTACTTGACCTCTATATGATACATTTTACAAACATTGCATTCGTTTTTAAAAGACAAACTTTCATTTCATCAAAAGTTGACGGCATGCATACCATTTCATAATATATCCAACTATAATTGACTTAGTAATAATCTTGATGAACTCGATGACTCGAATGCAACGTCTTTTGAAATATGTCATGAATGACTCCAAGTAATATCTCTAATATGAGCAAATGCACAGCGGAAGATTTCTTTCATACCTGAGAATAAACATGCTTTAAAGTGTCAACCAAAAGGTTGGTGAGTTCATTAGTTTATCATAATCGATCATTTTCATCATTTTAATAGACCACAAAAATTTCATTTCCATTTCTCATAAATATACGTCCCATGCATAGAGATAAAAATCATTCATATAGATTGAACACCTGGTAACCGACATTAACAAGATGCATATAAGAATATCCCCTATCATTCCGGAAAATCCTTCGGACATGATAAAAAAAATGAATTCGAAGTACTAAAGTATCCGGTACTTTGGATGGGGTTTGTTAGGCCCAATAGATCTATCTTTAGGATTCGCATCAATTAGTAGATCGGTTTACTAATTATTAAGCTACCAAGCAAAAGGGACATATTCGGCTTCTATCATTCAACCATATAATGTAGTTTCGATTACTTGTGTCTATATCATAAAACATTTATAAAAGCGCATGTATTCTCAGTCCCAAAAACATATATTACAAAAGCAATTAAAAGGGAGTAATGAAACTCACTATACTGTATTTTGTAGTAAAAATACGTATGACGACATTGAACAATGCAGGGTTGGCCTCAGATTCATGAACCTATATCATTTGTATATTTATTAATACACATAATCGTAATCGAACAAATTTATATATTATATCTTAAATTATATATTTTATATATTTAATTTGTATATATTTGAAATAACCACTGATTGAATACTATATAACCCTCATAATTTCATTTTCTTAACTCAATCATTATCATAATCTAACGTTTATCATTACCATGATTAATCTTAGGCTATCATCATCAAACTACATCATGTCAATTGTTACCATATACCATGATCATCATAATCATAATCATCATCATCAAACATTACGATTAATATTATCATAATCCTAATCATTACCATTAATTTCGTTGGGCAGTAATTGGATTGGGAACAAGGGAAGAAGCAGAAAGAAAAAAAATGACACTCAACTTATGTTCTCATCATTACATCATAAACCAATTAATATCATAATCTTCATCGCTTTTATGATTTTTATCCTCTTTTTCACTAGTATCATTATCATCCAATTTATTTTAAACCAATATGGAACGTCCCTTTTTCTTTTTACATAACGCAACATGTTGGCCAAGGATTCCCATTTATCCCACTTGAGTAATTAATAAAAAGCATGTTTTAACAACTCCATAACCAAATTGGCAAGTGGGTGCGGGTGTACTTGCCACTCGAGATAGAAACAGAAATACTTTGTATAATTAAATCGTAAGTGCATCTTCTTTACAGCTCAAAAAGTATTCTATCGTTGAAATTCATTGTTTACTATCCTCTTTATCGCCACATATATTTAGTGGATGAACCAAAAGAAACGGCAGTAATCATAAAAGAAACAAACGTTTAGCAGCAACAGCGGAAATTAGAAAGGTGATGAGTGTAGTTTTTGGGTTATGAAGGAGAACAGAAGGAAGAAATAATGGTGGTAGTAGGAATTTTTAAGTGTTATTAATTTGATGGTGGGTTTGTTGATGATTAAACGAAGATAGTAATAGGTGGTGGTGATAGGTTAATGGTTGATTGAAGACGGTGAGTTATTGTGGTATGCAACGATGGTGGTTGTAGTTTTAACCAAAACAGAAAAACAACTTGTAGCAGCAATAACGTGTGGTTGTGTTTGATCAACTAAAAGGATCAGATGAATGGTTGTAGTAGTAGTTCGAAAGGTTGCAGGTTGGTGGTTTTATGGTTCTAAAATTTCAAAACGTTCTTCTCTTGAGGAGTTTTTTGAAAGTTGAACGACAGTTTGGGTTTGACAGGAAGGAAAAACAAACACAATTTTGCTGTAGCAAAAATAGTTGGTTTCTAATATTGGTTGGCTTCGGTTGATAGCAGTTAAAACAGAAGTGTAGTATCAACAACAATATAGAATATGTGTAGGGTGTTTGGTGCTGTAATTATCGAGTAATAATCATACCCGAGAACGAGTAGAAACTAGTGTACGTAATAGTAGTTGAGTGTTTCAATTAGGGGAGGGTGTCGTGATGTTGTTCAAGGGTTGATCATGTGGGTATCATTGGTGTTTGATTGAAGGAATAGAAAACTAAACAGATGGGGTGTTTAATGATCGGAATAGTAGTAATTATGTAGTGACCCGAACTTTTCCATGTTTACATATATTAAATGAAATTTTTATTTACATGATTAAGTGTTTCCAACATGTTAAACAATCAAACTTGTTAAGACTTGATTAATTGAAATAGGTTTCATATAGACAATTGACCACCCAAGTTGACCGGTGATTCACGAACGTTAAAACTTGTAAAAACTATATGATGACATATATATGATTATATATATAGTTAACATGATAAATGATAAGTAAACATGTCATTAAGTGTATTAACAATGAACTACATATGTAAAAACAAGACTACTAACTTAATGATTTCGAAACGAGACATATATGTAACGATTATCGTTGTAACAACATTTAACTGTATATATATCATACTAAGATATATTAATATATCATAATATCATGATAATGTAATAATTTAACATCTCTTTAAATATAATAAACAATGGGTTAACAACATTTAATAAGATCGTTAACCTAAAGGTTTCAAAACAACACTTACATGTAACGACTAACGATGACTTAACGACTCAGTTAAAATGTATATACATGTAGTGTTTTAATATGTATTCATACACTTTTGAAAGACTTCAAGAAACTTATCAAAATACTTCTACTTAACAAAAATGCTTACAATTACATCCTCGTTCAGTTTCATCAACAATTCTACTCGTATGCACCCGTATTCGTACTCGTACAATACACAGCTTTTAGATGTATGTACTATTGGTATATACACTCCAATGATCAGCTCTTAGCAGCTCATGTGAGTCATCTAACACATGTGGGGACCATCATTTGGCAACTAGCATGAAATATCTCATAAAATTACAAAAATATTAGTAATCATTCATGACTTATTTACAAGTAAACAAAATTACACATCCTTTATATCTAATCCATATACCAACGACCAAAAACACCTACAAACACTTTCATTCTTCAATTTTCTTCATCTAATTGATCTCTCTCAAGTTCTATCTTCAAGTTCTAAGTGTTCTTTATAAATTCTACAAGTTCTAGTTTCATAAAATCAAGAATACTTTCAAGTTTGCTAGCTTACTTCCAATCTTGTAAAGTGATCATCCAACCTCAAGAAATCTTTCTTATTTACAGTAAGATATCTTTCTAATACAAGGTAATACTCATATTCAAACTTTGATTCAATTTCTATAACTATAACAATCTTATTTCGAGTGGAAATCTTACTTGAACTTGTTTTCGTGTCATGATTCTGCTTCAAGAACTTTCAAGCCATCCAAGGATCCTTTGAAGCTAGATCTATTTTTCTCATTTCCAGTAGGTTTATCCACAAAACCTGAGGTAGTAATGATGTTCATAACATCATTCGATTCATATATATAAAACTACCTTATTCGAAGGTTTAAACTTGAAATCACTAGAACATAGTTTAGTTAATTCTAAACTTGTTCGCAAACAAAAGCTAATCCTTCTAACTTGAATTTTAAAATCAACTAAACACATGTTCTATATCTATATGATATGCTAACTTAATGATTTAAAACCGGAAAACACGAAAAACACCGTAAAACCGGATATACGCCGTCGTAGTAACACCGCGGGCTGTTTTCGGTTAGTTAAATAAAAACTATGATAAACTTTAATTTAAAAGTTGTTCTTCTGGGAAAATGATTTTTCTTATGAACATGAAACTATATCCAAAAATCATGGTTAAACTCAAAGTGAAAATATGTTTTCCAAAATGGTCATCTAGACGTTGTTCTTTCGACTGAAATGACTTTCTTTACAAAAATGACTTGTAACCTGTATTTCTGACTATAAACTTATAATTTTTCTGTTTAGATTCATAAACTTAAGTTCAATATGAAACCATAGCAACTTGAAACACTCAAAACGGATTTAAAACGATGAAGTTATGGGTAAAACAAAATTAGATATTTTTGCTTGTTGTAGCTACGTGAAAATTGGTAATAATTTTATATTAATCATATCCTAGCTAACTTATATTGTATTATACATATATTCTAATATATTATGTAATCTTGGGATACCATAGACACGTATGTAAATGTTTTGACATATCATATCAACCCATCTATATATATTATTTGGAACAACCATAGACACTCTATATGCAGTAATGTTTGAGTTAGCTATACAGGATTGAGGTTGATTCTAAAAATATATATACTTTGAGTTGTGATCTAGCCTGAGACATGTATACACTGGTTCATGGATTGATTCAAGATAATATATATATCGATTTATTTTTGTATATCTAATTGTAGACAACTAGTTGTAGGTTACTAACGAGGACAGCTGACTTAATAAACTTAAAACATTAAAACGTATTAAAAATGTTGTAAATATATTTTGAACATACTTTGATATATATATATACATATTTGTTATAGGTTCGTGAATCGACCAGTGGCCAAGTCTTACTTCCCGACGAAGTAAAAATCTGTGAAAGTGAGTTATAGTCTCACTTTTAAAATCTAATATTTTGGGATGAGAATACATGCAGTTTTATAAATGTTTTACGAAATAGACACAAGTAATTGAAACTACATTATATGGGTGAATGATCGAAGCCGAATATGCCCCTTTTACTTGGTAACCTAAGAATTAGTAAACCGGTCTACTAATTGACGCGAATCCTAAAGATAGATCTATTGGGCCTAACGAACCCCATCCAAAGTACCGGATGCTTTAGTACTTTGAATTCGTTTTTATCATGTCCGAAGGATTTCCCGGAATGATAGGGGATATTCTTATATGCATCTTGTTAATATCGGTTACCAGGTGTCACCATATGAATGAATTTTATCTCTATGTATGGGATGTATATTGAAATATGAAATCTTGTGGTCTATTATTATGATTTGATAATATATAGGTTAAACCTATAACTCACCAACATTTTTGTTGACGTTTTAAGCATGTTTATTCTCAGGTGATTATTAAGAGCTTTCGCTGTTGCATACTAAAATAAGGACAAGATTTGGAGTCCATGCTTGTATGATATTATGTAAAAACTGCATTCAAGAAACTTATTTTTGATGTAATATATTCTTATTGTAAACCATTATGTAATGGTCGTGTGTAAACGGTATATTTTAGATTATCATTATTTGATAATCTACGTAATGCTTTTTAAACCTTTATCGATAAAATAAAGGTTATGGTTGTTTTAAAAATGAATGCAGTCTTTGAAAAACATCTCATTTAGAGGTCAAAGCCTCGCGACGAAATCAATTAATATGGAACGTTTAGAATCCGAGCGTTGGTATCCGAGCGTTGGTCTTAGAGAACCAGAAAATTGCATTAGTGTGTCTTACCGAGTTTGTTAGGATGCATTAGTGAGTCTGGACTTCGACCGTGTTTTTCTCCAAAAACGATTGCTTAACATTTTTTTGTTGGAAACTATATATTATTAACATGTAAATATTTTGTGATATATTAATCTCTTAACGTGTTTGATATTGTGTGATAGATGTCTACCTCTAGTACAAATCTCATTGATTCACCTAATAATAATGAAGAGTCGAATATATTTTGGGAAGATTCACAAATTCCCGAAGAGGAACCGGAAGAGGATGAACCGGAAGAGGAGGAACCGGAAGAGGAGGAACCGGAAAAGGAGGAACCGGAAGAAGAGGAACCAGAAGAGGAGGAATTGGAAGAGGAGGAACCAGAAGAAGAAGAGGTTCCGGAGGAAGAAATATTGATACCTATAGTAAATCGATTAAATAAAAGAAAATCCTCAACCAACGGACCAAAGTTAATAATGGTCAATGGTGTTTCCGCCGAAGAAGCAAAATATTGAGAAGATTACCAATTTTCCGATGAATCGGATCCCAATGAGGATTCCGATGATGTTATAGAAATTACCTCAACCCAATTTAATAAAGCGAAAGAAAATAATAAGGGAAAAGGTATAAAAATAGAGAAACCCGATTCCAACCCTAATGAACTTTATATGTATCAACAACATCCGTATTTCCTAAAATGTAACAATGACCCGGGAACCTCTAAAGCACCAGGTTTTTCTAAACCATTATGGAAAACGACGGCTCGTATTAGAGGAACACCATATATTCCTAGAAAATTAGGAAAACGAACCAAGTCTGAAGAAGAAGAAACCAGTGATTCAGATTAGAGGGTTGTAATCATGTTGTGTATTATATGTAATGTAGTGTGCTTGTACTTTTATGTTCTATATAAAAATTGCTTGTATTGTTTGTTAATTATCTTTTACGAATCTAATCCTTGTCTATTTTACAGTATAAAAACAAAATGGACGTTAAGGGTAGACAATTGAATATTTTAGAAGACCTACCAGAGGATATGATTGAGGAAATCTTGTCTAGAGTCTTTCAGAATTCATCAGCACATTTAGTTATGGCGAAATTAACTTGTCAAACATTTGAAAGACTTTCCAGAAATGCCTTAGTTTATAAAAGGCTTTCCTTTGATAGGTGGGGTATATCACATTGGGGAGACTGTAAGTTACGCCGTGTTTTCTTTAAAGCATTAAATGCGGGGAACCCAAATGCAATTTTACGCTACGGGTTAAGAACCTATTTTGACTCAACATATCCCAACATAGGATTTCGTGAATTAGAAAGAACTTCTAACATGCAACATAAAGAAGCATGTTATGCTTACGGGTTAGTGATGTTCGCTTCTTACCAAAGTGAGAAAAAGAACATCGGATTGCAACTTTTAAATAAAACCTTCCCACAAGTGACGGATTCAGTAGTTGAGGTGAGACACAAGGTTTTTAGATTATTACGGGGCTGTTGGACATTACGAAACCCTCGTCCTTTTGACGACATTACAACATGATGCCTAGCCAATGGTCATAACGGTTATTTTCCACAAGACCAAGGATGGAAAGTCGTCTTAGTAAAACCAGAATGCATGACTTGTTTCTGGACTTATGAATTACGTGTCTTTATTTCCTTTGCTGAACAACTTGCGTATTAACTAGATTTATCTTCAAAACTGTCATGTATCATAGTGTACTATATTTCATGTTATATGTAATATAGCGAAGTCGTAAGGTTGAAGAATATTTGTATGTGATATATTATTATAATCAGTTTTTCATATGGAATTGTAGTAGTTGAATTATATATTAGCTACTAAGTATGAACTTAACGGGTAGGTAGTACCCGAATTTAAACTTATAAAATGCTAATATGAAGAAAAAGCTTTTATAAATGAGTTCATATTATGCTACGAAATACTATTGACTACTCTTAATATTCTGTATGATTAACTCGATTCAGTTGGCTATTTTGAAGGAAATAGCACCGACTACTCGACACACCATGAATATGAGTGAAGAGGAATTTCGTACCTTTCTTGCTGCAAACATAGCTGCAGTACAGGCTGCGCTACATACCAACAATAACTCTGAATCTAGAAATGCATCTAACGGCGCAAGAAATTGTGTAGGATGCTCCTACAAAGAATTCACTACCTGCAAACCTTTGGAATTTGATGGAACCGAAGGACCAATTGGATTGAAACGGTGGACCGAGAAAGCTGAATCGGTGTTTGCCATAAGTAAGTGTACTGAAGAGGAGAAAGTTAAGTATGCTACTCATACCTTCACAGGTATTGCGTTAATGTGGTGGAACACCTATCTTGAACAGGTAGGACAAAATGCTGTTTACGCACTACGGTGGTCGGCATTCAAGCAATTGATGAACGAGCAGTACCGTCCTAGAAACGAAGTCAATAAACTCAAGGCAGAACTTAGAGAGTTACGAACACAATGGTTCGATGTTACCACATATGAACGACGATTCACAGAGTTGTGCCTATTGTGTCCGGGAGCATTCAAAGATGAAGAAGAGAAGATCGACGTGTTTGTAAAAGGGTTACCAGTAAGGATTCAAGAAGATGTGAGTTCACAAGGCAAGTCGAATGGCTCATAAACTCATAAATCAGATTGAGAGAAGAATTAAAGAGTAGGCGGCCGAAGAAGCCAACACAAAACAACTCAAGAGGAAGTAGGAGGAAAACGGTGACAAGAGTCACCAGTACAACAACAACAACAACAACAACAACAATTACAACCACAATCGCAACAACTATCCCAACAACTGCAACAACAATCGCAACGATAACCGCAATCCTAACAATAACTACAACAAACATCCCAACAACAACAACAACTACAACAACCATTTCAACAACAATAACAATCCCAACAACAACCTCAATAACAACAACGGCAACAAAAACCAAAAACAGCCATGTCATAGGGGTGAAGAAAATCATCAGGGGTTTTGCACGACATTTTGCAATAGGTGTAAAAGAAACGGTCATAGCGCGACAAAGTGTGAGGTCTACGGACCAAAGTTTAACAGAACTAAAGGAACAAATAATGTCGGAACAAGTAATGCCGAAACGAATAGTGTCGGAGCAAGTAATACCAACGCTGTTTGTTATAAATGTGGAAAACCGGGCCACATTATTAGAAATTGCCCGAACCAGGGGAATACTAATGGGCAGGGCCGTGGAAGAGTTTTCAATATTAATGCAGCAGAAGCACAGGAAGACCCGGAGCTTGTTACGGGTACGTTTCTTATTGACGATAAATCTGCTTATGTTTTATTTGATTCGGGTGCAGATAGAAGCTATATGAGTAGAGAATTTTTTGCTAAATTAAGTTGCCCATTGACACATTTGGATAGTAAATTTTTACTCGAATTAGCAAACGGTAAATTAATTTCAGCAGATAATATATGTCGGGAGAGAGAAATTAAACTGGGGGATGAAACGTTTAAAATTGATTTAGTACCAGTCGAGTTAGGGAGTTTTGATGTAATAATTGGCATGGACTGGTTGAAAAAGGTGAGAGCAGAGGTCGTTTGTTACAAAAATGCGATTCGCATTATGCGTGAAAAAGGAAAACCTTTAATGGTGTACGGAGAAAAGAACAACGCGAAATTAAATCTTATTAGTAGTTTGAAGGCGCAAAAACTAATAAGAAAAGGTTGTTACGTTATTCTAGCACACATCGAGGAAGTTAAACCTGAAGAAAAGAACATCAGTGATGTTCCCGTCGCAAAAGAATTTCCCGATGTATTTCCGAAAGAATTACCGGGATTACCCCCACATCAATCCGTTAAATTTCAAATAGATCTTGTACCAGGAGCTACACCAATAGCTCGTGCTCCATACAGGCTCGCACCCAGTGAAATGAAAGAATTACAAAGTCAGTTACAGGAACTTTTAGAACGTGGTTTCATTCGACCAAGCACATCACCATGGGGAGCTCCTATTTTGTTTGTCAAGAAGAAAGATGGTACATTCAGGTTGTGTATCGACTACTGAGAGTTGAACAAACTTACCATCAAGAACCGCTACCTACTACCGAGAATCGATGACTTATTTGATCAACTACAAGCTCGTCTGTTTATTCGAAGATCGATTTACGTTCTGGATATCATCAAATGCGGGTGAAGGAGGATGATATTCCAAAGATTGCTTTTAGGACGCATTACGGTCATTACGAGTTTATGGTTATGCCGTTTGGATTGACTAACGCACCAGCTGTGTTCATGGACCTCATGAACCGAGTGTGCGGGCCATATCTTGACAAGTTTGTCATTGTTTTCATCGATGACATACTTATTTACTCGAAGAATGATCAAGAGCATGAAGAACATTTGAGAAAAGTGCTAGAGTTGCTGAGAAAAGAAAAATTGTACGCTAAGTTTTCAAAGTGTCCATTTTGGTTGGAAGAAGTTCAATTCCTCGATCACATAGTGAACAAAGAAGGTATTCAGGTGGATCTAGCAAAGATTGAAACCGTTGAAAAGTGGGAAACCCCAAAAACTCCGAAACACATACGCCGGTTTTTAGGACTAGCTGGTTACTACAGAAGGTTCATCCAAGACTTTTCCAGAATAGCAAAACCCTTGACTGCATTAACGCATAAAGGGAAGAAATTTGAATGGAAAGATGAACAAGAGAAAGCGTTTCAATTGTTAAAGAAAAAGTTAACTACGGCACCTATATTGTCATTACTTGAAGAGAATGATGATTTTGTGATATATTGTGACGCCTCAAAGCAAGGTCTCGGTTGTGTATTAATGCAACGAATGAAAGTAATTGCTTATGCGTCTAGACAATTGAAGATTCACGAACAGAATTATACGACGCATGATTTGGAATTAGGCGCAGTTGTTTTTGTATTAAAGACTTGGATGCACTACTTATATGGGGTCAAAAGTATTATATATACCGACCACAAAAGTCTTCAACACATATTTAATCAGAAATAACTGAATATGAGGCAGCGCAGGTGAATTGAATTGTTGAATGATTACGACTTTGAGATTCGTTACCACCCAGGGAAGGCAAATGTGGTAGCCGACGCCTTGAGCAGAAAGGACAGAGAACCCATTCGAGTAAAAGCTATGAATATAATGATTCACACTAACCTTACTACTCAAATAAAGGAGGCGAAACAAGGAGTTTTAAAAGAGGGAAATTTAAAGGATGAAATACCCAAAGGATCGGAGAAGCATCTTAATATTCGAGAAGACGGAACTCGGTATAGGGCTGAAAGAATTTGGGTACCAAAATTTGGAGATATGAGAGAAATGGTACTTAGAGAAGCTCATAAAACCAGATACTCAATACATCCTGGAACGGGGAAGATGTACAAGGATCTCAAGAAACATTTTTGGTGGCCAGGTATGAAAGCTGATGTTGCTAAATACGTAGGGGAATGTTTGACGTGTTCTAAGGTCAAAGCAGAGCATCAGAAACCATCAGGTCTACTTCAACAACCCGAAATCCCGGAATGGAAATGAGAAAACATTACCATGGATTTCATCACTAAATTGCCAAGGACTGCAAGTGGTTTTGATACTATTTGGGTAATAGTTGATCGTCTCACCAAATCAGCACACTTCCTGCCAATAAGAGAAGATGACAAGATGGAGAAGTTAGCACGACTGTATTTGAAGGAATTCGTCTCCAGACATGGAATACCAATCTCTATTATCTCTGATAGGGATGGCAGATTTATGTCAAGATTCTGGCAGACATTACAGCAAGCATTAGGAACTCGTCTAGACATGAGTACTGCCTATCATCCACAAACTGATGGGCAGAGCGAAAGGACTATACAAATGCTTAAAGACATGCTACGAGCATGTGTTATTGATTTCGGAAACAGTTGGGATGGACATCTACCGTTAGCAGAATTTTTCTACAACAACAGCTACCATTCAAGCATTGAGATGGCACCGTTTGAAGCACTTTATGGTAGAAAGTGCAGGTCTCTAATTTGTTGGAGTGAAGTGGGGGATAGACAGATTATGGGTTCGGAGATAATACAAGAAACTACCGAGAAGATCATCCAAATTCAACAACGGTTGAAAACCGCCCAAAGTCGACAAAAGAGCTACACCGACATTAAAAGAAAATATATAGAATTTGAAATTAGAGAGATGGTCATGCTTAAGGTTGCACCTTGGAAAGGCGTTGTTCGATTTGGTAAACGAGGGAAATTAAATCCAAGGTATATTGGACCATTCAAGATTATTGATCGTGTCAGACCAGTAGCTTACCGACTTGAGTTACCACAACAACTCGCGGCTGTACATAACACTTTCCACGTCTCAAATTTGAAGAAATGTTTTGCTAAAGAAGATCTCGCCATTCCGTTAGACGAAATCCAAATCAACGAAAAACTTCAATTCATCGAAGAACCCGTCGAAATAATGGATCGTGAGGTTAAAAGACTTAAACAAAACAAGATACCAATTGTTAAGGTTCGATGGAATGCTCGTAGAGGACCCGAGTTCACCTGGGAATGAGAAGATCAGATGAAGAAGAAATACCCGCACTTATTTCCAGAAGATACGTCAACACCTCCAACTGTTTAAAATTTCGGGACGAAATTTATTTAGCGGGTAGGTACTGTAGTGACCCGAACTTTTCCATGTTTATATATATTAAATGAAATTGATATTTACATGATTAAGTGTTTTCAACATGTTAAGCAATCAAACTCGTTAAGACTTGATTAATTGAAATAGGTTTCATATAGAAAATTGACCACCCAAGTTGACAGGTGATTCACGAACGTTAAAACTTGTAAAAAAAAAACTATATGATGACATATATATGATTATATATATAGTTAACATGATATTATGATAAGTAAGTATCTCATTAGGTATTTTAACAATGAGTTATATACATAAAATCGTGTTTATTGAATTAAGAAACTCGGAACGATATATATAACGATTATCGTTATAACAACGTCTTACTAATTACATATGAATCATATTAAGATATTGTTACACTATGTTTAATCATGATAAATGATAATTAAACATTTCATTATGTATATTAACAATGAACTACATATGTAAAAACAAGACTACTAACTTAAGGATTTCGAAACGAGACATATATGTAACGATTATCGTTGTAACGACATTTAAATGTATATATATCATATTAAGATATATTAATATATCATAATATCATAATAATATAATAATTTAACATCTCATTAGATATAATAAACATTGGGTTAACAACATTTAACAAGATCGTTAACTTAAAGGTTTCAAATCAACATTTACATGTAACGACTAACGATGACTTAACGACTCAGTTAAAATGCATATACATGTAGTGTTTTAATATGTATTCATACACTTTTGAAAGACTTCAAAACACTTATCAAAATACTTCGACTTAACAAAAATGCTTACAATTACATCCTCGTTCAGTTTCATCAACAATTCTACTCGTATGCACCCGTATTCGTACTCGTACAAAACACAGCTTTTAGATGTATGTACTATTGGTATATACACTCTAATGATCAGCTCTTAGTAGCCCATGTGAGTCACCTAACACATGTGGGAACCATCATTTGGAAACTAGCATGAAATATCTCATAAAATTACAAAAATATTAGTAATCATTCATGACTTATTTACAAGTAAACAAAATTACACATCCTTTATATCTAATCCATATACCAACGACCAAAAACACCTACAAACACTTTCATTCTTCAATTTTCTTCATCTAATTTATCTATCTCAAGTTCTATCTTCAAGTTCTAAGTGTTCTTCATAAATTCTATAAGTTCTAATTTCATAAAATCAAGAATACTTCTAAGTTTACTAGCTTACTTCCTATATTGTAAAGTGATCATCCAACCTCAAGAAATCTTTCTTATTTACAGTAAGATATCTTTCTAATATAAGGTAATACTCATATTCAAACTTTGAT